>NC_064619.1:558446280-559068936 GCF_023898315.1 Schistocerca nitens | reverse complement strand
TAAATTTTTGAGTAGTACAGCTGTATTCGTAATGAGTTTTTAACATTTTCTTGAAGCTATAAATTATCACCTCCTTCAAGTAATCATGAAAAAGTGTCTTTGAAATACCAGGACGCTTATTAGTATTAATATTCTAGTACAGTTATTTTTCACATTACCATTTTTTAAACAATTGCTCAATAAATAGAAGCAGTGTGCAACAAGAGTTAAAACTCCTTTGTTTGAAAGAGTTGACGGATGTGCCATAACAAACGTGATTCTTTCCAAGGAGGTAGTTACAGGACCATACTGTGCGGTTGTTTATTACTTTGCTCGCTGCTTGTATCTACTTTATTGTTTTAGATTCATGAAGTACTGGGTAGTCCGTATTGAGTCGCCGCGCATGTACAAATGGTCAGTGTGGCATTTCGCTGTGGCCAGTGTCTACACACGCATATGAGTTCCGGTGGAGGACGGGAACAAACTCCGGGCTGGGTTAGAGCCGACTGAAGCGGAGTGTTTTACGACAGCAATATCGTTGCGGACGCCGTGCCCTGCGGCACCAGGACAAACGCTGTTTATGGCCAATCTGCTGCGGCAGCTGGTTTAGCCTAGTGGCACTTTTGGGTCATCCCACGAAATGCGGTAGCCAGAAAATACGCATGTCTGTCTCTTCGTCTCCAGGGAAATCGCCTGCGCGTATTCACACAGGTCGTTACGAAAACAGCCTACACTCTTACACACGTGTAGTAACAAAGGCGGAAATGATCTCTCTGAGTGATGTACAACAACGTAATCAAAACATTACCTGTTTCGACAAGAAAATGATGGACAATCGTTCATTCGAATGTGGTCAGTGAGATCCACCTTTGATTGTGCTAATGGGACACACGGATTTCTTCATAAAAAATCTCTCTTCAATGTAGAAAGTCAAGGTTATACCTCACTCTTACGGATGACTGCAGTACGCGCTTGTGAAGCAAGGTATATTGCTATCTTAATAGTGCTGTGGGATTTCTACTTCGTGAATCAATTTGAGAAGATTATATTGAGTTTTAATTTTGGTGTACGCTTATTGAAGAATACATCCTAGCATATTACAGAGTTGATATAGGGTAAAACTAGGAATCTTTATGACAACTTCGATTTGAACACCACTTCCGATTTCAGTAAGAATTTTACAATTCAATGTCCCCTCTACGTTACTGGTAATTGGTCTGTTTCAGATGTGACGCAGAACAGTATTAAGCACTCATACCTTATGGACAATTTAAATAAATCTAGGAATATCAACACGAGAAATTTTTTGCAAGCAATGAATGTAAGAGGGAAACTCGAACTCAACGGAAAATGTTGCGAAGACGTGAGTGTAAACAAGAGTTAAGTGAACGATAATAAACCATATCGCATCATTAATTTGCTTTAATTAATTAAGACAAACGTTTTCGATTGGGAGTTACGTTTCTTGCCTTATATAGAGACCGTCCAGCCAATGAACCTTCATTTAGGTATTTCTTAGCGTCAAAGTTTTATGCTCTCTTGATCCAAGTTTCATTCTTTGGAGACGTGATTAAATTGTCCTTGTTTCCTATTATGTTCTTTTAGTTTATTAGGTGTCTCATTTTCATGCTCTGTTGGCGGCAGCGTTCCCATAGATTACCCTGTCGTATTTATCAGTGCGCATCGTCTTCCCACGCACTGGAATTTTACCTGGAATCATACCAGACTTTAAATCGTACTCTGGTTCGTTCATCGCTTATAACTGGCTGATCAGTTAACTTTATTCCGCATTAAATTTCTCTTGCAAAATGTGACATGAAGATGTTACATTGGAGTCTGATTTAAAGTAGTTGTCACTTGATGTTTGCGCTGCGAAGTTGCGGCGTTGTCACGTCAAGCACTGGCTGGAGGCAGCCATCTCAGCACATCGCTACTACCCACGGCGATAGAAAATCGTTTTAAAGCCTGTACCTTCTACAAAAAGTAAGTAAAAAATTTCAGACCCACATATGATGTATATCTCTACAATGTCTCTCAATCTGTCGAATATCTATTTTTAATTTTAATTAGGACAAGAGTTACGTTAACTTGTTTGAAACCATTTAAATTCTCGATTTCGCAAACAGCTTCAAACTTATCACCTCATTACTGAAAAACTATTCGTGCCACAGCAAAATATTTTTTTCAATTCATTACCGAAATAAAGCACTCGGCAAAGAATCCTTAAAAGTTTTCGTAGTGCATTACGTTTCCTGTATATACATTTCTGAAAACAGCATTTTTAAGCAGTCCTATCTGTACTGAACTCGAAACAAGTATGACGTTTGAAGTCTCTATCTCCTATAAATATTATGTAAATATTTTGAAATTTACGTACAGTATCGGCCTCAGTGGTATCTATAAGCAAATCAAATATCTTTTCTTAATTTTAATTAGGGCCGTTGTTACATTAACTGTTGAAGTGTGGGAAATTTTCGCGTCCGGAAAAGTTTTCTTCTTTAGATTGCAAATCTCGAAAACTATTACACACATTGAATAACAGCTTGGTGTATATACAAAATGAAATAGAATTAAAATTCAGTCTAACTTACCGTAAGGAGATGACGAGAGCTGGCCAAACAGTATTTCTTAGTCTCACAACAAGAATAAGAATTAATCGAAATAAATTCACAAACACAATATTTAATGGCAGCAAGTACACTACACACTAATCAGACAATGCCAAAACACCGCTTAATTCAGAGTCAGAGTCAGTGGAACTATCCGTGTCGCTGCTCGTATTGACAGATATAATCGGGTCTTGGACACTTTGTTGTAAGATACCTTCATTGTTCCATGCGTTCTGTATCACCCCTTTTACGTGATGTACTACCTTCTGCCAGTCTTCCGATGTCACAATTTCAACTGCCTCTTTCAAAAGGCGTTCCACTTCGGTTAATGTCAATTTCTTATTTTCTGCAGCAATATGCCGTTTAACCTGAGCCAAAATCAGCTCTATTGCGTTGAAATGGCAGTGGTAAGCGGGCAATCTGAGCACTTTATGCCCGTATTTTTTTGCTACTTCATCCACAATGTAAATCGGGTTCTTTGGCTTGTGTTGCGATACAAGTTCTCATAATTCTGCCCTTGTAAAATTACTGTTGAACTGCACCTTTTGTTTCTGTAACCAGCTAACAATGTCGTTTTTCCTCGTTGCCTTTGTGGGTGCTTTGTCTTGTATTACTGAATGATAAGGAGCGTTATCCATAACAATGATAGAGTTTTTGTTAAGTTCTGGAGCACACAGTCTTCAAACCATTTCACAAAAGTATTGCGGTTCATCTCTTCGTGGTAGTCGGAGGTCTTATTTGAACTGAATAGCAGCAGACAGTTTGGAATGAAACCTTTTGAATTTCCGGCATGTGCTACAATTATCCTTTTTCCTCTGCCGATCGGAGCTGACATACTTCCGCTGATGGTACAGTCTGTCCAGCCTTTTTTTAAACTGTGTCCTGCATTCACCCACGTTTCATCTAACCAAACGATATCACCAAAATTTGTCCCCACTAATTCTCTAAGAAAGCGGCATCGCCAGGCTGCAATATCTTGACGTTCCATTAGTAACTTTCTGCCAGAGATGGAATTATAGCGGAATCCTAACATTTTCACGACTCGTAACAAAGACGATTTACTACCCTGAAACAGGTCATCCGCTGTGAGGGTAGCATGTAGCTTTTTGAGTGTTTGAAACTCCTTCCTCGAATAAAATGCGTATATTTGACGACGAATGCCATCTTCCTGAAAAGAGTCAAGTTTTGTGACCCTCTTCTCTAGTCGCCTCCTTTTCCCAGGTGTCACCAATTTAGATGATTCACTTGAGCCTTCTTTCGTGAATTTCGCCTTGCAGATTCTTAAAACTGATCGTTCGCTAACTTGCAGAGCAGCTGCAGTTCGCTCCACCACCTTATCCAAAGGAACGAGAGGCCCTCCTGCATCCCTCTCTCTCTGAAAATACTCCCTTAAGGAACACACGTATTCACGCGCCTGACTGCGTATAACGACGCCATGTCCGCCTCTTTTTGGAGGTTTCCGAGCAGTGTGCAGCCTCGGCCTCCCTCTCTTGCGACTGCTTTCAACAGACATAGTAAACACGCGAAGCTACACGTCACTCAAATCTCTCACCCCCCACGTCTACAACGGCTCGCTGAGGACTGGCTGGCACAATGCCTTAGTCAGCTGAGCAGAGCGAAGTGGCAACGCAGTGGCAGCCGACAGCGCCGGCTGCCATTGGTTTATTGGTTGGCGGGAGCCGTGCAGCCCGTTGCCTGTCAAGTGACAACTAGTTTAAATCAGACTAATTGGTAGCTTCCTTGGGTTTCAGAAATACTGAAAACCGTCTTTGTAACGCGATTGTCTCATTCAGTATTTACACTCCTGGAAATTGAAATAAGAACACCGTGAATTCATTGTCCCAGGAAGGGGAAACTTTATTGACACATTCCTGGGGTCAGATACATCACATGATCACACTGACAGAACCACAGGCACATAGACACAGGCAACACAGCATGCACAATGTCGGCACTAGTACAGTGTATATCCACCTTTCGCAGCAATGCAGGCTGCTATTCTCCCATGGAGACGGTCGTAGAGATGCTGGATGTAGTCCTGTGGAACGGCTTGCCATGCCATTTCCACCTGGCGCCTCAGTTGGACCAGAGTTCGTGCTGGACGTGCAGACCGCGTGAGACGACGCTTCATCCAGTCCCAAACATGCTCAATGGGGGACAGATCCGGAGATCTTGCTGGCCAGGGTAGTTGACTTACACCTTCTAGAGCACGTTGGGTGGCACGGGATACATGCGGACGTGCATTGTCCTGTTGGAACAGCAAGTTCCCTTGCCGGTCTAGGAATGGTAGAACGATGGGTTCGATGACGGTTTGGATGTACTGTGCACTATTCAGTGTCCCCTCGACGATCACCAGTGGTGTACGGCCAGTGTAGGAGATCGCTCCCCACACCACGATGCCGGGTGTTGGCCCTGTGTGCCTCGGTCGTATGCAGTCCTGATTGTGGCGCTCACCTGCACGGCGCCAAACACGCATACGACCATCATTGGCACCAAGGCAGAAGCGACTCTCATCGCTGAAGACGACACGTCTCCATTCGTCCCTCCATTCACGCCTGTCGCGACACCACCGGAGGCGGGCTGCACGATGTTGGGGCGTGAGCGGAAGACGGCCTAACGGTGTGCGGGACCGTAGCCCAGCTTCATGGAGACGGTTGCGAATGGTCCTCGCCGATACCCCAGGAGCAACAGTGTCCCTAATTTGCTGGGAAGTGGCGGTGCGGTCCCCTACGGCACTGCGTAGGATCCTACAGTCTTGGCGTGCATCCGTGCGTCGCTGCGATCCGGTCTCAGGTCGACGGGCACGTGCACCTTCCGCCGACCACTGGCGACAACATCGATGTACTGTGGAGACCTCACGCCCCACGTGTTGAGCAATTCGGCGGTACGTCCACCCGGCCTCCCGCATGCCCACTATACGCCCTCGCTCAAAGTCCGTCAACTGCACATACGGTTCACGTCCACGCTGTCGCGGCATGCTACCAGTGTTAAAGACTGCGATGGAGCTCCGTATGCCACGGCAAACTGGCTGACACTGACGGCGGCGGTGCACAAATGCTGCGCAGCTAGCGCCATTCGACGGCCAACACCGCGGTTCCTGGTGTGTCCGCTGTGCCGTGCGTGTGATCATTGCTTGTACAGCCCTCTCGCAGTGTCCGGAGCAAGTATGGTGGGTCTGACACACCGGTGTCAATGTGTTCTTTTTTCCATTTCCAGGAGTGTATGTCAATCGCTGCAGATTTAATATGTTGCTCAATACCAAGGCGATTGGTTCTTTGAGAGCGATAATTGCAATAACGTAATTTTTGCGTAAGCTAGTGTAGGCGTAATCCATGCGCAGCGCCTAAGTGATGCTCAAAAACATAACACCTGAGCTTAAAAAGCTACGCACAATGTCTCTAGCCAATGGCTACAGCCATAAGTCGATCCACACAACCTTGTCGACGAACACAAGCAAGAAAGATAAGCAAGAAATAGACAAAGTGCAGACAACAGTGCGCTTACCTCATTTGAAAAATGTTACTGACGGAATAGTCAAACACCTTCGCCGGGTTGGGGTGCAGCCTGTTTTCTACAGTGGTCACAGGAACCACGACGTGCTCAGCTCAACTAAGGAGAAGGTGGAGTCATTACACACTGCAGGCGTGTACAAGGTGGATTGCGATTGTGGATAGGCATTCATCGGCGAGACTGGAAGGTCAATAGCAACGCGCATTCGGGAACACGAGCACTGTATTCGTTAAGGGCAACACAACAAATCTGCAAATATTTATGCCAATAGCGGTAGATTTAATATGTTTGCTCAATACTAAGGCGATTGGTTCAGTCAGCAAAACTCCGGAAAAGAAATAAAATTCAGCGAATCCTGTGTGTTGGACAAGCAGCCGGTTATGGCGAAACGCAAAATCAGAGAGGCCATCTAAATACTTAAACACCCTGATAAAATGAATATGGAGGATGGACTCAGGCTTGCCCCGTATTGGCTGCCAGCAATCGGAGCCCAACAGACCGCACTGTCAATACGAGGTACGAGCACTAGCGGAAAGTAACTGCCACCGCGCGGCCGACGTCCAGCATTTGGTAAACAGCAGCCAACTTTTCATTCGGCAGTGATCACCAGTCATAGCACATAACACAAGAGCCAATAGAAAACAGAGGTTACGTTCTCACTCCACCGCAATAACCTATTAAAACAAAGTTACTTCTCCTTCTTCCTTAAGTGACCAATGAAACTATCTTTTTAAAATTATGACGTAATGGCATGGGCAGTGAACAGTAACAACAAAATATAAGGGACACTGCATAGCTAGAACATACCATTAGACCCAGAAGAAGGCCGCTGCAACCATGGCCGAAACGTTGGTTTTTCTCCAGCAGCAGTAGTTTTATACATTATGACGCGGTACCATACCCAGAAAACTTTTATGTCAACGTAATTTTCGTTAAATACATGCACGATGATAACCTCTCTCTGTTGTAAAACAGTGTTTCATATTTTTAGCATTGTTGAAAATATACGTCACTGCAACAATATTTACGAGATTTTGTATTCAAATTCTCTGTAAATCATAGTGTTGGTACGATGTCCAACTACCTGTATGTTGTTACGTGAATAGTTACGGAATTACTAGTAGTCCTCTCAAGACTTTCAGGGTGCAGAATGATTTTGGGTTCTTCGAAGATGATTTTTGTTTTACTAACCATGATTATTTTATTCCGTACTGATGTTAAATGTGCGATACCAAACAGATAGGTCGATTATTCACGTACAGAAAGTGCCACATTTTCGCATGTAATATATCCAGATGTATTACATGCGAAAATGTGGCTGTGATGACATCTTTCAGTTATATTGTATAATATGCTTTACACTTTGGCCAAGTTAAATCACCTTTCATCCTTAGCTCTAATTTCTTTTTGTTAGTTTATTCTTAGCTTTCGGAAATTAGTGTGGTTTCACTAACAGTAAATTGAGAGAAAATCATTCAAAATTACTCCATGAAGCTAAAACCACTTTCAGTGCGCTTAAAAAAAATGGCTCTGAACACTATGGGACTTAACATCTTAGGTCATCAGTCCCCTAGAACTTAGAACTACTTAAACCTAACTAACCTAAGTACATCACACACATCCATGCCCGAGGCAGGATTCGAACCTGCGACCGTAGCAGTCCCGCGGTTCCGGACTGCAGCGCCTAGAACCGCACGGCCACCGCGGCCGGCTCAGTGCGCTAAAGGTGGCATATATGTCGTAAGTTTTGTAACTGTATACACACAGTTTAGAGAAATGTTTCCCATTTGTCACTTTACTGTAGATCAAATACGTTTTCGATTTAATTTTGTTCATTCTGCATTTTATCTTTCGCTTCATATACACTATTTACTTCTCAACAATCTGTGTCCGTCATGTTCTAGGAAAACTGATAACCATGTGGTCAACACATATGTGGATTTGTTCGACAGCTAGTCATAAATGGCACGGAACGCAGTGTACTCCAAAGGTTCAGTGTGATCATAAGAATGAACAGGGTTCTCGAAGTAGTATCACCAGCGGGATTATAACACAGGAGCGTAGGCATCAGGACGACATTGACGTGTTTAATACACTCGTCCAACTATGTATGTACGTTGCATGTGATACATAAAGGCAAATTATTTGCAACCAAACTTCATCGTCTCCTGTGAAGACCCGTAACAGCAGTAATCAAATTGCACTACAGTAGTTTCTTACATAAGTCCGGGAAGGGTGCGAATTACGTATCAAATACTTTTGTCAACCTCATTCTGAGTGCTACTTATGTGGTGACATGTCCTTCGAGCCATTTTAATGAATACTAGACATCAGACTTCAGAAAGTAAACCAACAACGGTGGAATCTGTTGCCATGGCAAAAAGCGGTAATAGGGAGTCACATACCCGCAAACAAAATAATACGTTTTCTATTCGATTTTCAACGAAACAAGGAAATTACTCAGGACATCTTAAATCCTGTAGCCTCGATGACAGCTTGGTTGAACGAGGGTTGTCCAGAAAGATGGCTCAAATGATGGTTCAAATGGCTCTAAGCACTATGGGACTTAACATCTGAGGTCATCAGTCCCCTAGACTTAGAACTACTTAAACCTAACTAACCTAAGGACATCACACACATCCATGCCCGAGGCAGGATTCGAACCTGCGACCGTAGTAGCAGCGCGGTTCCGGACTGAAGCGCCTAGAACCGCTCGGCTACAAAGGCCGGCTGTCCAGAAAGAAATGTACCGCAGTTTTTTCAGCCGAAAGCAATGCTACGAATGCGAAACGTTACTTATGTATTATTTGATGTCTCCTGCCAAGTTTCCGTCACTTCCGATAGGTAGCGCAGCTGCAGGGCGGTTTCAAACTGGCGTCTGTAGGTGATGTACGTTACAAGCAACGTGCCGTCATCGAATTTCTCACCGCAGAGAAAGAAACTGTGCGGAATATTCAAAAACGCTTGTGCAAAGTCTGTGGAGCATCTACTGTCGACAGAAGTATAGTTAGTCACTGGGCGCTGAGGGTGATATCAACAGGAGGCGGTTCGGCGGAGTTCCACGATTTGCAGCGGTCGGGGAGACCATCCACGGCTGTCACACCTGACCTGTTGCAGCGAGCTGATGTCATTCGCGAGGACAGACGCATTACGACTCGGCAGTTGGCGCTGCGTCGGTCAATCACCAAAGGAAGTGTGAATGCAATTATCCGCGCTCTTGGATATTCAAAAGTGTGTGCAAGATGGGTCTCGTGGTGTCGAACGGTGGATCACAAATCGCACAGAAGGAACACTTGTCTTGATTTGCTGCAACGTATTGAAGCCGAGGGGGAGGCGTTCTTGTACCGGATTGTGACAGGTGATGAAACCCGGATTCACCATTTTGAGCCCAAAACAAAACGACAGTCGATGGAATGGCGCCATTTCCACTCCCCACAGAAGAAAAAAATTCAAAGCACCTGCTTCCGCCGGTAAGGTCATGATCAACGCATTCTGGGACTGTGAAGGAGTGATTCTATTGATGTGATGCCAAGAGGCGGTACCATTAATTCAGGAACATATGACAACACATTAACAAAACTCAACACGTCCTTTCGGCGACTTTGGCGCCACATCTGCCTAGGTTTTTTTTTTTTTTTTTTTTTTTTTTTTGCAACACGATAACTCCCGGCACCACACAAGGCTGAGGACTTCAAATGTTTCTTCAAATGGCTCTGAGCATTATGGGACTTAACATCGGAGGTCATCAGTCCCCTAACTAACCTAAGGACATCGCACACGTCCATGCCCGAGGCAGGATTCGAACCTGCGACCGTAGCAGTTGCGCGGTTCCGGACTGAAGCGCCTAGAACCGCTCGGCGACCGCGCCGGCAGTCTGAGGACTGCTGAACACATCGCAAACACAGGGTTGGACAGTGTTACCCATCCACCCTAAAGCCCTGACCTAGCCCCCTCGGACTTCCACCTACTTGGGCCTTTAAATGATGCCATTCGTGGAAGACATTTTGAGGACGATGAGGAGGTGATTCCTACAGTGAAGAACTGGCTACGCCACTAGGGCAAGGATTGGTACCGACAGGGCATGCATACCCTTTTTTCGCGCTGGACGAAGGCCATAGAAAGAGACGGAAAAAATAGGGTTGAAAAACAAGATGTGTAGATGAAACACCATTCTTCAGTGTGTGTAATTCTCATTATGTTCTATAAAGAATTGTTGAAGGGAAAAAAATGTGGTGCATTACTTTCTGGGCAACCCTCGTACACGAATAACTTCATCAGGCATCTGCATACATTACGAATGTTTGTCGGATAAATGATTTAAGGGTTGTGCCGCCTTTATTTAAAAGTAAGATATTATTGTAAGCTGCTCTGGGATGGTCTGTTTGGTTGTAAGTGGGGGACCAAACGTGAGGAGCAGCAGGTAGCATTTTCTACGGGGAAGCCTTTGCGAAGATGTCTAGCAGGACCTGTTAAGCGCTCGACTTCTCAATGTGCCTACTTTTTAGTAATGGCAGCAAGACTGTAGACATCGTGATTAATGGCAGCAAGACTGTAGACAACGTGATGCTCGTATCACCAATAGGCTACCATGGACAGATAATAATCTCTTTTTGTTCACACCTCTTTTTAACTGATCAGTCTCTTCAATTCTATACCTTCTGGGATAACAGTTCCTATCTTTCTTTGTGCCACTGGTCAGAAGTACTATGTTATTGCCCGCATCTCGTGGTCGTGCGGTAGCGTTCTCGCTTCCCACGTCCGGGTTCCCGGGTTCGATTCCCGGCGGGGTCAGGGATTTTCTCTGCCTCGTGATGTCTGGGTGTTGTGTGCTGTCCTTAGGTTAGTTAGGTTTAAGTAGTTCTAAGTTCTAGGGGACTTATGACCACAGCAGTTGAGTCCCATAGTGCTCAGAGCCATTTGAACCATTTTACTATGTTATTTCGTGAATGACGGAGGCTGCTGTTTGCTGTACACGCTGCGCACTTTCTCCTAGTTTAGTGGAGATTCTGTTCTGCCCTTCCATATGTTGCTGGATTTCACATGGGCTGTACCACTAAGAAATCACGCTACGCGATTTCCTTCATTTCCCAGCCGTCATACAGTTTCTTATACACAGTGCGTGCATACAGTATCGTTTCAGACAACGCAACACTGCAGGGAGTCTGTAGTATACGAAACAGTGAGCTGGTATTGAACTGCAGTCTGTCCCCCCGCCACCAGCGTGTAATTTGCGAGACCACGTCACAGTTTTCTTTTCCACGACTAAACTATACTCGTGTCCGTCTTGCTCATAATGCTTCAAAAACATTTGCAAATATTTTATAACCTTTGTTTGTGACAGTTTTTGTGATTGTTTACACACTAACTCCTCTCTTAAAATGAAACGTGATAACATATCCATCAGGAAATTACTGCTAACAAGAATTGTGCAACCTAATGTATAACACTGTAACTCTTCCAAACGACATTCGTAATAAATGTCATCAAAGCCAACGGTAAGAAGCAATGAAACTCTAGCTCTATTTGTAATTTTGCTGTCTTTCTTTATTAGATAAGAATCTGAAGCGACTGGCATGTTTCATAACAAACTATCACCATATACCTCTGCCAAGGGACTTAGTTCGCGAAAGAGGAGATAAGTAAGTGCTTTTGTGCTGTTCGTAACAAATTCTGATAGTCGATAGCGTTGCTACGCAGGAATACTACTTCCCAAGAATTCGCTGCCCTGGAACGTGGCCTGATTCTGTCCCCGATATTCCCATAAATCGTCTGTTCTGCTGCTCTACGATTTTCTCGGCCTCTGGGCCGCGCTGCTTACTCGGTTGGTAATGTATTCAGGCTGTTCTGTCCGGTGTGCCTGCATACAAACCGAAAATCAAGTCCAGAAGCATTTATTATAGCAGGGTACTGACGAGTTCCTGACTCCAATTAATGTTCATTCAACAACCATACGTAATCTAATTGTTTTTGTGTAAGTTCTACTTTGATCAAACAGATTGTAACTTTTCTGATAACATACTTGAACTACATGTCAAGATGAAAGTTAGTGCGTATTCTGCTTAGGCAGAATTATAACGCTTGCAAACAAGTACTGTAAAGATGTTTTTTGTTTGTTTTTAGATATGTTACATGTAATCTACAATAGGGAACGTCTTACAGGATGCGGAATAGTGTGCTTATTGAACTGACTCCACAGATAGAATGAACATGATAAGGTTAACAGTAAGGAGTCATTATAATGTGGGTAATCTACTACATCCGCTGAAACAACTTTTGCTCTTGAAAACTGTCTATTCTTGAACCATACTGATTTCTTTTAGCGTTAGCCGAAAGGCTCGCGTTTTACCTCACGCAGGCTGATGTGAGGTCTGGAACAGGACAAGGAAATTAGAATTTAGAAAAACGGACGTAGCTGGTGGAATACTTAACTTTAATCCGTTAATGGTGAACGTCGGTCGGACGGTACATGAATCAATATCAATAGTAACTGATAATGGTGCCTTGCTAGGTCGTAGCAAATGACGTAGCTGAAGGCTATGTTAAACTATCGTCTCGGCAAATGAGAGCGTATTTCGGTCAGTGAACCATCGCTAGCAAAGTCGGTTGTACAACTGGGGCGAGTGCTAGGAAGTCTCTCTAGACCTGCCGCGTGGCGGCGCTCGGTCTGCAATCACTGATAGTGGCGCGACACGCGGGTCCGACGTATACTAACGGACCGCGGCCGATTTAAAGGCTACCACCTAGCAAGTGGCACCACAAAATGTTATTATGCACTTGCGGAATACATAATTTACAGGTTGTCCATAAAGTTCCAGTTTCAAAACGCTGTAGAAAGAGGACCACTGCTCAGAACAACGTCAAATATGAACAGAATATTACTGACGCGTGGGGAAACGTAATGTAACATAGCCCTGTAAGCGTCAGAATGTGCATACCAACAAACGCGTAGCACACGGCTGTTCCTCTCACTTTGCATTCGAGATCCCAAACATGACTGTCTCCATAAAGGAGACAAAAGGCAAAGCTCTTTTAAAGGAACGGTGACTGTGCGCCAGTAGCCCTGAAGAAGTTCCGGTCACTCTGGTGTATGAAACAAGATACTGGCCCGATTTCTGCTTAGGGTATGGAGAAAATTATTACAAAAATTGAGAAGACAGATTATTTTGAAGTGAAATGTGGCAGAAGGAGGAAAAAGCAGTTGAAGATGTCTGGAAGATGTGGTCACAGCACTGCAGGAGGTATCGAGCAATGGTGTGCGAACATGCAGTGCAGCGTCATTCCAACCCTTCAACAGCGTGGATACCCGGATAGAACCATTTTTATGCAAGATGGCGCTCCCCCGCGCATTGCACAGCCAGTGAAGCGGCTGCTGCAGAGGCTTTTGGAAAAATTATCATTCATCATTTCCCTGCAGCCTCGCCATCCAGATCACATTCTCAACGTGACCCCCCTGAGACACTTCGATCTGTTGTGGAAGATGCTGTTTCTTAGTTTCAACTTGCGGCTGAAAACGGTGTACGGCACATTGAATATTCTTTACGGGACCACACTGTGGTTCAGATAAAAAAAAAATGATTTTCAGTTTTCATCATATTTTGATAGATTAAGGTTTTATTTAAGTGCTCTGAAAAGGATTTTGCTGAACAATTTTTTTTTCAAGCATTTAAAGAGCATTTTCCTACAACGTGTGTTTATGTGCTACGCCCACTTTTCTGCATATATTTTAGATCTTTATGTCCCCTACATCGCACGGTAGGCATTTTTTTCTTACTACCGAGTGTGTTTGCTATCCTTGGAATGCAACGGTCGGTATTCTTTTGTTTCTGCTGTTTGTAAACTACACGCTTTCAAACACGCGGCTAGTTTTGTTCATGTGTGATTTCGAGTAGTTGTTACACTTACGTTTGCAATGCTTGTTTACGTGTGTTTTGTTGTGTTTATTGAATATGACGAAACGTAAATACATTTTCAAGAAATGACAATTTAGAGGAAACAAGTTTAGAAAGCTTTCTGTGCAAGAAGTTATGTCGCCTGGCAACGATGTTTCTAATTGTTCTATTTTTCAACAAGTGCATTATCAAAGAAGATCTCACCATTTCAAGAGAGTTACAACGAATTTACTGTAAGTGACAAGGGGTGCAGTAACATTATTATAAATTTGTGAATATTATCAGATGTAATTTCTAAATCTGTACCATGTAGACAGTCTGGTGAGTCACAGAGTGTAAAAATTTAAGAGAGTGCCAGTGGGAGAAAAAGCCTAGCAATTGCTTTGGATTTTATTTGCACTAAATTCTCAGCTGTGATTTCATTTATGAGGTCTTCAAAACCAGATGCAAGTGGCCCTTATGAAATCAATACTAGATTAGTTTATGCTTTACGATCCATTGGCAGGGGCATGGCTGCAGAGAGAACATTTTGTTCAGTGATGAACTTACATCAACCACCAAATAAATTTGAAAAACTGACTGTAATATTAGAGAAAGCCGTATGTGAGGTCAGTGAGGAACGCATGATACTGGCTGCTAGGGATGTTCGGATACTGCAGTTTCAGCAGTTGCACTTGATGGAAGAGAGGACATACTTCTCTGAATGGAGTAGTGCCACCGGTAAAGTGTTAGATGAGGAGATAATGTCTAAATTTTGCAAATGTTGTTAAGTCAATGAACATAAAGAACACAACTGTGTGGCTAATTTTAGAGGAACAAATGGTGGTATGGACGTTCATGGAGTACAACAAATAATTCATCGCCCCGTAGAAACAAGAGGCGTACGGTACACCAAATATTTGGGCGACGGTGACAGTGAGGCATACAACAAAGTGGCGAACTCTAGGCGATATGGAGATGCCATTATTAGCAAAATAGAATGTGTAGGCCATGTTCAAAAGCATTTTGGAACAAGGCTGAGAAAACTAACTGTTGATATGGGAGGAAAAAAATTAGAAGATGGAAAATGGTTGACTGGACCGAATCGGTTAACTAAAACTGAAATAGAAAACTTGCAGATATACTATGGGCAGGCAATTAGGAGAAATAAAGAAAATCTGGAGGCAATGAAGATAGATGTTTGGACCTTATTCTTCCATAAGTCCTTTACTGATGATAAGCCATGTCATGGATTGTGTCCATCAGGAGAAAATTCGTGGTGCAAATACAATAGGGCTCAGACAACTGGAGAATCTTATTCTCATCAGCATTCTCTTCCTGCTACTGTTATTACAGCAATTAAACCTATTTTCAGAGACTTGGTTCATCCTGAACTTCTAAGGAAATGTATGGATGGGCTGACACAGAACCCAAATGAATGTTTCAACACCATAATTTGGAACCGCCTTCCTAAAACTGTATTTGTAGGCATGCATACAATGAAACAAGGAGTTCATGATGCTGTTATTACATTCAGTTGTTGTAATATTGGAAAGTGTTGGGTACTGAAAAAGATGGGAATTAATCCTGGTGAAAATATGATCACTGGGCTGCAACATTGAGATAAAATGAGGATAACTGATGCAGACAGGTCTGCATCTTTTATGGCCAAGAAAGCAAGACAAACAGGCAGGAAGGTGAAAAAGAAGCCTGAAGACTTGCTAGAAGCCAAAGAAGAGCCATTATATGCAGCAGGACAGTTTTAATTAACTGTAAGTAACAAATTTCTAAAGTTTTTTTTCTTTAAAGTCAATATCCTGCAAACTAAAATTTTCAGTACATATGCCGCATTATATCAGAAACTATCATAGATAAATGAATGAAATTTTCAGAGACGCTGCATAACTACATTCATTAATGTTCCCCGTTAGGAAGGTCATAAAAATATATTATGCAGAAAAAAAATAATATTTTTTGTTAATAAATTTAAAAAGTATTTCTTAAAAACTATGAAATGGATAAAGTAGATTTTAGTACAGTTGCCTCTTTTAGCATCATGTAACATACAGTAAAAATATTAAGGTCCTGCATCAAATAGTTTTTTCAGAAATGGGTCAAATACTTGCCTAAATTAAGATGGGTTAGATAGGCAGGGTGTGGTCCCCCTAAGCGTCTAACGGCAGTTAGAAATCTATGTCGTATTGCTTTCTATGCTGGTTTTGGCCCTAGGAGAATTGAAAACCGATATTATTTTGCTTTTTATGCGGCTTTTGGTATCAGGACGTAAAAACAACTTTTCTCATACGATTTGTTGAACGACCTTGCCGTAGTGGACGGGCTTACCCAGGAAACAGTGCCACAACTGTTGGCTGCCGAACTTGTGTAGTCATGCATATTGAGCAGCACGGATGGTATAACGAGCATCTCGAGCCATAGCCGTCGTGTTGAGATTCATCTGTCATATTTAGCCGACCACATTTACGTTACGACGATTTCGATGTCATTTAGTGGTAAATTTTTGGTTAACTTTTTCCCATGACGTTTTTTTCTTATTTTCAGTTATAAATATTGCATGGGGGCTTAATTAAAATAATATGCAAATAATTTTAATTTTTTGATCCAGTAGCTGTCTGTTCGATGACGAAGTCTCGTAAACAGTTGGCCCTGACTAGTATTATTATGCTATCTGACTGCATAGAACAACAACAAAGAATGAAAGAAAATTTTCGTTAACACAATTAATTAATTAATTAAGTCCCCAGCAACTATAAAACCTACGAAACCAACAAAGCACAAGTATAACTGTTCTGTATGTGGAAGTATGACTCAACGTACGCATCTGGCACGGTTCTTCTTCAACAACACAAGAAATTTTAAATATCATTTATACTGAATTAATTAAAGAAAACAGAAATACCATAATTACTCAAGAAAACCGGAATTACACTCTAATACAAGAACACAAGCCAGATGCTTTGTTGACTGAACCTGTAATGACGCATTATTCAGGACATTGAAATAATGAGAAAGAAAAGAAAAGTAGTTTGTTACCTTAATTTATATTGATGAAAAGCACTCTAGACATTACAATCTCTCCACACCGACTCGTTACTATCACATCTGAACAAGAACTTTTCAATATCACATCTCAGCAAGCACTGCCTACTAGCTCATTTCAACAAACACTCCTCACTACGACATCTCAGCACAGACTACCACGAGTTCTCCCAAAGCACTGCCCACTATGAGTTCTCAATAATCACTGCCAGTGGAGGCGGCGGAACAATACTCTCTAGCGCGATCTCTGGCGCTGTGGCTCAGTGTAGCCACCTTTCATATGCCCTTCCTCCACAGGCTAGAATTTGATGGTATTTTTGCCAGCATTGGTGGTGAAAATACCACCAAATTCGTCAAAAAAAATACAGACAAAAATAAAAGATAATATTAATGCGTAAATATCAAATACTAGATAAAATTTTGGCTTTGCACTGACCTTTCAATAACCTAATATATAAAATACAGTAAGCAATACAAATTCCTTCATACATGTGACTTTACATAACAATTTACACAAGTATTATGTGGTTAAACAGTTCAATCAATAGCGTCAGCAATGACGAATATGTGCAGGTAAGAGTCTCATAACTTTTCACAAACAGTAATACACAAAAAATCAGTTTATACAAATATTCACATAAACGCTTTCCATAGCCCAAGAAACAAGTAGTTGACAGTTCCAGCAGTAGCACCCAGCAATGGTCAACAGGTGCAAATACCAACAAGTGACAATTTTTCAGTAGAAACAGTCCATCAGTGGCACCCAGTAATGTTGAGTAGGTGCCGACACCAACAAGTAACACCATTTCAGTATAAGCAGTTCCATCAGTGGCACCAGCAATGTTGAATAGGTGCAGATAACAACAGGTGACATCTTTTCAGTAGAAGCAGTCCATCAGTGGCACCCAGCAATGTTAAGCAGGTGCCGACACCAACAAGTGACATCATTCAGCAGAAGCAGTTCCATTAGTGGCACCCAGCAATGTTGAACAGGTGCAGACACCCACAAGTAGTACCATTTCAGTATAAGCAGTTCCATTAGTGGCACCAGCAAAGTTGAACAGGTGCAGACCGCAGTCCATAATATTCACTTTCACTAATCACACTGTTCATCAGCAGAAATTAAACATGACTAAATGTCACACATCATGTTGAAAAGTGCAGCACCATCACTAATCAGACAGTTCAGGCATGAACAATAGTTTGAATACACATACAATGCTTTTACACTAAACATACAAATCATAACAAACACACAAATGATATCAGATAATTGTCCTATTAACTATTACAATACCCAAATACCAGTAAACCTATAATATTTATGGGTGTCAGTGCAAGCCACAACAAACAAGTAAAATAATATTTAGGAGATAGTTTGGGGTCACTTCTCTGGGATTATAAAAGGAAAACACACAAAACACACTCACTCATCTTTCATCCACATTTAGTGCTACTGTGTAGTTGAATAGTGTTAACTGTGTAAATGCAATTCTGTCAAAATTTTATGTTCATCATGTGTATCAAGTAGTAGTGGCAGCAATGTATAACAGTCAATAATAGTTAGTCAACGTCATAGTCATCATGTCAAGACCAATGTTTGCCAAGCCAGATCAAAATGTACGGTTGCTGAACAACTGTCAGTGAGCCAAGATATGCAATTACTTCCTCTCTTCAAAAAAAAGTATATACTGCTTAGTGATTTAACAAAGTGTGTGTGTAGACAATCTTCTTTCTACTTGAGTGTTCTAGTCTGCCATCTTCATCCTCCTTGTTCCATATAGACCAACAAAAAAAAAAAAAAATGCACCTCACTTACTTTACCTCTTATCCACCAAAACTCCAATAATCATCATCATCACTTAATCTTAATACTTCAATAATACCTCTTACGTCGATACATATAAACCTTATCATGAATATCATTTACCTTTTCTCTTGTCCATCAAAACTCCAATAATCATCAACTTCACATAATCTCAATACCTCAATAATACCTCTTCAATACGTCGATACATATAAACCTCAGCACCAATATCATTTCACTTCCATAACAACTCTTTCCTCTAGTCAGTCTCCTCGAACAAGTACAGACAAAATCCTAGTGCAATTTCAGTTCACCATCCCATACAATCCGAAAACACAGTGTCCACACACAACCTCTGTGTAATCCATCTAACCCAAATCTTCTACTCATTATAAATTATAAGATACATTTTGGTTCCTTGTCCATCATTAAATAAAAGAAATGCGTACATGACCTCTAACAGACTTAGTTCGAATAACTCTCAGTAATTAATTACGATTACGGAGTGTTAATGATCGTAATTTTTCAGTGTGTCCACCACTTCAAAAATTATGGCAAACAGAAGCAAACATGTGGAGTATTTCTTGTGTCAAGTGTCACTTCCTATTTCAATTACTCACGAAAAATGCAGTGTAATAACTGTCAATGGTCTAACCCTAGTTTTGGTATGTCATGTCGTTAGCTTCCTTCCTATTAGCATAAATTTATACAGCTTCCTAAAAACCTCCAGCTCATGTGACTTCTATGCAGTTTCTTGTTCCAATGTCGTTCGTAGAATTATAGCAGTTCATTTTCTTATCTTAAAAATATAAGGCACTGAGCGTAAGCAAAACATGCAATAGCGAGTAAATATACCAGTAGAGAACAGAATGTCAACAAGTGGATGCAACACAATTCCTACAACAAGGCTCTGCCAAGCGAACAATCTATAATTAATACCATAGTGCGACCTAAACTCTATGTTTGTACACAGTATATCAGCATTTCTATATACCAACTTATAGTTATGACAACAAAACAGAAGTGTGTAAATATGCAATCCATACGCACAGCAGCAAACATATATCTTACGTAATAAACAAGTCATTAGCATCATTCAGCATCAGCAAATAAATGTTCATATGTAATCTTTAAAAAGTAAACATGAAAGCGCAAGCAGATAAATCACAAAGTATAACTTACATACATAACCACAGTCAGCACAATTAATCAGTTGACAATTACAATTTAAATAAATAAGCACAGCAGGCACATAATAAAAAAAAATATGACATCAGTGAAAAGGCATAGCAGCCAAGCGATGCATAATATACATAAGTAACAACACTGTTCATTAATCAATAATTGTCAAAATCAGCAAATGTACACAAGCACGTCGCTTCACAAGTAAATTCATAGAACGTGAAATTAGCACAAAGTATGAATCACGTAATCGCGAGCAGCAAATTACATCTAAAATACGTACCTAAGTGGAATTATGTTACCTGAAAAATACACTCAATTAACAGTTACCTTTTTTAGTTTATTACTTTTTTCTTTGAAATTACATTCTTCTTGAAATTTTCTCCATAGCAAGTCGTCTTAACGTCGGACACGCACAGAATTTACCTGAAGGTCTTAAATATTTTATACAACCATATCCTGAAAAATACTGAACGTTAATAACATAATTTATAAAGTCACCATAGCTTTATACAGAATTTAGTCAGAGAAATTAGACTGTGTATTTGTTTACGTCTGTCAGTGCATTCGCACTGAGCGCTCGATCAGCTGTAGACGCGTGACGTAGAAAGTGATTGTTTGCGGTCAACGACTGCCTTGTGCGGCGCGCAGACTGACTGTTGCTTTGAGTATGTGCCGCCGCCAAAACACAGCGCGGTATCCTTGTATTCTCCGCATGTTTACATGTAGCTGTTAGTTTCTCTAAAGTATGTCATTCCACAAAAATTTTAACGTTAGATATGTGATGTATTCCCTTAGAGCGCCGAGATTAAGAGTTTCTACTTCAATAGTGTTATCATGAATAATTTTGCGAACTCTATATGGACCGTTATAAAGCAGAAAAAATTTGCGACACAAGCCTTTTCCTTTGTCAGACAAACGGTGAGACTTAATTAACACCTTCTGACCGACTGAAAAAGTTTTTAAACGACCAGGACGCTTAGCTGATTTCTCTCTTCTAGCAGCCGCAGACGCAATATTTCGTAGAGCCAGGTTGACAACTTCAGAATGCCGCAGTTTCCGTGAAGGCGGAAAAGGAACGATCTCAGAAATGCGATTTGTTGGTACTTTATTTTTTAATATCAATAGAGGCGGTAAAGAAGTTGAGTCATTAGGGAGTTCATTCAGAATGTTTTGAAAAATATGAAGATACTGATCCCACGTTCTGTGATTCTGATGACAATAAAGACGGCACAATTTATTGATTTCTTTCATCCATCTTTCTGAAGCGTTAGATTGAGGGTGAAAAAGTGAAATGAAAATTGGTTTAATCTTACGACGCCGTAGAGTACGAAGCCAAATTTTAGAGCGAAACTGTGATCCATTATCTGATATAATCTTATCAACATGACCAACTTCTTTAAGAAAATGTTTGATGAAAGCATTAGATACTGAACGAGCTGTTGCTTTGCGTAAAGGTGTAAAACACACATATTTTGATGTTAATTCCACTGCTACGAAAATGTACGCAAAACCATTAGTAGAACGAACCACTGGACCGAACAAATCGACTGCAGCCATGTCCTTTAATTTCGCTGGAATGATAGGAAACAACGGCGCTCTGTGAGAAATCGTTGGCGGCTTAGCCTTTTAACATAATTTGCATTTGGCAAGAACAGATCGAATACGTTTTTCCATATTACTGAAGTATCAATTTTCTCGCAATTTATGAAAGCATTTTCTGGGACCAAAATGTGCATAACTGAAATGTGTAAACGAGGTGTGGCCAAATCATCCAATCTAACAAAGCGTCTAAGAAAATTACGGACACCAAGGAAACTACGAACATCACGTTTTGTGGAAGGAACAGCATAATTACGAATTGCGTCTAGCTTCTCTGGATCAGGAAGAATACCTTCTGTAGAAATAATGTGACCGAGAATTTTCACCTGAGATCGACCAAATTCAGATTTCTCTAAGTTCACTGTAATGCCAACTCTTGCAAAAATACGCAATAATAAATCCAAAATTTTGTTATGCTCACTCCAAGAACCTTTAGCAATAACAATATCGTGAACATGTGAAGTAATATTGTCACGAAGATAAACAGGTAAAATTTCATTTAAACTACGAATGAATGCTGCAGAAAATATAGTAAGTCCAAACGGTAATTTCCGAAGTCACTTTTGGGTAAAACAGTCAAATTCGGTTATTCTTTACCTACTGTCTAGATAGATGGATAGTAGAAGAATTGTTTTTATAGATGCAAAGAATAGTGAAAGAGTAGGCAGCGGTGCAGAAAACTAAAAGGGAAATAACACCACTACAGCTCGGGGCCCTGTGAACGCTACGGCACATATTCACTTAGTGTAGTGAATCCCCTGAGGACTTTAATAGCTGCACATAATTTTCAGTTTGAGACTTAGTGGCAAATTTGGTGGAAGTGCGTACGTAAATTGATCTAACCATGAACATGGATGTATCTCATTCTTAGAATTACGAAAGATCTTAAATTTCCGAACAGTCAAGAAATGTTTACAGTCAAAGCTTCCGCCTCGCGGCGACAAAGACCTACTGCGTCTGTCCCAGTCCGAATGTCGATTATTGTCAAGTTCGCGCGCCTGGCGCTCTCTTGTTGCGTCCCGTAAATGAAACAAATTACTTTCTTCAAAGCCCTCTGCTATCTGTGATACTAAAATTCGTCTGCTGTCTTTTCCTACGATTTCGCTTTCAATATATTTGTCTTGCTTTTGTAATGCGTCAAATTCCCTTTTGACGCGTTCATTAACTTTTCCCTGATTTTCAACATGCTTATTTATATTCTGGTACTCTTCGGTTTCTGCAAATGGCAATGGTGCTGTATCATCTGAATCTCTGTCCCCATTTAAACTAAGATTTGTCAATTTATCTGAAATCTCCTCAACTCTTTCTGATAAGTCACCTATTTTTTCTTTCTGTTTATTTACGTCTTCCGTAAGTGTCGCGACTCGGGTTTCAGTGTTGACACATTTGGTAGTTAACTGTTCATATTGTTGTGTTAGATTATTTATTCTGTCATTTGGTACGGATTCCTCGATTCTCTCAAATATTTCTTCCTTATCATGTGCACGTTGTAAATTTAACTCTGAAAATTTTTGTACTATCACGCGATCTCTTTCCTCCTGTTCTCTATCCTGTTCCCTTTGTCTAATCTCTACTGCAATTAATCTATTATTGTGAGCATTCAAAATCGGTTGTACTTCTTCTCTGATTTCTTTCTTTAATTCATCTTTCATATTTTTGAAACATGTCCCTATTCGTGAATCTAACCGTGTTTCCATTGTTCCCATCTCAGTTTTAATTGTTCCTATTTCTGTTTTAAATTCAGATCGAAACTGCTCAATTGTTCCCATACCAGTTGTAATTATTCCTATTTGTGATCCCTGTGAGTCTAACCGTGTTGCTAAAGTTCCTATCTCTGTTTTAATTGTTTCCATTCGTGCTCCCAAATTTAATATAGCACTCATCAACTGCTCCGTAATAGCCGGTTCGAAATTCTTTTCGCCCCCAACATTTCCCGCGAAACCAACTTCTTTCGTCATGGCTGTAAAGCTATCTGTGTTCGATACTATTTCAGAATCTTCTGTCGTTAATCTCGGATTCTGTGAATTTTCTGATTGAGAAAAATTTTGAAATGGTTCCGGACTATTTTCCCGACTTATTACATTGTTTTCCACTTCATTATCCATCATACTGTTTTCCTCTGTTGGCGAGTTCGCCATGTTAACAATTTCGTCATTCTCACTATCCATCATTTTCGCCTTTTTCATTGATCGCGTAATCATTTACAAAACATACAAAACTCGTCACTGTACGGAAATTATACACAATGACTCTTTATCTCCAACAATACCATTCACTCGAAATGTTTCCCTCAAACACGATTAACGAACAATTGAAATAATTGCACTAAATCGTCAAACGCGTATACAAGACAACAAATCAAATTCAGAGAAAAAAAATACCATTAGAAGAATGACAATTACCAAATCTACACATGCAAAATAGACTACAATTACTAAACTACAAATTACTACAACAATACTACTGTCTACTATTTTTACAATCAGAAGAATTCCAAGGGACGATCCGAAGCAGCGGTCGCCACGTGCATGGGGGCTTAATTAAAATATAATGCAATTAATTTTTATTTTTTGTAGCTGTCTGTCCGATTACGAAGTCTCGTAAACGGTTGTCCCTGACTAGTATTATTACGCTATCTGACTGCATAGAACAACAACAAAGAATGAAAGAAAATTTTCGTTAACACAATTAATTAATTAATTAAGTCCCCAGCAACTATAAAACCTACGAAACCAACAAAGCACAAGTATAACTGTTCTGTATGTGGAAGTATGACTCAACGTACGCATCTGGCACGGTTCTTCTTCAACAACACAAGAAATTTTAAATATCATTTATACTGAATTAATTAAAGAAAACAGAAATACCATAATTACTCAAGAAAACCAGAATTACACTCTAATACAAGAACACAAGCCAGATGCTTTGTTGACTGAACCTGTAATGACGCATTATTCAGGACATTGAAATAATGAGAAAGAAAAGAAAAGTAGTTTGTTACCTTAATTTATATTGATGAAAAGCACTCTAGACATTACAATCTCTCCACACCGCCGACTCGCTACTATCACATCTGAACAAGAACTTTTCAATATCACATCTCAGCAAGCACTGCCTACTAGCTCATTTCAACAAACGCTCCTCACTACGACATCTCAGCACAGACTACCACGAGTTCTCCCAAAGCACTGCCCACTACGAGTTCTCAATAATCACTGCCAGTGGAGGCGGCAAACAATACTCTCTAGCGCGATCTCTGGCGCTGTGGCTCAGTGTAGCCACCTTTCAATATGCTGTTCACATTTGACGTAATAATGAACGATGGTTATCTTTCTGCAGCGTTTTGAAACTGGAAATTTAATTATGAACACCTTCTACTTAGGATCTTGCGACCATAGACTATAACAGATAGTGCTCTTGTAGGTTACAGTCAGTCAGTCGGGTTAGGCCTAAGTCATAGTTCGTGAGTGATGTTTTCTACAAGGCGTAATTAACGAGAAATTTGTAGTGATAGGGGAACTTAGAGGAAAGGTGATATTCCATATATTTAAAAAACTGCAGACCAAATATTTTCCTTATGTCATTTCCTACAATCTGAATTATGACTAAAATCCAGTGCTGCAATACACTTTTCCATAATTTGCAGGGAACAATCGCGTACCGTCACATTCACCGTAACAGGGAACGTATGTGGGCTTAGATTCAAGGGTAGCAAGGAATGAAAGTCTAAGCCTTATAAGTCTAGCGAGAAGGAAACATTAGTTGTTGTTGTTGTTGTGGTCTTCAGTCCTGAGACTGGTTTGATGCAGCTCTCCATGCTACTCTATCCTGTGCAAGCTTCTTCATCTCCCAGTACCTACTGCAACCTACATCCTTCTGAATCTGCTTAGTGTATTCATCTCTTGGTCTCCCTCTACGATTTTTACCCTCCACGCTGCCCTCCAATGCTAAATTTGTGATCCCTTCTTGATGCCTCAAAACATGTCCTACCAACCGATCCCTTCTTCTAGTCAAGTTGTGCCACAAACTTCTCTTCTCCCCAATCCTATTCAATACCTCCTCATTAGTTCTACCCACCTTATCTTCAGCATTCTTCTGTAGCACCACATTTCGAAAGCTTCTATTCTCTTCTTGTCCAAACTGGTTATCGTCCATGTTTCACTTCCATACATGGCTACACTCCATACAAACACTTTCAGAAACGACTTCCTGACACATAAATCTATACTCGATGTTAACAAATTTCTCTTCTTCAGAAACGCTTTCCTTGCCATTGCCAGTCTACATTTTATATCCTCTCTACTTCGACCATCATCGGTTATTTTACTCCCTAAATAGCAAAACTCCTTTACTACTTTAAGTGTCTCATTTCCTAATCTAATTCCCTCAGCATCACCCGACTTAATTTGACTACATTCCATTATCCTCGTTTTGCTTTTGTTGATGTTCATCTTATATCCTTCTTTCAAGGCACTGTCCATTCCGTTCAACTGCTCTTCCAAGTCCTTTGCTGTCTCTGACAGAATTACAATGTCATCGGCGAACCTCAAAGTTTTTACTTCTTCTCCATGAATTTTAATACCTACTCCGAATTTTTCTTTTGTTTCCTTTACTGCTTGCTCAATATACAGATTGAATAACATCGGGGAGAGGCTACAACCCTGTCTCACTCCTTTCCCAACCACTGCTTCCCTTTCATGCCCCTCGACTCTTATAACTGCAATCTGGTTTCTGTACAAATTGTAAATAGCCTTTCGCTCCCTGTATTTTACCCCTGCCACCTTCAGAATTTGAAAGAGAGTATTCCAGTTAACGTTGTCAAAAGCTTTCTCTAAGTCTACAAATGCTACAAACGTAGGTTTGCCTTTTCTTAATCTTTCTTCTAAGATAAGTCGTAAGGTCAGTATTGCCTCACGTGTTCCAACGTTTCTACGGAATCCAAACTGATCTTCCCCGAGGTCGGCTTCTATCAGTTTTTCCATTCGTCTGTAAATAATTCGCGTTAGTATTTTGCAGCTGTGATTTATTAAACTGATAGTTCGGTAATTTGCACATCTGTCACACCTGCTTTCTTTGTGATTGGAATTATTATATTCTTCAAGTCTGTGGGTATTTCGCCTGTATCATACATCTTGCTCACCAGATGGTAGAGTTTTGTGAGGACTGGCTCTCCCGACGCCATCAGTAGTTCTAATGGAATGTTGTCTACTCCGGGGGCCTTGTTTCGACTCAGGTCTTTCAGTGCTCTGTCAAACTCTTCACGCAGTATCTTATCTCCCATTTCGTCTTCATCTGCATCCTCTTCCATTTCCATAATATTGTCCTCAAGTACATCGCCCTTGTATAAACCCTCTATATACTCCTTCCACCTTTCTGCCTTCCCTTCTTTGCTTAGAACTGGGTTGCCATCTGAGCTCTTGATATTCATGCAAGTGGTTCTCTTCTCTCCAAAGGTCTCTTTAATTTTCCTGTAGGCAGTATCCATCTTACCCCTAGTGAGACAAGCCTCTACATCCTTACATTTGTCCTCTAGCCATCCCTGCTTAGCCATTTTGCACTTCCTGTCGATATCATTAGTGCGATAACATTAGTGCAAAACACAAACAAAATATATGCAAAATAAAGGCTGCTGTTTGAAAATGCAAGTCTGTGAAATGAGAATCTGGTGCTGGGCAACTTTCAGTACCGTGTTTCTCCACCAGGCTCTCCATCTGCCCTGGAGTCTCCAGTACGAGAAGAGTTTTCCTGCTACGACTCATTGCAAGTGGTAACTGGTTTCGACCATTCTCTGTCAGTTTCATGTCAGCAGCTACCAGTTCGGCAGACTACCCCATTCGTTGCTTCGTACCTCCTAGGCCAGGTGTTCACGAGGTTGATGCGGCGTATTCGTACATTATGGTCTTGGAAAACGAAACCGTCGCCGAATGTTGGCTGTGGGCTGTACAACAGGTTGGAGGAATTTATCTTAGTACCGCAGAACCATCATTTTATTGTGGATAACGACGAGACGCGTCCGACGTCCGTGGTTTGGGTTTGCACAAAAGACTTTCCTTCATCTTCTTAGCTGAACCCGTGGTGTGCCAGTTATATTGTGCACTCGTCAATGAAGAGAACCGGACACCATTGATCCAGGTTCCACTTCAGGTGTTTACTTGCTATCTTCAAAACACACTCCAGTGTCCTGCGTGATTTGTTTTTTTGTCCATAATGTACACCAAGAGACCAAACTGAGAGCGTGAAGTCGATTCAATATCTTCTGGACCGCATTCTCCTCGCCGTACCTACGAGACGTACACTATCTGATCAAAAGTATACGGACACTTATTAGCGGACATTAGTACTAGGTGTGTTCAGGTTTCTCTTTTATGACTATTTGAACTCTGCTGGGGACATTTCAGTGAGGCATCCGAGTGGCTGTGTACAAATGACGACTCATTCTTTCTCAAGAACCTGAGAAGATAGTGATGTTGGACGCTTGCATATGGAGAGAAGTCAAGGTTCTAACTCATCCCGAGAGTGTTCCATTCAATTCAGATTGGTTCTCAGGGCAGGCCAGTCTGTTTCAGAAATGTTGTTTGCAACAAAAAATTGCCTCACAGCTGCTACCTCGTGACAGGGTACACTGTCATGGTTATTCAGTCATCGTTTCCGAACTGTCCCTCGTTCGTACTCATTACACAGTGCTGTAAAATGTGTTCAAATCCTTCGTTTTCTTAAGCGGGCCACACCATAACCATGAAAAACAAACCAATACCGTAGCACCACCCCTTCCGAGTTTGCTTCCCACTTTCTTCGCGCACCACGGTGCTAAGTAATTTTCATTGCTTTTTCGCATATGTTGGCAGGTAAAGTTCTCGAGGCATTAGCTTAACCTCAAGGCTTACGTCGGATTGTCACAGGATATAGCGTGATTCACCAGTCCAAATCACTCATTTCGTCATACACTGCCCAGTGGCGTCGTTCTTTGCTCCATGTTAAGGGTCGTTTAGCATTGGCTATAGAAATGTGTGGCTGTTGACGATCTGCTCGACCATTGCACCCCATTCTTTTTAAATCCCTATCCACAACCATTGTGCTAGTTTTTGAAGCCACGTGTCATTTCTTCCGCTGACTCCACGCAATTTTTTAGAATGATCCTCCGCGATGCTCGAAGGACCCTCTCCGATCAGCTGTGATAGTTCCTTCGCGTTTTCTTTTTATAGGCACACCACTAACAGTCGACTTCGACACCTTTAGAAGACGTTATTGCCGGACAGTGTTCATACGAAGATTGTTCCTTCGGACATGCATGCATTTTCAAAGGAACAGATACTGTGGTGACTGCAGCAGCCATACTGGGACTCGAACCTGGATTTCCTGCTTTACTCCACCGGTCGCTTTAATCGCTTTGGCTATCCGTGCACGATCCACGGCCGTACCCAAACTTCCATGCTTATCTGATATCAGGCAGCATCTTTCAATTAAAATATCCTCCCCTGTACGGGAATTGTATACGAATACAGGTTGTGACGTAAGAACGACGACATGTGGAAATGGTTCAAATGGCTCTGAGCACTATGGGACTTAACATCTGAGGTCATCAGTCCCCTAGAACTTAGAACTACTTAAACCTAACTAACCTAAGGACATCACACACATCCATGCCCGAGGCAGGATTCGAACCTGCGACCGTAGCAGTCGCGCGGTTCCGGACTGAAGCACCTAGAACCGCTCGGCCACTGCGGCTGGCGACATGTGGAAGTCTGCGTGTGGTCGTGGGTGGTGCAAGTGCAGCCAAATCGGTTAAGGCGACCTCTCGCTTAAAGGGAGAAATTCGGGCTGTAATCCCGGTCCTGCAAATTTTTTCACTGTTGTCATTCCCTTTTACTGATGATGGATGTTCGTTTTCACAACTGCGAATACACTTCACGTAGATTTGTAAGGGCTGAAACGTCCCTGATTGATCTGTCACTCAAGTAACATTCAGTAACTAAACACTTTGGAAGCCACTAAGTCACTGCGCTCTTGTCACCGCCCTGCTGTCACTGCTTCTCTACTGACAACACAATACTCTTCGCCTCCTTTTGTATTAGCAGATTCGCTTCTCGTGACATCTAGTGGTCAATTCCGCATTACATATGAACGTCCGGGTACTTTTGAACCGCTAGTACATATTTAAGGGGAGGTTTACGATCTTTGGCCTGAAAAAAGCATGTTCTTTGAGAATTTTTTTTCTCTGGATGTTTTACATATATCATTGACAAATTTGGTCACAATCTTTATTGATATTTCCTCTACAAACTAGAATTTTTTCGACCGGAAATGTTGAAGAGAAAAGGCGGAAGTGCCGTCATAACGAAACACAATTTCGATGTAGACCTCCACGTGCGGTATGTCACAGGTCTGCCTCCTCTTCTGAAATCAAAATTGAGTTGACGTTAGCGAAGTATATAAAATTCTTTAGGAGTTGTACCTCGCTTAAGTTATTTGGACCATAGGAAACAAAATGGAGGCCATTTTAAAAAAGTAGATTTTTTGATCGATTTTTCGACTTCGTCGGCCAAGTAAAAATATTTATGGTTGATGGATCGGAATAAAAGTGGTACAACTCCCAGGCAATTCAGTTAGCTTCGTCGGAAACAAAGAATCACGCCAATCGGTTACGTAGATTTGAAGTTAACACACCGCGCGATAAAAAGAAAGTCATTTCGAGAAAAACGCTTTGAAGTTTTGACTACATATAAATGCAATATTATGCAGCTTACGTTCAATCTGCTATTCCGGGTCCATAAGTTAGTCCTTCCTCTTCCTCATAGAGGGAGTTCTGCTCGATCTGGCTCATCCTGCGCTGCTCGTAGGACCGGTGACAAGTTATTTTCGGCCGCTTGAATCCGGTGTTCGTCCGAATGCTTGGCGAACTGCTTCGAATAGAGACCTAGGGTGACGTCCATCGTTGTCATGGTCTTCAGAATTGCTGAATACCCTTCGTTGAAACTGCTCACTACCAGGAAAGTCGCAATCTCCACTGTCTTCGCACCAGAATGCAAATGCTTGGGCGCTATTTTCCAAACACAGGCGTTCAAACTTTAATTTGAATTTTATTTTTTTTCCCTCAATAACTCGTCCTTCGAAAGAAAAAAACTCGTGCGTGAAACAGGCCGATTTCAGGCAGGTGCATTTTTTTGTTCAACCGCGAATAACAAACATTTCCGTTCCGTATTCGGAAAAATCGTTTCACGGGTGGATTCTAAACACTTATATGGATACAGAAATGCAATTTTAAAAAAATCGATTTTTTGAACCAAAAAATAGGAAACCTCCCCTTAAGTAACTGTCCAGCAAGTAACCAGAGAAATGTACTTCCCAGTAAAAATGTGTAACATTTATTGAGAGGATTGGTTGAATATCAGAATAATTATGAAAAATTTTATGGAGCAGGCAGCTAACTGATTAAATATCACTGACGGTATTCCGTTCTGGTACACATATCTTTGGATATGGAACCGTGTGCAATAGAACCACTCAATGTGACATACATAGGAATAGAGGAACGACAGGTTGTCTGATACAGACACATTAATACGACACGTGACTGATATTTGGGATAATGCTTAGGTATTACAGTAGCAGAGAGACTGAGTTTATTTCAGCATGATTGAAGATGATGCAGATTCACAGTAATATGATTAATGAAATCTGTAGTCTGGTAGGCTAAACGTTTGTTAATCACAGTGTGGCGTAGTAAATGTTCTTGAAGTATGCGAAACTGCGAAATCACGGCCGTCAACTCACTTCCATAGCATTACAGTTATTCCAATGAAATACGCTTGGAAGACGTATTCAAGCTAGGCAAGCATCTTTACTGCTCCAGATTAGGATATCACTTTCTTGCAGGAGTGGCGTAACGCCCTTCGGGAACTTGTTATTATTCTCATTCAATTAATGTCACGCAGAAGTGAATTAGTACTGACGGTTGATGCTGATTACTCACTGTCTTATGGGGCAGTAACATTCTCTCCAACAGCGTGCCACAAAATATTATTTTATTACACTGAAACAATTAGTTAACACCTGCCAAATAATAGTACGACGTTTCCCGCTAGAAGGAAATAAAAAGTTAGCATTTAGAGACAGATCAAGACGAAGCAGCAGTAATTTAAGTTTTTCATATGAAACCTGTATCAGTAGGAACGTACGGAGACCTGTACGCCTCTCTTTCCGCATAATAGTTAGGTTCTTTAACCACACTCTACAACGTTCGGTACGCTGCAGAGTTGGAACCCACATATTAGACTCGATGTAATACGAAGCCGTGTGATTTGTCGAAATGGAATAAAGATAGTGTGAGTGACAGTCATCGAAACACCGTGCGATTTCGATGTCTACATCTACATCTACATGGTTACTCCGAAAATGGTTCGATGAACCCTCTGTCAGGCACGTAAGAGTGAATTGCATACTACTTCTCTACCATTCCACTCTCGAATGGCGCGTGGGAAAAAAACGAACAGCTAAATCTTTCCGTTCGACCTCTGATTTCTCTTATTTTATTATGAGGATCATTTCTCCCTACGTAGGTGGGTTTCAACAAAATATTTTCGCATTCGGAAGAGAAAGCTGGTGATTGAAGTTTTGTAAATAGATCTCGACGCAAAGAAAACCGCCATTGTTTCAGTGACTGCCACCCCAACTCGCATATCATATCAGTGACACTCTCACCCCTATTGCGCGATAACACGAAACGAGCTGCCCTTATTTGCACTTTTTCGACGTTCTCCGTCAATCCTACGTGGCAAGGATCCCACACCACGCAGAAATATTCCAGCAGAGGACGGACAAGTGTAATGTAGGCTGTCTCTTTAATGGGGTTGTCGCATATTCTAAATGTTCTGCCAACAAAGCGCATTCTTTGTTTCGCTTTCCCCACAATATTATCTATGTGGTCTTTCAAATTTAAGTTGCTCGTAATCGTAATTTCTAGGTATTTAGTCGAATTCACAGCCCTTAGATTTGTCCGATTTATTCTATATCCAAAATTTATCGGATTTCCTTTAGTACCCATGTGGATGACCTCGCACTTTTATTTGTACTCGGCTAGAAGCTAGAGAACTTAATTTTAGTTAAGGTGACAATACATGTTTTTGGCAGTCGAAGCTGGGGCCTATTTTATAACTGCTCTCTGCTCGGAATGCAAGAATGCTCTGTAATTCTTGTACATTATTAAAACTTACAAGGAAACGAATAGTAGGCACCAAACGATAATATACCAGACATAATTCAAACCATTCCCAGATTCATAGTTGTTAGGCACCAAACTATAATATATCAGACATAATCCAAACCATTCCCATATTCATAGTTATTGTATAGTTGTAATACACTTAAATCTTAAAAGTTAGTAGACACAGCACTTGCTTAGATAGCTACTCACAGCTTTCAACGCTCAGTTGTTCATTCCTCCATACTACTTTGACGAAAGAATTTAATTTGCTTCCCATTAAATAAAAGAAACCATAGAATTCCGAAAAACTGTGTTTCAAATTAACTTTCACCGTCAATATTGGTTGCAAAGTACTTTCGTTTGAGTTTTCTGGGATGTTCATATGTTATTCATCAAATAAAAGATACCCTCTACTGCTGCATTTGTATCGGGAAGGCAACACAAAGTCCACTACCTTAGAAATACTATTGTAGGTGATATGTCTGGACGTTAATTGCTCGAACAGATGTACCCAACGTATATCAGTAACAGTGTTTTTCTAAGCTCCGTTTCTCTACTTGCTGAGGCGTGACAAACGCCTGTATATTTACACGTTCTTGTAACAAATCATTATCACTAATTCTGCAGTTTGGTTACACATTTGAAACGGATCGCAGCATTAATGAATCTCATGCCATGTAGATGCAGTGTTCAAAAGAACTTACTTGTAGTCTGAAAAGGCTTTAAAGCGACCCGAACCCTGCTCAATGTATTCTGCAAATTTCACAGACGGTTTCAGTGAACTTAAAAATATTTATATCTCCCTCAGATTCTAGTTTTCTTAAAACATTTCTTAAAATGTATACCATGAATCTGGTTTTTCCGTTTGTTGTTGTTGTTGTGGTCTTCAGTCCTGAGACTGGTTTGATGCAGCTCTCCATGCTACTCTATCCTGTGCAAGCTTCTTCAACTCCCAGTACCTACTGCAACCTACATCCTTCTGAATCTGCTTAGTGTATTGATCTCTTGGTCTCCCTCTACGATTTTTACCCTCCACGCTGCCCTCCAATGCTAAATTTGTGATCCCTTGATGCCTCAAAACATGTCCTACCAACCGATCCCTTCTTCTAGTCAAGTTGTGCCACAAACTTCTCTTCTCCCCAATCCTATTCAATACCTCCACATTAGTTACGTGATCTACCCACTTTATCTTCAGCATTCTTCTGTAGCACCACATTTCGAAAGCTTCTATTCTCTTCTTGTCCAAACTGGTTATCGTCCATGTTTCACTTCCATACATGGCTACACTCCATACAAATACTTTCAGAAACGACTTCCTGACACTTAAATCTATACTCGATGTTAACAAATTTCTCTTCTTCAGAAACGATTTCCTTGCCATTGCCAGTCTACATTTTATATCCTTTCTACTTAGACCATCATCAGTTATTTTACTCCCTAAATACCAAAACTCCTTTACTACTTTAAGTGTCTCATTTCCTAATCTAATTCCCTCAGCATCAACCGATTTAATTCGACTACATTCCATTATCCTCGTTTTGCTTTTGTTGATGTTCATCTTATATCCTCCTTTCAAGACACTGTCCATTCCGTTCAACTGCTCTTCCAAGTCCTTTGCTGTCTCTGACAGAATTACAATGTCATCGGCGAACCTTAAAGTTTTTACTTCTTCTCCATGAATTTTAATACCTACTCCGAATTTTTCTTTTGTTTCCTTTACTGCTTGCTCAATATACAGATTGAATGACATCGGGGAGAGGCTACAACCCTGTCTCACTCCTTTCCCAACCACTGCTTCCCTTTCATGCCCCTCGACTCTTATAACTGCCATCTGGTTTCTGTACAAATTGTAAATAGCCTTTCGCTCCCTGTATTTTACCCCTGCCACCTTCAGAATTTGAAAGAGAGTATTCCAGTTAACGTTGTCAAAAGCTTTCTCTAAGTCTACAAATGCTAGAAACGTAGGTTTGCCTTTCCTTAATCTTTCTTCTAAGATAAGTCGTAAGGTTAGTATTGCCTCACGTGTTCAAACATTTCTACGGAATCCAAACTGATCTTCCCCGAGGTCCGCTTCTACCAGTTTTTCCATTCGTCTGTAAAGAATTCGCGTTAGTATTTTGCAGCTGTGACTTATTAAACTGATAGTTCGGTAATTTTCACATCTGTCAACACCTGCTTTCTTTGGGATCTGAATTATTATATTCTTCTTGGAGTCTGAGGGTATTTCGCCTGTCTCGTACATCTTGCTCACCAGATGGTAGAGTTTCGTCAGGACTGGCTCTCCCAAGCCCGTCAGTAGTTCTAATGGAATGTTGTCTACACCCGGGGCCTTGTTTCGAGTCAGGTCTTTCAGTGCTCTGTCAAACTCTTCACGCAGTATCATATCTCCCATTTCATCTTCATCTACATCCTCTTCCATTTCCATAATATTGTCCTCAAGTACATCGCCCTTGTATAGACCCTCTATATACTCCTTCCACCTTTCTACTTTCCCCTCTTTGCTTAGAACTGGGTTTCCATCTGAGCTCCTGATGTTCATACAAGTGGCTCTCTTATCTCCAAAGGTCTCTTTAATTTTCCTGTAGGCAGTATCTATCTTACCCCTAGTGAGATCAGCCTCTACATCCTTACATTTGTCCTCTAGCCATGCCTGCTTAGCCATTTTGCACTTCCTGTCAATCTCATTTTTGAGACGTTTGTATTCCTTTTTGCCTGCTTCATTTACTGCATTTTTATATTTTCTGCTTTCATCAATTAAATTCAGTATTTCTACTGTTACCCAAGGATTTCTACTAGCCCTCGTCTTTTTACCTACTTGATCCTCTGCTGCCTTCACTACTTCATCCCTCAGAGCTACCCATTCGTCTTCTACTGTATTTCTTTCCCCCATTCCTGTCATTTGTTCCCTTATGCTGTCCCTGAAACTCTGTGCAACCTCTGGTTTAGTCAGTTTATCCAGGTGCCATCTACTTAAATTACCAGCTTTTTGCAACTTCTTGCAACTTCTGTCGAGGTTACGACACCAGAAATCATTGATAAAAGATGTGATATGGTGATTGATGACAGAAGAGTTAAGGGGCGTGAGATTGATAGCGCTGTGGGCATCTCGAATGAACGGGTACATAATATTTTGCATAAAACATTTGGACATGAGAAAGCTATCCGCAAGATGGGTTCCTCGATTGCTCATGCTTGACCAAAAACGGAATCGTGTGAAGTCTTGCAAGGATGGTTTGCAGCTGTTCAGGAAGAATCCGCAGGACTTTAAGCGTCGTTTTGTCACTGTGGATGAAACATGGATACATTACTATATTCCTGAGACCAGAGAACAATCTAAGCAATGGGTTACCAATGGATAATCTGCACCAAAAAAGGCGAAGAAAATCGAGCTGCAAGAAAAACGCCGGCGATTGGACCGCAAGAATGTCCTTGTCCACCACTGGGACTGCTATTTGTTCCCCAATTTGAAGAAATGGCTGGCAGGACAAAGATTTTATTCAAACGAGAAGGTGATTGCAGCAACTAATAGCTATTTTGCAGACTTGGACAATTTCTATAATTCGGAAGGTATCAACAAATTATAACAGTATTGGACGAAGTGTATAAGTCTAAAAGGAGACTACGTCGAAAAATAAAAAAAAAAGGTTTACCCCAAAAACATAAGTAGTTTTTATTTTTGCACGGACTTTTCAAACGCCCCTCGTATATAAAACACAGGAAGGACTTCAGAACTACAGCTTTCAAAAATGTCTTTAGTAGTGTTGTTGCGCATTTTTCTTCTCTCATAAAATTATTTTAGTAGTCCATAAAGCGGCAAAACTCTTGAACTGGAACGATCATAAACTAGGCCATGTCATAACACGGCTGTCATCGTAACTGAAATAATGTACAGATACATTTACGATAGTAAAAACATAAAAATTATGTGTTAAAACCTCCCATGAGAGAGAATTTGATTTGATTTCTAAAATCCTGAGAATTTGGGTGTCCCGGCATATCCCGAAGAGAACTAGGGTACTGAAGTTCAAAAATGGGAACTGTCCCGGCCAAACCCCGCCGAGAATGACAAAAGCATCGTAGACGAGACGTCTGGTTAGCAGGAAAATAAACCTTTGACATGGTGAATGATAAAAATTTAAGCAAAAGTTCATGTATTCTAATTACGTGTGTGAGATAAGCGAACTAAAATTCTTTAAATTAGTTGCAAAAATGTTGAAACACGACCCGACACAATGTATTATGGATGGAATTGTACGGAGTTACAGGTAATAGAAGGAAATCCTTGCCAATTAAAAGTTCAAGAATATGAAGCAGTAGCCCGGCCCAAACTACTGCCGCATATGTCTCTGAGTGTGGGCATACACAGCCGTCGTTTCATGTCATGGAAACGTTGACGCTGCGTCGAACAGTAAGAACGACGTCAAAAAACTGCATGAGAAGCAGTGCTGCACGCCATTGTGGAGCCAAATCACAAGAAAACACGAGAGGACCGTTTTCGTTAGTATGGACACATACATAGATCAGCATAAGGCACAGTGATAATGTCTGTGTACCAACTTAATCGTTATGGACGAAGAAAACGAGGAGGTCGAAACAAACGGTGGACAGATACACTGTGTGAAGATATGCGTATCACTGACCCGCATCCACAAGCCGGATTGGTTCGAAACAAAGTAACGAATGTTGATGAACAATATGAACTCCGTAACCACGGTACAATACTTCAAAGAAGAAAATAAACGTTAACAAAATTTTCAGTTGCATCACAGTCCGGTAGGCAGTGCTATTCAGGAAGGATAATGAATTTTCTAGACGGGAGTGGCGTGGGCTGAATCAAATAAAACATTTCGTATAACATGCGTCCAATTTCTATTAGTTACAGAAATGCACCTGGTTACAAAGATAAGCTCTTATTGCGCTTGTTGATACTCCAGTTGCTATATGTTTGCCTGTGGACTGTAATTTTTGTTTTTGGGGATCATGTTGTGTTTCAATTCACGTAGCTGAACATTTCAACTGTGACTGCAATAGTGATTTGTTGGCCAATTCTGCTGTATCTTTTAAGCATTCGTTTACAAATTCCGAGTTTACCTATATCGTTTCTGTGTACGGAATTTTTAATGTAAACGCTGTTGCTGCTTGTAGAGAATAGAGCAGACAATTTCCTAACCGCGGAGTACCAGATTCAGGAGTGTTTCCTCGTGTATTCACTAAAGTGTGTGAGAATCGTGTGAGAGTCGTGCAGTGTCCAGACATCATATTTCATCTGAAGGTGCAAATGTACAGACTGCTGATGAAGTAGAAAACATTATTTACTTGGTACAGTGCAGTCCTTTAACAAGCACATGCATAATTTCTACACATATGGGTGTTCTACATTCAACAGTACGGCGGATTCAGTATGCACGGCCTCTATTTAGAGCGGATTCAGCACCTTCGATTTTTATTTATGTATTTATTTGCTATTTTCTGTTAGTCTGTTATTTATATAACAGAACAGACTGAATGTTGCACATCCATTGGCATGAATAAAGCATATAATATTTTAACATAATTTAGAATGCGTTAATAGCATTATACTATTTAAGGGGGGAGAAATTTACATACAATAAGTACATTCATCATCATCATTTATTATACATAACAGGCCATAAAGGCCCATGACAGAAAGCAAAAGAAATATTACAAACCAGAATAACACACCATACAAAGATCAATAACACGATCAGTGACACAGGAAGGAGTATTGTTCTGATCACAGTTGCAGGTATTTCCCGCAGATGTTGTTCCTCTTTCTTCCGTCCATTGCATGTTCCAGGGATGCTGTTGGTTCTACCTTTCGCAACGTTCTCATCACCCTATCTCTCCACCTAGTCCTTGGACGACCTCTTGGACGTCTTCCAATCAGCTGGGAATTGAACACTCGGTTGGGGATAGATTCTCCAGCTCTTAAGACATGTCCCAACCACTGAAGATGTCGTCCTATGATGGTCCTACCAAAGTCAGCTTTCCCAAAATTTTAGTACAAGTCCTCTTTTTGCCTCCTTTCCCATCTTCTGTTTTCTCTGTTGAAAGTAGGCCCATAGATCTTTCTGATCACTTTCCTTTCAAATGCGCAAATGGGCTCTTCATGTGTCTGTGAAGTCGCCCATGTCTCGCAGCCAAATAACAGAACCGGTTTTACCAGTGCCATGTAAAAGTTTGATCCTGCTGTTTTGTGAGACCAAGCGTGACTTGAATAAGTTATGGAGACTAAAGCAGGCACGGTTAGCATTATTTAATCTATATTAAATCTCTTTCTCAACCTCGATTTTATTACATAGAATCGATCACCGGTACTAAAATTGCTCTGCTCATTCAAAACTGCGTCCATCTGTATCCATCTGTATTGATAGTGGTATGGAAATCCTGTCGGCGTGAGATGATCGTATATTTGGTTTCCTCGTCGTTGACAACTAGTCCCACTTTGCTTGCTTCTTTCATGAACCTAGTTGTGTCACATACTATCTGATTAAGTGAGTCTACCATAAGCACCACTCATCGGCAAAGGCCAAGATTGTGTGAGTTCCAATCACATCCATCTCCCTGTCATTAGAATTTCACGTCGTACCTTTTCCAATGCAATGTTCAATAGCGATGGGTGTAAAGAAACAGGTTCTCTACTTCTAATAAAACCCTTTTAAATAATAAAACATGACCTATACAAGAAATCTGATTACCCCTGTTAGTCTTGAACGAAAAAAAAATAAGAAATTAGTTAATTCAGTACAATTATTATATAGATGCGATTAATCACTTTAATGTGGGGCCAAATGAACAATTAAAGTAAATATAATTCCAGTAAACCTGCAAAAGTAAAAAAAAATTTTTGTAGGGGCCTACATAGACATCGCGCATCTGCTAGATGCCCACGAAATACATAATTTTGTTTTGAAGCTGACAGCCAATGAAAAAATAGGTGCAGTTTTCAAGCAGTAATGGCGGCAGCATCAGCTGGAAAAATACGTAATTTTATGGTAGCTAATTTTACTATACGAAAAATAAAATATGTACTCCCTCCAAAAGAAGTTACAAACAAACATTAAAATACAATTATAATCAGCAGCAAAATGTCTGAGAAGAATTTTGAAAGAAAATTATTAACTGAACTTTAATTTGGCGGGTTTTCAACACTGTCAACTAGACGAAATAATAGAAAGAATATTTATTGGGACTAAACAAAATTGAGATATTGTGACAGTATTTTTAAAATAGTTCATTTAACTGCAATTGTCTTTAATTTTGAAATGAGAGAGAACGTAATAATTTTCTTTTAATGTCTAAACTGTTGCTGCAGGCAGTGCGATGACGTCAGCGGTGATCTGCGCGGCCGATGTGTGAAGTGAATCCTCGTTCGTGGCGTGAAGATAATGATGGATCCTCCTGTTTCATTAATATTCCAGTTACGGCGGTGGTCCACGTCTCCGTTGTAGCCGAATCAGCTGGCAGCACTGGCACGATAATAATAGTTCCAGTATGTGCGTTGTCGTTACGCGCGCGACGTTTTATTATTAAAAGTTTATTAATCACGCGGTGCGGGTAGGTCGGAATTATGCAATGTCTTTAGTATTTACCATATATATCCGGTGAATTCCAATACTTCGCACAGTTCTTTCACTGTATTGTCACAGGAAACCAGTCACATGTTTCATCACTATAACAGCCCGTTAAACATCAGTTCAATTTACGTCGTCGTCTTTAAGACAGTTTGGACGATGTAATATAACAAATGTTTATTGATCAAATCACAGCACTGTTCTTTTACTTAACATTTTGGTTTGTTGCGCTTTCACAGTTAGTGTCTCAACACGGCAATGGTGTCTGATTCATGGCTAATTGTCACAAGTTCACACAGTTTGTAAAATCGTCACCGCAAACACTCGATATACTTTTCAGGTTTTACTGTTGACTTATTAATGCACGATCTCCCGTTAACACAGCGGACGCACTGTAATTAATTGTTCCTCCGCGTATCACCGTCTTTCACGCCGAAATTTGCAACGTGTTTCCTCCGCGAACCGACCACGATACCACAACAAATCGCACGCTCTCTATCGATAGTCGTTCGCTCTCTCTCTGACACAGTACTTCTCCTAGCCTAACCAATGATTTACAAAGCATATAGAACCAGAACATTCATATTCGTACAATATAAAATATAAAACAGTAGCAAAATGAATGAAGAAAAAATGTGACGTATTAACAAACAAACAATAGTTTAAATAAATGATACATACTTACTACCACAAGGTAATGCACAAAAGAAAAAAAATATTATCGACTTTCTGGGAAAGCAATGTCTTTACATGTGCCCCCCATTTTATCATGAGATGTTCCACAGTACATCTTATGATAAAATGTCCTTACACATATAAGCCATATGCCACAAGTGATTTGTTTATGTTTAACTTTGATACTTTGTTAATTTGCATTATGAATTGTCAATTAATATTAAAAGAGATGAAATTATCTGAGAGCAAAAAAAATTACATAACTTTCACATATTAAGCAAAACATATCTCTCACTGAAGCAAATAACTAATTCATTACACTACGGAAATTTGACCAAAATGAAAAAGAAGAACAAACATTATGTGTACAGTCCAAGAAAATATATATAGCTACAATTATACACTATGAACCTGAATATGTACACAAAAGCGTTCGTATTTTCCGCACACAGTCTTGTCATTGTATTATTATTATTTTTAATCTTTCTCTCTCTCTCTCTTTTCACATTTTAACCACAGCGTCATATTTTTTATTTACCCTCACTGTCACAGATACAAGATAAATATGGTATATATTGCCTGTCCAATATCAACTGTGTGTCATATCATTAAATATAATTTGCAAAATTGCAGATTACCACATCATATTGTCAGTGTTCTTTGACATAAATTGGTTTAATTTTTCACAATATGGTCACTATTTAAAATTTCATGGGCTGCCGTATGTATACATAAAGTTTATCGTCTTACCATATCATTAAAATTTGATTGTGTTCAGTAGTTATAGTTCATATTCTACTGCTCACAAAATTATTTACTAACCAAATATCCAATTAAAGTTTCAAATTTCTTGCCCTATAAGGCTTTAAATCCACTATATTTTTAAGATAAAACTTCTTTTTCCATTTTGAGTAAACCAGATAAAATGCATTCGGGTGGGGTACACTAGCCACCTCAAATGGACCTTTGTACACATCAAAGAATTTAGAAATTTCACTATTTATTTCTTGAGACTTCTCATATTTTTTAACTAAAACTAAATCCCCTATCTTTAATTCAACACCTTTTATTTTGTCATCATGTCTTTTCTTCCTTTCCAACAGTTTCTTCTCTACTAGCTCTCTCACTCATTTCTTCTTTTCGTCCCAACTCAAGTCCTCGTTAGTAGGGAAAGATAACTTTTCCTCCACCAAACTTTTCTGTCTCTCACCTTTCATAATCTCCTGAGGAGTAAACCCAGTTACATCGTGAATAATAGTATTCATAACCTCTTCAACATTTCTTACTACATCTCCCCACGAACTGTGGTTACTGCTACAGTAGGTACGGCAGAATCTGCTAATCTCCCTCATATAACATGCTACGGGGTTCCCCTGTGGGTGATATGTTGGAGTGTAAATTACTGTAATTCCCTGATTAGTAAGACCTACGGGGTTCCCCTGTGGGTGATATGTTGGAGTGTAAATTACTGTAATTCCATTATTTGTAAGACCTTCTTTCCACTTCTTACATGCAAACTGTGACTCATTATCAGACAATATGGCCTTAGGTTTCCCAAACTTCATAAAATAATCGCCTTCCAATTTGCTCAAAATGGCTTTCCCAGTAACTTTACGTAACGGATAGAGTTTTATAAATTTAAAAATACTTCAAAGACTGCAAAAAGTACGCAAAACCTCCCTTAGCCTTTGGCAATGCACCATAAAGATCCACAGATAACAGTTCCATCACATCATTCGGTTTAATATTTTGCATAGGAAGCTTACATGTTTGATTTGTAACTTTTGCTCTCTGACATTTGTCACAGGTTTTGATTTGGTTGTTCACCCTCCTTACCATGTTGTCAAAAGACACACTTTCCCTTAATTTATGTATGCACTTCTTAGCATCTACATGCCCAAAACTCAAATGTATATAATCTATTATCTCATCTATGGTGGTATATAAATCCAATTCTGACAAGTTAAAACAGCAACTTGTCAGAACTGGATTTATATACCACCTGAAGTACACACACATATATTTGACACCTCAAAACAAACACCGCCAAATGCTTAAAGCAATTATTCTGTAATAATATTGTTATGATGTATATTCTTTGCACTTTGCGATTATGTCTTCACTTCTGCTATACGAACCTTGCACCCAGCTGATTCCAGACGCCATATTTGTTTACAAATCTGGCAGTATACATGTGATGTGTTACGACAGCAAAAGGAACCTGTGATCACTGAAGGTACTGTAGTTTACTTATTTAATGTTTACCATTAGATATCAGTTTAAGTTTTCGTCAAAAGTAGTCCTAAACCATATTCTGAAATAGTGTCTCGTTTCTCCACTAGGCAGTGCCACAAGTTCCTCCAAAAATCGTAACACAACACACACACAAATGTAATACTTACTAATGTAAATCCACCCGATGATGGAGGTTTAAACCTTCGTAACGCGTCGTGGAAATAAATAAAACGGTGACTGGTAACAGTGAACTTGTTGTTTCATTTAATATCTTTCCCTGTCCTAAACGGTGGTGCCGCTACAGTTCGCTTGTACACATCTCTGCAGCCATCGTTAATCCCTGTCATCTATGGCCCGTGGCGCACCACAGCTGACTCGCTGCCGGTTGTGAATAGCGTCGTTTTGCCATGCATGATATACTGTAACCACAGGAGGCACGCTAACAGCTTAGAAACTTGGCCGTTTCGGAAATGCTTCTGCACTTGTTCTGAAAGCCAATGATCATTCCCTTTTGGACAGCGGATCAATCACCCTGTTTCCACATTATCGCAACGACTGCATTGTTTCCTGCGTCCTGCCCCCTGCTCCCCCCCGCTTTGTCTGTCGGCACCTGCCGTCTGTGAGTGGTTATTCGACCGTAGGAGGTGGACATATTAATGTGACTGGACTGTGTATTTAGTACTAGCAATCTGCCCCGTCTTCATACAGTCAGTTAGCACTAAAGTATCTATGTCTGGACCACTTATTTGGTGTAGCGGTAGTAAATTAAATACACACATAATCGTTTTGAACAGTCTATTTATTAGTGAAAACCAAATCAAAATCCCTACAGTACTTCCTGAAATTAGTCCACCCACACAGACGTGATGTGTGTATAGAGTCCTCCTGAAACACCCTGTATATAAACCGAAGCATGATGAAACTAGATATTTTGTGAATCTTTATTTTTTATTTTCTGTTTGACAGATTTCATATCACAAAATTTTCTCTTGCTATTATAGTCTTCAGTCCAAAGACAGGCTTAATGGAGCTATCCATGCTAGTCTATCTTGTGAAAGCCTCTTCATCTCTTTGTAATTACTGAAACCTACATCCATTTCAACCTCCTTACTTTATTCATGTCTAGATGTCCTTCTACAATTTTTAATCCCACACTTCCTTCCAGTACCGAACTGACATCTCCACGACGCCTCAGAATGTTTTCTACCAACCGGTCCCTTCTATTACTCAAGTTGTGTCGTAAATTTGTTTTCTCCTGAGTCCGTTTCAGTACCTCCTCATTATCTGCAATGCTCACTCATCTATTCTTGGGCATTAATTGTAGCATTATCTTTCAAAAACTCCCATTCTCTTCTTATTTGAATACTTATTGTCCATGTTACACTTCCCTACACGACAGAACACTCCAGACAAATTCTTTCAGAAAATACTCCCAACACTGCAATTTATATGCGATATTAACAAAATCCTCTTTTGGAGAAAGGCTTTCCTTGGTTTAGCCAATCTGCATTTAATATCCTCTCTGCTTCGGCTATAATCAGTTATTTTTCTGCCCTGTGGTAAAACTCATATGGTACTTATAGTGACTAGTTTGCTATTCTAATTCCCTCAGCATCCCCTAATTTGATTCGACTACATTCCACTACCTAGGTTCTACGTACTTTGATGTTCGTCTTACAATACAAGACGCTATCCATTCTGTTCAACTTTCTATCCAAGTCTATTACTATCTCTGACACAATTACAATTTCATCGACAAACGCCAAAGTTTTTATATATTACATCTTGACTTTAATTCATTCCACAAATTTTTCTTGGTTTCCTTTACTACTCATTCAGGATAGAGATTGAATAACGTCGCGGATAGGCTCAAATCATGTCTCACACCCTTCTCAACAATATTTTCCTCCTCGTGTCCTTCGATTCTTACAACTGCAACCTGATTCAACTGCAACCTGATTACCATGCAAGCTATTTATAAACCTTTCTCTCTTTCATTTTATCTCTGATACCTTCAGCATTAAAAAAACGTGTATTCGAGTCAACATTGTAAGAGCCGCATGTAAGTCTACAAATGTTATAAACGTAGGTTACTTTTATTTAACCTATCTTCTAAGATAATTCGTCGAGTAAATTTTTTTTCTCCCGCGTCCCTACATTTCTCAGGAGTTCAATCGCATTTTCCCCGAGGTATCAGTTTTTCCATTCTTCTGTGTATAATTCGTGTCGCTATTTTGCAACCATGACTTACAAAACTGATTCTTAAAACAACTTTTAGCGATGATTAAATTACGCTCCGTGTAAGCTTCTTCCAGGCGGCATCCCCTTTGATTTCTTTCCCCAGACCATATTTTGCAATTTTTTTCCTTGTCTTTCTCTTTCTGCTATCAGATTTCAATCACCAATCCAATTAACTTTTCGTCTCCTTTAACTATTTAAACAATTTCCGTTATCTGATAGTAAACGTGATCTAGAGTTACTGTTTCCCCATCAGTCTTCTCACTCTTTTGACGCGTCTCGCAACGAATTCCTCTCTTGTGATAGTCCCCTCGCCCCTCCCCCCCCCCCCCCCCAAGAGTTCCACTCCTGTGGCAACCTTAGAGTAACCCCAGCAATCTATGTCCTCAGTTATTTACCATAGAACAACAGAAGTTATTCCCAGATGTCTTAACATATGTTCTGAAATCCTGTCCCTTTTGATTGTCAGTGTTTTCCATATACTCATCTTCTCGCCGATTCTACGGAGAACTTAGTCATTTCTTACTTTTTCAGTGAACCTAATTTTCAACATTCTTCTTTACCGACACATCTCAAATGCTTTGAGTCTATTCTTTTCCGGTTTTCTCACAGTCCATGTTTCACAACCATACAATGTTGTTATCGAGTCGTACATTCCCAGAAATTTCTTCCTCATATTAAGGCCTGTGTTTGATACTAATAGACATATCTTGGCCAAGATTGCCCTTTTTGCTAGTGCTAGTCTACTTTTTATGTCCTCCGTGCTCATTCCCTTATGGGTTATTTTGCTTTCTAGGTAGCAGAATTGCTAAACTTCATCCACTTCGTGATCACCAATCTCAGTGTTAAGTTTCTTGCTGTTTTCATTTAGGCTACTTCTCATTACTTTGGCCTTTCTTCGATGTACTCACTGGATTGTTCATTCCATTCCATACATACTGCAATTCTTCACTTTCACTGAGGACAGCAACGTCATCAGTGAATCTTATCATTGATTCCTTTCCCCTTGAATTTTAATTCCACTCTTGAACCTTTCTTTTATTTCCATCATTGCTTCTTCGATCTATAGATTGAATAGTAGTGGCGAAAGACTACGTCTCTACCTTACACCCTTTTCAATCCGAACACTGCGTTATTGGTCTTCCACTGTTATTATTCTCTCTTGTCTCTTGTACATACTGTATATTACCCGTCTCTCCCTATGGCTTACCACTAATTTCCTCAGAAGTTCGAACATCTTGCACGATTTTATATTGTCGACGGTTTATCCAGGTCAACAGATCCCATGAACGTGTCGATTTTTCTTTAGTCTTGCTTCCGTTATCAACCGTAACGCCAGAACTGCCTCTCTGGTGCCTTTACCTTTCCTATATTTAGACTAGTCGTCAGCTAACACATCCTCAATTTTCTTTTCCATTCTTATGTATATTATTATTGTGAACAACTTGGATACATGTACTGTTAAACTGATTGTGCTAACTATCTCACTCGTCGGCTCTTGCATCTTCGGAATCGTGTGGATGATGCTTTTCCGAAAGTCAGATGGTATCTCACCAGTGCCATACATTTTGCAGACCAACGTGGATAGTCGTTTTGTTGCTAACCCCCTTTCCACAATCACTTTAGAAATTGTGATGTAACGTTATCCATCGCTACTGCCTTATTCATTTTTAAGACTTTCAAAGCTCTTTTAAATTCTGACTATAATATTCGAGCCCTTATGTCTTCTGTATCTACTCCTGTTTCTTCTGCCATCACATCATCAGATAGGTCTTCCTCCCCAAAGAGGCTTTCAATGTACACTTTACACCTAACCGCTCTCTCCTCTCCTTTTAACAGTGGATTGCCCATAGCATTCTAAAAGTTAGCACTCTTGCTTTTAATTTGACCGATGGTTGTTTAGACTTTTCTGTATGCTGAATCAGTCCTTCTGACAGTCATTTCTTTTTCAATTACTTCACATTTTTCATGTAGTCATTTCGACTCTGCTTCCCTGCACTTATTACGTATTTCTCTATTCCTGAATTTCCCTGAACATTTTCGTATTTCCTCCTTCCATCGATCAACTGAAGTATTCCTTCTATTACCCATAGTTTCTTTGTAGTTACCTTCTTTCTACCTATGTTTTGTTCCCAATTTCTGTCAGTGCCCATTTTTAAAGAGGTCCATTCCTCTTCAACTGAAATTCCTACTGAACTATTCCTTATCGCAGTATCTACAGCCTCACAGAACTTCAAGGGTATCAATTCATTCCGTATCCCACTTCTCTACGCATTGATTCTTCCTGATTAGCCTCTTAAACTTCAGCCCAATCTTCATCTCTACTATATTGTGATCCGAGTATATATCTCCTCCCGGGCACGCCTTGCAATCCACTATCTGACTTCATCATTTCTGCGTGACCATGATGTAATCTAACTGAAGCTTTCCAATATATCCCGGCCTTTTCCAAGTACACCTCCTCCTCTTGCGATTCTTAAACACAGCATTCGCTATTACTAGCTGAAATTTATTGAAGAATACAATTAGTCTTTCTCCTCTCTCATTCCTAGTATCAAGCCCACATTCTCCCTTAAACCTTCCTTCTACTCCTTCCCCTTCAACCGCATTCCAATCACATATTACTACTGGATTTTCACCTTCCTTTACGTACTGAATTACCTGTTCAATATCCTCATACACCTTCTCTATCGTTTCATCTTCTGCTTGTTATGTTGGCATGTGTACCTGAAGAATCGTTGTCAGTGTTGGTTTGCTGTCGGTTCTAATGCGAATAACTCTAACACTGAACTGTTCTACTAAATCACTCTGTGCCCTGCCTTCCTATCCATCATGAATCCTAATCCCGTTATAACAATTTCTGCTGCTGTCGATAATACCTTATACTCATCTGACCAGAGTCCGTATCTTCTACATCTACATGGATACTCTGCAAGTCACATTTAAGTGCCTGGTAGAGAATTCATCGAACCACCTTCACAATTCTCTATTATTCTAATCTCGTATAGCGCGCAGAAAAAACGAAAACCTATATCTTTCCGTACGAGTTCTGATTTCCCTTATTTTATCGTGGTGATCGTTTCTCCCTATGTACGAGGTGCATTCAAGTTCTAAGGCCTCCGATTTTTTTTTCTCTGGACTGGAATGAGATAGAAACTTGCGCATTATTTTAAAATGAGGCTGCGTTCATTGTCAATACGTCCCAGAGATGGCAGCACCCTACGGCAGATGGAATTTTACCGCCAGCGGCGAGAATGAGAACTGTTTTAAAGACTTAAAATGGCGACGTTTTCCTTACTTGAACAGCGTGCAATCATTCGTTTTCTAAATTTGCGTGGTTTGAAACCAATTGAAATTCATCGACAGTTGAAGGAGACATGTGGTGATGGAGTTATGGTTGTGTCGAAAGTGCGTTCGTGGGTGCGACAGTTTAATGAAGGCAGAACATCGTGTGACAACAAACCGAAACAACCTTGGGCTCGCACAAGCCGGTCTGACGACATGATCGAGAAAGTGGAGAGAATTGTTTTGGGAGATCGCCGAATGACTGTTGAACAGATCGCCTCCAGAGTTGGCATTTCTGTGGGTTCTGTGCACACAATCCTGCATGACGACCTGAAAATTCGAAAAGTGTCATCCAGGTGGGTGCCACGAATGCTGACGGACGACCACATGGCTGCCTGTGTGGCATGTTGCCAAGCAATGTTGACGCGCAACGACAGCATGAATGGGACTTTCTTTTCGTCGGTTGTGACAATGGATGAGACGTGGATGTCATTTTTCAATGCAGAAACAAAGCGCCAGTCAGTTCAATGGAAGCACACAGATTCACCGCCACCAAAAAAAATTTCGGGTAACCACCAGTGCTGAAAAAATGATGGTGTACATGTTCTGGGACAGCGAGGGCGTAATCCATACCAATTGCGTTCCAACGGGCACTACGGTAACAGGTGCATCCTACGAAAATGTTTGAAGAACGAATTCCTTCCTGCACTGCAATAAAAATGTCCGGGAAGGGCTGCGCATGTGCTGTTTCACCAAGACAACGCACCCACACATCGAGCTACTGTTACGCAACAGTTTCTTCGTGATAACAACTTTGAAGTGATTCCTCATGCTCCCTACTCACCTGACCTGGCTCCTAGTGACTTTTGGCTTTTTCCAACAATGAAAGACACTCTCCGTGGCCGCACATTCACCAACCGTGCTGCTATTGCCTCAGCGATTTTCCAGTGGTCAAAACAGACTCCTAAAGAAGCCTTCGCCGCTGCCATGGAATCATGGCGTCAGCGTTGTGAAAAATGTGTACGTCTGCAGGGCGATTACGTCGAGAAGTAACGCCAGTTTCATCGATTTCGCGTGAGTAGTTAATTAGAAAAAAAATCGGAGGTCTTAGAACTTGAATGTACCTCGTAGGTCGGTGTCAACAAAATATTTTCGCATTCGGAGGAGAAAGTTGGTGATTGGAATTTCGTGAGAAGATTCCGTCGCAACGAAAAACGCCTTTATTTTAATTATGTCCACCCCAAATCCTGTATCATTTCAGTGACACTCTCTCCCATATTTCGCGATAATACAAAACGTGCTGCCCTTCTTTGAACTTTTTCGATGTACTCCGTCTGTCCTATCTGGTAAGAATCCCACACAACGCAGCAGTATTCTAAAAGAGGACGCACATGCGTAGTGTATACGGTCTCCTTAGTAGATATGTCAAATTTTCGAAGTGTCCTGCCAATAAAACGCAGTCTTTTATTAGCCTTCCCCCACAACATTTTCTATGTGTTCCTTTCAATTTAAGTTGTTCGTAATTGTAACTCCTAGATATTGTCCGCCTCTGGGAGGTGAGTGGTCAGAGCGACAAAATGTCTTGTCTAACGGGCTCGACTCTCGTCTGGGTGGGAGATTTTCTCCGCTCAGGGACTGGATGTTGTGTTGTCCTTATCATCATCATTTCATCCCTATCGACACGCTAGTCGCCGAAGTGGCGTCAACTTGAAAGACTTGCACCCGGCGAACGGTGTACCCGACGGGAGGCCTTAACCACATGGCATTTCCATTTCCATTACTCCTAGGTATTTAGTTCAATTTACGGCATTTAGATTTGACTAATTTATCGTGTAACCGAAGTTTAACCAATTCCCTTTAGCAATCATATCGATGTCCTCAGACTTTTAGTTATTTAGGGTCAACTGCCAATTTTCGTACCATTCTTCTTTCCATTTCATATCACTGACATCTAGACCGAGCCTTAGCATTTCTCTCTTCATATTTTCTTGCTTTCCTACCACGTACAAACTTCTGACACTCCAAGCCCCGACTCGTAGAACGATATCCTTTCCTTTGTCATTCAGTATTTTTCTCATGATGGCCTTCCCCTTGGCAATCCCGTCCTTGAGATCCAAATGATGGACTGGTCAAAAATGCTCTGCCAATGGAGAGGTCATCGTGACACTTTTTCATTTACGGGCCACATGTCCTGTGATACAAACTATGTGTCTTTAAGGCAGTGGTTTTCATGGCCCTCTGCATCCTCATGCCGTTGATCATTGCTGATTGTTGCACATTTTACGGGCAGTTTTCAACCCCAAGGGCAAAAGAGTGCCCTGAACCTCTGTCCGCTACTCCGCCTTGTTTGACAAGGCAGTCGGCAGAATGAAGATGAGTTCTTATGCCGGAAGTCTTCGGCCACCATTCCTGATGACTTTTATTCAAAATTTAAGTGGTAACGGGGTTCATACCAGGGTTGAAGACGTTTTGATTATTAATCAAAAACTCTACTTCTTGACAACTAGTTGTCAAAAAGTCCTGTGTTCCGGATGAGAACACAGTTACTGCTTAAAGGCTGAATAAAAATCACCATAAATAGCGGCCGAAGACTTCCGCCTTAAAGATTAACCCTCGTGCTGCCAACCACCTTGCCAGAGAGGACGGAGGACAGTTCAGAAGTTCGGGGGACTCTCTTGTATTTGGGTTGGGAAACTGTCCCTCAAAGTCGGGAGAATCTCCAGTGACAAGCGGCTAAAGGATACCAATGATTAAAGACACATAATGTGTATCCAAAGGACAGATGGCCTGAAATTGAAAAAGTGTCGTAATGAATTCTCTATTGCAAAAGATTCCGGACTACTACGCCTTTCGGATATCCGGAAGGTGACTGCCAAGTGGCATGTGACCACGAGAAGAAGAAGGAATAACCAATGGCGGGATAACATTCTACGAGTCCGATCATGGAATTTCAGAAGTCTAAATGCACACTCATGGAAATGGAAAAAAGAACACATTGACACCGGTGTGTCAGACCCACCATACTTGCTCCGGACACTGCGAGAGGGCTGTACAAGCAATGATCACACGCACGGCACAGCGGACACACCAGGAACCGCGGTGTTGGCCGTCGAATGGCGCTAGCTGCGCAGCATTTGTGCACCGCCGCCGTCAGTGTCAGCCAGTTTGCCGTGGCATACGGAGCTCCATCGCAGTCTTTAACACTGGTAGCATGCCGCGACAGCGTGGACGTGAACCGTATGTGCAGTTGACGGACTTTGAGCGAGGGCGTATAGTGGGCATGCGGGAGGCCGGGTGGACGTACCGCCGAATTGCTCAACACGTGGGGCGTGAGGACTCCACAGTACATCGATGTTGTCGCCAGTGGTCGGCGGAAGGTGCACGTGCCCGTCGACCTGGGACCGGACCGCAGCGACGCACGGATGCACGCCAAGACCGTAGGATCCTACGCAGTGCCGTAGGGGACCGCACCGCCACTTCCCAGCAAATTAGGGACACTGTTGCTCCTGGGGTATCGGCGAGGACCATTCGCAACCGTCTCCATGAAGCTGGGATACGGTCCCGCACACCGTTAGGCCGTCTTCCGCTCACGCCCCAACATCGTGCAGCCCGCCTCCAGTGGTGTCGCGACAGGCGTGAATGGAGGGACGTGTCGTCTTCAGCGATGAGAGTCGCTTCTGCCTTGGTGCCAATGATGGTCGTATGCGTGTTTGGCGCCGTGCAGGTGAGCGCCACAATCAGGACTGCATACGACCGAGGCACACAGGGCCAACACCCGGCATCATGGTGTGGGGAGCGATCTCCTACACTGGCCGTACACCACTGGTGATCGTCGAGGGGACACTGAATAGTGCACGGTACATCCAAACCGTCATCGAACCCATCGTTCTACCATTCCTAGACCGGCAAGGGAACTTGCTGTTCCAACAGGACAATGCACGTCCGCATGTATCCCGTGCCACCCAACGTGCTCTAGAAGGTGTAAGTCAACTACCCTGGCCAGCAAGATCTCCGGATCTGTCCCCCATTGAGCATGTTTGGGACTGGATGAAGCGTCGTCTCACGCGGTCTGCACGTCCAGCACGAACGCTGGTCCAACTGAGGCGCCAGGTGGAAATGGCATGGCAAGCCGTTCCACAGGACTACATCCAGCATCTCTACGATCGTCTCCATGGGAGAATAGCAGCCTGCATTGCTGCGAAAGGTGGATATACACTGTACTAGTGCCGACATTGTGCATGCTCTGTTGCCTGTGTCTATGTGCCTGTGGTTCTGTCAGTGTGATCATGTGATGTATCTGACCCCAGGAATGTGTCAATAAAGTTTCCCCTTCCTGGGACAATGAATTCACGGTGTTCTTATTTCAATTTCCAGGAGTGTAGTAGGAAAGCTATAAAATCGGAAAGGGAATGTAAAGGATGTAGTGGGGTCAGTGAAGTGAAGTGGAAACAAGAGAAGGATTTCTCCTCAGACGAAATTAGGGCTATATCAACAGTAGCAGAAAATGGAAAAAAATTGGAAATTTGTGGGAAGGTCTTATGGGATCAAACTGCTGAGGTCATCGGTCCCTAAACTTGCGCTAAGAAAGATACATACACGCCCATTCCCGAGAGAAGACTCGAACCTCCGACGGGGGCAGCCGAGCGGACCGTGTGAAGACGCGCGGCAGAAAATGGTATAACGGTGTAGAATTCGTTATGAAGAGGATGACAGGCAGAGAGTGAGCCAATAGGAAGAGTTCAGTGACAGTGACAGGGCTGTTCTCATCAGATTTGACAGTAAATTAACGCTGACAATGATAGTTCAAGTATACATACCGACGTCGCAAGCAGCATATGAAGAGATCGAGGAAGTACATGAGGATATTGAATAGGTAATTCAGTATGTATAGGGAGATGAAAATCTAGTAGTCATGTGTGGTTGGAACGCAGTGGTACGGGAAGGAAAAGAAGAAAGTGTTAGGGGAGAATAGGGGCTTTGAAGTAAGAATGTGAGAGAAGAAAGACTAATAGAGTTATGTAATAAGTTTTAGACGATTCAGCATATAGAAAAGTCAAAACAATCATTGGAAAAGTTAAAGACAGCAGCAGTGGAATTAAAAGTGCAATGAAATTTCCACTGTTAAACTCAAAAGAGAGAGCAGATAGATGGAAAAAGTACATTGGAGGCCTATATAAGGGGGAAAACTTGCTGAATACGTGTTAGAAGGAGAAATTGGCGTCGTTAGGGATGATATAAGGGATGACGTATTAGAATCAAAATTTAAAAGACCTCTGGAGGACTTGAGATCGTATAAGGAAGACGGGATAGGTAACATTACATCGGAATTTCTAAAATCATTGGGGAAGTGGAAACCAAACGACTATTCAGATTTGTGTAGAGCCTATACGACTGGAGACTTACCATTAAACTTTTGGGAAAATATCATCCATACAATTTCGACGAGAGCAAGGACGGATAAGTGCCAAAACTGAGGGTCAATTAGATGATCATTTTGCCTTTAGGAAGGGCAAAGGTACCAGGGAGATAGTTCTATCTTTGTGATTGAAAATGGAAGCAAAGTTGAAGGCAAATTAAAATACGCTCATAGCATCCGTCGACCTATCAAAAGCGTTGGACAATGTAAAGTAGTCCAGGAAGTCCGACGAAAATAAAAAAATAGAATTAAGCTTTAGCGAAAGACGTGTTACATGCAATATGGACAAGAACCAAGAGGGAACAATAACACTGGAAGACAGAGGAAAGGGTTCGGACTAAAGAGGTGTGAGAGAGGGATGCAGTCTTTCGCCCCTCCTGTTCAGTCTATACGTAGAAGAAACAAAGACAGAAATTAAAGGAAGAGTGGGATTAAAATTCAAGTTGAAAGGACATCCGTGATAAGATTCGCTGATGAAATTGGTATCCTCAGTGAAAGTTAAGAAGAATTACAGGATCTGTTGAATGGAACCAAAAGTCTAATGAGTACAGATTATGGATAGAGAGTGAATCGAAGAAAGGCGAAAGTAATGAGAAATAGTAGAAAACTGAACAGCGAGAAACTTAACATCACAGATGGGGATCACGAAGTAGACGAAGTTAAGGAATTCTGCAACTTAGGCAGCAAAATAACCCATGATTGATAGACCAAGGAGGACATAAAAAGCAGATTATCACCCGCACAATAAGCATTCCTGGCTAAGAGACGTCTACTGGTATCAAACACTGGCCTTAATTCGAGGACGAAATTTCTGAGAACATACGTTTAGAGCACAGAATTGCATGGTAGTGAATCGTGGACTGTGGAAAAACCGGAACGGCAGAGAATCAAAACGTTTGAGATAGGTGCAACAGAATAATGTTGAAAATCAGGTGGACTGGTAAGATAAGGAAAGAGGACATTCTCCACAGAATCTTCGAGGAAAGGAATATAAGGAAACACTGACAAGAAGAAGGGGACATGATCACAGGATATCTGTTAAGGCATCAGGGAATAACTTCCAAGGTCCTAGAGGGAGATGTAGAGGGTAAAAGCTATAAAAAAACTGGGATAAATACAGCAAGTAATTAAGGATGTAGGTTGCAGCTGCTACTCTGAGATGAAGTGTTTGGCATCGGTGGGGAATTCGTGGCGGGCCGCGTCAAAACCCGTCACAAGATCGATGACTCAAAAAAAATAGTCTTTCACTCTTTTCGTCATATGAAAATGAACTTGTACTATGATGATGGGTGTTGGCTCTTGTCTGTCTTAGCTGCGGTAACACATTCGCTATGCTGTCCAGAGCATCTTACCGGCATTCCTACTGTCTCATTACTGTCTCATTCATTATCAGACCTGCCCCTACTTTACCTCTACGTGGTGTCACATTTATAACCCTGCACGAACCTGACCAGATGTCCTGTTCTTGCTGCCATCGCACTTCACAAACATCAACATATGCATTTCTTTTAAATTCTCTACCTACCCGATTAAGGGACCCAACAATCCACATCCCTGACCCGTAGAAAGACAGTTTTGTTTTTCCTGATGACGACATCCTCTTGATTAGTCCCGTCGGGAGATCCGAGTCGATGTCTATTTCACCTCCAGAAAATTATATCCAGGAGGATGCAATTATTACTTTCCTTACAGAAAATCTGCATAATTTCGGAAAATATGACGACTGTACTTTCCATTTGCTTTTGGACAGTACGAGCCTAGCGAGGCCATTTTAGCTAACATTACAGGGTCATATCGTACAATCATCTAGACAGCTGCCCGTGCAAAAACTGAAAAGATTGGTGCACCTCTTCAGGAACTACACCTATGTCTGGCCTCTTCACAGATAAACTTTTGTTGTGGTTTCAACTGCCAACGGCCTTGCCGCAGTGGCAACATCGGTTCGCGTCAGATCACCGAAGTTAGGCGCAGTCCGGCCTGGGTAGCACTTGGATGGGTAGCTGTCCGGGTCTGTCCAGTCCTGTTCGGTAACGGGGCAAGTTAAGGAGCTGCTTCACTGGGAAGTAGCGGCACTGGTCACGAAAACTGGCCACGGCCAGAAGAGCGATGTGCTGAACACGCCCTTCCGTGCCGCCTAAGGGCTGAGGCCGGCCTGAGTGGCCGTACGGTTCTAGGCGCTACAGTCTGGAGCCGCGTGACCGCTACGGTCGCAGGTTCGAATCCTGCCTCGGACATGGATGTGTGTGACGTCCTTAGGTTAGTTAGGTTTAAGTAGTTCTAAGTTCTAGGGGACTGATGACCACAGCAGTTAAGTCCCATAGTGCTCAGAGCCATTTGAACCATCTGAAGCCACGGCGGCCTGTCGGATGGTGTTCGCTTTTGTTTTTTTGCGGCTACAACTACCCTACGGCTACCTGTACCACTGAGGCATTTAAGTTAACTGACTCTGGCAAGGTCCATTGTTCACGGTTTTTCTATTAGATATTAGAAGAACTGAAAAGAAAAGAAGCTTATTTACTCGGCCTAATTTTTGTAACTTCTAACATCTTTAATGTGTTAACTGCAACATTTTAAATACCATGATTTGCATGCTGAATGTGAACGTTTTAAATAAAACAAAAACTAAAAGTATAAATCAGAAAGATCGTGTAAAATCTGTTTAACCGAAAACATAGGCCCCTGTAGTCCATAAATCGATATCTGCCTAAGATGATGCAAAAACAGTAACAGATTGACATTTAAAGAAAAAGTGATGTAATGCGGCATCGGTTGTCATGGGGAATTAAAACTGTAACCAAGCAGTATGGAAGTTTTCATAGACCAGCTGCAGTTCACAAATTATTATAGGTTGTTGAATTATTTACCCGTTGTCGTCCAAGAGTCTAATTAAAATGTGAACTTGTTCAGTATACGCGTATTTACATTATGAAAATGACGTCAATGGTGATCTAATATTGGGGACACGAAATCTAGTGATGGATTACGCAGATGGCGCGTGAACTCACGCATATGTTGTCCAGGCCGCTGCTCATATCACAGCGGTTGCCATCCCGTGTATGGACAGCAGTGATAATGGACGGCTCGTGTTACGTACTCTTGTGTAAACCATTACACTGGCGAACGGTATTTACTTTGTGCGTATCTGATACGCGACACATGGCCTACCTTTGTCGCTATCAGCATTCGTGTATGTGTTGAGTGCTGTCAGTACGATGGCAGGAATCCAGGGAGATGAACACATTGTTCAAATATTTGCTGCAAGCTGTAGTTGCAGAAGCATCGAATTGAAAATCTCTCTCTCATCTCTATCTCTCTTGCTCCTTTGGACGCCGCAACGTGACATTAAACACAGCAGTGTGGAGTCAGTAGCATATTCGTACCAGGAACGCAACATATCGATGAAAATGTTAAGGGGGCTTATTTAAGAGAACTTGTTGAAAAGTAAGCCTCCGACTTTTTACGTGAAAACTCTTACAGGTTTTTAAATAAAAGAGTCTCCATTAAGGGGCTCCGGAAAGGCTCAAAATCATGAAAAGTTCAATTTTACTTTTTTGCGTTTTCTGAATCTCCAGACTATTACCTTTTAATAGATATATAATTTATTCAATTCCGAAGACTACAACTATTTTTAAATTTTTTTTTGAAATGTGTTCTACATGGGCGTGACCCACTGTGGCGCTGTTAAACTGCTGTCAAATGGTGTTATTATTAACGTCCGTGTTCATCAGGTACATTTTAGTGATGTGAGATAAAGTATAAAACCTATTTTCAGAGACTTAGCAGCACCTGAACTGTTGAAAAAGTGTATTCCCGGAAAAACTCAAAACCCCAATGAAAGTGTAAATAGTGTTATATGGTCGAGAATCCCCAAGACTGTATTTGTTGGAATAGAAACACTTCACTTTGGTGTGTATGATGCTGTTGCGACTTTCAATGATGGCAACATTGTAAGGTGCAAGGTACTTAGAAATATGGGAATGAAGATAGGTTCTAACATGGTACGAGCGATGCTTGCTTTAGACAAGGAACGCCTTCGGGCTGCAGACAGGGCTGTAAAGAGTCTAGAAACACAAGCAAGAGTAAACAGGAGGAGGAACAAGAGGAAGCAGGAGGAGGAGTTTGCAGAGGATGAAGATAATCCATCCTATGGACCTGGAATGCACTAAAAAGTTAATCCAATCTTTGTCGCTCGATTCCCAAAACTTTTATTTTCTGATACTAATTACATGTTTTCTAAGGATCTTCCAAACATATTTGTTTCAAACTTTCAGTAAATGTTACCCAGTACCTTCTGCATAATTTAACACAGCCTTTTCCAAAAAACTGTATATTTTTGAATATATAAATAAAAAATTGCAAAAAAATGTTGTGAATTTTCACTACAATTGAAAAAAAATCATCTTTAATAACTGAACTAAAATTTTGTAAAATCCCTGTGTTAAGTTGTAGCCCATATTCCAATAAATAATCTGGAAAAAGTTCAACTTCCTACCTCAAATACTTTGTGAGGAAAGATGTAATTTATAAGCGTTATTTTAACATTGCAAGTATAGGGCGTTCCGGAGCCCCTTAACGTTCTATATCTTTATTCTTCATGTGTGAATAGCTACTTCTCAACACAGCCACCCTAGCGACGAACAAATTTCTCCCTACGAGAGACCAATTTCTTGATAGAATGTTTGCTTTGTTGACGGAGTCGTAATCTCGCCCCTGTTTGCACCGCTTCATTGCCATCAAAGCGAAGTCCTCAAAGTTGTTCTTTATGTTCTGGATATGCGGGAAGTCTTGACTGTATAGAGGCTGGTCGATGACAGTGAAACTAAGGCGTCGGATTGTTGAAGACGTCGCAGCGCTCGTGTGTGGCCTGAGATTGTCATGCTGAATGAGAGGGTACTCCGTGTCTGTATGAAGTTTCCTGGGGCTAGAAAGTCGATTACAGCACATTGTTTTTCACGCACTGGGGTAGTTACATTAAACACCGTCATGTTACACGCTACACTGAGCAGCTACGCTTGGGACGTACTGTCACAGCCACTGCTACACACATGCGTATTCATGCGGATGCCATTATTCGTGCCGACCGGCGCATCACAACTCGACAATTGGCTCTACAGTTGCGGGTCATCATTGGAAGTGCTTCTGTAATGATCGAACTCTCATATATCTAAGAGGTGCTCACGATGGGTTCCATGAATGCTCACAGCGGACCACAAGATTCAAAGAAAGGCTATTTCAAATGAATTGTTGGAGCTTAAAGATTCTCTACTGGTAACACTCTTTGAAGATGACGGGAGTGTCAGTCATCCAGTAAAAACATGCCTACGCCTACAGGACAAGAGCTTTCCCCAGCAGGGAATACATGCTCTTCCACAACATTGGCGTACGGCCAGAGAACGTGATGGAGACTACGTAGTAAAACAGGACATGGACAAGACATGTTGATGTATATTGTCACCAAATTCTGACTCTTAACAATAAATATATTGTGAGAATTAAAATGTGGAGCATTGCTTACTGAACAAACCTCGTAATACTTCATCCGTTATTGAGAACAGAAAAAAAAAAAAAAAAAATCGGAGGCACCATTTTTCAGCACACCCTCATATTTATTCAGGTGTTTATTTTCGCCAGATTGGTTTCCCCTTTGCTGTAGAGAAGAGACATAACTCTTGTAAAGTTGGCATAGATATTTCTGCATAATAAGTAATCCCATTTAAGGCATTTAAAAAAACCGTCTTTTCAGCAACTGAAACGCATATTCATTCTACAGGCAGACTTTTAATACCTTCCGTTTTACTTTTACAGAAAATAAGTAATGGTCACACAGATGCAGAATTTAACTAATGGCAATTCATGACAAATTGGAATCAATAAATGGTATGTTAGTTAAAAAATTTCAACTTGGAGTTCCAGAAATCATAAACAGAAATTGGAAAAGAGGAAAAGCAGGCATGCAGGTAAAACGAGTTTAAAGTCTGAGGATTCACCTTAGAATATTACCGCTTCAGTATGTACAGTATATTGGCATTATGAGAAGTAAGGGAAAAAATTAACATCTAAAGAAGTATGGTTTGAAGTGAAATAGGGGAAATGTTGAAATTCTCTGATGTTACCAGGTATCTTGATCAAGTGCACTCAACACTGATCGATTTATCTTGTCAACAATTGCACAATGTTCAGTGACATTTATGTGATCACCTGTCAAAAAACTGAATAACGACACTTCGCATCTAGGACTAGAGCGAGACGTGCAGGAAGAGAATCAGTGAAGTCCTGGAAAGTACAGACAGAAATATGGAGCCAAGCCGGCTCCACTGCCGTGGTGAGCTGCTCTAGGTTTCTCGGTTGAGGATCCATGGCGGAACAGCCAGATCGAGGTGGTCCCTCAGATTCTCGACTCGGTTCAAATGACGGGAATTTGGTGGCCAGAGGAGTGCGCTAAAATCATCCTGGTGCTCTTGGAACCTCGCACGTACACTGCGAGCTATGTGACACTTTGCATCGTCCTGCTAGTAGATGCCACCTTGCCGAGGAAAAATAAACTGCATATAGGGATGGACATGATCCCCAAGGATAGATGCACAACTGTGATCATACATTGTGCCTTCCAGAATGGCGGGATCATCCAGGGAACGCCACGAAAACATTCCCCATACCATAACGCCCCTCCTGCGATCTGAACCCTTCTGATGATCGTTGTAGGATGTTTGCTTCCAGCCTTCGTCACCGATGAACAGCAGTCAGCATGGCTGCATTAACGACATGCTTGTTGCGGAGACTCATACGCAGCATCGTTCGCTGAAGGGTCATTGAGGAGACACTGCTGGTAGCCCCATTGTTCATCTGGTTCGTCACCCCTGTCATGTATGGTCCGTGGTGCACCACAGTTACCTCGCCTCCGGTTTAGGATGGCGCCATTTGCTCATGTCCCGTATACTTTAACACGGCGGCACGTGAACTGTTTACAAACATAGCCGTTTCTTAAATGATTCCACCTTTGGCCCGAAAGCCAATGATGATAACCTTTTGGACGTCAGACAAATCGCTCCTTTTCTGTATTACGACAACGGCTGCGCTACTTTCCGTGTCCTCCGGATACGCCTTATATACCCTCCGCTGCTAGTGCTGCCACCTGCCGTCTATGAGTAGTTATTGCACGTTGACGTCGAACGTAGGCGGTGGTCACATTAATATGACTGGACCTGAATTAGGAAGTAGAACTTGGAGATTGTGTTTGAGTGTTGTTGACAGAGGAATGATACGAGGGTAATCTCAAAAGTAAGGTCTCCTATTTTTTTATAAGTACAGAACTCTGTTTGTGTGGCAGTTCGTCACACTGTTATGAAGAGTGCTTCACGCGCTGTGTGTAAACATGCGCACGCCGCGCTCAGGCGATCATTCTCGGCTTGGCAGCCGTTGAGAATGGAGCAACCGTTGGATGTTACCAAGTGCGAATTGCGCGCATTTATTCGGTTTCTGAACGCAAAGGGCACTGCACCGATTGAAATCCATCGCCAATTGACTGAAGTGTATGGTGAGTCGTGCACGCATGTCAAAAATGTCCGTAAGTGGTGTAGAGAGTTTGCAGCTGGTCGGACCGAAATTCCCCGACGAGCAAACGAGCTGGAGACCGTCAATTTCTGAGGAGACAATGTTGAAGGTTGAGCAAAGCATGCGTGAAGATCGGCGGATCACCCTGGATGATCACTGCACGTTGGTTCCTGAGGTTTCCTGAAGTACCGCTCACAGAATTTTAAAGGAAACATTGAACTACCGGAAGGTGTGCGCAAGATGGGTGCCATGCATGCTGGCTGAAGACCACAAGCGGCAACGAGTTGATGCTTCCCGCGCATTTCTTCACCGCCTTGCAGCCGAACAGGACAACTTTCTGGACTGGTTAGAAGCACATTTGGCCTGAAAGCGATTCAGCTCCTACGACGAGGTGAAATAAGAGGTTCATAACTTTCTGAACAGCATGGCGGCGAGTTGGTATGACATGGGCATACAGAAACTGCCACAGCGGCTACAAAAATGCATCGACAGAAATGATCATTATGTCGAAAAATAGCTAAGTGTTCAAGCTGTAAACTGATATAAACCATTGTAGAAATAAACAGGTCTATGTGCTTATAAAAAAATAGGAGCCCTTACTCTTGGGATTACTCTCGTACATTGGAGGCAAATGCTTCAGGTTGCGGCTATTACCTACGAGCGATGAAGTAAAAGTGTATGTAGTGAACTGTGATACAATATAACGTCGGTTATTTATCTGTATGCGGATTTAGGCGTGGTCCAAGAGACAGGATTTATCGATATTTGAATACGCTCTAAGGCGTCGTAGCAATCGATTCAGCGACATGTGTGTGTACTCCATAAAGAATAAAACTGCAGTTAAACTATTGAATTATTTATAACACTTAAAAGGAGCATCTCACTGTAAGCAAAGTAAGTGTTAATCACCAACATTAGCGCCGCGCGTAGTAGCCGCGCGGTCTAAGGCGCCTTTACACGGCTCGCGCGGCTCCCCCCGGCGGAGGTTCGAGTCCTCCCTCGGGCATGGGTGTGTGTGCTGTCCTTACCGTAAGTTAGTCTAAATTACATTTAGTAGTGTGTAAGCTTATGGACTTATAACCTCAGCAGTTTGGTCCTATAGAACGTACCACAAATTTCCATTACTAACAAGAAATTCAAAACCACGATTTCACAAAAAGAGTTTCTCCTACATACATATTGCTGTGGAAAGTCGGACCAAGTCTGGCAATTTGGTGGGATGTGTGTTCTGTTAACACTGTCCCTGATTCAGGCGTGAAGCAGATTCACCTTCGGAAATCGAGATATCTGACGTGCTGCAGATCTGATGTTTCATTCTCGCCGAGTAGATTAGATCAGTGCGTCGCCTGCTCGCAACAGGCTCACTGATAACTCTCCTGGCTGTGTTACAGTCGTATGCATACGACATCCCGTCAAATTGGCTTCTTCTATCAGTTACACGTACCGCTCTACCTATAAACCGATGGTACTGAGTTTTCATTGAGCCCCATGTCATGTGTACATCGTCAGTACATTAATTTTGGTAACGCAATGCAACCAGAATACAATTGAGTACAGCAACAACATCCGGAGATAACTGCTGTGCCCGACACCGTCTTGATGAATGCCGATTGCATGAACGGTTTTTCCTTCAGTTACGTAGCTGATTTCCTTCACTGACCTTGAACAACAGAGCTGAAGCTCGATCTCTGAAAGCACGAACGTCGGCGGCGCATTAAGCGTCTTTCCTTCGGTCGCAATAGCGTCGCTATTATTCAATAAGAGGTCCTTTGTCATGAAAGTACTTGGCTGATGCTCGAGTTGACCTGACGAGAGTTCTGTTGAGCTCATCGTGCTATCGAGTACACTTGTGCCATCTGCAACTTACACCAACCAAAACCCACAGTTGTGAGTTAACCAATGGCTGATTCCATGTGTGACGTCCCTACCAAAAACAAACGTTTATTCCACGCAATAGGGAACAGTTATTGCTAAAGTAGTAAAAGTCTCTGTGTCTTAGGTACCAAAAACACTCACTTCACGACGTTCTCCGTTTATGTCAGTATCTCATTTTTACACTACACATTTTTATAGCGAGTATAAAAAAATATATGAAGTTTCACTCAAGAAATCCTGCAAAGTACCCATCGAGTAATGGTAGTTGTAATTATCAGTGGGTCACTTTTATAACAACGTTGAACAATTCAGAAAATTACAGATTAGGAATAAAGGAATAGAACACAGACATTTGTGTATTTACGGGTCTAGTTTGACAAGAATGAGACTGGTAGTCGGTCGTGGCCTTATAGCAGGGAACATCCTGGGATATTCCTGCAGTAATTTAGGATTGACGAATGGAGCATAGAGCCTCCGTACTGCCTGATACAGCTGTGCAACCTTATGAGGTTTATACCTTGTGTACAATGTCCTTTCGGTTATACATGCTTGACAATGTAAGAAAGCTAGCACCACACTGTTGATTCATCCCTCAACAACGATTGCATTCACGATACATACACCCCAGCTAAAAAACCGTAGCCGGCCGAAGTGGCCGTGCGGTTAAAGGCGCTGCAGTCTGGAACCGCAAGACCGCTACGGTCGCAGGTTCGAATCCTGCCTCGGGCATGGATGTTTGTGATGTCCTTAGGTTAGTTAGGTTTCAGTCGGCTCTCAGCCGTGGCAGCGTGCGGACGGCCCCGCGCGCCGGCCAGTGCTCCGCTGCCGGCGTTATTTACTTCCGCGTCGTAGCTTTAAGGCTTGTGTCCGTCCACCGTGAACAACATGTCGAGCGCTTACCGCCGTGCGACCCTTAAAGTTTCCTTCCCAGCTGAACATGCGCGACCGCGTGCACATGAAGTTGAAACGTTCATACGTGAAGAAGTTCGTTTAGATCCTAACCACGTTACCGGAATCCATTTTTCGATCACGAGTAGTGTCGTTCATATTAAAATGACAAACACCGAGGTGTGTGAAGATGTTATTCACCGCCATGCCAATGGACTTAAGTTCAAATACTCTGATGGTCACGTCGGAGCTGTAACACTGGAACTCGCAGAGTACGGTCAACGCACGATTAGGGTGTTTGAACTACCTTTTGAAGTGCCGAAGGACGAAGTTGTCTCTGCGTTACAACCATACGGTAACGTCATCGGTTACGTAGAGGAAAAATGGCAAACCTTCACGACCTACCATGTCCTTAATGGTGTGCGTCAGGTCAAAATTGAACTGAAAAAAACATATTCCATCATACCTGACCATTGGCGGGGTGCGAGCCATTGTCATGTACGACGGCCAACCCCGAACATGTGCGGGCTGTGGACAAGAAGGCCACGTCCGATCCGCCTGCATGCGACGCCGCCTGATCCAGACGCCGGTCGGCGAGGAAGCGTCCCCAGCAGTGATGACTCAGATCCCTGTCACATACGCTAAGGTTGCCCAGGAAGGTAGCACGTCTACACAGAGTCTTCCTGCTCCGTTGACGTCGTCTGATCAGGTAGATGCAACCGCTCCTGAGATTCCTTCTGAGGTGCCCCAGACGCCAGATCCTAACCTGCCGAATCATCGCAGCACTGTGACTGAAAATGCTACTGAGATGGATGTTGATCCGGGAGTGGTACCTACTTCTGCTTTCCTTCAGACTGGTCCAGAATCAGACGAAAGCCACCCGCAATCGGACTCTGAACGACATGTTAGAAAACAAGGGTCGACACGAAAGAGAAAGAAACGTAGCCGTACACCCCCTGATGAATCCATTCTACGGATGGATACCAGGGATGCAGACCCGAAGATGGACGACAAACCGCTCTTTGATGACCAAAAGTCTGATGCGAAAGACCCGCCACAGGCGACCACTGGCAACGAACACCCCTCCTTACTGACGCCGTCGCCCCCACAGGTCGACGTTGAAGAGAGCCTATCCGATGAGACGAAAAATACGTCTCCTCTCCACGTGGATGACGTGCACAGCCGATGCCCTACCGCAGCATCCGTCTCCTGGGCAGACGACGTGGAGATCGAAGGGACTGGGGTGGACGCTGCTGATGATGGGGCACCCCCATCGGTTGCGCCCGCGCCCGCAAACTCTCCACAATAGCAGCCTCTTCAGCGGACCGGCAAGATCGACGACCTCTCGCTCCTGAAGAAGAAGCCCCACCTGTGCCTGTGGGACTCCAACACCAGCATTATCGTGTCGCAACGATTAACCTCGCGACCATTCGTGCGCCCCACAAACTAGCGCTGCTCCGCGATATGATTTATGATGCGGACATAGATATTGCGCTTTTTCAGGAAGTGCATGTCGCCGATTTTTCACCACCACATGGCTTCACGGTGCATCTTTCTCCCGCTTCGGACACCGGTAGTGGTGTTGCCATCATCTTACGTGAAGGTCTTCCTGCCGAAGATGTCCTACACCTCCCCAGCGGCAGAGGTATGGCCCTTACTCTCTTTGGTGTACGCATCGTCAACATTTATGCGCCGTCGGGCTCCAGCTACCGTCGTGAACGCAATGCCTTCTTTGCGAATGAAGTCACACCCCTTTTTATGGGACCACACGATGACTGGGTCATGGGTGGAGACTTCAACTGCACCCAGCGACCTCAGGATCAATTGCCGCGTCACTCACCATGCGCAGCTCTGGAAACAGTCGTCACGCGGCTACAATTTGTCGACACGTGGAGGCATGTTCACGGTGATCTTTTGGGCTTTACATACTACACTGCGCACTCCTCTAGCCGACTGGATCGCATCTACATCTCGCGATCCCTAATTCAACACACTCGACAGGCTGAAATCTGGCCTGTTGCTTTCTCAGACCATGAGGCTTACTTCTGTGATGTTGTTCTCACAAGACAGGCAGTATGGCACGGACGTGGTTTATGGAAACTAAACACGGCACTTCTTAATTCACCTGACTGTCGACTTCTAATAGAAGACACTTGGATTACATGTAAGAGACGCCGACCCACGTATCCGTCTACCATATCCTGGTGGATCCAGTGTGCAAAACCTGCTCTTCGAAAAACTTTAATCCGGTATGGCAAAGATGTTGTCGCCTGGAGGAAGAGCACTATGGACTTTTACTACAGGATCCTACGAGAATGCTCCACAATGCCAGCCTCCCCTGAGCGCCATACAAGGATGAACCAAGCTAAGGCCCAAATCTCCAATCTCATGCGACGGCATTTGGAAGGAGCGATAGTACGATCTCGTACTGCTGATCGCATGCCTCATGAACATCCGTCGATGTACCATATCATCCAAGAACGACAAAATCGACGCCGAAAATTGATTCACGTCCTAACGGATCAAGAAGGGCGTCGCTACGTAACCCAATCTGCAATAGGGAATGTGCTTCACGCCCACTACCGGCAGCTCTACGCCGCAATTCCACATTCCCCAGAGTTGATCGAGGAAGTCTCACAGCTCAACTTCGGTGGTATCCCAGGAGATGCGGCGATTGACTTGATGTCGGAGGTGACTGGTGAGGAAGTCCGCGATGCGATCCGGGCAGGAACCATCAATCGCTCCCCAGGACCCGACGGTCTTCCCCTCGAATTTTATCGCACCTTCCGTGATTTGTTAGAGTCCACCTTCACCTCCATCTGTCGGGAACTGATGTCTCCGGAAGTACCCGTGCCGGACGCTTTCATGGAAGGAATTATTATTCCTGTACATAAACCGCACGGTGGCAACAATATCAGTGATTATCGGCCCGTCACCCTCCTTAACAGTGATATGAAAATCTTCACTCGCCTTTTGGCAGCACGACTTAAAAACGTTGCCCGATATGTTGTGTCGCCAGACCAAGCATCTTTGGGAGGGGATAATAATATTCGCACGGCTTTATGCCGCTACAGGGATATGATCGCCGTTACCCAGGCACAACGCCTCTCTGGGGCACTTGCGTCTTTGGACTTTAGTCAAGCTTTTGATAGGGTTGACCATTCGTTCCTTACGGCCGTTCTCCACCATATGGGTTTCCCAGTCGCCGTTATCACGGTAGTGATGCGCCTTCTGCGGGGTGCCTCATCCAGGATTATGTACAATGGCAGACTCACTCCACCGATAACACTAGGTCGATCTGTACGTCAAGGTTGCCCTCTATCAGCAATTTTGTACGCCTTTTCCTTGGAATCCTTGCTATGTGGACTAAGACAACGTTTGGTAGGGTTGTCCATAGATCGCTATCGATTCTGTTGCACGGCCTATGCTGACGATGTAGTCATCTGTTTACGTAATGCCGACGAGGTTCGAGCTGTTTTGACGTGGGTAGCGACTTATGGTGAGGCGTCGGGTAGCTCTTTAAACGTACGTAAGTCACAAGTTATGTTCATTGGCACGGGACTTCCCGTGGAGTGCGTTACACCTCGCACCATCGTTGATACCATTCGTTGTTTGGGAATAGATTTTTCATCTGATCTCCGACGTTCAGCCACCATCAACTGCCGACGTCTCCTTTTAATGATCAGAGCAGGTCTTATGGACCATCGCCTTCGATCCCTAGATATTCTCCAACGAGCTCGATATGTCAATACATATATCGCATCCCGAGTTCCCCATGTAGCGCAAGTTCTACCTTTCCCGCTTACTGTGGCACGTCGCATGTTGGCAGCGATGGCATCTTTCGTCAGCTCTGGGATGTTGTTCAAAGTTAACTATACAACCCTCACTCTTCCCCGTGAACGAGGTGGGATAGGTCTGTTTCACGTGCCGGATAGAGCTCGCGCCCTATTTATCAGCTCCCAGATGACGGTATGGAACCGTTGCCCAACGAGCCTCACTGGTCTGCTCCTGCCGGCATACTCGCCGGTCTCACTGTCAGCCCCAGTGATGATCTCGAATGTTCCGGCCCAGTTCCATTATATCCGGTACTTCTTTCTGGAACTCAGTTATCTACGCCTCACCTTACCAAGACAGCTTTTACTCACGACAAAGGCAGTATACAATGTCCTCCAATTAGGTCGTCCACCTAACCCGATTGAACAAAAGTTCCCCCAAGTTGACTGGCGTCATGTATGGAGCGCGGTGTTCGCCTGTTACCTTGACACGAATGTTCAATCTGTCTGGTACCTAACTGTCAATGGTAAGCAAATCAACCAATTTCGCCTTCATCGTATCCACCTCGCCCAATCACCTCTATGCTCCACGTGTGGAGTGCCAGACAATGATGAACATCGGTTTGTTTGCGGACCGGCGGCGGAGGTTTGGCACTTGGTTCGTCGAATTGTGGCTTTTCTAACGCGGGACATTCCGGATCGGATTACTCCCCTTTCATTATTATTTCCGGAACGTGAATATTTTCCTCGGACAAAGACCAATGCTGTGAATTGGATTCGCGGACATACCATTCACTACTTATTTGGACACACTGTAGACTCTGTACTCGATTTTTGGACGTACCTCAATGACCGTCATTATGTCGTTGTCCGTCACCCAAAATACAGACAATTTTTCTCGAACTTCCTTGGGAGTGCTTTCCACGAGCCGCCTCGCAGCTGGAATGTGTTAAGCCAAGAGAGAAGAAGGTTTCCTGTTTGAACCAATGAACATTTCTGAACAATTGAACGGAACACATCAATTTCGAGAAGACGTGACTCAACATATTACCAGCGGGGCGCAGAAGGCCTCTGCTCTATTAAAAAAAAAAAAAAAAAAAAAAAAAAAAAAAAAAAAAAAAAATCGGAAAAAGGAAGATTTTGTTTTGTTTGTAAGGATAGCCCTAACCTTGATTTCCCATATTTCCCCTGGTATATAGGCAGCTCTCTGGGGTAGGTTTAGTCAGGAGCCAACGCCTGAAGTGGCCCAGATTTTTTTGTTCTAGGATTAAAAGTGGCGGTGGCCCTTTTTTTTTTAGTTCCATAAAAAAAAAAAGTGGCCGTGCGGTTAAAGGCGCTGCAGTCTGGAACCGCAAGACCGCTACGGTCGCAGGTTCGAATCCTGCCTCGGGCATGGATGTTTGTGATGTCCTTAGGTTAGTTAGGTTTAACTAGTTCTAAGTTCTAGGGGGCTAATGACCTCAGCAGTTGAATCCCATAGTGCTCAGAGCCATTTTTTTTAAAAAACCGTAAAAAATTTATATACAGGTATAAGTGCGAGAGACAAGATGCCAAATCTGGTGAAAAGAGTGGATGTATCAGCAGTTCTTGTTTCAAACCATTCATCTTTAATAACCGCTTGTTTGCCCTTATGAATAATTTATCTAACGACAGGTTTCGTAGAACAAAAGCCACATCAACTGGATGGATATGGCGAATCATGACATTAAACTTGCAACGTGGGCGGGACGGAACATTCCTTGTCTGTGAACGAATGACGCAATCAGCAGATCGTCATGTGAGCAGGAAGTATGGGCCCATGTTTCCTCAAGCCTACTATGAATCCGGAACGAATGACAGTAGGCCGAACACAACCACACAGGGCCACAACCCACACAGAGTGCCGTTGATACAGCAGACAGAATGCTTGGACATGCAGGCGGGACAGTGCCCAGCTATGAATTCGCTATTGGTCAAGATGTCTCCTTCCGGCTGCGACTGCCCCTCACGCAGGATAGTTTGAAACTATTCACTTTCACCGTTGCCGAGGCACCACTGTGTAAGACTAATTATCCTGATAAGAAATAATATTATTTAATGTAATTCAGTGTTCTTCTCATATATTTCTTCCTCCTTTTGATTTAGAAGAATCGTGTTTTTCCTTTGCAATGTAATAAACAAAAAGGATCAATTTTGCGTCGGAAACATGACTAAACCTTTCCTTCAACTGGAACAGATTTCGTCTATTTTAGTGCAGAGCCATCGTAGTCCACCGACTGCCTTTATTGGATTTTCGTTTCTGATCCGAAGGAGTGGCTCTACATATAGTCCGTAGTAGTAAATCGGTCAAAAATCACTTGCATATTTTTTTAAACGGTCAAATAGGCAGAGATCGACAAATACTGCGTCCATCTTGTGAATAAGATTTTCACTAATTGGCTAGTAAATCGCCATGCACTCAAGGAACACACAAGCACGCTGTGAGCAAACATAACAACATCGTACCTAGCAATTATGCAGGTTGAATGGCACAAACAAGTGTTGGTGCGGAAACTTTTCAAAATACGCTATCTCGTCAACGAATCTCACTAGAATCATTCAACAAACACAAATAACATTGTGATTTCCCAACGTCCAGTCTGTTGATGTCAATAGGTATTGTTCCATTGAAGAAAGTGTAGATTTACACAAAAATACATTTTATAAGTGTTCTTACAATCTGTTTATTGACTAACAATGCGAGCCCATGACTACCAACTCATTTTGTGAAAAAACGCATATCAATAGCACTTTCCGTTTCCGCGACATTAGCTGTGCAAGCTTTTGGTGACTCACTCTGGATGGTTTGAGTTATTCGTTAAATTAGATAGGTAAAGCGATTGTAATAAATCTTTCATCACTCTTTCGCTTAATATTCTTGGGATTGTTATGCTATCCGCATCTGGAACACTGCCTATTTTGGCGGTTGTCTTTCTGCAGGTCCCTCTCAGACATGCTCTTTCACACTCTTTGCAGCCACGTTTTCCTTTGTCGACCTCTTCACCTGCTCCTTCCCGGACTGTACTCCGATACCTCGCTGGATCATCAGTCGTTCTTCGTTCTCCTGACGGTGTCAGGCAAAATAAGTTGCCGATTTCCAGTTCTCTCATTTACGATGTACTAGACACCAAACTTCTCCTAATTTCTACATTTCTGTTATGCTACAGGCGTGCTATTCTATATGCACGTCATAGGCGGTCCATTTCCAGGGCGTACACACACATCTGCAGTCTCAGAGACCAGCTCTCTGAGACAGCAGATGTGTGTGCTAGTTGTGTTTATGTGAGTATGTGTGTGTGCGCGCGTGCGTATGTGTGTGTCTACTGCTGACAAAGGCCTTAATGGCCGAAAGATTTAATTGTGTGAATCTTTTTATTGTGCCTATCGTGACTCAGCATCTCCGCTATATGGTGAGTAGCAACTTTCCTTCTCTGGTATTGTTACAGTCCATCCTGGATTTTCCATTGTTTGAAGGAAGAACTCTACGAACTTACGCAACAACGTAATAGAACGACGGAAGTTGCTAACATCTGTGTCTGTGTTCACGCATGCATTTCTCTCGCAGTGTTTCTCTATTGTTGTCCAAACCCCGTACCTCGTTTGCAGCGCGCAGGAAGGCAGCAGCAGCAGCAGCTGGAGGATCTGGAGCAGCAGCAGGCAGAGGAGAGCAACAGCTGGGAGATGGGGCCCTCGTGCGACGCGCCGTCGCGCCAGCTGTCGGCCACGGAGGAGCCGCCTGACGGCGGGGAACGCCGCAAGAGCCGCCAGCAGGGGCGGGCGGACAGCGGCGCCGGCGGCGAAGAGGACAGCTGCTTCACGCAGGCCGACTACGAGCGCCTCAAGTACGAGGCGCCGCTCGTCAAGCAGCTGCGCTCGCTCGAGGTCCGTACCGCCGCTCTACCCTGCTAAACACATTTGTGTGCAAATGAAGCTAACTAGGGGGCCCAAATTAGAAATTGAAATGAATCGACATGACTGACAAAGAAGTAAATAACATCGGAGTAGTGAAACAACTTAAATCACCTAACGAAAGCAAGTCTTCCGGTCCAGACTTGTACTAATTAGATTTCTTTCAGAGTATGCTGATACAATACTTAACAACCACATACAACCACTCGCTCGACGAAAGATCCGAACGCAAAGACTGGAAAGGTGCACAGGTCACACCATATTCAAGAAAGGCAATAGGAGTAATCCACTACATTACAGGCCCTTATCATTAACGTCGATATTAGCCGAGCGGTAGACGGCACGGTAGCTCAGCGTGTTCGGTCAGAGAGCTGGTTGGCCTCTGTAATAAAAAAATAAAAAAAAAACTGAGTGGAAGGATCAACCAACGAACTTGAACGGATGTCATGTGACGTCCGCAACGACCAAACAACGATCAAAAAAAAAAAAAAAGAAAAAAAAGCGGTCTAAGGTGCTGCAGTCAGGGACTGTGTGGCTGGTCCCGGCGGAGGTTCGAGTCCTCCCTCGGGCTTGGGTGTGTCTTTCTCCTTAGGATAATTTAGGTTAAGTAGTGTGTAAGCTTAGGGATAGATGACCTTAGCAGTCAAGTCCCATAAGATTTCACACACATCTGAACATTTTTTTAACGTCGATATGCAGCAGTATTTTGGAACATATATTGTCTTCGAACATTATGAATTACCACGAAGAGAACGGTTTATCTGACACATAGTTTTGATTGTTTGGGGGAAGAGACCAAACAGCAAGGTCATCGGTCTCATCGGATTAGGGAAGGACGTGGAAGGATGTCGGCCGTGCCCTTTCAAAGCAACCATCCCGGCATTTGCCTGGAGCGATTCAGGGAAATCACGGATAACCCAAATCAGGATGGTCGGACGCGGGATTGAACCGTTGTCTTCCCGAATGCGAGTCCAGTGTGCTAACCACTGCGCCACCTCGCACGGTTGACACATAGTCAACACGGATTCAGAAAACACCGTTCTCGTGAAACACAACTAGCTCTTTAGTCACACGTAGTGATGAGTGCTATCGGCAAAGGATTTCAAATTCATTCAGTGTTTCTGGATTTCCAGAATGCTTTTGACACCGCACCTCAAAAGCGGGTTGTAATCAAATTGTGTGCTTATGGATATCGTCTCAGTTACGTGACTGGATTCGTGAGTTCCAATCAGAGTTGTCACACTTCGTAGTATTGGTAGGAAGTCGTCGAGTAAAACAGAAGTGTTTTCTGGCGTTCCTTAACGTAATCTTATATATCCTCTATTGTTCCTAATCACTTAAACGATTTTCGAAGCAAAGTGAGCAGCCGTCTTAGGTTGTTTGCGAATGACGCTGTCTTTCATCGTCTAATAAAGTCATCAGAAGATTAAAACAAATTGCAAAACGATTTAGAAAAGATGTCTGCATGGTTTAAAATCCGCCCCGATAGCTGAGTGTTCAGCGTGACGGATTGCCATCCTACGGGCCCGCGTTCGATTCCCGGCTATGTCGGGGATTTTCTCCTTACCGGGACTGGGTATTGTGCTCTCTTCATCATCATTTCATCCCCATCCGGTGCGCAGATCTCCCAATGTGACGTCGAATGTAATAAGACCTGTACCAAGGTGACCGGACCTGCCCCGCAAGGGGCCTCCCGGAAGATGGCGCCAAACGCTCACTTCATTTTTCATATGTTGCAAAAATTAGCAGTTGACCCTAAATAATGAAAAGTGTGAGGTGATCCATGAGTGCTAAAAGGATTCCACTGAACTTCGGTTGCACGATAAATCAGTCTAATCTAAGGGCAGTGAATTCAACTGAATACCTAGGAATTCAATTACGAACAACGTAAATTGGAAAGAACATAAAGAAAATGCTGTGGGGAAGGCGAACCAAAGACTGAGTTTTATTGGCAGAACACTTAGAAGAAGCAACCTAAGGAGACTGCCCGTAATATGCTTGCCCGAGCTCTTTTGGAGTACTGCTGTGAGCTGTGGAATCCTTACCAGATATTGTTAACGGAGTACATCGAGAAAGTACAAAAAAGGGCAGCACGTTTTGCATTATCGAGAAATAGGGGAGAGAGAGTCACGCACATGACCCAGGATTAGGGGTGGACGTCATTAAAACTAAGGCGTTTCTCGTTGCGGTGGGATAGTCCCACAAAATTTAAATCGCCAGCTTTCTCCTACAAGTGCGCAAATCTTTTGTTGACGCCGACCTACATAGGGAGAAACGATCATCATAATAAAATAAGGGAAATCAGAGCTCGCACGCTAAGATATGTTGTCCAAAGACTGCTTTGATACAACTCTCCATGATACTCTATCATGTGCGACCCTCTTCATCTCCGAATAACTACTGTAATCTACATCTTTCTGAGTCTGCTTACTATAGTAACATCTTTGTCTCCCTCTGCGACTTTTACCCCTCACACTTCCCTCAAATATTAAATTAGAAACCCATTCATGTCTCATAATGTGTCCTATTAATCGTTCGCTTCCTTTGGTCAAGTTGTGCCACAAATCTGTCTCCCCAATTTTGTTCTGTACTTTCTCATTAGCTATGTGATCGATTCATCTATTTTTTTTTATTTTTTAATCTTATGGGACTTAACTGTTAAGGTCATCAGTCCCTAAGCTTACACACTACTTAGCCTAAATTATCCTAAGGAGAAAGACACACACCCATGCCCGAGGGAGGACTCGAACCTCCGCCGGGACCGATTCATCTAATCTTTAACATTCTTCTGTAGCAGCTCATTTCGAATGCTTCTATTCTCTTTATGTCTAAACTGTTTATCGCCCATGGTTCACTTCAATACATGACTACACTCCAGACGCTTACCTTCACAAGAGACTTCCTAACACTTTAATCTATATTCCATGTTAATAGATTTCTCTTCTTCAGAAATGCTTTTCTTGCCATAGCCAATATATGTTTTATATCCTCTCGACTTTGGCCATCATCAGTTATTTTGCTGACCAGATAGAAAAACTCATCTACTACTTTAAGAGTGTCGTTTCCTAATCTGATTCCCTTAGCATCACCTGATTTAATTCGACTGCATTTCATTATCCTTGTTTTGCTTTTATTGATGTTCATTTTATATCCTCTTTTCAAAACGCTGTCCATTCCATTGAGCTGCTTTTCCAAGTCCTTTGTTGTCTTTGACAGAATTATGTCATCGGCCACCTCAAAGATCTTATTTCTTTTCCCTTATTTTTAATTCCTAGCCCAATTTTTTCTTTGGTTTCCTTTAATGTTTGTTCAGTGTACAGACTGAATAACAAAGGGGACAGGCTACAATCCCATTTCATTCCCTTGTCAAACACTGCTTCGCTTTCATGCCCCTCGACTCCTATTACTGCTGTCTGGTTTCTGTACAAGTTGCAAATAGCCATTCTCTCCATGTATTTTACCCCTGCTATCTTCAGAATTTCAAAGAGAGTATTCCAGTTCACATTGTCAAAACCTTTCACTAAGTCTACAAATGTTAAAATGTAGGTTTGCCTTTCCTTAAGGGGACATTGTATGTCCTATGCCACCAAAGTCAAATTATCGAATTTTGTGACCGATTATCTTGGAAACTTTTTAAGACACCAACTTACAATTTTCCATAATTATTGAATGCACCTTTTTAAATACACTGAATTTGAATTATCACTAAAATTTTACTGTGGGGCATGTTGTCATTTTCTTCAAACACTCAATTTTTTGACAGAATTTTGTAAATAAATGAACATAAAAACAAAACAACTTAGGATATTTTAATTATTCTGGTTCCACACGTGTTGAATCTCACACTTGGCACGCTGTGAAAATTTTATTTCTCTACCATCAGTACGTTTCTAGAAAACAGGTCATTTACTGCGAAAAATGTAGTTCAGAGATATTGAGGTTTAAAACGTCTTTTATGACAAATCCTACAGACTTACATTTCTGCGTCTTTTATGCACTAGAATTGCCCTAGTCCGTAGTCTATGTCTTGCTCAGTGTCACAACAGCCCAGTGCTTGCCGCCTCCTTTCTTTCTCGCTTCTTTTGTCATTTGCTGAGCAGCTAACTCCTCTTCACGTACACGAAGCTCATCCAGTCCCTAAAGTCCCTTAGCTGTGTGCTGTCCAAATCTTACCCCTAACTTCTCCAGAACGTTACGTCTTCCATAGTTCCCACCATTAAAAGTTATTACAGCATCAGACACTGCTAACTTTAGAGTCCTAAGGCCAACAAATACATTTTTAGGTACACAGCACCACACAACATTATTGAAGGACTCATTCACATTCTGGGTCTTCCCATGTAAACAGCTCAGGATTTGCCAAATCTCTGTAAATAGGTTTGATTTCCTTCAATACTGTCCATAATATCATTACTTTTATCACTGTTACCCGTTTCTAAAGTTAATTTCCTTTTCGGTGCACTAGGGGGCGTGGTCACTTCAGAAATATTATCGTGGTTTCCTTCACTGCTAGCACACGTGTTTTCAAGTAATTCAGTAGAAAATGCATGTCACGCGAATCTGTTACCCGCAAATTACCGTTTCTTGAAGTTACTTTTACACTTAGTCTTTTTATTTAAATGTAAAATGCAATAGAAGTTAGCTTACTACAAAAATAGCTTAGAGTCAAACTACTTTCAACGGAAACTAGTATCCGAAACAAAGGACTGATTTATTTATTCGTAATGCCAACTTCTTAGACGTGGCAGTAGATACAAAACAAAGCAATTCAAAGCCTTCTACACTGTGTAGTTCCCAAGATATGACTGCCCAGCTGTGGCAGTACATGCGTAGCCGCGAAATTTGACAGTCACATGTCAACATTCAAAATACGAGGGGCGTTCAGAAAGTAAGCTCCGATCGGTCGCGAAATGGAAACGACTATGAAAATCCGATAAAGCTTTGCACAGATGTGTTGGGTAGTGTCTCTAGTATAACCCCAGTTAGCATCACGTCGCTCTTCTCATTTCTGAGCTCGCAGTGAGTGCGTAAAGATGTCTAGAAAATAGTGTCTGCCGCCAAGTACGAGGGCCTGGTGAGAAATTTCGCCTGAAGCTATGCAGCTAACATTACATAACTGTCGTGCTGTTTCTTCTTCAAGACAATTCTCAGCCGCATTCTGCAGGGGCAATGAAGATGCTCCTGCATCGTTTTCGAATGGAAATGTGAGATTACCCACAATACAGTCCGCAGTTGTCTCCCCCTGAGTTTCATCTCTGGTCACATGAACCGCTGTCTTTGAAGACAACATTTTGACACAGACAACGAGGTGTAGGCCAGCGTGGAGAATTGGCGGAAAGCACTGGCGGCTGCCTTCTATGATGAGGCTATTGAAAAGTTGGAACAACGCTATGACAAAAGTCTAAGTCAGAACGGCGACTACGTAGAGAAGTAGCTGAAAGGTGTAGCTAATTGTTACAAGTAAAACATTTCTGATGTTCACTGTGGTTTCAATTTGGCAATCAATCGGAGCTTACTTTCTGAACAGGCCTCGTATTATTTGAAGCTCTCACAATTGTTTGATTTTACTGTATTAAATACCAAAGTGTTCAGGGAAGTCCAAAGTACATTATGGAGTAGAAAACAGAAAATGTCAAATTTCAAAGAATTTCACGTACAGTGTCCCCGTTAACGAATCTTCTAAGATAAGTCGTAGAGTCAGTATTGCCTCGCGTGTTCCTACATTTCTCCGGACTCGAAACTGGTCTTCCCCGAGGTCGGCTCCTACCAGTTTTTCCATTCTTCAGTGAAAGATTTGTGATACTATTTTGCAACCGTGACTTATTAAACTGATGTTCCGGTAATTTCCACACCTGTCAGGACTTACATTCTTTGGAATTGGAACTGTTACATTCTTCTTGAAGTCTGGGGGTATTTCGCCTATTTCATACATCTAGCACACCAAATGGAAGAGTTGTCTCATGGTTGGCTGTCCCTAGGCTATCAGCAGTTCTGATGGAATGTTATCTACTCTCGGGATCTTGTTTTGGCTTTGATCTTTCAGAGCTTTGTCAAATTCTTCTCGCAGTATCATATCTCCTATCTCACCTTCATGTACCTCGCATCCTTTTCTATAATATTTCTTTCATCTCCCCTGCATAGATTCTCTATATATTTCTTCCATATCCGATTTTAGCTATTTTATCTTCTTGGCGCACGCGATCCTGATGTGTGTTTGCATTTTCAGTATTTTGAATATTTAGTTTGGTGTTACCAGTCGAAAATGTTTTCGAGTGCCTGGAGAATTTTTTATTGTCGAGAAAGACAGATAAAAAAAACTGCATTAAATTTTACTGACTTCTGGCGAATCTTCTACGAGTAAGATAAGAGTTTACTAGCCGTATAAATGTTTCAAAGAGGGCCGAGAAGATGCTGAAGACCACCGCTCTGCACGCCCTAGCACATCAGGTACTGACGACAAGACGGAAAACACAAAGAAAATGATTGAGGAAAATCGACAGATCACCATCAGAGAGGTTGCTGATGATGTTAGCACATCCTTTGCCTAATTCCAAGCAATTTATTCTGATGTTTTCGGCACGAAATCTGTAGCAGAAACGTTTGTTCAGAAGGTGTTGAATTTCGGCCGAAAACCACGTGTCGTAGACATCACTCAGGAGGTTGCTGATGATGTTAGCACATCCTTTGCCTAATTCCAAGCAATTTATTCTGATGTTTTCGGCACGAAATCTGTAGCAGAAACGTTTGTTCAGAAGGTGTTGAATTTCGGCCGAAAACCACGTGTCGTAGACATCACTCAGGAACTACTGAGTGAAATCGACATTTGACGAAACGTGGGTATGACGTAGGAACCAAGGCCCAGTGGTGCCAGTGGAAACTGCCCAAAGAGCCAAGACCGAGAAACATCGACAAGTTCGATCTCTTGTCAAGGTTCTTCTCACTGTCTACTTCGATTACAGTGGGGTAGTGCATCATGCGTTCCTGCCTTGTTGATGTACGGCCAATAATGAATGCTATCTGGTAGTTCTACGTCGTTTGTGTGAAACAGTCCGGAGAAAGCGACCACAATAGTGAAAAAAGCTATCGTGGAAACTGCATCACGATTATGCTCCTGCGCTCACGTCAATGCTTGTTCGTAATTTTTTGGCAAAAAACAAAACCGTTATCTTGCCTTAGCCAGGCCCTTGCGACTTCTTTCTGTTCCAGAGATTGATGAGAACCATGAAAGGACGCCATTTTGCCACCACTGATGAGATAGAAGTAGAATCGCAGAAGCGCTTCCAATATTGGAACAAGCGATGGCACAAGTTTATTATAACTGAAAGTAACTACTTTGAAGGGGACAAACTGATGTTAAGGAATAAATAAAGATTTTTATAAAGAAACCCAAATTCCCGTTACTTTTTGATCACACGTCTTATGTAGAGGTTTGTGTATTGCGTATTGTGTGTGTTGTGTGTATTATAACTACGTAGACCATCGTACTTTTCGCTAAAACTTGCACTACAAAAAAATGAAAACACCTTGCATTACTAACCAAGCAAATATGTTATTGTTTCACTGTTGCCACATGCAAACACCATATATCACTTTTATGTTTTTATGTAATGAGAGCTTTAACTAGGGTCGAAAATGATTATTATTTGCATAGGCTGATTATTTTTCCCTTACAATTACCGTGGAAGTTTCGCCGTTTGCAGTTTCTGAAGAAAAATGGTTATATTTTCTAGAAAAATGTATGTCACTCAAGACTTTGATATTGTCAAACAGAATTTTATAAAACTCAACTCATTAAGTATGGGAAAATGAATACTAGTTACAATTATTTTATTGACCGTTTACACACTCAACCTCTTCTTTTCATCACTGCATAAAACATTTTTAATAGACAACACTTTTTGTGCAGCAGCATTAGTGCCATGTAGGGTAGCACAAACGAAGTAAAGAGCTACAGATTCTTGCAGCAGATACAATCTTGAGATGCAAGGAAGTTGAAAATGATAGCTTTCGTTCAGTTACGTTTAATCAAACAGTGAATAGACTAGAAATGTATTTTCTTTATTCTCTGGATATGACATTATTTTTATTCATTTGGTTATGCTACACGTTACTTACAAAAACTCTGTTTCAAAATGTACCAAACGTTTAGTGAAAAATGGGACAATATACGTCTGCGACGTATTTCGTCGGCACAATGGGACACTTAAGCTAAATGTGGAACGATTCCGTAAAATACGGGACGTCTGGTCACCCTAATGTAACTTCAAATGTCGCGGTACACGTCTTGAATGTGATCCATGTACATGGCTTGGCAAAAAAAGCGAAGCGCCCGGAAGGGCAGCAGGAAACGAAACGAAACTTCACTGGTTGACTGGGTATGTGACTGTGTTTCACTGATTACAAAATCAGGTCGACTCTACAAATAACTTGACAGTATGAGACAACCTATCAGTATACCAATGCGCCCCCTTCGGCCTGAATGCATGTAGTACTCGTAATTCTACATCTATATCTACATAAAAACTGCGCAAGCCCCTGAATGGCATATTGCGCAGCGTACCATGTACCACTACTATCTGTTTCCTTTCCTAGTCCACTCACAGATGGAGACAGGAAAAAATGACTGCTATATGCCTGCATACGAGCCCTAGGTCCTCTTGTCTCGTCTTCGCATTCCTTACGCGAAATGTACGTTGGCGGCAGCAGATAGTATTGCAGTCATCCGCAAATGGCTGTTCTCTAAACTTTATCAACATGCTTCGTGTAAAGAACGTAGTCTTCCCTCCAGGGACTCCCAGTGGAGTTCACGAAGCATCTTCAATACTCGTGTTTTGATCCAACCTAATGTTTAGGAATCTAGCAGCATGCTTCGATGTCTTCCTTTAATCCGTCATGATGAGGTTTCCAAACTGTCGAACAGTACACCAGAATAGGTCGCACAAGTATTCTAACTCTGTGTATGAGCTACACGTTCCTAAAACTCTCCCAATAAGCCAGTGTCGACCAGTCGCGTTCTCTACTACAGACCTTACGTGGTCGTTCCATTTGATATCATTTCGCAGCTTTGCATCTAAATCTTAAATCACGGTGACTGAATCGCGCGGCCCACAACTAATACTCCATACCAACATCACAGAATTGTTTTTTCCTACTCATCTGTATTTCTTACGTTTAGAAAAAGTAGCCATTCATCACACCAAACAGAAGTTGTGTCCAGGTCATCCTGTAACCTTCTACAGTAACTCAACGACAATACTTCCCGTACACTAGATCGCACATTGCTGCTCATCCCATCCGTCAGGTCATTTATGTAAACAGACGATGAAACCAGTCCTCTCACATATACTGGGGCATTCCTGGCTATAACTTTGTGTCTGGTGAAAGTTCGCATTCGAAGATAACGTACTAGGTTTGTAACGGAACCACTGACCACCTTAAACGGCAATCGATGCTAATGTTATACTTCTGCGAGGAAACTTAGTAGGTGAATATGGATTGGGGCTAAGAAATGAAAGAGGAAGCCGCCTGGTAGAATTCTGCACAGAGGACAACTTAATCATAGCTAACACTTGGTTTTAGAATCATGAAAGAAGGTTGTATACATGGAAGAACCCTGGAGATACTAAAAGGTATCAGATAGATTATATAATGGTAAGACAGAGATTTAGGAACCAGGTTTTAAATTGTAAGACATTTCCAGGGGCAGATGTGGACTCTGACCACAATCTATTGGTTATGACATGTAGATTAAAACTGAAGAAACTGCAAAAATGTGGGAACTTAAGGAGATGGGACCTGGATAAACTGACTAAACCAGAGGTTGTACAGAGTTTCAGGGACAGCATATGGGAACAATTGACAGGAATGGGGGAAAGAAATACAGTAGAAGAAGAATGGGTAGCTTTGAGGGATGAAGTAGTGAAGGCAGCAGAGGATCAAGTAGGTAAAAAGACGAGGGCTAGCAGAAAACCTTGGGTAACAGAAGAAATATTGAATTTAATTGATGAAAGGACAAAATATAAAATGAAGCAGGCAAAAAGGAATACAAACGTCTCAAAAATGAGATCGACAGGAAGTGCAAAATGGCTAAGCAGGGATGGCTAGAGGACAAATGTAAGGATGTAGAGGCTTATCTCACTAGGGGTAAGATGGATACTGCCTACAGGAAAATTAAAGAGAACTTTGGAGATAAGAGAACCACTTGTATGAACATCAAGAGCTCAGATGGAAACCCAGTTCTAAGCAAAGAAGGGAAAGCAGAAAGGTGGAAGGAGTATACAGAGGGTCTATACAAGGGCGATGTACTTGAGGACAATATTATGGAAGTGGAAGAGGATGTAGATGAAGATGAAATGGGAGATACGATACTGCGTGAAGAGTTTGACAGAGCACTGAAAGACGTGAGTCGAAACAAGGCCCCCGGAGTAGACAATATTCCATTGGAACTACTGACGGCCTTGGGAGAGCCAGTCCTGACAAAACTCTCCATCTGGTGAGCAAGATGTATGAGACAGGCGAAATACCCACAGACTTCAAGAAGAATATAATAATTCCAATCCCAAAGAAAGCAGGTGTTGACAGATGTGAAAATTACCGAACTATCAGTTTAATAAGCCACAGCTGCAAAATACTAACACGAATTCTTTACAGACGAATGGAAAAACTATTAGAAGCCGACCTCGGGGTAGATCAGTTTGGATTCCGTAGAAATACTGGAACACGTGAGGCAATACTGACCTTACGACTTATCTTAGAAGAAAGATTAAGGAAAGGCAAACCTACGTTTCTAGCATTTGTAGACTTAGAGAAAGCTTTTGACAATGTTGACTGGAATACTCTATTTCAAATTCTAAATGTGGCAGGGGTAAAATACAGGGAGCGAAAGGCTATTTACAATTTGTACAGAAACCAGATTGCAGTTATAAGAGTCGAGGGACATGAAAGGGAAGCAGTTGTTGGGAAGAGAGTAAGACAGGGTTGTAGCCTCTCCCCGATGTTATTCAATCTGTATATTGAGCAAGCAGTAAAGGAAACAAAAGAAAAATTCGGAGTAGGTGTTAAAATCCATGGAGAAGCAATAAAAACTTTGAGGTTCGCCGATGACATTGTAATTCTGTCAGAGACAGCAAAGGACTTGGAAGAGCAGTTGAAAGGAATGGATAACGTCTTGAAAGGAGGATATAAGATTAACATCAACAAAAGCAAAACGCGGATAATGGAATGTAGTCGAATGAAGTCGGGTGATGCTGAGGGAATTAGATTAGGAAATGAGACACTTAAAGTAGTAAAGGATTTTTGCTATTTGGGGAGCAAAATAACTAATGATGGTCGAAGTAGAGAGGATATAAAATGTAGACTGGCAATGGCAAGGAAAACGTTTCTGAAGAAGAAAAATTTGTTAACATCGAGTGTAGATTTAAGTGTGAGTAAGTCATTTCTGAAAGTATTTTTATGGAGTGTAGCCATGTATGGAAGTGAAACATGGACGATAAATAGTTTGGGCAAGAAGAGAATAGAAGCTTTCGAAAAGTGGTGCTACAGAAGAATGCTGAAGATTAGATGGGTAGATCACATAACTAATGAGGAAGTATTGAATAAGATTGGGGAGAAGAGAAGTTTGTGGCACAACTTGACTAGAAGAGGGGATTGGTTGGTAGGACATGTTCTGAGGCATCAAGGGATCACCAATTTAGTATTGGAGGGCAGCGTGGAGGGTAAAAATAGTAGAGGAAGACCAAGAGATGAATACAGAAGGATGTAGGTTGCAGTAGGTACTGGGAGATGAAGAAGCTGATACAGGATAGAGTAGCATGGAGAGCTGCATCAAACCAGTCTCAAGAGTGAAGACCACAACAACAACAAACAACAACAACATATGCCTCTCAACAACACGTGCCTTTAATGAACTAGGTGCAACAGTTTATAAAACCAATTACCGACACTCATGAAACTAGCAGCAATACTGAACAGGAAAAAGCTTCAAATGATTCTGAATTTGAATCAGGGGTTCTGCTAATGATCATAATCTATAACTTCATTGCTTAATAAACGGTCTCTATGCCTGTGTATTAACCAACGTGCTTTAGAATAGATAACACAGTAAATAGTTCTTTCTTAAATTCTGTTTGAAGCAGCTAAACAGAACGTACATCCAACTACACTGGCTCTGAAGGAGCCTTTGCATTGCTTCATTAATTAACTAGCCTTGTATATGAAAGCCCTTAAATTTCCGTGGTTAGAAGAACCAAGCTCATTAACAAAAGTACAGCAGTATGTATGAGAAATGATAAGTACTATTATAATTAATTATCAGTTAAGCAAAACAAACTATAACTCTTCAAATAACAAATGAACTTTCTTAACCAGTCTTTTGACCTACTCAAAAATAAAATTGGCTGCGTAAATGACAACACAACATTATATTCAAGTTCAACCACTTTCTCGTAATAAATTAGGATAATCGGGATTAAATGCACTTGGATAGGATTCCTGCCCAGGTTTGTGATTTGGGATAGTCACGGGTGTAAAACAGAGCTTTTTAGCAACACAACGATTATTATTAAAATCAACCAAATTACACAAATACCTGGTCCATTTACGGAGTGCCAAATATAAACAATTTAGTGGAAGGCTCGTGGCACTAGTGGTACAATTTGCAGTGGCCATTAACGTGGCGGGTATACAGTCATAGCAATACTGTTGGACTCGCTCTGTTACATATCTTCTTGGCGTCGGAACTATATTTATAGGTCGAAAACCCATGCCATGAAAATGGTATAACGAAATGCATCGCCGGCCGTTGTGGCCGAGCCGTTCTAGGCGCTTCAGTCTGGAACCACGCGACCGCTACGGTCGCAAGTACAAATCCTGCCTCGTGCATGGATGTGTGTGATGTCCTTAGCTTAGTTAGGTTTAAGTAGTTCTAAGTTCTAGGGGACTGATGACCTGAGATGTTATGTTCCATAGTGCTGAGAGCCATTTGAACCATTTGAACCAAATGCATCATCCGAGGCCCATAAATACTGCCCTCAAGCATATGGTCTATCAGACCAATTGTGTAATTGGATTGAAGAGTTCCTAAATAACAGAATGCAGCATGTCATTCTCAATGGAGAGAAGTCTTCCGAAGTAAGAGTGATTTCAGGTGCGCCGCAGGGGAGTGTCGCAGGACCGTTGCAATTCACAATATCCATAAATGACCTTGTGGATGACATCGGAAGTTCACTGAGGCTTTTTGCGGATGATGCTGTGGTGTATCGAGAGGTTGTAACAATGGAAAATTGTACTGAAATGCTGGAGGATCTGCAGCGAATTGACGCATGGTGCAGGAAATGGCAATTGAATCTCAATGTAGACAAGTGTAATGTACTGTGAATACATAGGAAGAAAGATCCCTTATCATTTAGCTACAATATAGCAGGCTAGCAACTGGAAGCAGTTAATTCCATAAATTAGCTGGGAATACGCATTAGAAGTGATTTAAAATGGAGTGATCACATAAAGTTTATCGTCCGTAAAGCAGATGCCAGACTGAGATTCATTGGAAGAATCCTAAGGGAATGCAATCCGAAAACAAAGGAAGTAGGTTACAGTGCGCTTGTTCGCCCACTGCTCGACTACTGCTCAGCAGTGTGGGAACTGTACCAGATAGGATTGATAGAAGAGATAGAGAAGATCCAACGTAGAGCAGCGCGCTTCGTTACAGGATCATTTAGTAATCGCGAAAGCGTTACGGAGATGATAGATAAACTCCACTGGAAGACTCTGCAGGAGAGACGCTCAGTAGCTCGGTACGGGCTTTTGTAGAAGTTTCGAGAACATACCTTCACCGATGAGTCAAGTAGTATATATCTCCCTCCTACGTATATCTCGCGAAGATGCCATGAGGATAAAATCAGAGAGATTAGAGCCCACACAGAGGCATACCGACAATCCTTCTTTCCACGAACAATACGAGACTGGAATAGAAGGGAGAACCGATAGAGGTACTCAGGGTACCCTCCGCCACAAACCGTCAGCTGGCTTGCGGAGTATGGCTGTAGATGCAGAGTGTAGATGTAGAACTCTATAAATATGAACCACAATGATCTGCTCTGCTAGCAAAGTGTAAACCGCGGCACTGCTCAGCCAAGACTCCTTGCCCGTCACAACGGACGAGTTGCCACTTGCGCGCCAACCACTCCTTTTCCACTCCGCCAGGCTACTTCCGTAGCTGCGAGGCTTCCCCGCATCGTTTACATTGAACGATATGTTTCCTAACTATGGAGCAAGTCATTTACAGTACATTACATAACAATCATTCCATTAGTTATTAGTTAGCATAATTTAAACAACATTGCTCAAAAGTTTCACATACCTGAAACATGGATACATAGTCAAAAAATTTCCATGACAGATACATTATATGTAAGCAATACTACAAACTGACATAGAATTATCGATACAGATACAAATTAGTTCAAAAATTGATGTTACAGGTTCTATTCGGCTTGGAAGGGTATGGTAAAGCTGTGGTATCCTCTCCTCGGCCAAGTTGGCCCAAAACTGTTGTAACTGGTCCTTGACATCCTGAATAACAGCACTAGGATGGAGTTCACGCCTGAGAAGGCCCCACACATGTTCTGTTGGGGACAGAGCCAGGGACATTACTGGTCACAGGAGTATCTCAACATCGAGCAGATGTTCCTAGAGAAACGTGCCACGCAATGGAACCATGATATTGTCGGCTGAGAGGTAGCACATGAGGACACAGCATGCCCATGAGGCACCATTGTCCCAACACACTTCCGTCACTCACGACTAGCCCTCATCTGAAGCCACAGCCGATGGCTCCCCACACCATTACACCAGGAGTTATACCACTGGGCTCTTCAGAATGGTGGAAGAATGGGCTCCCCTATTCCCGGTCATGCTCGCCTACGGTGGTCATCCAGGGTAGCGCAGAACTGCGATTCATCGCTGTACACAGTGCCACCCCACTCATCCACAGTCCACGATTCCCGGCCAAGGCACCAATCCAAATGCAGCCGTACGCGTTAGTGGCAGCCTCCAAAAGGGACAGCAGTTCGCTAGTCCTCCTGCTGAATTACACAAATATTTTCCAAAATATTTCCAAAACTATAGTCTGGAGTCACATACAACGTAAATTGACGGAAAAAATCGCAACACCAAAAAGTAATTAATGTAGAGTAATGAAATTTTGGGAATACTTTTGTCTAGGTAACATATTTAAACGATTAATGTTTTAAGATCACAGCTTAATGTAAGCACGAGATAAGGAATTGCAATAGTGAAATCCTGGTAAATTAATGACTGGTGCAACAGCAAGCAATTAAGTGTGTATGCATCATGTTGTACAGGTACTGGATGTCAGTTTTTGGGGTGATGCGTTTGGTCGGTCAACACAAGGACCGCTAAAGCTGATTGTGGATGATGCTGGAGCTGTCGCCCGATGATGTGGTCGATTGAAGGTAGATCTGGTCATCGAACTGGTTAAGGAAAGATGTTGACACTCTGTAGAGTATATTAGGTTACAACAATAGTATGTGAACGAGCATTGTCCTGTTGGAAAACATCACCTGGAATGCTCTTCATGAATCGCATCATAACAGGTCCAATCACCAGACTGACGTCAAATTTGTAGTCAGGTTGCGTGGGATAGCCACAGTAGTGCTTCCTCAGACCATAACTCCATGTCTATGTCCACTGTGTCCAACACGTAGACAGGCTGGTTGCAAGACTTCAATTGCCTTCCTTCTAACACACGGCCATGGGTAGCAACGAGGCAATACTAGCTTTCATCAGAATACACAACAGACCTCTAGTTCGCCCTCCAGTGAGCTCTCCCTTGACACCAAAAAAGTCACAAATGGCGATGGTTTGCGGTCAGTGGAATGTACACAAAAGAGCGTCTGGTTTGGAGCTGAACTTGAAGTAACCGATTTTTAACAGATCGTGTCACTGTGGTACTACCTGTTGGTCAGCTTACTGGGGTATGCCTAACACGATGGTCTTCCCTCTCGGTAATGCCACATGGCCGTCCGGAGACCGGTCATCTTGCGATGGTACATTCTCGTGTGCAGTGGCTGCATTCTGGCCAAGTATTTCTGCAGAAGGAACGTCCAGCTTCTCGTAGCCCTATTACATGACGTCGTTCAAATTGAGTGAGGAGTTAATTATGTCGTCATTGTCACCTTAAAGGCATTCTTGACTAACCTCAACTCAACACGTCCAAACTCAGAGGTAACTAACGCTCACGACCGTTACAGCGGGTATTTAAAGCTGATCTGATTTGAATCTTGACAGTGGCGTTACTAAGGCCACTCTTACGCGACAGGTGCGAAATTTGAATAAATATAATATTTCAGGAGTACAAGCACTTCCTCTTAGTGTTGCGATTCTTTTTCCCGTCACTGTATGTAGTGGTTAAGTGAAAAGAAATGATCTATATTATTATGTGAACTGCTAAACATGTATATTTAATTGAAAGGCAACTAATGTAATTATATCGCAATAAGTATAAGAGGATTAAGAAAATTAGTTGAGATAGGTATTGAAAGTTATATTAAACAACTCTGATACACACACTATTCCACTACAAAGTCAGAACTTCATTGGAATGTAGTAATATTCATCTAGTATGGAATGGTACGTCCATTGTCAGTTATTGCTTCTGTTATTTGATCTTCAGCAATATGGTCCAGACCGACCAAACAGTCACTACTACTTGTTGTGATGTCAAGGCAATATTTTAATCCGTTCAGCATTAGACAGATCAGAAGGATGAGCAGAAGCTGTGTCTAAAAGCAATAACTTTACCAACTTCATTTCAACTGTTCAATTTGAAATTTCCGAAGTTACGCAACAAATTTCTGAACCAGCCAGAGAACAACTATATGGTATTGGAAGGCTTTTTTTATGTAGCTTTATAGGTAGTCTCGCGGTAGTGTTATTGCGTCCCTTGCACGGGGTCCCGGGTTCGATTCCCGGCGGGGTCAGGGATTTCTCATGCCTCGAGATGACTGGGTGTTGTGTCGTTTTCATCATCATTCATCCACATTACGGTCGGAGGAAGGCAAAGGCAAACCACCTCCGCTAGGACCTTGTCTAGTAAGACGGTGTGGGTCTCCCTTATCGTCCCCTACGCTCCTCGGAATATGGGATATCATCATCATCATCATCAGGTGAGAGGGAGACGCTGCGTAACATTTTTCATTTGTACAGGTTTTAGAGATTTACTAATTATGAGTGATTCTGAAAGGTAAGTGATGGCCTGTCTTTGCTGCTAGCCTGTGCATTATCGGGGATGAAGTTCCAGAACAAGCCAGATCGATCTGCGTTGTAGAGCTGTGGCACAGAAAAATTTCCTTCGTCGGAAATAGTCTTTAATTCTTCACAAAATGGTTTAACATTTGCAACGTTTGCACTTAAGCTTTCCTCACACATTTTCCCGTTATAGAGATTGTGCAGAGTGCGGAAAATGGACAGCTATGTAACTAGTTCGGTCTAATTCATCTGCGAATGTTTCCACTGTAGCCTGATGTTGGACTCCTCTTACAGGAACTCCGGAAGAGCATTGTATCACGTGTGCACAACACCAATGATGGTCAGTTGAGATCCAGTTGTACGATTTCTTTTTTGTATCATTTGGTATTGTTTTAAAACGAAGTTTTATTACAATTTCTCTGAAACGTCAGTTTATCAAAGTGAAACTCTGTGGGCAGAGACACTCGCTTCGCTTGCTTCCAAGCACTCTTATTAAGTCCACTAAATTTAGCGATTTGTACACTACTGACCATTAAAATTGCTACACCAAGAAGGAATGTAGATGATAAACGGGTATTCATTGGACAAATTTATTATACTAGAACCGACATGTGATTACATTTTCACGCAATTTGGGTGCATAGATCCCGAGAAATCAGTACACAGAAAACCACCTCTGGCCGTAATAACGGCCTAGATAACCCTGGGCATTGGGTCAAACAGAGCTTGGATGGCGTGTATAGGTACAACTGCCCATGCAGCTTCAACACGATACCCCAGTTCATCATGAGTAGTGACTGGCGTATTGTGACGACCCAGTTGCTCGGCCACCATAGACCAGACTTTTTCAATTGGTGAGAGATATGGAGAATGCGCTGGCCAGGGCAGCAGTCGAACATTTTTGTATCCAGAAAGGCCCGTACAGGACCTGCAACATGCGATCGTGCATTATCCTGCTGAAATGTAGGGTTTAGCGGGGATCGAGTGAAGGGTAGAGCCACGGGTCGTAACACATCTGCAAGGTAACATCCACTGTTCAAAGTGCCGTCAATGCGAACAAGAGGTGACCGAGACGTGTAACCAATGGCACCCCACACCATCACGCCGGGTGGTACGCCAGTATAGCGATGACGAATACATGCTTCCAATGTGCTTTCACCGCGATGTGGCCAAACACGGATGTGACCATCATAATGCTGTAAACAGAACCTGGATTCATCCGAAAAAATGACGTTTTGCCATTGGTGCACCTAGGTTCGTCGTTGAGTACACCATCGCAGGCGCTCCTGTTTGAGATGCAGCGTCAAGGGTACCCGCAGCCATGGTCTCCGAGCTCATAGTCCATGCTGCTGCAAACGTGGTCGAACTTTTCGTGCAGATGGTTGATGTCTTGCAAACGTCCCCATCTGTTGACTCAGGGTTCGAGACGTGGCTGCACGATCCGTTACAGCCATGCGGATAAGATGCCTGTCATCTCGACTGCTAGTGATACGAGGCCGTTGGGATCCAGCACGGCGTTCCGTATTATCCTCCTGAACCCACCGCCTGCTAACAGTCATTGGATCTCGAGCAACGCGAGCAGCAATGTCGCGATATGATAAACCACAATCGCGATAGGCTATAATCCGACCTTTATCAAGGTCGTAAACGTGATGGTACGCATTTCTCCTCCTTACACGAGGCATTACAACAACGTTTCACCAGGCACCACCGGTCAACTGCTGTTTGAGTATGAGAAATCGGTTGGAAACTTTCCTCAGGTCAGCACGTTGTAGGTGTCGCCACCGGCGCCAACCTTGTGTGAATGCTCTGAAAAGCTAATCATTTGCATATCACAGCATCTTCATCCTGTCGGTTAAATTTCGCGTCTGTAGCACGTCATCTTCGGGGTGTAGCAATTTTAATAGCCAGTAGTGTATTTACTCACAACATCCATGATCTTGCTGAAATATAAGCCCAGAATGGCTTGCCATGACTGGCAACTGAACGGCGCGTAGAATATCGGCGAAGTACCGCTGTGCTCTACAGGTGCCGAGATGACTACCAAAGCAGTTCTGCTATGAAATGAGATGGTGTCTCAGACCATTAATCACCCCTGGTTGTGGGGCCGACAGATAGGTTCAATATCTCCGCTGTCCGGGACGTCTTCAGACACGTATTTAGGCTGGAGTCTTATTGACCGGAGTAGAATTGACTTCAGTGATAAGTCCCGCTTCGAAATAAGGCACGATGACGAGCGGAGATGTGTCTGAAGACGGTGGGATATCAACCAGATTGTCACCCGCCATATGAGTTGACAACCAGGACTAGTGATCTTGGGTGCCATTTCTTTTCATAACACGATCCCTCTGGTTGTCGTCTGAGGGGCCATTACAGCACAACGGTACGTCGACGATATTCTACGCTCCGTTCTATTGCCCATCATGGTAAGCCATCCTGGGCGTACATTTCAGCAAGATAATGCCCGCCCGCAGACTAGGAGAATTTCTGCTTCTTGTATTCGTGCTTGCCAAACCATGTCATGGCCATAAAGGAAGCATTATGGGCAAGAACCTCTAATTATCTCGAAATTTTGACAATCTAACACGCCAATTGGACAGAATTTGGCATGGTATCCCTTGGGAGGACACCGGAGAAGTCTCTCAATCAATGAAAAGCCGGGTAACTGCTTGCATATGGACCAGAGGTGAACCAATGTCTTGTTGACTTGCTCGATTTGTGAAGCCTTCTCTCTCGAATAAAGCATTCAGTTTTTCTGAAAGTTTAATTATTTGTTTGTCTGTACAGTTACTTCGCATCTACAGATCTCCGAACCGTTCGGATGATTCCTCTGTGCTGGGTTCTTTTTCCTTTTTTTTCTCTTAGTGTGTATCCAGCACAGTGAAGCGCCGTTCTACTTCCACACCAGTTTCAGTTACCCAGTTATTGCGAGGTCCGAATTGGTTAGCGTTTACTATATAAGGGTTTCCACTTTAGCTGTTCTCAGTTTCCTCATTCTCTCCTCTCCGGTTCAGTGACTAAGCGATAAGGGAGAGTGATGAGTGAAAATGATGGTTGGTATTCGGTATAATAAAGTGGCCCTTTGCCCGCCGCCGGTAGACGCAGGATTAATGGAAGTTTTCGATCGTGTCATCCAAGCGAGCACTCAGCCCTTGCTTACACAAGGCACAATTACGTCAGCTGATAGGTTGATTTACGACAGCGGTCGGCTGTGCGTGGCGCGTCGTAGTCTATCTTGCGACGCGGATGCCACACGACTTCCAGCCCACCACCCACCGCTGCTGTAGAATGCATCACACGGACATCTCATAAAAGGTCTTCGTCGAAGACAAACACCATCTTGAATCTCGCAACTCTCGGCTGTTACTCTGTTCCGTGTCGTCTGGCACGATCACTGCCACCAGCTTACGGGCGTAATGGTTATCTTTCCTACCAGCGGTGCAGTAGCAAAACCAATCTGCATTCTTTATTTCTTTAAAACACTAACGCACTGGTTTTCGCCGTAAATGTTACTACTAATTTTAGGATTCCACTATTATTTCAAATCTTCTCTTTCTGCGGATGGTTTTGTCACCGTTATTTAGTCCAATATTTAGTCCGACTCTCTTCTGGAGGTGTTAAATATACTGATAATCGGGGCCAATAACATAGCTTCGTTTGCATTATCCAGTTTCTTCATTTACGTAAAAAAACTGTTCGTTCGCTGAAACTTCCTGGCAGACTAAAAGTTCGTGCCACACCGTATTCTCATCTGTGACCGTGCATATCTTGGGCAATTTTTTTCCTGCCTTTGAAAGTCCAGATCTGGATAGTTCAGTCCAAAAGAGCATTCTAGTCTCTGGGCTAGAATCCTGTTACGGCACACAGTTTTAATCCGCAGAAAGTTTCACAAACAGTGCAAAATCTACTGCAAGAGTGAAAGATTCATTCTGGAATTTATCCCTTTTCCTGGTTTTTACTTTTTATTTGGTCATATCGGTCTGTGAACAGTGTATAATCATTTCTATCGCCAAGCGCAGATACCTGACAATATAATGGAAAAATCTGGCTCAAAATTATTAGTAAATCGCAGGGTAAATTTCGCTTGCTGTTCGTCGTGTAGTAGGGAAAAACACGGATAGATGGCCATAATTTTTTCAGACGCAAATATCAAGCCCTTATACACAAAAAACACTGGAAAATTACATACATTGCTTTTATATTTATTTAAAAAATGAGACGTTGTTCGAAAAGCGAGACCAAATTTCAAATGAACCACGAGTTTTTTTTTTTTTTTTTTTTTTTTAAATTGTAACAGTTGTCCATCGCACCCGTGCATCATCGTTAGATGGCCAGACACGCAAGCGATAGATGTCCAGCTGGCAAAACACTTTAAAAACAAAGTGGAAATTCTATTACCCAATAATCTTAACTCGTTGTTATTGAACTAGCTGTTACAGGTGAGTTTTTGGAAAACTGTAGGAAAACACATAAGTTGTTCTTCATTTGCTAAACCCAAAGAGCCCATCGCAGTTTTTGAATCAACCGGTTTTTATATTTCACTACAAGGTTTTGCTTTGAAGATTAAACTCCATAGAAAATTTTCTGACTAAATAACTATCATTTTTACTTGGTTTACAACAATTTGAAGTCTTATCCTCTCCATCTGTTTTTATTAGAACCAATCTTGGGAACGTAGTTAGTTGGTATCTGTAAAAAAACAATATGAATTCTCGTCGAAACTAAAAAATAAACAAAGTTTTACTGGGTGGGTAACTAACACAAAGATGGGATGACCGTCTCTCCATATCAGTAAGGAGAGATGGCCAAAGCGTGACATAAAACATGGTGAATGGAGTATACACCCACACCAATACAGCCCTGAACTGTAATTCCGTAACCATACACAGCCTAACTTACAGGAAATGAAACAGTATTGACATGCTACATGATATTAAGGAGTATTAGAAACTAAAATCATTAAAAAACTGACTTCTTGTTGAAATAAAGAGTCAAGGGCAACATTAGCGTGTCACTCGCGACGAAGACTCACCATCAACCGACCGGCCGCGCTGTAAAACAGTACTTGTACAGATACGGGCATTTTAATCATATGGAACGGCGATCTATTTAAAGAACGTTTATACAATGTAAAGTACTTGATCACCTAAGCTGTCCTCGCAAACAAAGGCCACAGTATCTACTTGGGAAGTAACAGCGGTAATAATTGTATTTCATGGAAATGTAGCTTTGACAAACACGTGGTAGCTGCGGTAATCAGTTTAAACAATAGGAGCCCTTCATTGCCGGAAATCGTTCACTGATCATTATATCTAAAAATCTTACATTCTACTGTTTTCTTGCAGTACTCTTTAAACGCTTTTGTGCTGGGCAGATCTGCCGTACTTCAAACTTTACAGACTTCAAACGAAGGGAAATTATCAGTACCCATATAGTTGGCGCTTTCCTGACAGCATTCACATATCTGCTAGGGGTAAATAGAGTGACTGAATTTATTACTATTACAATTTAATAAGGTCATACTGCAACATCGTCTTCGAAACATCAAAAACGTATCGTGACAAAAAAAATAAAAACACCTACAGCCGTCCTTAAGATTTTACTATATTTTGTCGCTACCAGTTTCGACGCTTCATTGCGTCATCTTCATGTTTTGATGCGGTACAGGTTGATACGATCCCCATGCATACCCATCAGTTACCAGCGTTACTGCATTCGCAGATAATGTGTCAGCGATCGTACCATCAACTTAACTGCCAGCGACAAAATAAAATAAAATCTTAAGGACGGCTGTAGGTGTTCTTATTTTTTGTCACGATAGTAAACGGCCGTCGTCCCAGAGACGTCCTGCTAGAAGGATGGACATACAAAAGCTCAATAACGTAAGAGTAACTGACTTCACTCACAGAAAAAAATGAAGGAAGATTAGGGTTTAGCGTCCCGTCGACATCGAAATCATCAGAGTTGGAGGATACGATCGAATTTTTTCATAGGTGGGGAAGGAAATAGGTCCTGCCCTTTCAAAGGATCACAATCAAACACCTCACAGCAGAACTGGACGTCTCTGTTGGTAGTGCTGACACACTCGTCCACCAGCTGAGATACTCAAAGGTGTGTGGCCGCTGCGTTCCCCGCCGCCTAACAGGAGACCATCAAGAGCAACGAACGACCACCTGTGTGGAATTGATTCCGCGTTAGTAGGCTGATCGCGACACCTTTTTGTCGAACATCGTCACAGGCAGTGAAACATGGGTTGATCACTTCGAAACGGAAACAAAACGGCAATCTGTGGACTGGCGCCGCACCACCTCTCCTCGGAAGAAACAGTTCAAAGCCACTCCCTCGGCCGGTAAAATCATGGCGATGGTCTGGGACCCTGACGTGGTTCCTCTGACATCCTCCCTCATGGTGCAACGATCAACTCTGAAGTATATTGTGCTACTCTCAGGAAACTGAAGAAACGACTACTGCCGGTTCGTCGCCGCAAAAATGCAAACGAACTTCTCTCTCTCCATGACGCAAGGCCTCTTACAAGCCTGCACACCCGAGACAAGCTCACAAAACTTCATTGGACTGCTCCTCCTCATCTAATCTACAGTCCGGATCTCGCACATTCAGATTTCCACCTGTTTGGTTCGCTGAAGGATTCATTACGCCGGAGCAACACGTCAATGATGCAGCAAAACTTTGCCTCCAAGCCGATCAGCGGAGTGGTACCATATGGATCTAGAAGCTCTCCCATTCAGATGGTGTAAGGCTGTCGCATTGAACGGAGATTATGTTAAAAATTGGGTGTTGTAGCCAAAATAGTGGCGGATAATATAGTGTACTGTAATCTTGAATAAAACCAAACTGTTTTCAGGAAAAAATGTGTTTTGTTACTTGCTGAGCTCCCCTCGTACATGTATAAAGCTAAGACAGAAGAGCAAACCATGATGCACACAACAAAGTAAACACTTAACGCGATCTAATGACTCTATATAGCTTATTTAGCTCAGGATGTGTTTCCAAGTAGAATATACTGGAGAAAGTGTAGAACACAGACTATTTTGTTGCAGCTACGAAGCACAGCGGATGTTCTGTAATGGTTTGGGTGTTCATGTAGTAAGTTTCAGTGGGCCGTGAAACCATAGAAAAGAAATGGTTACTAACAAGGTGTACATTCACCACGGTTATTCATTTGTTCACAGCAGGGACTGCATGATAATGATCCAATTTGCAGTGCTATTGAACTATAGGCTTTCCTGCAAGACTTTCAATATTCTGACAACACTGGATTCCTCGCCATCTACCCTACCGTGAACCCAACTCAACGATACCTCCACGTAAACCAATTCACCAGTTGTAGTCAGTGACACCTGTCCATCAACCTTGAAACACATGTCATAATTACAGGACAAAATCACTCGAGATTCTCGACCATGTAGTCTATACACAACTATACACAGTCGATGTATCCTCTACATAGAACACTAAAATTACTACTACTGAACCTCGATGGAAAATTTATGTGACATCACCACCTACTATACAATACAAAAGCAGACAATAGATTAAAGATACTACCCAGTTGAACAAGAGAACTAAATCTCATTACCGTTACCGACACATACGAGATCTGTGCCAGATCACTTACACAAATGTTCCATGGATCACCTCGGCTCCTCCTAATTTTCATCGTACCATTCACATCCTATAACAATACGCATTATTTCTCGTTTTGTTTATGAGTCTACTGTCTTCCAGCAATAACCTGTGTCATCTGGTAACGTTTCCACGTCTCCCATGTACCTGGAACGTCTTAGCCACTCCCGCATCTCTCATGTATTTCAGTCCCAAATCCTCATTGGATATTTCATTTATGAAAACCTTTATCAGGTTCGATTAAATATGGAACAGATGCGCACAACAACTGTGTTTATTTAAAATTGAGAGAAATTACAGCAGTTAGTCGCCAATAGTCTGTTTATTGCAAATATAGCTGTCACCCACTGTGTGGCTATCAGCAGTGGTTGTCTATATAGACAGACCTTACTAGACTTTCCGTGTCAGTATTTCAGCTCAGTGAGTGTGACTTGCATCTCACCGCAGTGATGATAGCCACAAAGAGGTTGAAATCCAGATTTACAACAAACTGATTATCTGCGACTGATTGCTGAGCATTTTCTCAACTTGAAAGCCACGTCCTGCTATTGTACCTGTGTAAGCAAATATCACAATATCCCCACCCCCAAACACCCCCTCATCCTTGTCAAGGAATTTTAATAACTCTCTCCTTTATGACTATGGAATCTGACCGTAAATTTTCCCTTTCTATCGACGTCGTTTCGCCGTCGAATACTGCAACTAACTTTCCCCCTCCTCACCAAGAATACTATTCCCCTTGTGACAACAAATCCCAAGTATAAGAACATTCCCCCCCACGCAAAACATATTTTTATACAATTTATTATTCAGCCCTATCTCCATGCAAAACAGTAACTACAATTTCCAGGCATCATCGCCACAAGTATCCGTATCGATTATAGAAAAACATACGTCAGTATCATCACATCACAGTGATAAAAATTTCTTCATCAGTATTTTTTAATATATTTGTGTGCAATAGGGGAGGGGAGGGAACCCAAAAATAACCGGAATTTCTTAATTAAATGCATATAGTCTATTTTTTCCAAATACAACTTCAGTCTCCTTCAAAGTACACTCCATTGGCCACCAGTGTACGTGTCCAAACAATGTTTCCAGTGTTGGAATTCGTCCTCCTTTGATACCTGCTAGCGTTGCCGTGACATAACGTCACGTACATAGTCAGCATTGGCAAAATGCTTGCGTTTCAGGTCCTTTTTTCATCCTAGAAACCACGAAGAAGTACGAGGGAATTAAAGTTGAAGAATAGGGTGCGATGGTCAACACTTTCAGCTGTGTGAGCGAGAGCGTTGTCGTGAACTTCGTGGATCGTACCGACAGCACCATCACTCATCGCCTGCGTTGATTTTGTTGAAAAAATTTGGCTCGTTCTTGAATGCGTGCTTCATTTCACGACAATACTGAAAAATAGTGTATGGCGTATAGTTCATGATGCCATTGTGTACTTGTTTTCGGAAATCGTCCCTCTAGTATAACATAAATTTTCTTTTCAATGACTGTATATCTACAGGAAGGCCATAGCGATCCCGCCTCCATTAGGGAGTGTGTAATTACTGGAAGAATTATTCTCTGCATTGCAAAGCGGTCACTGTCTCTTTTTCTTCAATCGTACTTTATGACCTTGAGAATGTTGATCAGATGATTATATCAGATGTACTTCTCGGTCAAATAGTTACATCGTGAGGGGATCCTTCAGGGCGTAGAACATGTCAGAAAGACACGAATACACAATAAATATCTCCTGGTCAGGAAGTTTACAGTAGGGATTAAGTTGAATAATAGTGTTAATGATTGTAATAAATTCTTAGTTGAATAGTTTTTAAGAAAAGCTCTACTATAATCGCCATAAATGATTTTTTTTTATTAAAAGTGGCCAGTACAGCTTCGAGGTGATTTATGAACAGATTAAAGATACCTACACGTGCTTAGTATACATTTACTATTAGGAAGTAATTATTATGTAATTCTACATCTGTCGCACGTGTTTCCATAAGCTACGATAGGCTGCTCATCAGGCTCTGAAGATAACGGGAGTGCCTACGATTGAGTGGCTGCTGTAGGAGGAGATTTCCTTGAATTCAAATATTTGAAGTCTTCTGTGGAAAAATAAAGGAAGAAGGAAAATTAGAGTTTAAAGTCCACAAGAGAACGAGGTCCGTCGAGATGGAAGGAAGGGAAGGAAATCGGCTGTGCTCTTTCAAGAGGACCATCTCTACCGGACATCATCTAAAATAGGACAGTTTGGCACTTTTTTGCCTTTGTGAAGCTCCATCTTCGTACGTAATCATATGTTTGTCCGAAATACTTAGGTGTGTGTGTGTTGCTGCTCTATGCCGTCCGCTTCTTCAAAGTTAAAAAAAAAGGCGAATCTATCTTACTATTCGATGAACCACGAACTTTTCAAAAGCTGTCTAAAGTGCCTCAAAATAATTCAGCAGAAAACTAACTCACTTCTGATCATAGAAAGTGGTATAAGTTCTTTTAACTCATTGTTAGGACCATTTACAGTAAAGTAGTCCTACAACCTTTTTTTGCTGCAGAACAGTACTACCCCAAGGAAATCGGTAATCGCACTATTTGTTCTGAACAAATAAAGTTATTAAAATGATTAGTTGCTGGTTTAACTGTTTCGTAAGAATTAAATTTATTTTAACATGGCCACGGTCTCACCATGCAAAATTTCATCAAAATGACGGAAGAGTGAGGACCCTAAGAAAATTAATAGCATGTGTCCTCTGGTATTTTGTTTCACGCCGTAAATCAATAAAGTGCCGAATATTACAAGACTTTTAATGCATCAGCTGCAGGGTGACAATACTGAGAAGAAGGACGCGAAGCTTAGGCACTGTACCGAAGCCTAACTCAGACGGCAGTTTCAAGCCCGTCAGTCAACAGAAGTCGCCTGTTGGCAGTCTGCGCGGAGAGAGCTGAATCAACAACCGTTGACACTTGTAAGAGGACGTTCGGGAACCTTTGATGAAGATTAAGCGGCATAGCCAACAGCCAAAGCGTAGTTTAGAGTTGGCGAGGGCATTCTGCCTGTTTCAGTTGAGAGTGACCGCCTGAGTATTGCATGTATAACTGTGCGTAGTGAAAATTAAGCAATTTGCTGAACGGATGAAATTATGGTACAGAAAGCATTGACTGCAGCTAAGTAAGGTTACGGCTGATTCCTGATTTTTAGACAAACAGAACTGTTGTGCAAGTAACCACCACTAAGCTAACCCAATAAATTGTGAGACAGAAAGAAGCTTCTGCTACCAGAACAGAAGAAAATGCCTTACCAAATTGGTGAGTTAAGTTTCTGCGGCCTTCAAAGATTGGATAGTTAGTTAAATGTCGAGACGGGCATTGTAAGATACTTACGCGCTAGAATTCCTTTAGGGCTATCATATACAGTGCTCCAACTAATTAACTGTGGTCAGCGCAACCAAAAATATTAGTTTAAGTGGTAAGATTCCAAATGTAACTGCAAATTATCCGGATTTTTATGTTTTCATGCTGTCTTTTGGAAATAATTAAACATGTTGACAAAGTCTATTAGCAGTAACTCCCGAGCCCCAGGCCCCGTTCCTTTACAGGATATACACTCCTGGAAATTGAAATAAGAACACCGTGAATTCATTGTCCCAGGAAGGAGAAACTTTATTGACACATTCCTGGGGTCAGATACATCACATGATCACACTGACAGAACCACAGGCACATAGACACAGGCAACAGAGCATGCACAATGTCGGCACTAGTACAGTGTATATCCACCTTTTGCAGCAATGCAGGCTGCTATTCTCCCATGGAGACGATCGTAGATATGCTGGATGTAGTCCTGTGGAACGGCTTGCCATGCCATTTCCACCTGGCGCCTCAGTTGGACCAGCGTTCGTGCTGGACGTGCAGACCGCGTGAGACGACGATTCATCCAGTCCCAAACATGCTCAATGGGGGACAGATCCGGAGATCTTGCTGGCCAGGGTAGTTGACTTACACCTTCTAGAGCACGTTGGGTGGCACGGGATACATGCGGACGTGCATTGTCCTGTTGGAACAGCAAGTTCCCTTGCCGGTCTAGGAATGGTAGAACGATGGGTTCGATGACGGTTTGGATGTACCGTGCACTATTCAGTATCCCCTCGACGATCACCAGTGGTGTACGGCCAGTGTAGGAGATCGCTCCCCACACCATGATGCCGGGTGTTGGCCCTGTGTGCCTCGGTCGTATGCTGTCCTGATTGTGGCGCTCAACTGCACGGCGCCAAACACGCATACGACCATCATTGGCACCAAGGCAGAAGCGACTCTCATCGCTGAAGACGACACGTCTCCATTCGTCCCTCCATTCACGCCTGTCGCGACACCACTGGAGGCGGGCTGCACGATGTTGGGGCGTGAGCGGAAGACGGCCTAACGGTGTGCGGGACCGTAGCCCAGCTTCATGGAGACGGTTGCGAATGGTCCTCGCCGATACCCCAGGAGCAACAGTGTCCCTAATTTGCTGGGAAGTGGCGGTGCGGTCCCCTAGGGCACTGCGTAGGATCCTACGGTCTTGGCGTGCATCCGTGCGTCGCTGCGGTCCGGTCCCAGGTCGACGGGCACGTGCACCTTCCGCCGACCACTGGCGACAACATCGATGTACTGTGGAGACCTCACGCCCCACGTGTTGAGCAATTCGGCGGTACGTCCACCCGGCCTCCGGCATGCCCACTATACGCCCTCGCTCAAAGTCCGTCAACTGCACATACGGTTCACGTCCACGCTGTCGCGGCATGCTACCAGTGTTAAAGACTGCGATGGAGCTCCGTATGCCACGGCAAACTGGCTGACACTGACGGCGGCGGTGCACAAATGCTGCGCAGCTAGCGCCATTCGACGGCCAACACCGCGGTTCCTAGTGTGTCCGCTGTGCCGTGCGTGTGATCATTGCTTGTACAGCCCTCTCGCAGTGTCCGGAGCAAGTATGGTGGGTCTGACACACCGGTGTCAATGTGTTCTTTTTTCCATTTCCAGGAGTGTAATTCCCACGCATAAAACAGATGTAAGCGAGAAAAAGTTTGGAGAAGGTTTGAAATTATGCAGTTATGCTTCATGACAATTGGAAGTATAGTCTGATTAAAATTACTTGTTAGCTGACTTCTATCACTTGTCGCTACAATGTTGTCACGTCGTCTGCGCTCGGTTATAGGCGACACACAGATACTGCGAGTCACCGAAAAAGTGCTGTTGCTTCTTACTTAACGTCTAACGCGGGGCGATGATACCATGAGGTACGACGGGAACGTGAGATGCTATGTCTGCAGCTGATTTTATCTGACCAATACGACGTGTTTCGTAGCCACGAATTTAAACTTGTATCCTAAACTAACCACAATCTAGTGACGCGCAGTGTGTCTGAGAAACCTGTGGTCAACAACCCGCTGTAGAATTATCAGTCGCATTCGTTTTGTCCACATCGATTAAAGTTAATCTCAACGAACAAATTCAAGATAAAAAATTTCAGTTCTAGTGATAAAACGTAAAATATAATTTCTTGCTTTCATCGGTTACTTGGAACTATCCTCAAAAAAAAAAAAAAAAAAAAAATGTTCAAATGTGTGTGAAATCTTATGGGACTTAACTGCTAAGGTCATTAGTCCCTAAGCTTACACACTACTTAACCTAAATTATCCTAAGGACAAACACACACACCCATGCCCGAGGGAGGACTCGAACCTCCGCCGAAACCAGCCGCACAGTATATGACTGCAGCGCCGTAGACCGCTCGGCTAATCCCGCGCGGCGAAACTATCCTCATACTGACTACACGGCCGAAGGCGTTTCCAACTGATAAGCAGTCTTCGTTAAAGGTTACAGATGACAACGTCTCGGCACGTAGAAATAACGCAAACTGTTGAAAAGTAAGGAAACGTTTTTCGCGTACACACCTCCACTGAGAGTAGCTGCAGGCAGCTACGTTGTCCTAAAGAGAGTGGATACCATTCTTTTCAGAGTCAGTGCCACTTGCCGAAGTGGATGGGCAGCCAGGAGCAATAATAAGTTTCGCAACAATGTGTTGGAGAAGACCTTCGTTATTCTAATCTACGCCAGTTACCAGCTGCGTACGCATCACAACAGCCTTCCAGTCTATTTCACAACCTCAGCTCCATCGCCTATAACGTAAATTCTGGAACTGTCGATTTTGAAGTGACGTAAGTAGCAGTAATTCTAATTTTTTTGGTGTATCACCCAAAGTAACTTCATCTTGTCAGAACCTCCGATCAATGTCTTCCTGACGACAGGACATGGTTTGAACCTTATCCTTTAAACCCAAATGGTATGGCCCGTTGTCGAGAATAATTACTGATGGAGTTTATAAACTTGGCAACACAGTATTTTCGAAACATTTTTAAAGTTTCATAACTGATTTATTCAAGGTACTCGGACATTTTCTTCTGTTTGAAGGCATGAAGCCATCGTAAGTACCAGCCCGCGAAAGAATACTCCTGCCACCTTGGCAAACGGGGCTGCCTCACCTTCTCCTTAGTGGAACCGTTCGTAATAGTGTGACCTGCATTACCCTATGTTTCGTCGATTCAAACAATGTGCTCCGAATTAATGCCTTGTTCGTCACTCAAAACCTGCTGCACCATCGGGCTGTGCCTGCTCGTTCTATCAAAATTTTACGACCTAGAATATTTTTGTGTTTAAGACCGGACTCTGCAGAACCAGCCGCTATGATGATTCACTGCCTTGAAAAAGCGCAGCTTCAAGCAAAGTCGTACGAAACTTATATAAAGAAGACCGATCTCTGTGATGATAATAATTGTGCACTTGACGCCGAATCGCGTCTTGTCCGGAAAGATCGAGATTTTTCAGGCTTTTCTGAATACTTCTCTCCTTGCCCAGCGTATGAAGGTCCTGCTTTGTTTCTTTCCTTCTAGTATTTTTCTTTACCAATACAGATTACGTTAATGAACTGCAGTTCGCCCTACTACTTTGGAAATCAGTGAGAGAGCTCCCGCATTTTCCACCTCCCTGTCTAAGTATTTCTGCACACTGCACATTATCGCGAGCAAAAGTATTTCTGCACACTGCACACGAGTTATCGAAAATCCTTGTCAAGCTTTTTCACTTGATGTGTTTGTTGTATCCCGAATCCTCGCTCTGCCTACTTCATTCCGCAATTCATCAAACATCATAACACACGAAAAACAGCACACACACACACACACACACACACACACACACACACATACACTGTGATGGCAACGAAAAACGTACGTTTCATACACTGCATTACCCAAACAGTGGAAGTAACTAACAATATGTTGTGGCAGTTATGCAACACTGAACAATTTGGGCATGACGATGCAAGCTTTGCTTGGAGGCAACCAGCTCCAAATCGTGAAGTGTCAACCAACAACTAATATTAATCAGCCTTTAGCTAAGTGCTCTCATTGTCAACCAATGGACATGTATAATAGCTCTGGACATGTTAACTTGCGCTCTGTTTTAAGAAAAGTTAGTTTTTCTGGCACCTCAGTGTTTATATCACCTCATCTCCTGAACTGTGTGTCGCACAATGACATAATTTTGCTGATACATGCAGTGGTATATGTGGATACTGTTGCGAATAGAAGTAGCAGTAAAGAAGTAAGAAATGAACAACGAAAATTTACTGAGTTATTAACTTTTTTGCTTGCATTATTTTCGGGTGGAGTGGGGGAGTGGGGGGTGGGGGAGGTTCACCGAGAAAAAGTTTATAAAAGCTTTGAAAATAGCAGTTAAGTTTGAACGAAATCATAAGTGCCCTCAGTCTCAAATATTGAATGAATATAGTCATGGTAATTTGCTCGCCGTGAGTTACGCTGACACAATCATAAATCATAACTTTAATAGTTCAAAATTACTGTATTAAGGCTTTCGTGGCCAGTGGTTGGCAAACTTCCTGTTGGCTACTGTCTCGGGTTCTTTGGACGACGTTCATCTGATGATTCTTCTGACGTTTCGCCAGCACCAGTGGCTGGCATTGTCAAAGCTTCACCTTACATTGCCAGTGGTGAACTGACTTTGACAGTGCCACCCACTCGTGCTAGTGAAACGTCAGAAAAGTCGCCAGACGAACCTCGGCCGAAGTACCTGAGACAGGAACCAATAGGAAGTTTAGTAGTTCAGTTATTATATTAAACCTTTAATGTAAGATTGTACCTCCCAGTGAATAGATATGGCAGCGTGTTAAATTTGGTCATTGTTTTTATGAAATACTGTAAACAAATTTTTGGTACCCACGAAACCATTATTTAGGCGACCTGAATCTGAGATTGGGTGACCAAGAGACTGTTTTAGCCTGTTAGTAATAATAGATTGGTACAGTAAAACAATAATTAAATGCTTTATTCACAGTTTAGTTGAAATTAATTCCAGTTTTATACGTTCTGTATGGTACTTACTTGTTTAACGCAGTATCTTTCTTGACTTGAATACGAATTATTTTTTATGGTTATTGCAATGCTTCCATAATGCTTCAAAGATTTTCGTTCTTCGAGTGCTGCAGACGGCGCAAAATTAAGTCACGAACTGTTGAAATTAGCTCCTGATCATTGTTATTGGAGATTAGGTTAATATTTCATTAGGACAAAGTACAACTATGATGTGCACTTTTTGGATAAGGAGCGGCGTGGTGGGTGTGTCTTCAGTTTTTTGACTCGTTACATTAGCCGGCCACGATCTACTTCCCCTTGCAAATCTTTTCTTCATAGAGAAACACTTACCACTACCTTAATTGCATGCTGTATTTGCTGCAATCTCTGACTTCCCTATTTCGGCCCTCTGCGGCTCCCTCTGGTACCATGTACTCAACAAGTCACTGGAAGTCCCCTTCAGGAATACTGAGCCTTGCTGCCTCTATAGCCGTCCATAATTGCGAAAGTGTTGTCAGTAAAATATTTTGTGCACGAACTTACCTCTGAATTACGTCCAATAAATTTCTGTGAAATATATTGACCCGGTGACATGTCGTATTGTCCTCCATAAAAATTCCATCGTTCTCTGTGGACATGAAGTCCATGAATGGCTGCAAATGGTCTGTCTGCAAGTAGCCGAACATGACTATTTCCAGTCAATGATCCATGCAAACACAGCCAACACTATTATAGAACCACCACCAGCTTGCACAGTCACTTGTTGACAACTTTGGCCCATGGCTTCATGGGGTCTGCGCCACAATCGAATCCTACCATCAGCTCTTAGCAACTGAAATCGGGACTCATCTGACCAGTCCATTTTTTCAGTCGTCTATGGTCCAACCGATATTGTCATACTATTACAGAGCCACCACCAGCTTGCAGTCACTATCTTTTATCACCTCAGTGTAATGTGTACTTTGGTTCTCCACACACCTAGAGTGGCTGAAAGACATACATTCCGCTACCTGACAGCCTGTCACGTCGTTGAATGTTTATCTGCAGCCTTTCAGCTGGGTGCGCATGCAAACGATGACCCGTCGGGGTGGCACTGTAAGTGAATACTGGGAGGGGGCGGGAGGAGACGCAGTCTGGCTGGCTGTCGTTCTGCGGGTGTAATAGCTTAATGCGACGGCGCTGATAGCCTTCCGTGCCGGCAACAGATTGCTAATGACGGCTGCGCCGCGCTAACTGTTTAGCGCACGCAACGCGCTGTCGTCATGCAATTACCTCGCCTCTAAAATAAAGAGCGCGGCGTGCTGTGATTTACGTCCGCCCGCTGCAAGTATCTCGTCGCCTGAGACTGAACACGGTGTTTCTCAGGTCCACGGGCAACTTTACTGCACTGGCGTGACTTACAGGGGCACGTTCATGAAAAACACACACCATTCGAAAGAGGTACCAGATTCACAATTTTGAAGGTACGACAAGAAATTTTGTTCCGTGCTTTACAGGAAATTAACACGTTTTCTCTTAAGTTACATTGATTATATATACATGTTTAACTGTTTTATGGAATTTAAAAATTTTATTTAAAAATATTTACTTTTTTCTCAGAACTATTCAACAGATTTCTACAAAATTTTCTCTCTTTAATCTCTTTGCACGTAATAAGCTTCTCTCATGAGATTTTTTGAATGTATCAATCAGAAGATTTTTAATAATTCTTTAGTTATAATTATCTAAGGATGATATAAAATTCTTGCAAAAGTCCAAGCACTTTGCCGCTTATCTCGGCTTACACTCAGAATTTCAAAATTTTCTCTTGAGGCACATGTATTAGGTTTATAAAAACTTGTCCAAAATTTCATATTTCTAGCCCTCATAGACTCCGAGAAAATGTTACATAAACTTCAAAAAACAATTTTCAGGAAATGCAATTTACAGTTCAATCAAATGTGTTTTTTCTTATATTACCACTTCAGAAAGCCCAAGATTAGCACACAGAGTCCTCTTTCCCTTCAAGGCTTCTCTTTCGGTTTCTTGTTTCCCGCCTTCTTTCATTTACCAGGTTTTCAACTTACGTTTCAGCTGCGGAGAGGCGCTGGAAATCTATTTTTCTCAAGATGTCTTCAGTGGAATTTCCTGTCTTAAAGCCCATTTTCTCTAATACCTTTAGCTCTCCGACTTTCCCATGATTAAATATAAAAACTGCATCATAATTCTGACAACTGTAGCAAATGAAAATGTGGTTATAGGTCATCTTTTACATATGGGAGGATTTAGAGACATTTGGACTCTGGGTTTTGCCATGAACACACTTTTTAAGAAGCTCAGATTCGGCCAGAAACCTGTAAGTGGGCTTCACATGATGCTGGATACAATTTGGAATACTCTGGTTGTTAGATTGTAGGTGTTGTTATCTGAGTCTGAAGATATTTACACCAGACAATGTGGCACAGACGATGAATGGGATGTTCATCTATTGCCACTATGTAGAAATATGTAGCCCATACTGCACTTTTCGTGTCACTGACATTATCTGTGACCGTGGCAGAATACCTGCGTAAATATCCGTCAGTAGCACAAGGCAAAACAAGAACTGTTTGTTTATAAACAAAGCAGCTGAGTTGTTATCGTTTCTAAGATACAGACCAGAGTCACAGATGAGCTGTAAACCACATGAGTATATATTACAGTTCTAGATGCATCCCATGCAAGTTTGCTTGAAAGTAATCCAAGGAACAGTTGTTCACCGAACTAGCAATGAAATATTGCTTCAAAAACTCGGCCTGACAGGAAGGTTTCCGACTCTTCGGATGCGATTTTATCATGGAAACTTCGGGAACTCCATGAGTTCTACTAACAGATAAAAAATAAATTGAAAACTGATGTTTTCTGTCACTTTCACGAACGCCTCCCCCCCCCCCCCCCCCTCCCTTAAGAGTCTACGCTGAGAGTTGTCAGGCGTCCCGTAACGTACGGGATTTCCTATGTTTGGGGGTTAACAATTTGCCTCGTATGGACCTTGTACGAGACGCTAAAATCGCGTAATTAATACTTTCCTGCTCATCTACCTCATTCGTGTGAATCATTTGTCCAAAATTACATCAATGATAGTTCTATGGTCGCTCATCAGTATATTTAACTATGAATTAGTCTTAAAACACGTTTGTCGGAATCACGGTGCGGTACATCACATTACTTGTTCATTAGACATTGCATTTAAATATGAATTTGCATTATTTAAACTGTTGTCTTAGTCAATAGTCGAAGTAATTTGCATACTACAGTGTATATGTCACAGAAATAATGCTTTGTAGGTCGAAAAGTTGCGACGACAGTGAACGATGCTTTATTTAAGCGAGCCAGTAATGCTGACTGCAGCTCCGAACTAACGGCAATTACACACAGACAGTAGACGACGATCGTGAACGTTGGACACTAGCCATTAGCGATAAAGTTTAATTTACCTCCTATTCGAGTTAGAATTCCACGTTTTTATTTAAAAATATCTGCAAACTAATACACTAAACACGTTAGCACATGTTTTCTGGTCACTACATTGTACATGCCCTCACCTTAATAAAATGACAAATGATTTGGATACTTAATAAAATGACAAATGATTTGGATAAAAATTTGAAATTGCCATTGGTGTCCATTATTAGTGTATTTTCGAAGTTTGTAACCCTATTTATACTACAAAACGAGCCGACAGTTGAACATCAAGAAAAAGATATGTTATTAGACTACACCTGTGTCTGCATTTCGATGGTAAGTACCTGTGGATATACACATAAGTTTCGGTAAACACACTGAATTCTTTCGAAGAGACTGCTTTTCCACTTTATTACCTTTTTACCACTATCTTCAGTCTGCTCATTACTCAGCCAAATTTCGTATTCTCTAACCTAAAACACCTCCATGTGCATGCCACACGTACTCCGCTAGCCTAATAACGACTTCCTGCCTGTTGTGTACGCCTGTCCCGTTAAGGCAAACACTACATTTCTCTCACCAAATCGCGGAGGTCGAAAACTTCGCATCCGATTCTGTCACAGAATCACATAAGCCTCTGATTTTGAAATTCACTCTCCTCCAGACCAGAGGACCCTCTGTATAATGCTACAAATAGCGAGCTTAGCCTGCACCCTACATGCGATGCTAGTTCCTTCACGTACTCTGCCATCCATTGAAAGGTACCAAGGACGGCCTGAGAACCCAGCGGCAGACGTGATCCATGCCGACATGTGCCTCTACTATTTACAGCCGGTTACACCCAGTGCACTTGATAGCGCATTGGTCATGTCTGGACGTATTTGGAAATGACTTCGCCATAGTTCACGTCTCTGCATTTACCGCACACACATCAGAAAGGCACAACTGCCACACTAAGCCCTTACCTAAATGTCTGTCTTACATATCTGCATCGGAGCCGCGCTGTAGCATATATGCTGCAGAAACTCTCTCAAACAAGAACTTTTTGATCTCTTACGAATTTATTTGGCATACACGATCCCCGAAAAATCACTCACAATGCTTAGTTCGTTGTACAGGATGGACCACTGATCGGTTTCCAAAAAGGATCACATTTCTGGAAATGCACAGCACCGGTGCTGGAGGGCGTCGAAGACTGAGATGGGTGTAGATTCCACATTTCATCATAAACCCAATACGAATCGCACAGTGCGCTGCTACATTACAAACTGGCTTCGAATTGCGTACCACCTACATCAACGCCTAGCCTACAACGGTGGTACTGAGCCTCATGCACATGAACCAATACTTGTGGCTGTCTTTAAAGTATTTTTATCGCTCGGACAGTAAGGTCTTCCAATGATGTTACTTTTTTTTAGAGAGTCGTCAGATCTGGCGACCGTGCTGGCCACGGAATTGGTCAACCCTTACCAATCCATCGACTGGTATATGCAATGTTGAGGTGATTCGGCACATCGACAACAAAGTGTGCTGGAGCTCCGTCATCTTGTTGCCACGTGTCCATCCAGGCGTTCAGTGACACTAGATTGAATAGACAACGCAAAACTTCTCTAACAAGGTCAACAGTCCTCACCTGTTCTTGCTCTATTCACCTGTTACTCTTCGGTCTTATTCAAATTATGTACTGAATCCTATCGTTAACACTAAAAAATCCTTTAGTCTGCGCAAGAGCGTTACTGAGATGATCAATACACTCCGTGGCAGGATTTACAAGAGAGGCATTGTGTATCACAGAGAGGTTTACTATTTAAATTTCAAGACAGCACTTTTCAGGAAGAGTCGGACAAGAGTAGGACAACATATAACTTCCTCCCACATACATCTCGCGTAATGACCACTACGAGAAAATTTGAGAAATTAGAGCCAATACAGAGATTTACTGACAATCGTTCTTCCGAAGAGCCATTCCCGAGTGGAACAGGGTAGGGGGAACAGTTAGTGGTACCAGAAGTACACTCCAACACACAATTAAATGGCTTAAGGAATACAGTGTAGATGTAGAAAGAAATCTCGTTTCAGCTAATACCTCAACCTGTCACATTATTGGACAAATCCCCTGTACATACATCAACATAATGCATCCCAATTCTTGAAGCAGATATTACAACACAGATAACCACTTAGACATGAAATACAATCCATAAAGCGTAGATAGAATGCTGAAATTAAAATGCATGTATTAGCCATATATTCTACAGACTACTGTGGTGCTAAATATTCTTCGTTAATCACTCATCAAAACAAAAGAAGCTTTTCTAGCTGACTGCATCATAGAATATCCTATTTTAATGTACTCGTAACAGGGTCGCAAATTTATGACAATCGTAAATATTAATCAAGAACCAAGCACAACCTTGAGACTCAGTGAAGAATTTTGTTCAAATGGCTCTGAGCACTATGGGACTTAACTTCTAAGGTCATCAGTCCCCTAGAACTTAGAACTACTTAAACCTAACTAACCTAAGGACATCACACACATCCATGCGCGAGGCAGGATTCGAACCTGCGACTGTAGCGGTCGCGCGGTTCCAGACTGTAGCGCCTAGAACCACTCGGCCAACCCGGCCGGCCGAAGAATTTTGTATATGCGACGAATTGATTAATGCAACAATTTACTTAGGCTCTAGCAGTGAATCTAAAGGTGGCGAACTGACATAATTTTTATCATTGAAAAGGGTTGAATATGATAATAAACTCAAGCTGCATGACAAGGGCAAAACTGAAACTATGAGTTGTTAGAGTCAGTCAGTGAGGTGGAATTGTTTAATAATCTCTTATCTGGCTCTGCTAAGTACATTGTAACCTAAGATGAACACAGTGACTGTATGTTCGCAACAAGAACCTGTTGTTGTTGTTGTTGTGGTCTTCAGTCCTGAGACTGGTTTGATGCAGCTCTCCATGCTACTCTATCCTGTGCAAGCTTCTTCATCTCCCAGTACCTACTGAAAACTACATCCTTCTGAATCTGCTTAGTGTATTGATCTCTTGGTCTCCCTCTGCGATTTTTACCCTCCACGCTGCCCTCCAATGCTAAATTTGTGATCCCTTGATGCCTCAAAACATGTCCTACCAACCGATCCCTTCTTCTAGTCAAGTTGTGCCACAAACTTCTCTTCTCCCCAATCCTATTCAATACCTCCTCATTAGTTACGTGATCTACCCACCTTATCTTCAGTATTCTTCTGTAGCACCACATTTCGAAAGCTTCTATTCTCTTCTTGTCCAAACTGGTTATCGTCCATGTTTCACTTCCATACATGGCTACACTCCATACAAATACTTTCAGAAACGACTTCCTGACACTTGAATCTATACTCGATGTTAACAAATTTCTCTTCTTCAGAAACGATTTCCTTGCCATTGCCAGTCTACATTTTATATCCTCTCTACTTCGACCATCATCAGTTATTTTACTCCCTAAATAGCAAAACTCCTTTACTACTTTAAGTGTCTCATTTCCTAATCTAATTCCCTCAGCATCACCCGACTTAATTCGACTACATTCCATTATCCTCGTTTTGCTTTTGTTGATGTTAATCTTATATCCTCCTTTCAAGACACGGTCCATTCCGTTCAACTGCTCTTCCAAGTCCTTTGCTGTCTCTGACAGAATTACAATGTCATCAGCGTACCTCAAAGTTTTTACTTCTTCTCCATGAATTTTAATACCTACTCCGAATTTTTCTTTTGTTTCCTTTACTGCTTGCTCAATATACAGATTGAATAACATCGGGGAGAGGCTACAACCCTGTCTCACTCCTTTCCCAACCACTGCTTCCCTTTCATGCCCCTCGACTCTTATAACTGCCATCTGGTTTCTGTACAAATTGTAAATAGCCTTTCGCTCCTTGTATTTTACCCCTGCCACCTTCAGAATTTGAAAGAGAGTATTCCAGTTAACGTTGTCAAAAGCTTTCTCTAAGTCTACAAATGCTAGAAACGTGGGTTTGCCTTTCCTTAATCTTTCTTCTAAGATAAGTCGTAAGGTTAGTATTGCCTCACGTGTTTCTACGGAATCCAAACTGATCTTCCCCGAGGTCCGCTTCTACCAGTTTTTCCATTCGTCTGTAAAGAATTCGCGTTAGTATTTTGCAGCTGTGACTTATTAAACTGATAGCTCGGTAATTTTCACATCTGACAACACCTGCTTTCTTTGGGATTCGAATTATTATATTCTTCTTCAAGTCTGTGGGTATTTCGCCTGTCTCATACATCTTGCTCACCAGATGGTAGAGTTTTGTCATGACTGGCTCTCCCAAGGCCATCAGTAGTTCTAATGGAATGTTGTCTACTCCCGGGGCATTGTTTCGACTCAGGTCTTTCAGTGCTCTGTCAAACTCTTCACGCAGTATCTTATCTCCCATTTCATCTTCATCTACATCCTCTTCCATTTCCATAATATTGTCCTCAAGTACATCGCCCTTGTGTAAACCCTCTATATACTCCTTCCACCTTTCTGCCTTCCCTTCTTTGCTTAGAACTGGGTTGCCATCTGAGCTCTTGATATTCATACAAGTGGTTCTCTTCTCTCCAAAGGTCTCTTAAATTTTCCTGTAGGCAGTATCTATCTTACCCCTAGTGAGACAAGCCTCTAAATCCTTACATTTGTCCTCTAGCCATCCCTGCTTAGCCATTTTGCACTTCCTGTCGATCTCATTTTTGAGACGTTTGTATTCCTTTTTGCCTGCTTCATTTACTGAATTTTTATATTTTCTCCTTTCATCAATTAAATTCAATATTTCTTCTGTTACCCAAGGATTTCTATTAGCCCCCGTCTTTTTACCTACTTGATCCTCTGCTGCCTTCACTACTTCATCCCTCAGAGCTACCCATTCTTCTTCTACTGTATTTCTGTCCCCCATTCCTGTCATTTGTTCCCTTATGCTCTCCCTGAAACTCTCTACAACCTCTGGTTCTTTCAGTTTATCCAGGTCCCATCTCCTTAAATTCCCACCTTTTTGCAGTTTCTTCAGTTTCAATCTGCAGTTCATAACCAATAGATTGTGGTCAGAATCCACATCTGCCCCTGGAAATGTCTTACAATTTAAAACCTGGTTCCTAAATCTCTGTCTTACCATTATATAATCTATCTGATACATTTTAGTATCTCCAGGATTCTTCCAGGTATACAACCTTCTTTTATGATTCTTGAACCAAGTGTTAGCTATGATTAAGTTATGCTCTGTGCAAAATTCTACAAGGCGGTTTCCTCTTTCATTTCTTCCCCCCAATCCATATTCACCTACTATATTTCCTTTTCTCCCTTTTCCTACTGACGAATTTCAGTCACCAATGACTATTAAATTTTCGTCTCCCTTCACTACCTGAATAATTTCTTTGATCTCGTCATACATTTCATCAATTTCTTCATCATCTGCAGAGCTAGTTGGCATATAAACTTGTACTAATGTAGTAGGCATGGGCTTTGTGTCTATCTTGGCCACAATAATGCGTTCAGTATGCTGTTTGTGGTAGCTAACCCGCACTCCTATTTTTTTATCCGTTATTAAACCTACTCCTGCATTACCCCTATTTGATTTTGTATTTATAACCCTGTAATCACCTGACCAAAAGTCTTGTTCCTCCTGCCACCGAACTTCACTAATTCCCACTATATCTAACTTTAACCTATCCATTTCCCTTTTTAAATTTTCTAACCTACCTGCCCGATTAAGGGATCTGACATTCCACGCTCCGATCCGTAGAACGCCAGTTTTCTTTCTCCTGATAACGACGTCCCCTTGAGTAGTCCCCGCCCGGAGATCCGAATGGGGGACTATTTTACCTCCGTAACATTTTACCCAAGAGGACGCCATCATCATTTAATCATACAGTAAAGCTGCATGTCCTCGGGAAAATTTACGGTTGTAGTTTCCCCTTGCTTTCAGCTTTCGCAGTACCAGCATAGCAAGGCCGTTTTAGTTAATGTTACAAGGCCAGATCAGTCAATCAACCAGACTGTTGCCCCTGCAACTACTGAAAAGGCTGCTGCCCCTCTTCAGGAACCACATGTTTGTCTGGCCTCTCAACAGATACCCCTCCGTTGTGGTTGCACCTACGGTACGGCCATCTGTATCGCTGAGGCACGCAAGCCTCCCCACCAACGGTAAGGTCCATGGTTCATGGGTGGAACAAGAACCTAAGAATCTCAAAGATCTGAGGTTGGATATGAATCAGTGAAACGTATCACGAATTTGAATTACAAAGTCTCACCTGTCCTAACTTGCCAGAGATGTAAGAGTTGCTTACCAAATCTTCTATGTAATATGTGCAGAGTGGGAGACACTGTGACTCCTGTTAACAAGTGCATGCTACGATCGCGCAGCTGAGGCCTTGAACGCTGGACCCCTGACGACTCCACCAAGATGAAAGCACCGACTGCAGAGAGCTGATGTGTTCACTTCTAAGCTCCGTGGCTTCTGCATTCCGACCCCTGCTCACCATCTGCTGCTTGTGACTTATTTTCAAGTGTCCAAAAAGCGCGTTTCTTCTTGTCAATAAAACGCTTGCCCTGGTCTCTCAGACATCCTGCCATAGGCGTACTTGTTTCTTCGACGAAGCATCCCACCAAGGAAAAAAAGAGAAAGCGTTAAAAAGGCAATGAATTAAACTTCCTTCCCTCTTCTCTAAATAGCTTACCGTAAGTGTTACGCCCTCCTTGGCTTCACTTGTATCACACCAATCTGTGCTCATTCAGCTGACTCGACTGCAACTTCGAAACCTTATGTAAGTCAGAGCTGCTTTGTCGACTTTATTTAGGAAAGCCAGGAAATATTTATCTCCGCAAGTATTTCTTTTAACATGCTCGTGGCAGCTACCAGCCGCTGACAGAATTCAGCTCTCTGGAGCGAAAGCCTTTACCTCGGCTGTCTCGCAAATCATGTCGTAAACTGCACAATAACCTCTTCGCCTACTCACTATTTGGTAAAGCGACTTTCACACCAAATATGGCGATGCAGCTGTACCTGCTCCACAACTTCCTACAGTTCTACAAAAGCAGGCAGGCCCACAGCTCCTTGCGGTTTGTTTAGGCGAGTCTCACCACAAGTCGACTGTCTGATATTTACAGCACCCCTCAGTACAAACGCTCGCCTATAAAGCAAATTGTTATCCCCAGTACCAGGATAGATGGCAGAGGGTTAAGAAGAGCAAATGAAATCACTTCATACAATCACACTCCACCAGTTGCATTATTAAACGTAAATAAATAAAAAGAGATGAGCCGAAGGGCTTGCCATCTTCCACGTTTACGTCAACTGTCACTGGTAAAAAATTGTTATGTAGACACACCAAAGAAAAGTCTTGCATCACCTCGGTTCCGAGAGTTCCGGAACCTGTACAGAAAATTGGAATAGAGATCAACATACACATCATTTCCGCTCTTTTCATTGCTCAAGAAAATCACACATTGCATGTTGTACCACCAAACAGCGAGATCTTCAGAGGTGGTGGCCCAGATTGCTGTACACACCGGTACATCTAATACCCAGTAGCACGTCCTCTTGCATTGATGCATGCCTGTATTCGTCGTGGCATACTGTTCACAAGTTCATCAAGGCACTGATGGTACAGATTGTCCCACTCCTCAGTGGCGATTCGGCGTGGATCACTCAGAGTGGTTGGTGGGTCACGTCGTCCATAACAGCGTACGTCGGCCCCCATAATGCCACCCCAAAACAGCACGGAACCTCCACCTTGCTGCATTCGCTGGACAGTGTATCTAAAGCGTTCAGCCTGACCGGGGTGCCTCCAGACACGTTTCCGACGACTGTGTGGTTGAAGGCATATGCGACACTCATCGGTGAAGAGGAGGTAATGCCAATTCTGAGCGGTCCATTCGGCAGGTCGGTGGGTCAATCTGTACCGCGCTGCATGGTATCGTGGTTGCAGCGATGGACCACGGCATGGACGTCGGAAGTGAAGTTGGGCATCATGAAGCATATTGCGCACAGTTTGAGTCCTAACACGTCGTCCTGTGGCTGCACGAAAAGCATTGTTCGACGTGGTGACGTTGCTGTCAGGTTTCCTCCGAGGCATAATCCGTAGGCAGCTGTCATCCACTGCAGTAGTAACGCTCGGAGCCCTTGGGTGGTCTGAGCGAGACACGTCATCGACAGATCCTGTTTCTCTCTATCTCCTCCGTGTCCGAACAACGCTTTGGTTCACTCCGAGACGCCTGGACACTTAACTTTGCTGAAAGCCCTTCCTGGTGAACGAACCGCGGTATTGACCGTCTAGGCATGGTTGAAATACAGACAACACGAGCCGTGTACCTTCTTCCTGGGGGAATGACTGGAACTGATCTGCAGTCGGACCCCCTTCGTCTAATAGGCGCTGTTCATGCATGGTTGTTCACATCTTTGGGCGGGTTTAGTGGCATCTCTGAACAGTCAAAGGGACTTTGTCTGCCGTACAATATCCGCAGTCAACGTCTATCTTCAGGAGTCCTGGCAACGCAAAACTTTTTTTGTTTGTAGTTTCTAAGCCAAAGTACGATTCAGAATACTAGAGACCCTATGCTCCTTACATTTTACAAGCAGACAATACAGTTGTAACAGATCTACATCTACATTTACATCTACATCCATACTCCGCAAGCCACCTGACGGTGTGTGGCGGAGGGTACGCTGAGTACCTCTATCGGTTCTCCCTTCTATTCCAGTCTCGTATTGTTCGTGGAAAGAAGGATTGTCGGTATGCCTCTGTGTGGGCTCTAATCTCTGATTTTATCCTCATGGCCTCTTCGCGAGATATAGGTAGGAGGGAGCAATATACTGCGTGACTCTTCGGTGTAGGTATGTTCTCGAAACTTCTACAAAAGCCCGTACCGAGCTACTGAGCGTCTCTCCTGCAGAGTCTCCCAGTGGAGTTTATCTATCATCTCCGTAACGCTTTCGCGATTACTAAATGATCCTGTAACGAAGCGCGCTGCTCTCCGTTGGATCTTCTCTATCTCTTCTATCAACCCTATCTGGTACAGTTCCCACACTGCTTAGCAGTATTCAAGCAGTGGGCGAACACGCGTACTGTAACCTACTTCCTTTGTTTTCCCGCGCGACTGCTACGGTCGCAGGTTCGAATCCTGCCTCGGGCATGGATGTGTGTGATGTCCTTAGGTTAGTTAGGTTTAAGTAGTTCTAAGTTCTAGGGGACTGATGACCACAGTAGTTAAGTCCCATAGTGCTCAGAGCCAGCCTTTGTTTTCGGATTGCATTTCCTTAGGATTCTTCCAATGAATCTCAGTCTGGCATCTGCTTTACGGACGATCAACTTTATATGATCTGTGGTGTCACCGCCAGACACCACACTTGCTAGGTGGTAGCTTAAATCGGCCGCGGTCCATTAGTACATGTCGGACCCGCGTGTCGCCACTGGCAGTGATCGCAGACCGAGCGCCACCACACGGCAGGTCTAGAGAGACGTACTAGCACTCGCCCCAGTTGTACGGACGACATTGCTAGCGACTACACGTACGAAGCCTTTCTCTCATTTGCCGAGAGACAGTTAGAATAGCCTTCAGCTAAGTCCATGGCTACGACCTAGCAAGGCGCCATTAACCATATCTGGAGAGAGTCTCACTTGTATTATCAAGAGCAATGTACAACAAGAAATTAAAGTTAAGTATACGAGAAGCTCCGTTCTTTTCTTTATAGCTTTCATCACGTATCCTGTTTCAGACTTAACGCAAGACGGCTTGAGTTGACGCGTGCCCTTTCGGCTACCTCCCTTGTGTCTAGACTGTCTTGTCTAGACACAGCATGATCATTCCATTTTAAATCACTCCTAATGCGTACTCCAAGATAATTTATGGAATTAACTGCTTCCAGTTGCTGACCTGCAATTTTGTAGCTAAATGATAAGGGATATATCTTTCTATGTATTCGCAGCACATTACACTTGTCTACATTGTGATTGAATTGCCATTCCCTGCACCATGCGTCAATTCGCTGCAGATCCTCCGGCATTTTAGTACAATTTTCCATTGTTACAACCTCTCGATACACCACAGCATCATCTGCAAAAAGCCTCAGCGAACTTCCGATGTGATCCAGAAGGTCATTTATGTATATTGTGAATAGAAACGGTCCTATGACACTCCCCTGCGGCACACCTGAAATCACTCTTACTTCGGTAGACTTCTCTCCATTGAGTATGACATGCTGCGTTCTGTCATCTAGGAACTCTTCAAGCCAATCACACAATTGGTCTGATAGTCCATATGCTCTTACTTTGTTCATTAAACGACTGTGGGGAACTGTATCGAACGCCTTGCGGAAGTCAAACACAGCATCTACCTGTGAACCGGTGTCTATGGCCCTCTGCGTCTCGTGGACGAATAGCGCGAGCTGCGTTTCACACGACAGTCTTTTTCGAAACCCATGCTGATTCCTACAGAGTAGATTTCTAGTCTCCAGAAAAGTCATTATACTCGAACAGTGTTCCAAAATTCTACAACTGATCGACGTTAGAGATATAGGTCTATAGTTCTGCACATCTGTTCGACTCCCTTCTTGAAAACGGGGATGACCTTTGGAACGCTACGCTCTTCTAGAGACCTGCGGTACACCGCTGCAAGAAGGGGGGCAAGTTCCTTCGCGTACTCTGTGTAAAATCGATCTGGTATCCCATCAGGTCCAGCGGCCTTTCCTCTTTTGAGCGATTTTAATTGTTTCTCTATCCCTCTGTCGTCTATTTCGATATCTACCATTTTGTCATCTGTGCGACAATCTAGAGAAGGAACTACAGTGCACTCTTCCTCTGTGAAACAGCTTTGGAAAAAGACATTTAGTATTTCGGCCTTTAGTCTGTCATCCTCTGTTTCAGTACCATTTTGGTCACAGAGTGTCTGGACATTTTGTTTTGATCTACCTACCGCTTTGACATAAGACCAAAATTTCTTAGGATTTTCTGCCATGTCAATACATAGAACCTTACTTTCGAATTCATTGAACGCCTCTCGCATAGCCCTCCTCACACTACATTTCGCTTCGCGTAATTTTTGTTTGTCTGCAAGGCTTTGGCTATGTTTATGTTTGCTGTGAAGTTCCCTTTGCTTCCGTAGCAGTTTTCTAACTCGGTTGTTGTACCACGGTGCCTCTTTTCCATCTCTTACGATCTTGCTTGGCACATACTCATCTAACGCATATTGTACGATGGTTTTGAACTTTGTCCACTGATCCTCAACACTATATGTACTCGAGACAAAACTTTTGTGTTGAGCCGTCAGGTACTCTGTAGTCTGCTTTTTGTCACTTTTGCTAAACAGAAAAATCTTCCTACCTTTTTTAATATTTCTATTTACGGCTGAAATCATCGATGCAGTAACCGCTTTATGATCTCTGATTCCCTGTTCTGCGTTAACTGTTTCAAATAGTTCGGGTCTGTTTGTCACCAGAAAGTCTAATACGTTATCGCCACCAGTCGGTTCTCTGTTTAACTGCTCAAGGTAGTTTTCAGATAAACCACTTAAAAAAATTTCACTGGATTCCTTGTCCCTGCCACCCGTTATGAACGTTTGAGTCTCCCAGTCTATATCCGGCAAATTAAAATCTACACCCAGAACTATAACATGGTGGGGAAATCTACTCGAAGTACACTCCTGGAAATTGAAATAAGAACACCGTGAATTCATTGTCCCAGGAAGGGGAAACTTTATTGACACATTCCTGGGGTCAGATACATCACATGATCACACTGACAGAACCACAGGCACATAGACACAAGCAACAGAGCATGCACAATATCGGCACTAGTACAATGTATATCCACCTTTCGCAGCAATGCAGGCTGTTATTCTCCCATGGAGACGATCGTAGAGATGCTGGATGTAGTCCTGTGGAACGGCTTGCCATGCCATTTCCACCTGGCGCCTCAGCTGGACCAGCGTTCGTGCTGGACGTGCAGACCGCGTGAGACGACGCTTCATCCAGTCCCAAACATGCTCAATGGGGGACAGATCCGGAGATCTTGCTGGCCGGGGTAGTTGACTTACACCTTCTAGAGCACGTTGGGTGGCACAGGATACATGCGGACGTGCATTGTCCTGTTGGAACAGCAAGTTCCCTTGCCGGTCTAGGAATGGTAGAACGATGGGTTCGATGACGGTTTGGATGTACCGTGCACTATTCAGTGTCCCCTCGACGATCACCAGTGGTGTACGGCCAGTGTAGGAGATCGCTCCCCACACCATGATGCCGGGTGTTGGCCCTGTGTGCCTCGGTCGTATGCAGTCCTGATTGTGGCGCTCACCTGCACGGCGCCAAACACGCATACGACCATCATTGGCACCAAGGCAGAAGCGACTCTCATCGCTGAAGACGACACGTCTCCATTCGTCCCTCCATTCACGCCTGTCGCGACACCACTGGAGGCGGGCTGCACGATGTTGGGGCGTGAGCGGAAGACGGCCTAACGGTGTGCGGGACCGTAGCCCAGCTTCATGGAGACGGTTGCGAATGGTCCTCGCCGATACCCCAGGAGCAACAGTGTCCCTAATTTGCTGGGAAGTGGCGGTGCGGTCCCCTAGGGCACTGCGTAGGATCCTACGGTCTTGGCGTGCATCCGTGCGTCGCTGCGGTCCGGTCCCAGGTCGACGGGCACGTGCACCTTCCGCCGACCACTGGCGACAACATCGATGTACTGTGGAGACCTCACGCCCCACGTGTTGAGCAATTCGGCGGTACATCCACCCGGCCTCCAGCATGCCCACTATACGCCCTCGCTCAAAGTCCGTCAACTGCACATACGGTTCACGTCCACGCTGTCGCGGCATGCTACCAGTGTTAAAGACTGCGATGGAGCTCCGTATGCCACGGCAAACTGGCTGCCACTGACGGCGGCGGTGCACAAATGCTGCGCAGCTAGCGCCATTCGACGGCCAACACCGCGGTTCCTGGTGTGTCCGCTGTGCCGTGCGTGTGATCATTGCTTGTACAGCCCTCTCGCAGTGTCCGGAGCAAGTATGGTGGGTCTGACACACCGGTGTCAATGTGTTCTTTTTTCCATTTCCAGGAGTGTATTTTCCAAATTATCCTTCCGGTGCTCAGCCGCAACAGCTGCTGAGCCAGGGGGCCTATAGAGACATCCAATTACCATGTCTGAGCCTGCTTTAACCGTGACCTTCACCCAAATTATTCCACATTTCGGATCTCCGTCAATTTCCTTCGATACTATTGCACTTCTTATCGCTATAAACACGCCTACTCCTTCAGATTAATCGTTCTACTACATAAAGGAAAAAATACTGCTTAATCACCGATTAACATACAGGCAAGCATTTAGGTGCCATGTGCTTGTGATTGTTCGTATAAAAATTCTCTAGCAGATGCTCACGACTGTGTGCGTGAGCACAGGCAAAGCTGGCAATGTAGGCGTTGACTCTCCTTCACGCAGTGTTTCGCCGAAATGAAATGATTGTTTCTGCATTATTGGCCAGAAGACCCCATCTGGGATGTTCAGCTGCCTAGTGTTAGTATTTTTATTTGATGCCACCTCGATAACTGGTGTGTCGATGATGATGAAATGATGATGATAACAACACAACACCCAGTCCCCAAGCGGAAAAATCTCCCACCTGGCCGGGTATCGAACCAGGCCCCCGGCATAGTATGCAGCAGCGCTGATCACGTTATTTATTATATATTTTTTTAAATGGATGTGAACCTGCTACCATTCTTCACTACACTAATTACACCCAGTTCACTTTTTTTCCTACTTCATTGTTCTCGCCAGTTGGTCTTGGCTGACGTCAAATGATACATCTATAAGTTGATCGTTGAATACTTTACTCAGGTCATGATTTTTTTTTATTGCAGAGAGAAACCACTCCTCTGACCGAACACGCTAAACCATCTTGCCTGTACAGCTCAGCTCCGGATGGGGACAGTGTTTCGCTAATTGCTTCGTCACAGGCTAGACTCACACGTTCACTTTCTCTTTCACTGAAACTTACACTACTTGTGATGCACTCTCTAAGCCTGTTTTGCGGATTCCTCAGACGCCTTTAGAAGTATTCACTGAACAGCTGAAAGGCTACCATTCTGTTCGCAACCCGTCACAGCTCTAGACATTCAACCGTTACGTTTAACCAGTTTTCTTGTATCATCTCTGATCTACATTAAGTATTATGATGAACGAACCATTCACAATCACATTGACCCTGAATAAAGAAAAGTGTGAAATTCTTCACATGAGTACTAAAAGAAATCCAATAAATTTCGATTACGCGATAAGTCACTCAAATATGAAGGCTGTAAATTCAACTAAATACTTAGGCATTACAATTACAAATAACCTAAACTGGAACGATCACATAGATAATGTTGTGGGTAGAGCAAACCGATGACTGCGATTCGTTGGCAGAACACTTAGAAGGTGCAACACATCTACTAAAGAGACTGCTAACACCACGCTTGTCCGCCCTATTCTGGAGTATTGCTGTGCGGTGTGGGATCTGCATCAGGTGGGACTGACGGACACATCGAACAAGTACAGGGTGGCGCAGATGGATCGGGTGGTTTTGAAGTGGACTGTACGTCTGGAGGGGGGGAGCCAGGTGTTCGGTGACTTCGTCCTGTGGTGGGGGGGGGGACGGGAAGTTTCAGTTGCAGGCTGGCAGTCAGTCGCGATGGCTACGTGGTCCGTTGAGCATCGTGTTTTCGCAGTGGAAGAGTTCATACGCAATAACGAGTCAATTGTTGCTGTGACGCGTGCCTTTCGCCGGCGTTTCAACATCCCACCTCGCGGTAGTGTTCCTAAGCGAGATACGATATTGAGTTGGGTGCATAATTTCCGCACTACTGGTTCATGTGCTCCAAAATGGACGCCTAGACCGCCAACAATAACAACGCCTGAGAACGTGGAGCGTGTGAGACGCGATGTCACTGCGAGCCCACGTCGATCAACGAGACGTCGTGCTCAAGCTCTTGGAATGTCACGTCGGAGCCTTCAAAGGATTCTTAACGAAGAACTGAAATTCCACCCCTATAAAATCCTGTTGGTACAGAAGATTCTCCCAACAGACCATCTTCAAAGGCTTCAGTTTAGCCAACAGATGTTGGAGTTATTGGAAGATGTAAACCTGATTATCATGATGTCTGACGAGGCTCACTTTCACATTAACGGATACGTAAACAAGCAAAATTGCCGTTACTGGGCCGACACTAACCCAAGAGATCTACACCAACGGCCTCTCCATAGTGACAAAGTGACGGTTTGGTGTGGGGTTTCTAAGGTAGGGATAATTGGTCCTTACTTTTTTGAAAATGAAAGGGAGCAGGCGGTTACTGTTAATTCGCAGCGTTATGTGAACATGATTGAAGATTTTCTTCTCCCACAACTTGAAGAGAACAATTACGACATGGGCAATATGTGGTTCCAACAAGACGGGGCAACTGCACATACCGCTAGGATATCAATGCAAGCTGTACGCGCTCTGTTCCCTGGCCGTTTGATTTCCCGTAATGGAGATGTCCATTGGCCCCCTCGCTCGCCGGACCTCACGGTATGTGACTTTTTCTTATGGGGCTATTTAAAAGCAAGGGTCTACATGAACAAACCCCGGACCATTCAGGAGTTGAAGGCAGCAATTCACACCGAAATCACATCAATTCCTGGTGATGTGCTTGAGCGGGCAATGCGGAACGTTAAGGACCGACTCCAAGAATGCGTCGCTCGAGAAGGAGGGCATTTGATGGATGTAATTTTTAAAAACTAACATTACTATTTTTTTGTTAATAAACTTCCATTGTAACTACACGTTTTGCACTTTATTTCAATCCAATACCTTTACAATTGACAGTTTGACAAGTATTTTAAAACCACCCGATCCATCTGCGCCACCCTGTACAACGAAGGGAAGCTTGTTTTGCATTATCGCGAAATAGGGGGATAGTGCCATGGACATGATACGTGAATTGGAATGGCAGTCATTAAAACAAAGGCGTTTTTCGTTGCGACGGGATCTTCTCTTGAAATTTCAATCACTAGTTTTCTCCTCCGATTGCGGAAACATCCTGCTGGTACCCACCTACATAGGGAGGCTTAATCATAACGATAAAACAAGAGAAATCAGGGCTCACACACAAAACTTTAAGTGCTCGTTTTTCCCGCGCGCCGCTCGAGAGTGGAACGGTAGAGAGACAGCTTGAAGGTGGTTCACTGAACCCTCTGCCAGGCACTTTATTGTGAATAACAGAGTAATCACGTAGATCTAAATGTATATGTTGACATGCTCCTTCCCGTCGACGTTTGAATGTAGACACATATAGTCGATTAGAACCGTTCTGAGTCAACAGGATCTTTGGGAAGAATTCGTACGTTCGCCAAGCCTTATCATAGGCAGACCTCAGTCGCGCCACACTTAGTAACATTCCTCAGCAAGAATATATGTCTGTTTGCTTACGAAGGATTTGTTTCAGACTCTGGACGAGATGTACTCGCTGGCGGAAGAGATTGTGGGCCCTCTGAGGCCGGTGCGGGCAGCCAAGACGGCCAAGGGCGCCTTCTGAGAGCCACACCGCCGCGAAGCCGCTCCGCGCCTTCCAAAGCTGACCCGCTGCTCACCTGCTTGCTAGTGGTCCACGACGCCGCCAACATCTGCATCACCATAGTTTAGCGAGGGCAGACACTACGTGCGCATCCTGCGCATGCCAGTTTCTCAACACGAATGTTAGTCTGGTTATCCGATGGTCACTCAGAGGGTACTTGGTCAATGAGTAGGGTCAAGCTGGGTCAGTTGGCGAACGTAATCTTTGGATATTTTTCCTGGCATAATATTTGTTTGTATGGACTAGATTTTGGCAAAATACTGTTACAACACCCTGCTTAATGTAATATTTTTAAATATCCATAACGCGTAACTGGAAATTAAAAATTCGGTTGTTACCAAAAAAAAAAAAAAAAATTGGTTACGTGTTCTCACGCAATGTCGAAGTGAGATGACAAAGACGTCGCGTAGTATTATAAACTGAGCCAATGATTTAAGTCATCGACCTACAATCGAACAGCTGTTCCATGTGTTGATCACTTGAAAAACGAAACACAATGAACGTAAGAACAAAGAATACCTTAACTTGTTAATATATCAAGAACATTACACTACTACAAACTTTCTTTTCTCCAGTATAGGTAGAACGCTATCACTCGAGTTGGAAAATGTGTTAAAAGAAAATTTCAACAAAATATGCTTATATTCTAATTCTACCATATCATTTTTCATCACCTATGTTCTCAGGATTAACAATGCAGTTCAATATTTTTACGTGTAGGATTTGCACTCCATAACTTCCGTTTTCGCCCCTTAATTTTGCCTCTTCGTTTTTCTTTTGTACAGTGTTCCCGTTCTACAGATATGAATGGTATTATTCAAGAAACTTAATTTATATTCATAAAACAATAAATATACCAACAAAATAACTGAAAAATGTTAGGGTTTAATCAAAGGTCGGACAATCTGATGACCTCGTGAAAAAACCCAATTCATTGTCTCACCATCTATCGCCATTTTAAATCAAATGTCATAACAGGAAACAGTCTTATCGGAAAACAAAAATTGTAAGACAGTCGTCGAAATTTGAGCAGTACTTCATCAATTCTACACTAAGAAACCGAAGGATTTTTTCTCCGCATACGCTATCGCTTAAGAAATGGCGCGAAACAACGCGTATGCAGTGGCCTCCGAAATCACTTTTGCCTATTGTGGACCATGCGAATGGCAGGATGAGACTTACGGGCGTGATACACGTGGCTATCTGTTAGAGGTCTGATTTTCCAGCTAGCATCATTTTCGTGAATAATCAAATTCATCATTTTACCCTCTCTGTCATCTTACCCGACTTTCCCTTACACATCAGGTGTCATCGAATACTAGCCCTTTAATTTTGTAAGGTACTCTCTATCATCTTGTATGAGTCCTGACACAGTCTTGAACGAATGGAACGTTTTATTTCAATTTGTTACATTTACTTGTTACCACTATTCTGAAGCATCATCTTATGGCCTTGAAAATAGATTTTTCCGGATTCTGTCTAACACCACAAAGACAAACGCTGCATCTGGCGTATAAGGATGGGGACTGAACACCGATTTAGCACTTCCGTTTATGGAATCCAAAGCTACCAGGTCACTCTGCGATTTAAAAAAAATGCCACGCTTGAACCAAGATGGAATAGATTGTCCCTCAACATAGATTTTTGCCTGGCGTAATGTCAACTGATGTCTTGTCTTTCCAACTCTTACTGTTGTGGCATTACCACATTTTACAAAGACAATCACATTGATACAACCTACAGTTACTTAAATTATTTGATTAACACATGCCGAGCTGAGGCTTTCATTGGCTGCGTTGCTCCATAATGCATTTCACAGTTTCTTTCCCTCGCCTTTTTAATGGGACGGGTATCGCCGCTGAAGATTCACACTAACTCAGTTTCTCTGGACGGTAGTTGCATCAAACCAATTTAGACTTGAGGAATTCATTGACTGTAACTCCCAACACAGTTGCAGGCCTGAGAAGGTATTTAGTTGTTAATAACGTGCTACGTCTTCGTTATTAAATCTTGAGAAACAGGCCACCATGGTCAACAATCACGATCCAGGCAGAAGACGAATGTCTCGATTGGTTGGTGTAACACCAGGAAAAATTAGCTCAGTAATTTCTGTGCGATTTTTTCGCCTGTTATCCCTACTGATGAGTTCGCAGAGTCTTCCTTCAAGAATCACTGGCTCTTTCGAAACCCAGTAACAGCAAATTCATTAATTTAATGAGAGGGGAACTTAAACTGTTGTGACAATAGTGTATGTACTCATCGAAAGCAAGTGAAATATTTTTGTTATGACCACGGATGCTACATGATCCAAATACATTCTGAGTGTCCCTCGGATAACTCAGTATTTATACACAGATATCTACATAATTTATTTCGCTTCAGGAATAAAGGAAACTGTTATTCAGGAAATATTTGACTTTAAAATGCATGTATGGCTCTGTGAATACAAATTCACTACAGTCGTACACGGGGTTCGTCTCTCGCAACCATTATTGGATTTCGGGCTTATTCTCCATATCGCTACTTGTTGTCGTTTTCCAATTGCAGTAGGAGATTAATGATTACATCTGTCTGTAAAAGTCTTTTTATTCTGTGTTGAAAAGAAGCCATGCTTTGCGTAGCAATGTACCGTCTACTTGGGTAATATATTTAAGTCATCAAAAGCCGGAGAAAAGTAATAGCTTTCATTAACATGTTGTATTCTTCATCTCTTGCATCTTACGGAAAATTATACCTTACACACTAGAAATATTTGTGTGCTTTTGCATCAATAGTCCTGAAATATCAATCTTTTAAGTTTCAAAAGCATTAATAATTTATTCAACATCTGTAGCTGATTTCGAGTTTACTATGGAACTAGTGATAAGTTTATATGTGACTGAGAGGGAACATGTAACATGAATTTCTATAGAAATATCGAATGATGCGGAAAACCAATCTAAATTAATAAACAATAAAATTATTTGAAATCTTTGTTGCCGTAACAATAAAAGCTGTTCTGTGTTCAATAAAGGGCTTTAACACATGTAATATTATTAGCTGAGCAGTGTAACTGTACTCGAGGTGTACAGTTCTTGTATCTTACAAGACAGTATGTACGGTAAACATAACGGTTTAACGATGAACACAAATTTTTGTGATAATGCTGCATGTGTTTAATTCATATTTTATCTTGTTTTAGGAAAACATTGGAAGTGGTTATTGTGTACAGAAAAATGTTGTGACTAAAATAAAATATCGCGAGTGGTCCTGCTACACTTAAGTTAACAACAGGGTCACAATCTGAACGCTACACGAGACACTAAGAACATTTCTTTCATTTTTATTGTGTATCTTCTGTAATATCCCTTACCTGTACTGAACGGAATGATGGTGTACGAGGAAAAAATCTCTTTTGTTCAAGGAGGTAAAAAGTACGTCCAGTTTCTTAGGAGTCTACAAAATATTATATTACTGTACAATATTATATTTAGAGCAGTACAGGTATGTAATTACTACGTTCATTGGTTCCTTACGTGTCACATAAACCACTCTTAATCTAACTGCTGTAAGATTAATGTACATCACAGTAACACTGGTTCCTTTATCGATACGAATGTTAGGCTACAGCTAGAGTATTAAGTTACAAGTTGCGAATCTGATGTACTTGGGACAATTCGTTTGTCGTTACAAGGTTAATTTCTGCAGGTTGTGCAATCATAATCGAATTATTACCTACATCATTTATCATTAACATCACAATCTATTCAATGAAGGCGCACCAAATGTCTTTAGCGATCCTGGAAACTGTGAAGTTACAACCAGTTTATATAGTCTAACATTAATTGCTAGCAACTTCAAATAAACAATAAAGAGCCTTTCGTTACAAAAACTAGGTGAAGCTGCGACTCATAGTAAGCCATGAGCTGGGAGAAAAAGATTTAGGCAGCAGACCTTTGTAACAGATTTCAAACGGTATCTTCAATAAGAGACTTAAGTTAATTGTTTAGCTTCGGTGTCTTTCTTTAGTGTAAACGAAATTGGAAAAGAAATCAGTAGATTTACTTTTTCCTTCATGGTTGAATTCGGACAACAATGAACCGCAAAAAAGAATTCCTAAGAGGAGCTGTTTCTTCGAGTGAGGTTCTTCTTCCTATCACACCAGAACTTGAATGTCCTCTCGCTCTGCTGTTGTTTTAGTTGCGGGTGAAACTTTTTATTTGGATTTCGAATTATTATCTGTTTAGAATGTCTTCTTCTGCTATGTGCATAACTTCTAAATCATTTTGATTAGCTTTAATCGGTTGATTTTGGGACTTTTGTTACTGAAATATTGGAAGATTCTTTCAGTTAATCTACTGTCCTCCATTTTTTCTACATATCCAAAACACTGACTATCCTTTTCCGTTTTGTGTCTGAGAGAGTGTGGATTTTTTAAATAGAGTTGTTACTTGCTTCGTAATTTGTAGCTGCCCTTCTCGTCTACAGCAGGTGCTAGAAAGTTTCAAAGGACTCTCCTGCCTGTTTTTATTTATCATGTTTTAAGTTGGAAAGAAAAAGCATAGATACGAAAAGGTAACTAAAAAGAAACCACGGATAACAGAAGAAATACTTCACTTGATAGATGAAAGGAGCAAGTACAGAAATGTTCCGGGAAGCTCAGGAATACAGAAATGTAAGTCGCTGAGGAATCAAAAAAATTTGGAAGTGCAGGGAAGCTAAGACGAAATGGCTGCATGAAAAATGTGAATATACCGAAAAAGAAATGACTGTCGGAAGGACAGACTCAGCATACAGGAAAGTCAAAGCAACCTTCGGCAACATTAAAAGTAAGGGTGCTAACATTAAGAGTGCAACGGGAATTCCACTGTTAAATGCAGAGGAGAGAGCGGTTATGTGGAAAGAATACACTGAAGGCCTCTGTGAGGGGGAAGCTTTGTCTGATGTGACAGAAGAAAAAGCGGGAGTCGACTTAGACGAGATAGGAGATACAGTATTAGAATCAGAGCTTTGGAGGACCTAAGAACACATATGCCAGAAGGGATAGGTAACATTCCACCGGAATTTCTAAAGTCATTGGGAGAAGTTTCAACAAGACGACTATTCTCGTTGGTGTGTAGAATGTATGAATCTGGCGACATACCATCAGACTTTCGAAGAAATATCATCAACACAATTCCGAAGACTGCAAGAACTGACATGTGCGACAATTATCGCACAAGAACCTTAACAGCTCACGCATCTAAGTTGCTGCCAACAATAATACACAGAGGAACGGAAAAGAAAATTGAAGATGTGCTAGATGACTATCAGTTTGACTTTGAAAAGGTAAAGGGACGAGAGAAGCAATTCTGACGTTGTGGTTAATAATGGAAGGCAGACTAAAGAAAAAGGGTTCGACAACGTAAAATGGTATAAGAGGTTAGAAATTCTGACAAAAATGGGGGAGAGGAGCAATATAAAATACGTAAAAGAGCCAAGAGTGGACGACCAAGAAGGAAGTGCTCTGATTAAAAATCATGTAAGACAGGGATGTAGTCATTCGCCCCTACTGTTCAATATGTACATCGAAGAAGCAATGATGGAAACAAAAGAAAGGTTCAGGGGTGGAATTATTATTCAAGGTGAAAGGATATCAATGATACGATTCGCTGATGACATTACTATCCTGAGTGAAAGTGCAAAAGAATTACATTATCTGCTGAATGTAATACTAATGAGTACAAAATATGGATTGAGAGTAAATCTAAGAAAGACGAAAGTAATGAGACGTCGCAGAAATGAGTACAGCAATGGACTGAACATCAGGATTGATGGTAACGAAGTAGATGAAGTTAAAGAATTCTGCTACCTAGGCAGTAAAATAACCAATGACAGACGGAGCAAGGATGAGATCAAAAACCGGCCGGAGTGGCCGTGCGGTTCTAGGCGTTGCAGCCTGGTGCCGAGCGACCGCTACGGACGCAGGTTCGAATCCTGCCTCGGGTATGGATGTGTGTGATGTCCTTAGGTTAGTTAGGTTTAATTAGTTCTAAGTTCTAGGTGACTCATGACCTCAGATGTTAAGTCGCATACTGCTGAGAGCCATTTGAACCATTTTTTGAGATCAAAAACAAAAAGGGCATTCCTGACCAAAAGAAGTCTACTGGTATCAAAGATAGGCCTTAATTTGAGGAAGAAATCTCTGAGAATATACGGCTGGAGTACAGCATTGTATGGTAGTGAAACACGGACTGTGGGAATACCGGAACAGAAGGGAATCGCAGGATTTGAGATGTAGTGCTACAAAAGAATGTTGAAACTTAGGTGGACTGGTAAGGTAATGAATGAGGATGTTTTTCGCAGAACCGGAGAGGAAAGGAATATGTGGAAAACACTGACAAGAAGAAGGGACAGGATGGTAGGACATCCGTTACGACATTAGGAAAGGACTCCATGGTACTAGAGGGAGCTGTAGAGGGCAAAAACTGTAGAGGAAGGCCTCCCGGTGTGGCCGAGTGGTTCTAGGAGCTTCAGTCTGGAACCGCGCGACCGCTACGGTCGCAGGTTCGAATCCTGCCTCGGGCATGGATGTGTGTGATGTCCTTTGGTTAGCTAGGTTTAAGTAGTTTTAAGTTCTAGGGGACTGATGACCTCAGATGTTAAGTCCCATAGTGCTCAGAGTCATTTTTTTGTAGAGGAAGACAGAGACTGTAATACGTCCAGCAAATAATTGAGGACGTAAATTGCAAGTGCCACTCTGAGAACACGAGTCTGGCCCGGGACGGAATTTGTGGCGGGCCGCATCAAATCAGTCAGAGTGCCAGTGTGCTGCAGAGAACGCTTCTAGTTTTATAAATGTTTACTACTGTCTACCTTCCATATTAAAGGTCTTGACATTTTTAAAAATTTTATGTGTCTTTAGCTATTTGATATGGCACCTCTCTCTTTTAAGATTAGGCGTTGTTTGCTTCTTTGGTCAATCCATAATTTCTTCGCGTTATTTAAATTTTCGAAATTCGCTAGTTTTCTCAAAACCTCTTGTCAATGATTCGGGCTCCAGACAATGTTTATCGTGTGTACTGTTTTGGATGTCGATATTTGTACACCTGCTTTCTCTGCTATTCTTTTGAATTATTCTTATCATTATTATTTGTAGCAACTAGTTCTCTTTCTTTGGCACAGACTGCTGGGTCATCCGCAAAGACCAGGTAGCTGATTTTTATTCCTCTATGTTTCATTCCTAGTTTTATTTGTAGATTTATTTTTCCTTCTTATAAAGTAATTTCCCATTCGTAATTACTTTTCCCCTAATCCAATCAATGAATGCAGATGACAGTTCATCCCCTCGTCAGGCTCCTGATTTCAAATGGTTCAGAGATGTCAACTTGAAACTAGTCTTATGATTGTTTTTCATGAGCTGTTTAATCAAATTAAGTTGTTTATTGTCTACTCCAATTTCTTGCTGTGTCGAGAGTACGTTTGATCTGTCGACCGGGTCTTAAGCTTTTTTTAAATCCAGAAAGGTAATAGCATAGTTTTGCATCGCCATCATGTGCTAATTTAATACTGATCTAAGGGCAAAGTATTTTTCCACACATGTTTATCGGCTTGCATTTCCAACCTTGTTAGTATTGCACTAGAGAGAGTTTTGTACTTTGCTCGGAGCTGCGTGATTTTCCGGCAATTACCGCCATCTGTTTCATTTCTTCGTTGTGGAGAGGATAGATTATTTCACATTTTCATTCTTCCTGTAGATCGTCTGTACACAAAAATACCTAAAGTTATGTTATGTAAGATCATATTTAGGTTTGGACCTGTTATTTCTCAGTTTTCTGCAAATACGTCGTCTTTTCCATAATTTCTTGTATTTCTTCAAAATTAGGGAATGAGTAATTTACATTTGGGGTTTTAGATTGTAGGAAAGTAAGTCTTTCCATTCGTTTACCATATTTGAGAAGTTTCTCCAAGTAGTCAGCTAGCAGTTCACTGTTTTCTGTGTTGTTCAGTGTTAGATCTTCATTTTCTTTTCTGAAGCATAAACTTGGAGACTGATATTTTTGTAGTACGTTCGTAAATGTTTTGGAAAAGTATGCTGTGTTGTGTTTCTTAAAGGGTTCTGCGGTAGATTCCAACTGATTCATGCTGAATGTTCTTCTGGCATTCATTAGTAATATCGCTGTTGAGTTATATTTACCTTTGAAGTTTTGATAATTTTCTTGGATTTTATTATCGTACCATATTTCCATGGCTGATTTTTTATGGCTTCATCGGAAACTGTGTCCCACTGCTTTACAGTACTAATGAAGGATAGTCCTTTTTCAGGGATTTAGCGACCCTGACTACGGGAGCTCTTAGTTTGTCCTACTCTCTTATGCAGGTTGAATCACGACATTACCGCAGGTGCTAACAACATCTAGTTAGTCCTTTGCATTTTCCTTTATATTTCCAGCCGATAGGCAAAGGCAACGGAAAATCACACCAGCGTATTTTCACAAAAAAACCTAACATGAATTTTCTTGCTGTTTAACAGTCCAGAGATATAAACAGTCCACCAATCGGATCTCCGGAGGGGGGAGGTGTTGGCAGCCGTAGGTAAAACTATGAACCCAGAGGAATATACACAAGATTGCAACTTGGAATGTACAATGCTTATGCCACTCTGTAAAATTACAGATTGTGGAAAGGGAATGTCAAGGAGCTACAATTAGATTCCTAGGATTAGCAGAGACTCAGTGGAAAGGCAGTGAGCACTTCAGAACGGCTAATGGCAGTACAGTATACTTTTCTAGTAGATCATGTAAGACCACTAATGGTGTTACCTTGTTAGTACACAGGGGATGGAATGCAACAGTGATTGAATACTAGCCTGTCATCAACTGGCTAATATTAGTGAAATTCAACTCTGCATCTTGAAAATTAACGGTTTTGCAGGAATATATTTCGACTTCAACAGCTGGTGACGAAGAGGTAGAAGAATTTTGTAAATTTTGTGAATGTGTTTCCTGTTGCCTTGAGTCAGTACTCAAAAAGGAAGTTATAATAGTGGAAAGAGATATTAATGCTGAAGTGGGGAAATGGCAATCATCAAATAAAGTACTTGGCTGTAATGATTTTGGCTAAAGGAATGATCGTGGAGATCGACTGATTCAGTTCTGTCAGGAAAATAAGTTTATTGTAACCAACACTTACATCCAACACCATCCGCGAAGGCATTACATCTGGAACTCACCAGGTGGAACATACCGTAATCCGACTGGCCACTGTTTGATTGGCTTAAAATGGAAATCGTCCGTTAAAAACATTAAGACTCTTCCTGGCGTCGACTGTTGTTCGACCGCCAGTCTCAAGCTGGAATCCTAAACATCATAAAGTCCCATTTAGCGACTAAAGATGTAAATATGATTAGCTAAAAATTTTACAGAAGCTTAAAGCTCTTCTCAGACACGGTTGCGACAACTCATCCTGAAGGTAGCTCTGAACTGACAAAACAGGTGGTATGAATTTAGTGTGATTAGATGATAGGAACTTTTGTTATCTCTCGACGAAGTCTCATCGAAGACGAGACCATTAGCGGGCAAGCACAAGTTGTGACAGGGCACGTTTAAGGTAAAGCGGTCCTCAACCTGCAGTTAGGTTAGAACACTGCAGCGCTTCACTATCTCTGGCCCTACTGGAGGTGATACGTCAGGGATTCAAAACCAGTTCCTCCACAATGAGAGTTCAGATCTGTAGCCACTACGACACGTTGCTGTGTTGTATTCTCTTGCCACTCAATGTCGCTCATAACTCAGTTTATCCTTCAATTACCGTATTTATACGAATCTAACGCGTCATCAAGTATAATGCGCACTCCAGTTTTAAAAATTAAAATCATGCCAAAAGAATTTGTTGGCGCATGACCGGTAGGCTAAATTTATTTTACACAACAATGGATGTATACGTGAGGTATCGAAACAACAACTTTAGGTGACCCATTCTAAAGTGACACAGACGTTATTAAAAAGAACGCCTAAATACCGTAAATTATAGACATTACCCATATTATTCTCCTAATAATATGAATATCACCATTACTGGTTTCCTCAGAGGAGTCTTCATCAGAAACTTATTCATTTCCTCTCTCCCAATCATGGTTGGTGGCATTCTAGAGCACTGCCGTCCAGAGCATTTGAAATACAGCATTTCGTGAATGATTTTATGATAGTTGTTACTTCGATACTTTTCCAGACAGCCGAAACCTAGGGTCCAATACTGTGGGGTGCAGCATGCTTTTCGTTCTCAAAACCATTTTTTTTTTACTATTACTGAATGTAACCTTTGAAACGTTTATTTATACTAAAGCCCAAGTATTGCAACATAGGGTCATTCATCCAGGAATAATAACAAGGTCACTAGTTAGGCTGTGGATCTTCTGTTTTACGCCGTCAGTGAGATGACCACGAAATGCTTCAAGACAAAATACTGATGGTAGTTTGGGAAGAACCCAGGACGAACGAGTTCCCTTACGTTTCGGAGCCAGTCAAGCATTACAGTTTCAGTCATCCATCCCTTTCCTTGATTTCGAGCAATGACGTCATCAGGGAATAGCTTTTCATTTTTAGGGATTTTGGAGCTTGTTTTCCTTTTGAAGATGAAGAAATGGGAAGGTTGCGACCATCTACTGATAGCCAACATTACAGTTTGGCTCTGAGCTCTATGGGACTTAACATCTGTGGTCATCAGTCCCCTAGAACTTAGAACTAGTTAAACCTAACTAACCTAAGGACGTCACACACGTCCATGCCCGAGGCAGGATTCGAACCTGCGACCGTAGCAGTCGCGCGGTTCCGGACTGCGCGCCTAGAACCGCTAGACCACCGCGGCCGGCCAACATTACAGTTACGAGCTGCTTTCCCAACCTGATGTTTTGATGGTAGCTTCTTTTGTCCCCTTTCCATCAATCGTGGAATTACGCGGCATATCAGACCAAACTGACGTCTTATCAGCGTTGCTTGTTTGGCCCATCGAAAAATTCTTCTCTTTCAGGAGTGTGATGATATACCGCTGAAGTTCTTGAAGTTTTTCTCAAAATCCTGTGGAAGCTTTTGCTATGCAGTTGTACGGCGTTGTAGAGATAAGCCTGCCCATTTCGTAAAACGATCAACCCATCTATGGCTAGCCTTAAACTTCTTCCTTGGTATATACAGAACTGCAGCCACCTCTTTGGCATTGTTTCTTATGGCGTCACTACTCACTGGTTGCCAATTTTCCTCCTTTCAAGCCGCGCGGTCTTAGGTGTCTTGCCACGGCCCCCCCCCCCCCCCGCCCCACCCGTCGAAGGTTTTAATCCTCCCTCGGGCATGGATGTGTGTCTTGTCCTTAGCGTAAATTAGCTTAAGTTAGAGTAAGTAATATATAAGCCTAGGGGCCGATGACCTCTGCCCATAGGAACTTACCACAAATTTCCTCCTTTCACGGACTAATTCCACAACTTGTACCTCAACAGCAAGATGTCTTCCTTTGTGAGGGCCAGTCAATTTCTTTATCATAGCGATAGTTGCAAATAATGTCAATTTCTGTTTCTTCCATGAGCGAAAATTACCCTTGTCCCGTCCTCCCGTTACCATATTTTTCAACATAAGGAATTACCTTAAGCTTGAAAGTAGCATCACACGGTGCTTTCCTCTGCTTTCCTTCCATTTCGTGACTACCTACTGCAAACACACTACCCAAATAGGCTACAATACTGTAACGACTATGAGAATTACAACAACGCATTGTGACGTGAGGGACAATACCTACATTTCAATGAAGTTGGCGGTAACGACGCATTCAAGTTTGTACTCGAATGGAATGCATCCATCGAATCTTACACGTACCCCAGTTTTCAATACACGGTACAAAAAAAGTGAGCATTAGATAAGCGCAGATACGTTAAATGGAACAGAAAAGTGAAAGGAAGGCTTAGTAAACTGTTGCTCTCTCTCTCTCTCTCTCTCTCTCTCTCTCTCTCTCACACACACACACACACACACAGAATTACAAAAATACTGTGAAAGAGGAGGAATAAGATGCAGAGAGAGAGAGAGAGGGAGAGATGTAGAGGAGAGTACGCTACAATATCTGAGATGCCAAGGTCTGGTTGACCAAGTCTACAGTAATCACGTTTGGTAAGGAAACGCTAACGTAACAGCAGTTCCTGCCGGTCGCAGCCTTATCGCTTTGGGCGGATGCTGGGATGGAAGCGATATCGTTTGTGTGTGCTGGGTCCATATCAGTTGCTCCAGCTGAGCCTCATGGTTGTCTACGACCATCGGTGCAGAAATAGGTAAGTGACAAGCAAACTCTCCGCATCACAATGTAAAGTCAATTAACTACACTTGATAATCAGCATCAAGGTCTCGATGGTAATACAAAATTTTTTCATCAGCTTCTGTCACAGAATACATTCAAAGTATATTAGAATACAGTTCTCTCAGAACTAATGGGTGAAAAAATTGTTTTAGAAAGAAAACAATGAATTAGTCATATAATTGCAGTCCCAATGTGGGCTATAATTATCGTAAGGCAGTGAAACTTTTACATAATCTGATGCGTTGCCGTAGAAATCTAGAAAAGAATTAGTTACAGTTTTCCCCATCACCCGCAAATCTGAGGCTGTGAATACAAGAAAGACGTATAGAAATGTCTCCATATGTAATGGATTAGGATGGGACGCGTGCAGAAATAAGTGAGGAAAGCATAATGTTCATTTTATTATCAAACGCCGTTTACACAGTTGGTTCAAAATTACCACAGGAGATGCCGATGAGATGCCATACAGCGCCAGATTTGCACCTGTTGGTCAAAGTTGGAAATAATTTTTTTAAGCGGATCGTTTCCGCTTTAAAGCATTAGCAGATCCACTAAGCTTTACTGTATAGCATAATTATACCCTACACTGAACCTCAGTGAGTAGTTGCACGTTAATTTTACAGCCCTGTATTATCTAGGAAACAACACTGCAAGGATTTGATCTGTGTTTCTGTAAAAGAAAAACTACGACAGACACAGCCACGATCGTGCCATAAGGTAGTTCGAGACGATAAATCACTGAAGAGAAGTTGTGTACTTGTTCTCTCCATCTGGTGTAAATGATTATACCTGAGTCATCGAGTAGGCATGTTTATCAAGGGCAATACAGCAACTGTCATCCTACCACTCTAATAATCTGCTCGTAACATACGCTCATACATCTATGTCAGCGGTCTTACGCCTACGATGAGAACTAATACGTAATAGTTGCCTGAACCTCTTCGTGCTATGAAAATATTAACCAAAATGAACTTTCTTCACATATAACAAATGTTTACTGAGGGTAAGACTAAAACCATGAATATATATTTGATAACTTTACGATTCCCAGCAGAGCATAAGTCATGCTCTAAACTGTTTTTATCCCAGAAGAAAATGTTCATAATATTGCTCTGCATGAATTTGGCCCTTCGAGGAAAGCACTGTGACGATAATGATAGCGTTCTTCTTTCTTTCTGTAATAAAGGTGGAACCGATTCTTTTAAGTTTGGAATCAAACCTGAATTTCTGGAACGTATACAGCTTCGTCACAATTTAGTGTACGAAGATTGAGGATACCTGTGAGAAATGGCAAAGTGTCCGTTGTTTATAATGCGCTGTTGCACCACCTTCGCAGTATTAGCATTGATGACGGGCACCTACAATTGCGCTCGTCATCATGGACATTTAAATGACATCAAATGAATTTCTTGCGTCGTGTACCTGCTGTGGACTTTCTATTCCACTAACCAAGAATTTTGACAGGCTCTAAGTTCCATATGTTCAAAACCTCTTTCAGTCTCCTAAGATAAGAAACGAGGGGACAAAATATATTTCTTTTCTTTACTGATAAGAAAAAAATTAAGCATTAGAGTATTACAACAAAGGAGTCATTAGCTATTCACTGGCAATTAAATAATAAACATCGCCCAAGGTCCAAGTTCTAACTTACGTGGGTTCCAACACGTTTTAACAGATTCTGCTAAAGTGTGGGAGAACAGTCTACTATTGTGTCACCTACATCGTATCATCTGCTATTCGTAAAGCATCTAAAGAGGTTGCAAGCAGTACAGGCCTAACAGATGCTGTAGCGAAAGAGCCCTCAAAAAATGTATCAAGTTCTAACAATACGAACTAATTTTGAAATTTCTACTGAAAATGGCCTTAACATTTACTTCACGTAACGAATAAAGGGCCATGGTAAACTAAGGTTAAACTGCCACAAAGTTACATATAGTGAGTTGTTGCCGGTACTTCTCTGTCAAAAATTCCAACTGTTTCAGTGCAGCGGAACGCATTTGATTCGATTTCTCATCGCAAAAGTTATTATTTATTATAACCAAGCTGTTACTTGGACCCCCCCCCCAGGTTAGTAGTGCACTCGCGTACCCCGCTTCCTGTATTCGAGTCGCGCGGCAACACAGATCGAATCCGCACGTTGGTTTAACGACGAGGACCCGTGTGCTGGCCTCCTGGATGTGGTTGTTAGGCGGTTTCCCACATCGCACTAGGCGAATACTGGGCTGTTACCCAGGTCCCTCCTCATTGAAACGATTCGCAAACATGTCGAGAATGTTCGCACACATTCATGTGGAATACCACTAGATGCAAACAGATTGGGTACACAAATTCCATCCCATGCAGAGTGGGTGACGACTGGAAGGACATCTGGACACCCTCTACTACTAACGTTGCCAATTTCTTCAAAAACTTGGCGACTCTGTGGAGACGCGGGATAAGGTCAGCAAAAAGACGACAGAATGAAGATGTTAACTGGACTGGTTGTGGCTCTGACTTTCATTATTACGAAACCGCACAACAGGACACAATGACAATATAAAACTGTTTCTTCCAAAATAATACACTCCTGGAAATGGAAAAAAGAACACATTGACACCGGTGTGTCAGACCCACCATACTTGCTCCGGACACTGCGGGAGGGCTGTACAAGCAATGATCACACGCACGGCACAGCGCACACACCAGGAACCGCGGTGTTGGCCGTCGAATGGCGCTAGCTGCGCAGCATTTGTGCACCGCCGCCGTCAGTGTCAGCCAGTTTGCCGTGGCATACGGAGCTCCATCGCAGTCTTTAACACTGGTAGCATGCCACGACAGCGTGGACGTGAACCGTATGTGCAGTTGACGGACTTTGAGCGAGGGCGTATAGTGGGCATGCGGGAGGCCGGGTGGACGTACCGCCGAATTGCTCAACACGTGGGGCGTGAGGTCTCCACAGTACATCTATGTTGTCGCCAGTGGTCGGAGGAAGGTGCACGTGCCCGTCGACCTGGGACCGGACCGCAGCGACGCACGGATGCACACCAAGACCGTAGGATCCTACGCAGTGCCGTAGGGGACCGCACCGCCACTTCCCAGCAAATTAGGGACACTTGCTCCTGGGGTATCGGCGAGGACCATTCGCAACCGTCTCCATGAAGGTGGGCTACGGTCCCGCACACCGTTAGGCCGTCTTCCGCTCACGCCCCAACATCGTGCAGCCCGCCTCCAGTGGTGTCGCGACAGGCGTGAATGGAGGGACGAATGGAGACGTGTCGTCTTCAGCGATGAGAGTCGCTTCTGCCTTGGTGCCAATGATGGTCGTATGCGTGTTTGGCACCGTGCAGGTGAGCGCCACAATCAGGACTGCATACGACCGAGGCACACAGGGCCAACACCCGGCATCATGGTGTGGGGAGCGATCTCCTACACTGGCCGTACACCACTGGTGATCGTCGAGGGGACACTGAATAGTGCACGGTACATCCAAACCGTCATCGAACCCATCGTTCTACCATTCCTAGACCGGCAAGGGAACTTGCTGTTCCAACAGGACAATGCACGTCCGCATGTATCCCGTGCCAGCCAACGTGCTCTAGAAGGTGTAAGTCAACTACCCTGGCCAGCAAGATCTCCGGATCTGTCCCCCATTGAGCATGTTTGGGACTGGATGAAGCGTCGTCTCACGCGGTCTGCACGTCCAGCACGAACGCTGGTCCAACTGAGGCGCCAGGTGGAAATGGCATGGCAAGCCGTTCCACAGGACTACATCCAGCATCTCTACGATCGTCTCCATGGGAGAATAGCAGCCTGCATTGCTGCGAAAGGTGGATATACACTGTACTAGTGCCGACATTGTGCATGCTCTGTTGCCTGTGTCTATGTGCCTGTGGTTCTGTCAGTGTGATCATGTGATGTATCTGACCCCAGGAATGTGTCAATAAAGTTTCCTCTTCCTGGGACAATGAATTCACGGTGTTCTTATTTCAATTTCCAGGAGTGTATGTACAAAAACAAATTAAAACAATGGTTCATATGGCTCTTAGCACTATGGGACTTAACATCGGAGGTCATCACTCCCCTAGAACTCAGAACTACTGAAACCTAACTAACCCAAGGACATCACACACATCCATGTCCGCGGCAGGATTCGAACCTGCGACCGGAGCAGTCGCGTTGTTCCAGACTGAAGCGCCTAGAACCGCTCGGTCACCGCGGAAGGCAACAAATAAAAACGAAGCAAATAAATGAAGTGAAACAGTCTTTAAAAATGTAGTTTAAGTGAGCACAATTCTTTGCCACGCTGATTTACCAACAATGCAAACATATCATAGAAGATGAAACGTACTAAGAAATACGACTATGTCGAGCGGTTCTAGGCGCTTCATTCTGGAACCGCGCGCCTGCTACGGTCGCAGGTTCGAATCCTGCCTCGGGCATGGATGTGTGTGATGTCCTTAGGTTAGTTAGGTTTAAGTAGTTCTAAGTTCTAGGGGACTGATGACCTCAGATGTTAAGTCCTGTAGTGCTCAGAGCCATTTGAGGCAAATACGACTGTCGTATTCATACGTTCGCAGTCACATCGCATCATTCACAAATAATTAGGACAACGCTATCTTCTACATTTTCTCCTTTTTCTTAAAAAAAACGTTACAAGATATGTAAGTGCACGAAACAAGTTACTGAAACTGTGATTACTTAAGCTCTGTATTGTGCAGTCGAGAGAGCAGTGGTGTGTTGCCTGACACAAGAGGCTGTTTTCAACATCTCAGTAATACCCCAAAATCAAACCAATAACGATTACACATCAAATGACCTACTAAATTATGTATGAACAAATTATCCAGACCTCTTTAATTAAAGTCCACTGCTGATTTCGTACCAAACGTGCGAACGAAATTCAGAATATGAAAAACATTTCACACATGGATACATCACACTGTTCACTGAAATGTACTTTTTATGACAAGAAACAACTTCCAAACTGAATGTTAGGCACCCTACCTGCGACCTAATCAATGATTAACTGTGTAATGTCGTTGCTCTATACGTGTAGCGTAACTGTATAATCACGGCCCTGAACTGCTGATGCATTTGCTTCAGTAAGGCAAAGGTTTTCTGAAAAGTGTACCACAGCAAGCAACGCAAACCGTGTGCACCGCCATTTGCAATGCAGACACAAGCAAGACAGTATTTCTTGTATGGAAATTATTTTGGTGGCTAATGCTCTACAAATGATTCTTCTTAAACTATTTTATGTCAAAGATCTACTTTATAACTTCATTTCCAAGATCGCGAACAATATTAACTTTATACAACACTGATTGGTTTTAGAAAAAATTCTAACAGGTTGATTACTCAAAATTTTATTTTACACAAAAAATTAACCTACCCAAAGTGATCTCTATTTTTCCACAAAATGTATATGTGGGGAAGGAGAACTAACTTCCCTAGCTGTGAGCAATCTATGTGATTTTTTTCAAACAAATTTCGGTACGACAATCAATGATACAACAAAGTGCGAACTACAAGCAAGTATGCAATGCTGCTGATTTACCTTTAATCACAAATCTCCACTAAACTCATTTCAAAATCCATAAATACTCCCATCATTATCTTATTCAATGATTTCCAATGAATCTGAATTCAGTATTTCGCAGCTCAACTCCAGATAAAAAAATTCCTGACTATTCAGTTCCACGTCTGCTTCCTAACACACCGCGACTAATATTAATGCTCTCTCTGCGTGTGCCCTCAGGCAGAAACGGTGTAACCACACAACCAAAGATCGTGGATCAACGAGGCTTTGTATCATAACAGATGCAACACTCCTTCTCGTATTTTTTTACCCACAGCGATAGAAGCGCCCCAAGCGGCCAGCAAACAACGCTTCTGGCCTCCATCTCAAATGAATGCGAATACTAACGTCTATATTGATTTGTAACATTGTTTTAACTATAGATAGTGTATGTAGTGCTATAAAGTCGACAGTGACAAGTAAATGATGTCATTATTAAGTTTTCTGAGGACTCGAAGATACGAAACGTTACACTACAGGACAATTTATTTACCTCCTCTTGTAACGAAGAGATATTTATTGAATAATGTCGTTTTCGTTCAGTAACAAAAAAATATTAATAAATATCAGAAAACCTGACCTCTTGCTTACAGACGTCATATATCTGTCCAACGAAGGGGAGTTTCGTTCGCTAAACTTTCAACCAAATCAGTGAATGTGGAAAGCAGCAAAGGTATATGGAATGTAATAACTACACAATTTACCGTTCTAAACGAGGCACCACACCTTTAGCTTAAGAGAAAACCAAGCAGACCAGACAACAAATCGTCGAAAGTAGTAAAACTGCTTCCCAACACAGAAAAAACCGAATCCACAATTTTTGGTAACTCAATCACAAACGAGAAGAGTCTTCAGCACATTCACTTTTGAAGCCAAAGTAATTACATTTACAAAACTATTCATGTATTAGAAAGTCGAGTGAAGTGTAAGAATGGGCGGATAATTAGACTCCATGAATTTTTTTTTTTTTAAGTGTCAAGAAAAGTGCCTCCGATAATAAGACAACGGAAATCGTGTCAAGAAAAGTGCCTCCGATAACACAACAGACAACAATGGAAATCCGTGCTCCCCATGCATGAAATATATGTTTATATTCTCTCGTCTTCAGTTGAGCACGCTGCATATACCGAAACATTCGAAATATTTCTTCATGAACAAGATGTAGTTTATGTTACCAAATCGGTATGATTCGGCTGTTTTTACATGTATTTGACGATGATTCATGTCTCTTCGTGATTTACTAACGCATGGAATGCAGAAATATAACAACTATTTCGTTAATGAAGTAGAATATAATTAAAAACAAATATAAAGCCGTAAGATGCGTGTGGATACCTGCTTTCTCACCGCTTGGAGCGCTTGTGTAGTTCCAGCTGTCAAACGGTGACAACTTTCGCACCAGAGAGTGTTGTGAATATATGTATTAGTTGAGGTCTCTAATGTGTTCCTATCTATGTTGTTGTTGTTGCGGTCTTCAGTCCTGAGTCTGGTTTGATGCAGCTCTCCATGCTACTCTATCCCGCGCAAACTTCTTCATCTCCCAGCATCTACTGCAACCTACATCCTTCTGAATCTGATTGGTGTAATCATCTCTTGGTCTCCCTCTACGATTTTTACCCTCCACGCTGCCCTCCAATACTAATTGGTGAGCCGGCCGAAGTGGCCGTGCGGTTAAAGGCGCTGCAGTCTGGAACCGCAAGACCGCTACGGTCGCAGGTTCGAATCCTGCCTCGGGCATGGATGTTTGTGATGTCCTTAGGTTAGTTAGGTTTAACTAGTTCTAAGTTCTAGCGGACTAATAACCTCAGCAGTTGAGTCCCATAGTGCTCAGAGCCATTTGAACCATTTGAACTAATTGGTGATCCCTTGATGCCTCAGAACATGTCCTACCAACCGATCCCTTCTTCTAGTCAAATTGTGCCATAAACTTCTCTTCTCCCCAATCCTATTCAATACCTCCTCATTAGGTATGTGATCTACCCATCTAATCTTTCAGCATTCTTCTGTAGCACCACATTTCGAAAGCTTCTATTCTCTTCTTGTCTAAACTATTTATCGTACATGTTTCACTTCCATACATGGCTACTCTCCATACAAATATTTTCAGAAACGACTTCCTGACGCTTAAATCTATACTCGATGTTAACAAATTTCTCTTCTTCAGAAACGCTATCCTTCCCATTGCCAGTCTTCATTTTATATCCTTTCTACTTCGACCATCATCAGTTATTTTGCTCCTCAAATAGCAAAACTCCTTTACTACTTTAAGTGTCTCATTTCCTAATCTAATACCCTCAACATCACCCGACTTAATTCGACTACATTCCATTAACCTCGTTTTGCTTTTGTTGAGGTTCATCTTATACCCTCCCTTTCTATAGCCTATATGAAAGTAAGAAATTAATAGTTCTCTACTGATGAAGATGCCATGCACACTTCACACAGGACAACACAACGAAAGATTGAAGATCACCATCGTTTGCGCTCAGATGTGTGCATATAGATATACAGGGTGACAGTTATTGAACTAAGTGAAAAAAAAGTAAATTAGTTACAAACTACGGCGTGCACATTCTTTATTCAACATTTAAACTTCACTAAAGATATTCGGATTCAGGTTATGACATGCTCGATATGCCTGCCATCATTTTCGAAGATGTGGCGCGAACGAATAGCGCTGTTTTCAGCTCAGCAATGGTTTTGGGGTTATTGCTGTACACCTTGTCTTTAATATAGCCCCACAAAAAGGAGTCGCATGTGTTGAGATCTCGAGAATACGGCGGCCAATCGAGGTCCATGCCCGTCGCCTCTGGGTACCCCAAAGTTCTCCTCCGGTACATAAAACACGCTGCTGCTTCAATGGGGTCGAGTTCCGTTTTGAATGAACCACATCTTCTCGAAATCGGGGTCACTTTGGATAATGGGGATGAAATCATCTTCCAAAACCTTCATGTACCGTTCGGTAGTCATCGTGCCATCAAGGAATATGTCACCGATTATTCCGTGAGTGGACATTGCGGATCACACAGACACCCGTTGGGGTTGAAGAAACTTCTCGATCGCGAAATGCGGATTCGCAGTCCCCCAAATGCGCCAGTTTTGCTTATTGACGAACTAACCCAAATGAAAGTAGGCTTCGACCCTAAACCAAACCATACAGCGCATACTTACTCCAATCATGGTCCGCGGCCAAGCGTGCAGTTTGAACCTCGTAATGCAAACCGTTGACAAGTTATGAAGATTTTATTTCATATAGTTAAATAATTGTCACTCTGTATGAAAGTAAGAGGTTAACAATTATGTGAAGATGAAGTCATAAGATAACACGCAAACACTCACTCACACACATACACACACACACACACACACACACACACACACACACACACACACACACACACGTACACACGTACACACTATATAAATTCCAGATTCCAGGTACTGGCAGAAAAAAGTCGCCAGGTGCAAATCCAATATAACGTTTTCGTATGATTTTGAGCGACTAACTAAATGAAATAACTTTTTCAAGTGATTAAATATTGAAACAGCGACGGATCATGATTATGATTACAATTCAGTATAGAGGATTTTAGACTTGGATAAAATATTTCATACAAACAACAACCACAGAAGTTGTGGTACAGTAGTTATAGTACCAGTATATAGTTATAGTAATACAGTCTCAATGAAGGTACTGAGTGGCCAGTCTACAAAACTGAGTGGGGCCTAACTGAAATATAGCACTTTTTCAGCGTGTAACATAGCAGTGCTGGACGTACTCTCATGTGGCGAGGGTTGGGTACATGTAATGCTCCCAGGAATTCTGTCGAATATGATGTCTGGTGGTCAGTTCTTATGGTGTTGGGAGGCATAATGTTGCTGGGCGTACTGACCTCCAAATTTTTGAAGACGGTACACTCACCGATCAACGTTACTGTGGCACTCATTTTTTTGGATAACAATGCGCGACCACTTCGAACAGCACAAGTGAGGAGCTTTTGGAACGGGAGGACATTCTGCGAATGGACTGGCATACCCGTTCCACGGATCTAAATCCCACCCAGTACGTGTGGGATGCATTTGGGAGTCGTATTGCAGCCCATCCACATGAGCCAACGACCATCCAGCGTTTGTCAATGGCACTGATGGAGAAATGGAACACCTTACCACAAGAACTCCTTATCAACCTTGTCGTCAGCATGGGAGTACGTTGCAGATCACACCCCCTATCAAGTAACATGTCCTGGATTTTGTAACGTTCAGAAGATCATCATAAATCTATCCTCTGGACTATACCGTAGCAGTTCTTTCTACAAATAGTCCAATTTTCATCTATTTATTTTACTTGGCACTGACAAAAAAAAATGTGTGTGAATTTCTAAGGGACCAAACTAATTAGGTCATGGATCATTAGACTTACACACTACTTAAACTAACTTATGCTAAGAACAACACACACATCCACTTGGCACTGACACGTCATGCGACACTTACTGTCGTCCATAAGTCATACATACCAGTGTATTTTCAAGAGAATCATCCGATTTCATCGTGTTCCTTACATGTCTACACATGCAGCCTTGGGGTGCTTTTTACAGTTGGGTTAAAGATGGAAGTTTTGATTTATTTATCACAAATGTTGAATGTGTCCACTGGAGGCACGACATATATCCAGACCATACTCCAATTCGTGTCATATTTTGGCAAGAATATCAGGAGTTACTGCGTTCACTGCACGTTCATGGCATGCAGCCCCGCAGTTCACTCAAAGCTGTTGCAAGGGGAGGCAGACAGACGTTGTCTGCTAGCAAAACATTTAGTTCTCATGAGATCAGGGGAGCTTGGAGCTCATGGTGCAATGCGAGCTCCGAGTGCTCCTTACACCCGATCAGTCTTTGAAGTAGCTCACTGTTAAGAAATGTCCTTACGTTTGGGGTCTGTTTGACTGTACTCCGTCCTGTGGAAAAATGAAATTTTCGGCATTTTCTGGCAGCTGTGTAGTTGACGAGATCGAGGTAGCTGCGCCAGGGAGATTTTATCGGCAGCCGCATTAACGAGCAACTTACGACTCGCGACAAAAGAAAACTCGATGCGTAAGTTAAAATTTCCCCTAAGTTGTATCCTCACTGAAGTAGACGACATAGCCTCGTGAAATCAGATAAATCTTTTTGAGACGCTCTGTATTACGCCATGCCTCTGAGTGACAATGTGAGCAGTGTACTGCTACCGTGCATTGCAGAATGGCTATTATTTGCTGTCTCCGAGCTGACACTGGGCCCGTTGACTGAGGGGAGCGTCCGTAAAAGCATTCCCCATATACAGTTGCTCTCATTAGTCAACACGCCGAGTGCCAGCTTGTACTGCGCGAATAGTAGTACAATACCGTTAAAACTAGAAGAATGATGACAGTTGCAAATAAATGACCATATGTGATCAGTCTTAGACCAGAAAACTTTCATACGAAATTTGTAACGATTAAGCGCAATAAGACCTCAGTATAAACTATTAGTACCAATAAAGCTAATCTTGTATAGAGAGACAAGATTTTAAAAGGAGAGCGGCTTTATGTTCAGTCATCACCTCCTTACCGCTAGGACATCAATCCAGTCCTATTAATCTGCAACATAACAAGGAAAAAACTGCGACAAGAAATACAAATTTTATTTCATTGGAAACTTTTACTGGACTGACATATGACTGCTTAGAAGAAGAAAGGGCGAGAGCGCATACGCATGTTAGCACTATTGCATAAGAATACTGGCGCTACAAAATTCTGATGGTGCACGACCTGGAATAGGAAGTAATATAGAATCCATGTTAATGACGGAGGAAGTGATCAGCGCACGGTCGCTGTCATAACCAGTTACCCTATGTGATAACAGTATTTACTGATTCACCTGATGAAACCACAATTTAAAAACTTACGACTGTGTACAACACACAAAAAAGCTTAGATAGTAAGTAATATTTTTATTTTTATGACTTCCAAACATATACGCCTTTCACTTACGATTCCCTTGCATCAATAACTTTTTGAAATGGCGTTACCCAGAGGTCATCATCCTCTCAGTGAGAGAGATATTTACAGGCTGAGTCAAAACGGACTTTACAACTTCGGAATTATACAGAAATTGAGAAATGTACTTACATAACTTATAGAACCAGTAGACAGGTCATTTTGTAGCAAATTCAAGTTTGATTAACTACCAGCAAGACGATGCACCACCTCATTTCCTCACGGAAGTTCGAGGCTTCCTCCATAATCGCTTCCCAGATCGGAGGAATGGCCGTGAAAGGCCGGTCGCATGGCTACCTCGTCCCGCAGACTTGGCACCGTTGGATTTCTTTCTCTGGGGTTTCATTAAAGACCGTTGTGTATGTCCATCCCCTACAAAACAATTTAGCCGACCTGAAAAATCTAATATACGTTGCCATTGCACAAGTTACACCCGATTTGCTGCAACGAGGGTAGGAAGAAATTAATTACCAGTGGGATGTTTGTCGCAACGCAAACGGAAGTCACTTCGAACCAAAATGACACTTGGCACTTTTATGTGAAACTTGAGGTTGTTTGCTACAAAATGACACTACCACCGGTCTTTTTTGACTCACTCTGCATATTCCCACAAGCACTAACTCCCTCGTTACCTGGCGGTAAAATTATGCCAGACAGTTGATTGAAATTAATGCGAAACGACCTGTTAGAGCTGCCAATTATTTCTTTCTGAAAGTAAAAACAAGGGAAGAAGATTAATTTTTAGGGCCGTCGACAACGAGGAAACAGAGAAGGGTCCAATTCCACTCGTCTGCCATGACCAATAAGTCATATTTCGAGCAAAGGCGATCATTTACCTTAGTTACTAAGACAACCACAAACATCATTTGATAACAAGCCTTTCACACTTTTCAAGACGTTGACCACAAGACAGACTATTATATTCAATAATACGCAAAGATTTTAATCGGCAAATTAAATTAAATTAACAGGGCAACCGCGGAAACGAGGGATTTTTGGGCGGGAACAAACTTAGATTCACAAATCTAACATCATTTCGAAGCAACCAAAAAATCGAAACATAGGATACTCGAAGTCATCTAGAATAAACTGAACGAGAATATATAGAAAATATAAAATTCGAACCGAATAAATTGCTTGAGCTATGCGTCTCAAACTAAGACAGTGACACTGAAAACCGCAAACCGAACGACGAGAAGCAATATTAAAATCGTTGTTAGGCCTGTATATCTGAAACGCATGGATCACTAAAAAGAAAATACTCCTCCAAATGAAAGTAACTAAGCACAGAACTGAAAACCATAGATAAACGCAAATTTCCCTTTCAGAACAAAATGCAGACTCAGATTGTATAAAAATATTATAAAAACGTACTTCAAGTGAAATAAATTCTGTACTAATCTAGGTTTGCCACCGAACATACTACATACCACACACACAGACATATGCACAAAATACACACAAACTCTGTCAGACGCACACACACACACACACACACACACACACACACTCACTCACTCACAAATATCGATGTCCGACGAAATGCTCAAATAGAAACAAGTATTTACATACACATACAACATTCACAAATTCAAAACACATAAAAGAAAAAACAAAGGCAGACTTTCCAACAACTGTTTTAATAGCCACACAATAACCCTTTATCGTGTTCGTACAGCCCTCCGTTTCAAGATTTTGAATTCCAAGCCATGGTTAACTGTAGGATGGTTATTGCAAAAAAATAGCTCTGAGCACTATGGGACTCAACTGCTGTGGTCATCAGTCCCCTAGAACTTAGAACTACTTAAACCTAACTAACCTAAGGACAGCACACACATCCATGCCCGAGGCAGGATTCGAACCTGCAACCGTAGCAGTCGCACGGTTCCGGACTGCGCGCCTAGAACCGCGAGACCACCGCGGCCGGCGATGGTTATTGCAACCATGCCCCAAAGACATGTAAGATGAGAAACAATCAGAAATAGTGATAGACTCCTCCTTGACACACTGTTCAGTTAAATTCACGGAAACCAGTTTCGTATGCAGATCCACAACCCGAAAAATAACTGAACACCCATCTCCCATCACCTCCCCACCCCAAAACAACAGCCTCCCACATTCAAATTCCCACAGCCCAATCTCCCTAATCATGTTTCCTCTTACCAAACTGAAACTCATCAATTTCCACACATACATTTGCTCCCCCCTTCTCCAAGAATCCCCTTTACGTAGCCGGCCGAAGTGGCCGTGCGGTTAAAGGCGCTGCAGTCTGGAACCGCAAGACCGCTACGGTCGCAGGTTCGAATCCTGCCTTGGGCATGGATGTTTGTGATGTCCTTAGGTTAGTTAGGTTTAACTAGTTCTAAGTTCTAGGGGACTGATGACCTCAGCAGTTGAGTCCCATAGTGCTCAGAGCCATTTGAACCATTTTTGAACCCTTTACGTAATATACTCACTACAAACTTCCCTACAGACTGAATACCAGTCTCAAACACACCTTCGACTCACTCTAGTTTCAAAGGCAAACAACAACGTAGGATACCTATACAACCAACGTCACGCATGGCCAACCTATATTTCTCGAACGAGGAACCTAGTTGTATGGATCTCCAGGCGTTATCGCGCCTACATCTCCACATATGGAGGTCCCTAGTCCGAGATGGAGGGACTCTAGATAACTGCATTAATTCACCACATTGCCGACGTCTAATATGCATAATAATAAGTCAATAGATTGAAAAAAGTCTCTGGACGTCTTCAGCCATAGCAATGTTGAGCGGTTTCGAACTCATTTTCACAAGCGGTTCAATATCTACAAAAAAACGGCAAATACGTAGTAGTGAATCTTAATAAACAATTAACTTCTAACGGAAACTGGCAGCTCAAAAACTAAAAATAAATAAAAAAGGAAAGACTACTAAAATTTTTGAAAAAACGAACTCAAAGAAAAATCAAGAATCGCCAAAAAGAATCTGTTCTACAAGCAACTGATTGTAGAATGGCACCTCGAAGAAAAAACAGCATACAGACGAATAATAAACACAAACAATTCTATCTGAAAAAAGGACGGAATATGCGAACGAAAATCACAGCTCAAAATCCACAAAACAATCACTAAAACGCGAGCAGCGCCCCAAAACAGACTGCGCTTGGGACTAAGAAATAGCCAAACACAATATGAGAGGAAAACTTCACGAAAACAAACGACAAATGCACAACCTACAATGTAAATAATGACAAAGTAAAAGCGAAAGCTTACGGTCAAAATGGAAAAATAAATAATTGGCTTATTACTAAGAGAGTCTGTACACCATTACTAAAATCGAAATCACAGAGAGAAACATCTACCACAAGAGTACGTCTCCGCTTACTTCAAACTGCAAACTTCAAATACAGCGAACATGGACGACTTAATAAAACACAACCCATTTACGTCAAGAATCAAAGCCAGCAAGTGGAATCGCAGCTTACAGCAGTCGACCTGTGTGATACTGTCACACAAATAAAGACATAATAAAAAGATAACAATGAAAAAATCATCCAGTGTAAAAACCACACAAATAGAATCGCAGCATACCCTGGACCTATTTAGCTCGAAGGAAGACAGGACAGCAGATATTCCTCCAGGGAAAAAAAAAACCACCAAATAATCGAGACAGGGTACACATGAATTCCTACAACAACGCAAACAAAAAATTTGAAAAAAAAAAAAAAACACACACACAAGTGGAATCGAATATTTCGATTTACCTATATTGATCAAATGAAGACAGGATACGAAGTACAACACTAGAGTACAAAGACATAATCAAAAAATAACACACACAAATCCGGCCACGATAAAGCAAAAACAAATTCAAAAATCTCAATTTGAATCGAAGTCTTCACTTGATCTACACAGCTCAAACGAAGACAGAAATACCTGGCCACCTCCACAAAACGACACAATCAAATAACAACGTACCAAAATTCTTTCAAAATTTAGTAAATGAAAATACATGAATAAAACGTACAAGGACAATCGCAACCTACTATGAACCTACATAACTCAAACCAAGACAGGGGTAACAGGTAGCTACCACTCCCCACCCCCCCACCCCCCCCCACCCCCCCCACCCCCCACCACTAAAAAAACCACGTAAACGAAAAATTACATAAACGGATGCCTCTAAATTAAACCGAAAAGAATTATAGAACTGGAATAAACTTCTTCGTTTGACCTATACAGGGTGATTCAGTTGTCCCTTTTTACGTAACCCGCAATGTAACACACGGCCTTCAAGAACCACGCCCAAGATTTGTGAATACTCTCGCTCTGCTGCACGCAATTTGTTCTAAGAAAAAATGAACAGGACTTTTTAGAAGGACATTTGATGGAATTACATTTTGTACTTGGGTACGCTTTCGATCGAGGCCACTGTTTTCCAATTATTCATGAAAAACGTACAAAAGTGATCTTCAAACGCACCTCCATTCCCACACTCATCCCTCACAAATCAGGATTTCTAGTATGTTGTAGGTGGCTCTCCCTCCTAGTTTGCACACAGCGAGAGAGAGAATATGAAAACCATGCGTATGGTTTTTGAAGGCCAGATGTAACATAGCAGGTTGCATAAAACGACGTTGATAGGTGCAGCTGAATCACCTTGTATAGCTCAAACGAAGATAGCGATACCATACACACACCATACAAACCAACGACTAAATCAAGTAGAAACCACACACACACACACACACACATTCCTCCAAAATATACCGAAAAAAAAATTTAATATAAAAAATTAGAATCGCACAATAAATGAAAATTAGCAAATCAAAACAAAAAATAACCAATGATTGGAAAAAAACCAAAATTATCAGTAACATTACTATTCATTTCACTCACAACCATTTGAGTTAAGCACTTAGGTTCCTGGCTTACCTCATCTCAACAAACTATATAGTTAAGTCTCACCGGCCATTTGACCATCATCTTCTGGGGGGGATGCACAAACAGTGCCCGAACTCTTACGGGAATCGGCAAAAAGCCGCGATTAATGAGTATAGTGAGTGTAATGAATATAGTGCGGGATAATAAGTTCGGAATGTGGGTCTCACGGGAGGCGTGCCTGAGATAAGTCCCTGCAGTCGCACTATCGTTTGTGTCTTCGGTGGCTCAGCTGGATAGAGCGTCTGACATATAAGCAGGAGATCCCGGTTTCGAGTCCCGGTCGGGGCACACATTTTCAACTGTCCCCGTTGACTTATATCAACGCCTGTATGCAGCTAGGGGTATGCATTTCATTGTAATTTCACACTAATCATTTCACTCGCAGCAACTTAACATGAGCTTCTAATTGTGTGAGAAAAGAAAATATAATCGCTGCTTATTTCTCTAATGAGAATTTAAGCTATGCTCTTAGGTTCCACCCAAACCTCGCCCGCCTACCGATACATCACGAACGATTTGGGATAAACAGCACAGTTTACAAAACTTATAAATTACGCTACAAATTAAGCTAGCTACTGATAACATTTAAGAACAGTCAGCTTACGAACTTATAACACTCCTAACTGCTGTTATTACTGCACCATAACCTCAATGCTAGAAACAGGTTGTGACATATAACTCTTTTGTAAAAGCAATTATAGTGCAAATCAACAGAGCAGTGTTACCCTCTGAGAGGAATTTTGTTAAATTGACCGTGTTGTACCCAACGGAAGTGGCTTATCGGAAATGAAAATTAGAATTACGTAAATATTTGAACAGTACCAAACGAAATTTTGCCTATCTGCACTGTTCAACGGATAAAGAAAAACGGCCGCCAGCCTAACTAGGCAAGAGAAAAATTAACATTCTCGATTAGGAAAGTAGGTATAAGTAACTATAACGGACAAACACAACCTAAACTTGGCCACACACGAGTGCAATGAATTCTGACACACCTATGTTTTAAGATTGAAGCTAACAATTGGATCAGCACTAGCTATTTCCAAAATTATAACAGCTACCGAAACCCACTATTACTTTCAGGGCTTACACAAAGTGAGTGGTCTTTATACTTTTAATATGCACACAAGAGAGACAAACACTTAGTAATCATGTACATATAATTTTCTACTATGCAATTTTCTACTTTTAATACCATGAGACATAAAATTAACATTTATGTAAGATACTAGCTCACTTTCTGCGATTAGCAACAGGTAGTAATGTGATCATTTACTAAGGAAAACTTTATAAACCTTAGTCATGAGAGATTTTAATTTGAAGTTGGCAACAACACATTAATAATCAGTTTTACTAGGAAAATTATTTCAGCAAGCATCATTAATTATAACTCACTCTCTTGCCACATTAACTTTAACTTTATACTGTCCAATAGGTGTTAATTAGCAAACTGAGTTTTAACGTACTTTCAGTAAGGGTACTCGGTAATCACTTTAGTTCGAACGGAAAGGACCCTGAGAGGTGTTATGATGAGGAGAAAAGTCAAGGTAGGTACATAAATTCAGATACGAATTACCTTATATTTCAGCACAATCACACATCCATTACGCTGATCCTTCACTGTACATCGTGATAGTATTATGTTACAGTGATTGCGCAATGTGGTGGCAACTGCAGGTTGGTAGATGGAATTACAGACAGGATTGCTGGACTCTGTCATTTCTTGGTGGCGATGATAGATACAAGTTCCAGAATAGCCCAGCGATTTATCCATCCATCCGAGGCATTGGAAAATAACAGGAAAGCCTCTCTCGAAACCAGCACTATGCAACTTTTACACGGCAGTGCACGGACTCTTAGCTCATCTCTGACTGACTGCTCGTCCCCGACTCGTAGCTCGCCTCCGACTGACTCTTGTTCCACCTTTTCCACCTAGGCCAACCACATTTTGCGCGCGTTGCGCTGTTCCGTTCCCCAGGGGAACCCCTACACCTTTTACATACAGAATAACTAAGAGCCCTAAGTGAGGATCAGCAGTTTACATAACAGCAAACAAATACATTAAATAAGACAGAACCTTTGCACATATTAACATGTCTACAAAAATTATTCACACAAAATTACAATCATATACAGTAAGTTTTGTTCCCTCCAAATGGGACAAAGAATATAAATTGTAGATACACTACTTTGCATTGAACCAAAACATGACGTCAAAGTTTGTACAAAGAAATGAGTATACAATTTTGTGTTATCTATTCAATCAAACACATTTACAGAAGCTCAATGATGAAACATAAAATGAACAAAAAGCAAAATAAATCATTACAGCATTAGCGCTATGGTGTTACACATGCCCCATGTTTCGTTGAAGTTTCCTGTAAGGGATACTTCAAGGAAACATCCATAACACCTAAGTGGTGTTGGCTAAAGAAAAAAATTGTACCATCCAACTTCAGTTGGGAGCAAAAAAATACACATATTACAAATATACAGTATATACACTAAGAAATGCATATATTTCTTTCAAAAACATCCTCAAAGTAAAGCATTTATAGCAATTTTCATTTTCAGACTAGTTTACGGAAATTAATTTTACATATTTACACAAAATACCTGTAAGCATGTTCATTTTACACACATACAGTTCAAATAATAGACAAACAATACACAAAATAAATCTGCATATTAGGAGAATAGATATAGCCTTCAAATAAAAGAAAAGGAAATAAACACACATACAATAGCACAGAACATTTTAACTCAACAAAACACAAATTTGTCTTTCAATGTTGTTAAAGAATGTAACTTTCAGAGACACACAAGTATACTTATGATCATAGTACATTTTGCAAGGTTCAGCAATTAATGGAATGTTGAAAATTTCAGTTTGCTTTCACATATGCACAAGTATTTACACAAACAGCTATGAGAACCCTTTTCCAACTGACTCTTTAAATACAAAAGTAACTTTTCAAGGTTTTCTCAAAACAGTTAACTTTAAATCTGCTCTTCATTAATAGTAGTCCAAAATGTTTGTTGTACATGAACACATTAACCTATTCAGAACCTATCTTTAATCATCACTGCTGTGTTCTAAAACAGACAGTCCAAAACTTTAAGTTATTCCAAAAACCCTAGCATCAAAACATCTACATCCATTTAAATAAGAATCCATTTATATTTTATAATAAATTTTCACTGACTTCAGAAAGAATAGTCAGTTCATAACACATTGACCAATAAACCTAACTACGTTCACTGCTTGCCTCAGCACTAGCAGTCTATGTTATACATTCTGCCCATTATTGTTTTGGCAGTCTTTATCTATAAACCTTTAGGCACAAAAACACAATTTAGATTAAGAACACTAAAACAGACATTTTTCTAACTTGACACACTGCCCCATCCTCTAGGTTTGGCAGTTCGTGACCACGTATCAGCTCCTTGCCCCACAATGGCAAGTCCTTTGGCTACTGCTCAGCACAGCATATTTGGTAGCCCTCAATTTCAGGACCACAGCATTTTTGTTGTTTTGTCTTGTTTTACTGCCCAACAACATACTTTTGAGCAGTTTATTGTCATCATCTTTGTGTTTTTTCATCATTATGTCACATCTTTGGTAACATTTGCATTAATGGTACAAAATATAAAACCTGCAACTTTGAAACAGCAATTAGACACTGGCAACAAAACCATTTCTTTTCAAATGACAACATCAGGTAAAATATACATTAATCAAGAAACAATTAAATGTCATACTTGGGGTCAAGTCAGTATTAAGAATTTCTTACTACTCCTTTACCATTGCTTTTCCACACACATTTAGGTCATTACATACATCAAGTCCAGACAATAATTTTAAATCCTATTGCAAGTGATTTCTGCCTACCTTTTGTGGTACTAGACACATGCCTCTCATACCTATTTTTACATACATTAGTCAGGTTCATCTCCTCAGTTTTTGACACACACAGTTTTTCAACATCGTAATTATCCCTATTTTCAGAAACACATTTGCATTTAGTCATATTACAGTATTCATTTACCTTGTTTTCAGTATTCTTACCTTTCTCATCCATATTTCTCTTTCCAATTACTTTTCCAATACATTTTTCCTTTACAATACCCACTACACTTTCATTATTCTTGGCCATTTTCTAGTGTACCCAATGTAATCATTCATTTCTATTTGTTCACAAGCAATACACAGTATGTTACATTATTTCTACACTATTCAGTTTACTTTGATAGAGAAGAAGGAAAGAAGATAGTAAAAGTTCTGAATGATGAAGAGGAAGGTTGGCAGCACGAAAAGAAACGGAAGTAGTACTGGCAACAAATCGGGTCCCTGGTGCTTGTCAGGCACCTGACAATGCAAAGAGTGCATGTCCCCTGAGGGTTCAACAACCCTCATCTGAGGACATGAATCTTTAAATAAACCACATACTGCAAACATAAGCCCTTTCTGATTTTTAAGTATATTAGAGATAGATTATTATCTTGTGGAGTTCTTTGCACTTTCATTAAGTTATCATAAGCATCATTATTCCTAAAGTTCTTATGTTTCTCACACTACATGGCCCTCTCTTCATAATTAGGCTGGCAACAATAAGTATTCAATTGAAAATAAACAGTTCCTAAGCAAAGTCAAACAGTATACTACTATAAATAAACAACCTGCCCCAGGCCTCAAGGTCAACAAAACAATAATTAACTTTCAGGTAACACTCAGATACAATAATAATAAAGTCATGCATTATATTAAAATATATATACATACATCCTGCCCCCAGTCTCTTTATTAACAAGGCAGTCTTTTATGGTTCAAAAACAGTGACTTAAATCTGGTGGCTTTTTAGGCCTCCTATTTTCTACATCTTTCACTAACCTATCCAGATTTTGCCAACGTTTTGTTTCATCAGGTGGCTTTTTAGGTCTTGGAATTTCAAAGTCTTTAGCAAGGTACAACATCTCCTGCTCTGCTATCATTTCATCAGGTGGTTCTTTTTGTTCCTGTAATTTACACTCATTTAAAACATTTGTTAAGGCTTGCCCCAGTATAGTATCATCTGGAGGTTCCTGCAAATTAGGCCCCTGTGTTACATTACTGAATAATTCCTTCGGTTTTGGCCCATTTTCACTTTCTGTATCCTGCTTTGGAAAAATGTCACTAATTTTCTCATACCCTCTTTCAGTAAATGTATATTCACTCTCGTTTACACCTGAAAATTCATCTTCACTGGAGTCATTACTACTCCCTTCCTCACCATCAGATTCACTTAAGTATGCGACTTTTGAACAATTGGCAAAGTTAGTATATTCATTCTTATCTGTATTCATATACCCTTCATCGCCTGAATTATCACTGATTTCATTTTCGTCATCCGATTCGAGCAGAAATGCAACTTTTAAACAGTGAGGCAAATTATCACTAGATGTTTCAGTCACTTCGTATTTCGACTCATTTTCTACACAATGTACACCGTTTGGACAGTCAGACACTTCTGTTATATCACTTTGAACGATTTCGGCCTTAACTTCATATTTAGTATAATCGTCATGTACTTCGATAACTTTCATTTCATTTTCTTCCATGCTATCAGTTTCAGGCAATCGTGCGAAATTACCACACCCTTCTACCTCAGAATCACTAAACACATTTCCATCAACAACAATTTTGTCTGCACTGTTTTTCAATGCAATGTTCACTGACGTCCTCCTTTACATCATTTTTACCTATTATTAATTGAGCACACGTCTTTTGCGTGGCATATTCTACCTCCCTTTCCTCTTTATTCATCATAACCTCCCCCACATCTACGTCTTTTACCTCATATACATTATTAACAGTACCAATATTCCCTTTTTCACTCGCGTTTTCTATCTCCCTTTTATTCTTTAATGAAGTCTTTTCGCACGTTTCCGATACTGAGTTATCTTTATCACATGACATACTAACTTTATTTTCATTCCTACATTCATCTACTACTGAAACCGGCCATCGGAAGTGTCCGATCCCGCCTCTTCTGTCTCTCTCTACGGCAGCCATCTTGTTCTGACGTCTGCCATTTGTGTCTGCTGCCAAATGCAATGTACGCTGCTCCGGCAAGCGCTGGCCCGAGCACGAACAGTCACGTGACTTTCCACTGGGAACGCCACTATGTATCACTCCGCGCCCGTCTGCTATAGGCGCGCCCTTAACCTCCTTGCCCCGTAGCTTACATCTTTCTTTCTCGAATCTAATATTTGGCATCTTTTCTTTGGGCCCAGAACCGGTTTCCGCGTGAATCCGGCCCGTAACACACGCGGTTTTCAGTTTTCCATTTCGTCTCTATTTTGGAACATGGATCCGGGCTTCATACAACTATAAAAAAGAATCTCATCTGCGCAGTGTAACTTATAGCGGGCACCTTTACAGGCCATCTGATTACTGCTCTCTCTGTGAGGTGCCTCTTTCAGTTTCATGCTTTTAAATGATTTCTTACACCGGCGATAAACTGACAAAGCTTCATGCGTATTGCTACAATGCAGCGACAAATTTTGCCGAACAAATTTTATAAAAAATGTACTAATACGATTTGTATCGTTGATTATGAATGCCGCTTCTACTCCACTTTTAGTGACGTTCCTCGCATTCGGTACATTACATTTTACGCTGCACGCAGTTGCATTTGAGCACAGGTATTTTCTGTGGTATAGAGTCACAATGAAGCTATTGTAAAAAACCAGAATGAACTACTCTGTAGCAAGCGTCTGCAGATCAGTGCTCTGTCATATCAAAGTACGGTAGAAGACAATATTATGTGTGCACCGTACCGGTTCGCCAAGTATTTCTATATCAAATTCTATTAAAGATATGAAGGGTGAACGTTAATAAAACCGATTGACTGCAAGGTTTCCTCTGACCGCGTGCCGTGTCTGTAGCCTATCGATGACGATTATGCAGATTGATGATGCCAGTTCTGATAAAGGTTGCTTCGTCGGTAAACAGGACTGATGACAGCAACCCCAGAATTGTGATGGTCTGGTGCAAAAATCATCTTCAAAATCCTTTCCGTAGAGGGAGATCAGCTGCTGATAATCCTTGCATTCGTTGCAGGGGACAGGGATAGATGCGGTTGTCATGAAGGATACATATAATCGTACTTTGGCTTACATGTCGGCAGACAGCTTGCCTGGAGCTTGTTGTAAAGTTTGTCTCAATACCCCGCAGAACCTGGTCTTTCAAATCTCGTGCGTGCACAGCCCGCCGCCTCCTTGCGCTTCAGCCTGTCTGAAGCGATCCATGGTAAGACAAACGCCCAAAAAGTGCTTGGAATACAGACATAAGCTGTATTGATCAGTGGTAGCAGTTGAAAATTTGTGGCGGACTGGGACTCGAACCCGGATCTCCCACTTAAGGCGAGCGGTCATCTTAACCATTTAACCACCTTTTTGTTTTTATTTTTGTTTTTTCTCCTGAACCGCCGCCTTTTATTCCCTAAAGGAAATAGATCGTTCAGATTCAGGCCGGTGGAGGCAGGGTGGACAGGAGCCGAAACCCGAGGCCTGACCACGGTGCCTCGCCCTTCACGTCCATGAATCTCCCACTCCGATCATTTTCATTTGTGGAACACGAAGGCAGGCTAAACAAAACATTTTTATTCGTAGAACTGTTCCCTTCCAGCGAAGAAAATTTAAAAAAGGAACTTAAAGCATGATTACAACGTAATGGCTGTCCTTCCGGCACAATCAACATTGACACTGCACGTGCGGGTTCTAGCGACAATACGTCGGCAGATCTAGCTAACCCGCCATTGGGACGGGCACGTCCTCACAAAGAAAGGGCCCACGTGGTTCTGTCACTTGTTTCGGTCCGTGAAATTGACACGCACATGTCGTTAACTTCTCATATACGGCACACCCCAGCTGGATGGTCTAAAAATACACCACCGAGCTAATAGGAATGTACAAAAATAGACAAAATGCTTCTCAACATCCCAGTAAAGATGCAATGTAGTGAAACCCTTGATCCATATCACTTCCTGCATCTTAGTACACGGATAAAACGTCATATCAGCTAAAAGAAGGAACTGCAGTTGGGGTCGTGAGGTGAATGAGAAGCAACATCAGTCTCATCAACTTCTGCACCTCCAGAACAGTCCTGCATTCCAGACATGTTCATCCGTATCAGGTAGGTGACACTAGAGACGGAGGGTCTGCCGTACGTATGGGATGGACTCCCTGCTGATTCATATATTTGTGGTTGACAACCATACACCAGGCCACTGTAACATTCGAATCAAGGAGAGCTACGTGCACTGAACGTCAGATCAGCGGCCAAGTAGCCGAGGAAAATCGATTTCGATCCAATTTCGGGGATGGCCTCACATCATCCGGCAATAAATGTCATGTAGCCTCTACTCACTCGGCAGGTCGGCATTGACGTAACTGAAGTCCACAAGAAACTCCTTGAGGTGAGGTAGTGTTAGGTAAATATGCGCCATTGTAACTGGTGATCCGGGAGAGGCTGGGGCTAGTTCTTCTATCAGAGTCCCCGTGAAGCTGCACTGGCCGTGAGTCTACATCAGCAGCGTGGCGACATATAAACCAGGTGCTCTAACCCACACACTGAACATTCCGACTCCACCCTCAGTGCTATAGAGGGTTAGCGTTGTAGTGTGTAACAATAAAATGGATTTGAATATTGTGAACTAAATCTGGAATGGACTGGTTTCCTATATTCAACTTCGTGTATCTGTGTTGTTGCCCAGGACGCTGCAAGTGGCGTAATTACGAAAACGCCATGTGATAAAATAATTCCCAAACTATCTGAACGTCCATAACTGTACACCTGTACTGAGATTAGCTTCTACCAAATTAATTAGAAAATCAAAACTGTAAACTAAAGAAACGTTCCTATCTAATTCTCTGTTATGTAGTGCAGGGAACGGTGGTATAGTTTGTGGTGTTACAATACGTGACTTGCAATTTGAACACACAAAATTAGCACAATAAAAATGCTACATAAACTTAACCATCGAATTTAGAAACAATAAATACCAAAACGTTTCTACTAAAATACTCTATGATTTTATGTGTGCAGAATGACTAAATAAAATTCTAAACACTAAAGAATAAAATTATCTGCATAAGAAATGTAATTTGAAATGGACTTTATCTAAACTGATAATAAGTTTGAAAAACATCACCTAGTTATGAATGATACTGCTGTTTCCCAACTGATGTAAAACTAGCTCTAATAAATTTATATAGCTTACCTGTGGCAATGGGAACTCGGTCAGAACTGTTCAAAGTGATGAATAGTGGAACAAAGCCGAAGAGACGCCATTCTGCATTGTTTACCAAATTTATTCAAGATGGCGTCTCTTTCTGAGTGGTCCCACCACTTCCTCTCTGTGGAGGGTATATGTGACAATGTCACACTGGTGATATCACTATCCCACATCTCCTCTTCCCCCACTTTCCCTCCCCTTCCCCACTCCCCCTTCCCATCCCCCATTTCCCCTCCTCTCCACTAAATGTGAAATGGTGGGAGAAAGACTCAGGCTGTGCTGAGACACTGGAGAATAAGGAAGTAAAGTACTTTCTTGGGAAAAGTATTCATTTATTTATATGTGTGCTATCCTGTTAGAAGATTTCCCTAAATTGTGGTGGGGAAACTAAAATGGCAATTACCTTACAGGCTTGCTGCTCCATTTTCAAATAAACACAACTGATTAAAATTGCAGGGGTGATAGAAAAATGATTTTGTGAAAACATTGACCTCATGACACGAAATGGGTGGTAAATTCGAAAAAGTTAATGTTTATTTAGTTAAACAGTAGTTAATTTAAGTAAGTAAATTTCTGGGCAAATGTGCAATTGGCTAATGTTGTTGTTGGACAGAGAGGAATTTCATATTACCTGTAAGCATACAGCTGAGAACTGCATCCATAGCCTCCTACTTGAGGAATGGAAGGTGACAATACATGATCGTAGGGGGGATAGTTTTCAGCAAATAATCGTGATGAAGCAGGATGGTCTATGCATTTCACAATTCTTAGAAACAACTGCCTGTACTGGAGTTGTTTGTGGTTTTTTAAATGACCAGTCAATCCACAGTGCAGGAGACAAATCTGTTGTATTCCACTACCCCAGACTGAACGAAACAGAGGTGGTCGCCTTGGTGTATGGAAATCAATTGAAGATCCCTGAAACGGGTTTCTTTCCCCTTTCCGATCACTGGTGTGTATATTTTCACCTTGCTGCGTGCTCCACTCCACAATACCACTCGAAATTGGAGAGAAACTGTCCTACATCTGCTACCAGAAGAACTGTCTCCTACCGATCAACAAGTGAAACAGCTGCTGGGGAAGTTATACCCATGCATACATACATGGTAAGAAGGGACAGGACAGCAAACTACCAATAAAGCGTAGGAATAATTGCCTCCTACTGATGTACACCTCCCACTGATCTATAACTGATAAAACTTCTGAGGAACATGTACACAGATGCATGGTAAGAAGCGATAGGACAGCACACTATCACTGAAGTGTGGGAAGGCTAGTACACCATACCACAACTGACAGAAAATATTTCACTGCTTATAATGCGACACAAGCACCGGAAATTGAGAAAAATCGGTATAATAACACAACTACTGCAAAAACTGAACCCAAAAGATAGCAGGAGGTAGAGGCTGCAGCTGTATGTCTTCTCATCTCGATGTGTGGTTACGGATTAAGCAGCTTAGAACAAGTTCTGTGTTCCCTCCCACCTCCCTGCCTCGCCTGCACCGTAGGTAGGGATATCGGTTTGCCAGACCTGTTCTATCCTGTTGCTGGTGGTACATCAAGAGATTCATCAGCTGGCATGGATATATTGTTTCCAGTCTGCAGAAATAAGTCACAGACGGACAAAAGACTCAATAGCAGGTCGCTTCCTGAAACCTGTTAAACACATTTCTGGGAAAGTCTGGCTCTGCTGGAATAATTTCCCAGAAAGACTGCCCCCCCCCCCATGGAACAATAACGAAATACCTGATTATTCATCACAGAACTGAACAGTCAACAGCGGTGTGCTTTAAACCGCTCTGATTGTGCTGGCAGTATCTGAAAGTGATCCTTGGCTAAGTAAAATCAGTCTCACTTTGAAAAAAAAACATTAAAGTAATACATTCTGTACAAATGAGATACACGTGGATCTTTATACTAGTCGTCACACTGTGGGCTGATCTGCTCACTGTGCTCTCGACAGTTAGGGAGCAGTGCCACACACACGCTAACCTCTGCCACTGAATGCGGTTTTAACATGTCGTCGCTCACTTTTATTCTACTTCTTCTGGTAAAGTATCCAAAGACTCTCTGCTAGAGGTTTCAGACACAGCACTGTACCGACTAACACAGCTCTCTCTCTCTCTCTTTCTATTTGTGTGTGTGTGTGTGTGTGTGTGTGTGTGTGTGTGTGTGTGTTCTCATATACTGTGGAAGGATGAGATTCTTACCTTAAAGAGGCAGAGGAATAGATGGTGGAGGAATTTCACACAGATCACTTGCTCCTCATGGAGTAAGTGCTGCCGTTCTTAGCAGCTCCACTGCAGTAATGTCAGCTCATTTATTCAAAAATAAGTGACTGAATAAACACGAAAACCCATTCGCTGCATCAAGTATTAGCACTATTTATTCTCCAGGTACGATTCTTATGCTTGTTACAACAAATACTGTACCGACAGACCTCACTTCTCGTCATATAATGGTTGTAATCTCAGGCTTTTATAAAACGACTATTGGGACATTGTAGCTAATGGACACAGTTCTAAAATCAAGGAAATATCCAGCTGAATAAAAATAAACTCGCTCTCCAGGCGTGATTCATACGCTTGCTGCAATGAATATTGCACTGAGAGACCTCACTTCATGTTGTGTAATGATGTAGTCTTACACTTGTAAAGCGAATATTGTGACACTGCAGGTTGTGGCTATAGTTCTCTCAATCAATGAAATCTCCAGCTAAAGAAGTGCAGACTCGTGCTTGTAGTATGAACTTATGCTTGCTACAATGATTACTGAGCCGAGGACATTGAATCTTGCTTAGAATATACTACAAAATAAGCATTAACACCACCTAACAGACCTTAAACACTCATTTAGCAAGCAACTTCCACAGCCATGGTGAGTAGAAGACTTCACCAGTAACATAATACCAAATAACTACTCAATAAGCAATACTGAGCCAACATTTTGGGATGGATAGACATTTTTTCCTTGTGAGTGTTACCAATGTATCTTATGAGGAGAGAGCCGTAATCCTCTTATAACTGAGAAGCTATAAAGAAAAGGGCCCAAATAGGAATAGCTGGGGCTCTACTACACTGTAGTAACATCATAAAAATGTCAAGAAAGAAGTAGGAGGCACTGTACATGGTATATACAATATCTCATGAAGGAAAAGAACCAGCTGAGTTCCATGAAATCGGTACACTGCTATATTTTGCTTTCAGAAACACCATAACACGTTTCAGGCTTGCACAACGGACCAACGCTAATGATATGGACTGATATTCTCATTCCAGTACTGTAACTGCCGTTCTGCAAACACTGTCCCATAAAAATCTTACTCACATCACACATATCAGTACACACTATCTCTCTAGATACATGCATGCTGAGGAGGTTAGCACTCCTTACTGTTGTATAGTAGATGCTAGCCTGATGCATTTGAGAGTGTTGTGGTGATGTAACAGTCCGTCAAGAAATGCATGGTGTATCATTCAGAATCAGTGGAGTGAGGGAGAGATTGAGTGGGGACCGTGCTTGGGAACCCAGCACATGAAACAGCATAATTGCGCTGTGTTTACAACAGAATAATTTCAACCCTCTAACCCCAAACAGCGATCCATGAACGTGTGTTTTATCGGTGGACTGTAATTACCCTGGCTGTGCTGGAGGCATATATCAACAGAAATTGCATAAAACACCCAGTAAGCAATAAGAGCATATACTTACGGAAAATCGAGGCAGCAGCAGCAGGAGAAATCAGCTCCATACACTGAATAACTTGTTGCAGCTCCCTACACACTGGAGTGGGAATCACGTAAACATGCAGTACTGTTTCCAGATTTTGAGTTTCCATCAACTGCACAACTATATGAGTCTGCAAACGCGCTCTCTGATGCATTAGCGTGGGACACTGAATTTTTTTGAGACTATGAGCTTCCACTATGTCCTTTGCATGCAACACACATCGAGCGACACATAGCTATGAAACTAGGGTTACTATATTTCAGCCATTTAGTTCGATTACTTTCATGTTTGTACCATCTTAAATGCATGCTTATAGACCACCAGAAAGAGGGCAATTTTCAGGATGTTTAGTAGGATGACGAATATTACCCATATGAAACCAAGCCACACCTGGTTATGTTAGCAATATCAGTATATGCATATTGAGAAAATTGGGGGAACAAGACATAAAACAGAAAAAATTACGAAAATTGAAGGAAAATACATATAAATTGAGGGGAAATACAACAAAATGTGGGAAAATTGAGGAAGAATAAGAGAATACTTACATGTCTGCCTGGTACAGGAAGATTCTTGTACATGGGAACGATTGTGCGACAGCAAGAGAAATACGAGAAAAAGTCGACATGGACGCTCTGGAAACCATGGAAACAGTAATTGATCGTGGACAGAAATAAAATGGCTGGAATATACTGTTTAATATGGATGAAAACTAAGTGTAGAGTAATAAATTCATGTATGTCGGATCAAAATCCGAGGTGTGACCCATACGTTAATGGCAACCACCTTATAAATCATTATACAATGTCCAGACAAATTTTACATCCTCCTTAGTTAAAAAAAAATGTTCAGATGTTTGTGAAGTCTTATGGGACTTAACTGCCAAGGTCATCAGTCCCTAAGCTTACACACTACTTAACCTCTGTACCCTCTAACAATCGCAACCATTGGGTGTCAGCTAACAAACACATTGAAGAACTCTTGCTACATGGTTTTTAATAACATTCTGCAATATGTCTATGGAGGTAATAGGAACACACGCAAGTTGGGGTGTAGTAGTTGTGTGGTATAACTGTGTTCCACTCTTGTACAATTACATGCTTTGGATGTGACTTAGAGCACTATCTATCTGCAATTGTAAACAGCAAACATCTCCAAACCACAGTGGGAAGAGGATTTCTAACGTATGTGTGATGACTCACGTCCATCAAACTGATGGAAAACCTATTTCAGCACCCTCCTCTAGATTAACGAAGATGCATATGAAGTACACCATTTCCCCATCACCTCTTGGACATAACTCAAGTCTTCATTTTCATGAGTGCATTGATTCTAAGTCAGTAACAAGACTTTGTAAGGTACTGCAATCCCTTTGTATACATTTGTTTGAAAGTAGTGTGTGGAAGAGACTGTGTTCTGTTGTCACAGTTAGTGCAGCATAGTATGTAATTTCACTTGTTGAACACCACTGCTATGCATTTGTCTACTTCCTAGTAAGATGTCGTTGCTTCATGTATTTTCCATTGCTGATGATCCTCTTATAGGACTGGTGTGAGCATATCACTGATCAGATCGTGGAACAGAACCCATTTCAAGCCTCCTCAGCTGAATCCTGTACACCAAATTCATTCGGTCTGGGGTAGTGGAATAGGACTGTGGACTGCACTGTGGGCTGACTGGCTGTTCCAGAAAGCAAACACCTCCAGCACAGGCAGTAGTCTCTATGAGTTGCAAAATGCATCGTTAATTCATCCAGAAACATCTCTATTATTTGCTGAAGATTATTTCCGCTATGTTCATCCATTATCACCTCCTTCCATTCCTTGTGTTGCAGGCTATGGATGCAATCCACAGCTGTATGTCTTCATGTAATAACTTGATAAACTCTTCTCCATTCAAGGCCAACATCTCATCAGTTGAATACATTTTCCACAAATTTAATTAACTATTCTAATTAGTGTTGAAGTAAATAAACAATATGTTGGTGAAATTTCCCGTCTTCTTTCCATAAGAGCATTTTTGTATCATTCAGCCAATTTTAGGCACCTGGGTTTATTTGAATTTTAGGCAGCAAGGCTGAAGGCTGTAGGGTAACTGTCAGTTCAGTTTCCCTGCCAAAATTTAGGAAATTCTTCCAGCAGGATAAGTCACATGTAAATAAATGAACACAGTCCCTAGGAAAGTATGTTACATCTTTCTCCTCCAGTAGCTCAGCACAGACTGAGCCTTTTTCCCACCAATTCATATATTGGGGAGAGGAGGTTAAGAGGCAAAAGGCAGAGGGGAACTTAAGCACCTGTGTGACAGTTCCCCACCGACCACCCACAGAGAGGAGGCAGGGAACTACTCAGGAAGAGTTGACATCTTGAATAAATTTGGCAACAATGCAGACTGGTGTCACTTAGGCTTTGTTCCACTACTATTCCAGTTAATTAAAAAAACAAAAATGTAAACTAAAGAAACGTTCCTGTGCAATTCTTTATTATGTAGTGAACAGTTGTACAATGGCTGATGTCATTACACATGGCTTACAGTTCGAACACAAAACTAATGGAATAAAAGTGCAACATAAAATTACCAAACGAATTTCGAACGGATGAATAACCAAAATATTTCTACTACAATGCTCTGTGAATTTATGTGCGACGACTGTCAAAATAAAATTCCAGACATCGAATAATGCCCACACAAATGTAACGCTGCTTTGTAAGAACAAAATTGTCTGTGTAAGAAATGTAATCTGAAGTGCACTTTACCTAAACTGATAATAATTTTTAAAAACAATACCTAACTATGAATGATACTCTTGTTTCCCAAGTGGTGTATAACTGACCCTAGTAAATTTTTATGGCTTACTTGTCGCAACGGAAACTCGGCCCTGCTTAAAGTGATGAAAGTAAAAAAATGAAGCACTGGAACAACTAGCTAAAGGAAAAAGTCCCGCGCAGTACAATGCAGGGATGTGCAACTACACTAAGCACATCACGCTTCAGTCTTAGGCGTCCCTGTCAGTGCAGTATGGTAACACATGCAAGCAGAAAATAGACTGTCGTGAGGAGAAGGTGGCAGCATTTAAATTTGCTAAATGACTGAAAACTGCCATTAAAATCAGTTATTGAAATGGTAAAGGAGTTGTAAATCTATAACTTCTGTGTGCAAGTGCTGTGAACTGATAACTTAACTTTATCACGTCTGAACGTATATACTAACTAACCAAAATCAATAAGGAAAAATCCTACTAAAACTTCCCATTTTCCAAATAGATTATAAATTACCCTTATGCAAACAGTGCAGCCAGAACAGTACCTGGAAATCTTCACTTCTCAAGTTAATCTTTACTAAATTCCTCACTAGGTTGGCTCAACTAGCACTGCAACGATGATGATGCTAGCAACCAAAGATCACGTTCCGTACACTGAGAACCTCTGTGTCATAGTACACTCCAGGAAATTGAAATAAGAACACCGTGAATTCATTGTCCCAGGAAGGGGAAACTTTATTGACACATTCCTGGGGTCAGATACATCACATGATCACACTGACAGAACCACAGGCACATAGACACAGGCAACAGAGCATGCACAATGTCGGCACTAGTACAGTGTATATCCACCTTTCGCAGCAATGCAGGCTGCTATTATCTCATGGAGACGATCGTAGAGATGCTGGATGTAGTCCTGTGGAACGGCTTGACATGCCATTTCCACCTGGCGCCTCAGTTGGACCAGCGTTCGTGCTGAACGTGCAGACCGCGTGAGACGACGCTTCATCCAATCCCAAACATGCTCAATGGGGGACAGATCCGGAGATCTTGCTGGCCAGGGTAGTTGACTTACACCTTCTAGAGCACGTTGGGTGGCACGGGATACATGCGGACGTGCATTGTCCTGTTGGAACAGCAAGTTCCCTTGCCGGTCTAGGAATGGTAGAACGATGGGTTCGATGACGGTTTGGATGTACCGTGCACTATTCAGTGTCCCCTCGACGATCACCAGTGGTGTATGGCCAGTGTAGGAGATCGCTCCCCACACCATGATGCTGGGTGTTGGCCCTGTGTGCCTCGGTCGTATGCAGTCCTGATTGTGGCGCTCACCTGCACGGCACCAAACACGCACACGACCATCATTGGCACCAAGGCAGAAGCGACTCTCATCGCTGAAGACGACACGTCTCAATTCGTCCCTCCATTCACGCCTGTCGCGACACCACTGGAGGCGGGCTGCACGATGTTGGGGCGTGAGCGGAAGACGGCCTAACGGTGTGCGGGACCGTAGCCCAGCTTCATGGAGACGGTTGCGAATGGTCCTCGCCGATACCCCAGGAGCAACAGTGTCCCTAATTTGCTGGGAAGTGGCGGTGCGGTCCCCTACGGCACTGCGTAGGATCCTACGGTCTTGGCATGCATCCGTGCGTCGCTGCGGTCCGGTCCCAGGTCGACGGGCACGTGAACCTTCCGCCGACCACTGGCGACAACATCGATGTACTGTGGAGACCTCACGCCCCACGTGTTGAGCAATTCGGCGGTACGTCCACCCGGCCTCCCGCATGCCCACTATACGCCCTCGCTCAAAGTCCGTCAACTGCACATACGGTTCACGTCCAAGCTGTCGCGGCATGCTACCAGTGTTAAAGACTGCGATGGAGCTCCGTATGCCACGGCAAACTGGCTGACACTGACGGCGGCGGTGCACAAATGCTGCGCAGCTAGCGCCATTCGACGGCCAACACCGCGGTTCCTGGTGTGTCCGCTGTGCCGTGCGTGTGATCATTGCTTGTACAGCCCTCTCGCAGTGTCCGGAGCAAGTATGGTGGGTCTGACACACCGGTGTCAATGTGTTCTTTTTTCCATTTCCAGGAGTGTATATCTGTTATTGAAACCTCTCTTTGAAAAATAACCAGTATACATATATTAAATATTACACATCGAATGAGAATAGAGCTTACATAACTTTTCCTGAATATAAAAAAGTGCGCTGGAAACCTTACTTTGATGATAATTCCCTGATGGGCAAAGTAACGAAAGACTGCCTGCAGACTGCGCGCTATTGCCTTCGGCATCGGAAGGACCATAGCGAGATGGCATATCCTGCATGTCAGATAGACTTCGACATAACCCATCCGTTGGACCAGCAAGTTGCTGTTGACATCCATATGTACGCCCTGCAGGAGACGAATACAGGTAAGGTGCACCATCTGTGGACTGTCGCTCGTAAAGAGACCCGTAAGCATTACCACCTAGGCCATCCAAGCACGCTTCCCAGCTTGTTACACACTACTAGCTTAGCGTCACCCACGTGTGAGCCCCTCTATCATCATTTCGGCTTCCTGCAACAGGTTGGGTGTGACGGGCGTACACACTGAAAGAGCGCATCTTTGGTCGTCGCATCTTATTTACATATACTGATCAGGCAGGACATTATGACCATCGACCTACTATAGATATAAACCGGTTCAGACGATAGCAGCGTTACCTGGCGAGTAACGACTGATAGAAACATGCATGGTGCTTGTAGTATCAGTGAGCAGTCTGTCCCTGTGTAGAATGGGGAAGCCGCGCGGTCTGCCTGAATTTGACTGAGGGCAGATTGTTATGGCCTGGAGGCTCAGCACGAGCACTTCGGGAAGTGCACGACTTGTCGGGTGTTCGAGGAGTGCTGCGATAAGTTTCCTCACACGTGGCAAAACCAAGGTGAAACCACGTCCAGGCGTCGTGGTGTTCGGCGGCCAGCTCCTCCCCTCCTCTCTGCCCCTCCCCCCTCCCTCCCGTGATGGATGTCTGATGTCGTTGGCTGGTCAGTCTGGTAAACGAGGACAGGCGGTGAGCTGTGACGGAACTAAAATCAGACTTTAATGGTAAGCAGAGTACAAGAGTAAACACACAGTTCACGAACACTCCTAACGATGGGCCTCGACGTCTGACGAACCACTCACGTGCCAATGTTAACACCACGACATTGGCAACTACAACTGCAATGAGTACATGGCCAAGGGCACTGGACATTGGCGTAGTGACAGAGCGTTGCATGGTATGACGAATCTCGGTACCTTTTCCATCATCCCAATGCTAGGGCGCTAATCCTTTGTCTTCCAGGGCAACAGCTTCTTGACACCTGTACTGCAGGACAGAGACGAGCTGGTGGCGGCTCCATTATGCTCTGAAGATTCTCGAGAGCATCAATGGGTCCAGCGGAGCTCGTGCGAGGTACGATGACGGCTAAGGAGTAGCCTACACAGGTTGCTGACCACATACACCCTCTTCTTGGCGATCATGTTTCCCGATGGCAGTAGCCTTTTTCAGCATGATAATATCACTAGGCCATGAGTGTGATGGAGTGGTTCGGGGAACACAGTGAAGAGTTCCAATTGGCGTGCTGGCCCCCAATTTTGCAGATCTGAATCCGATGGAACACATATAAGTTGTGATTGAATGTGGCGTCTCAACTCATGGCCTCACTCCCCGGAATTCACAGGAATTAGGTGACTTGTGTGTGCAGATTTTGTGCCGACTCCCTCCAGTGGTCTACTAAGGCCTCATTACTTCCATGCCATGATTTGTCTGCGCTGTTGTCCATGCCAAAGATGGACATAGTGTCTATTAGGTCATAATGTTCTGGCTGATAAGTGTATGTCTGTTCTTTCACACATGCCCTTAGGAACAAACACCATGTATTCTATTTTATTAACCTAACTATGTTATAAACCATTATTATTCTGAAATTCACCATAGATGTTGTGCAGATTGCAGTGTTCAAATGCCTGAAGAACTTCTCATCGATACTTGTTAATGCACATAATACACATCCGAAGGTGAGCACTGGCTTAACCATGACCCTATGTATTTGAAATTTCGGCTATTTAATAACCTGGAGGCCAATAATTTGTTAAACATGTGGAAGAATCAATTACCACTTGAGATGTGCAGTTTTATTTCAGCCGACATGACATTTGAGCCTTTAATATTGGATGCCAGGTAGTCAAAGTTATACTCGTACATGTGTTCAAAATTGAGGCCTGCTGATAGATTATCCAAGTTGTTATTTTCCTTTCTGGTAAGATTCATATATTTAGTCTTCGTTTCATTAATAGCAAGGCCCTTAGGCTGTGTGGTTATTCTCAGCTCACATTTTACTCTTCATAGTACAACTCTTCTTTCTTCTAATAATTACTGCATCGTCAGCACAAGCACTTATCTGAGTTAACTTTGAGACTATGCAACAAGATATCTGAAGCTTCCAAATGGCTTCTTCAAGAGTTAGACTGATAAGTACTATAGAGAGGGCGATCCGTTGTCTGATTGTTTTATAACGCTAAACCAGTTACTTGGTTCTCCATCTACTCGCACTTCAGCCTTGAAACCAACATATGTTGCCGGAGTGAGTAAAGCATACATAGATGGTATACCAAGCAGTAACAAATCATCTAGCGTTTCTGCCCTGTCCAGACCATTAACAGCCTGCTTGAAGTCTACCTAGAGGTTAAGGTCTTAAATTAATAGTGTAACGCTTGTACTTCACAATGTTTTCAAATGATTACTTTTCAAATGCTACGTTTTTCTGATTAAAATTTATTGAAGATCTTGAAGTGATGTAGTAACCACTGATGTAAGCAAATTATTGTTATAATAAGTGTTGTATTAAAACATTTTACTGTCGTTATCAGACGAAAGTGCCCAAAACTGGATTCCCATTTTGTTTTTGAGTTTTAAAAAAAGAAAACAGTAAAAAATTATATTTTAAAAGCACGTTATTTTTACTTCATAATTTATGCAGCATTTACATTATACTCTAAGCAAATGAAATTAAACGTTACTATTGAAACAATTATTTTCAGAAATTGTTAGAGAAACTGTTGCTGAAGTCGGACGCCTTCTAAAAATCATCAAAATAGCACTGAACAAAACTGATGAAAGGTATTAAATCAGAGAACAATAACCTAGTTTCAAAGTGGGCATAATGTAATATCTTCCGGAAGGTTAGAGAATTTCTATGTGGTGCTTTATTAGGTAAACTGTCACGTCTTCCGGAAGGTTATAGAATTCCACTATGGCGGCTTTTTATTTATTTATTGAATACAGTTCTCCCACTGTAGGAAATTCCCGCCGGGTGTCTTCCTGATAGTTTGGTTTTGTGGCGTTTCAGAGAAAGACTAAGCCTCTCTATCCCAGCAGTTTCGTCTTTGAAATGGTGTTCAGTGTCACTTCTCTCTGTCGGTAGAGAGCGGCCATTCTTCAGAAGCAGTTACGAGCAAGGCCAAAGAAAGAAGCTTCTACAGCAAGCCGATAATGATCAGTTCTTCTTCAAAATTTTCATCCAAAATTATATGTCAGTCCCGTTTTGTTTTAGCTGCTTCCTAAGGTGGGCCGTTCTTCAAGCTGGACTACCTCGTAGATGTTGGTTTTGGAATTTCAAATTGTTTAGTGGCCTTCATCCAAACAATATTCTGTTTCTAAAACACATCAATAGCTTTAATCGTTTTAGAAAGACTCCACTTTCTTTGGTCAATATTCCCCATTATCCTCTTACAAACTGAAACAGAATTCCAAAAGAATAACAGTGTGTATTAGTACAGGCAGACTTTAAACATGCAAAAGGAAGGAGCCCGGTTCAAGCAACTGAAGCGGATCCATTTTACGCAACTAAAGCCCACATTTTGTTAACCAGATAAATATTTTAACCAAACTTCTAAATTGCACGGTTTAATCATAAAATTTAACGTGGAATGTATTGAAAAACATACATTAGTTGAAAGCTTAACCTCCCAATATCTAGGAGACATATCGAAAAATGTGGAACAATGTAAAATAAAGAGTACTGGTGAGCTAAACTACTACTTACACGAGCATACAGCAAGTTATTTAATACCTAGATTGTCGGTCTTATACGTAATTTAAGAGAATGTTGCAAGGTAGGAGAGGAAGGTAGAAAAAACTACTGCTAACTAATAAACGAATGACGACTAAACCCCAAGATTTACGATGAAGGTCGTGATTGGAACGACAAATTTCAATACAGAAACTGAACATGAAAAAACTGTACCAGTTTTCTATCGGAATCCTTACACTCAAGTGAAGAAAGATTTACGGACGGTCTTTGATTTCATTTGGGCATTACAGATTCTAGAGAATGAGGAGTAAGTATTCGGAAGATTTAATTTCAAACAAAGAAGGTATCTAAACGTAGACCTCTTTCCTATCGTATTGTCGCTTTACACACAGCTATGCGCCGCACAGTGAATGGAATATCTCTGTCAGTTCCCCAAAGAGCGAGTACAGCGCAGGCGACAGCGCCCCGTCGCCGTGCATCGGTTTTTGACGTACCGAGAGAGCGGATTCTCCCGACGGTCGGTTCTGTGGAACAGGCAGGCGGCGGCTGCTCTGAATGCATTCTGGAAGACCCATCTCTCTGAAAGGCAGACACTTCTGCGCCATGCGGACAAGAACGTCCCCGCTTTTCTCGCGCCCCACTGTGAACTGCTGCGAGAGATGCAGGGCGAGGCGAAATAAAACGTTGTGCTCTGCGAGATCCCGATTTAAATCCAATGTGGCCCTCTTGCGTCACTCCCTCCTTAATAATCGAGAAACGTTTCCTCCAGATACCACAACGCTTAAGACAGGGATCAATATTCTGCAGTAGCCAAATTAAAATCTCCGCCAGGATCCTCTCTATTTATCGTTTCCCTAAACAAGTGTTTCTTGATCTTTTCGTAATTTTGAACATATTTTAAAGGTCCACAGACAGTCACTATAGAAATTTTTTAATGCAGCATTCTGTAGATTGATTATATGGAACAAAAATTACAATTACTTAAGATAACATATATTTCCTTCTAAATTTACTTCAAAATTAATCAAAACATTCTGAAAGTTATTTAACTTTAAAATATCTCAATAAAAGAGAAATTCCAAACAAATATTTTAATAATAAGTAGCATTGGTTCTTATTTTCGTAGATACTCCACTGGTTCAAATCCCTAGGTATTGCGGAATTGACAATAGGTGTCACGAGAGACGAATCATCGGTATAAAAGGAGGCGGAGACTGTTCAGGGGCGATTCTAGAAGTCGGTCGGGGGGTGGGGAGGGGCTTAGGGGGACGGTCGAGAGGGTTTGGGGGAATGGAATATTGCTTAACAAAAGGAGAGTTGTGGGTCCTCCACCGACAAATTGGTAAAATATGGTGTTGTTTAAAGTAGTTCTTAGTAACTGTTTTGAAGTTCAGGTTAAAAAAAATTATTTTAATGTGAGCGATATTATAAATTACATAAACCACAAAAAAGGTCAACTTACAACAAATTAGTTCTGGATACAGAAGACGACATGAAGGTAAGAACATGAACTTGACATGAACATTAAAAAAATCTGTAACAAACTTCTCTGAATATTTCCATCTTCTGCCCAATTTTTCATGCTCATTCGTCTCTATTTCTTTTTACTGAATATGTCAATGATATGTTCAATGTCCATATCTCTTTCCTTATGGAAATTTGCAAGAGACAATCCATTTAGCCTCACCTGCCCCACTGTGTTACGTAAATAAGTCTTTATTTGTCTCACAGTAGAGAAGCTTCGTTCAAGAGTGCTTGTGGTGGCAGGAATAGTGCGAAATATTTTAATTTAAGTGATAATTATTAGTTTAGATAGTAAGCTATTTGCCGCTCTTATTCTTTTGTTAAAATGTGTTTGAAACACATTGCCAATTACATTGCTACAGAATTATTAAAAAAATAATTGAATCTGTTGAAGTAATATATTGGCTGATTTATGACGTCATTTTATCCAGTGTAATACTATATTTCAATTGGGTGGGGGGGGGGGGGGCTTGAGCACACATAGCTCCTCCCGTGCCACCGCCCCTGAGAGTATTGTATTGTCAGTAGAGAATCAGTAACAACAGAGTGGGTCGGAGAGCTAAGTGATTTCATACGTGGACTAGCCATTGGACGTCACCTGAATAACAAATGCGTCACAGACATTTTAACCTTTCTAAACCGCCTCAGTCGGCTGCTGGTGATATGATTTTGAGGAGGAAACGCGAAGGAACAATCACAGTTGAAACAAGACCAGGAGAACCTAATCTACTAACGGAGCATCGCGGAGAAGGGTTGTAAAAATACGGATGAAATCGGCAGGTCAAATTTCTCGCGCGTTCCAAACTGCTACCAGGAATCCAGCTAAAACAACGACTGTTCGTGGGGAGTTAAAAAGCAGCTTCTCATAAGTTCCATATTTCTGTACTCAATGCTTAGCGACTCTTGAGGTGGTGTAAAAGTGATGCCAATGGACAGTGGATGACTGGGAACGAGTTATTTGGAGTGATGAATGACGCTATACTCTGTAGAAATCCGATTAAAGGCTTTAGATAAGGCGAATGTCCGGAGAACATTGATTTTGGTGTGGTTTCCTTTGTGCGTTTAAGAAAGGCGTAACAACTGAACTCATTTCACAGTCAAGTAGCTCCACAGATGTTGAAGAGATTGAAACAATGTACGATGAGTTAAAAGAAATTATTCAGAAAGTTAAGGGAGACGAAAACCTTGATTGTGATGGATGACTGGAATTAGGTTGTAGGAAGAGCAAGACAAGGAAAAATGGTAGAAGAATGTCGACTGCGGAAAGGAATGAAAGAGAAAGCCATCTCGTAGAATTCTGCACAGAGCAAAACTTAATCATCGCTAACATTTGGGTTAAGTACCATGTAAGAAGTTTACATACGTGGAAGAAACACTGGAAAGTTTCAGATTCATTACATGATGTTAAGACAGAGATTTCGGAACCAGATTTTAAACTGTACCACGTTTCCTGGGGCAAATGTGGACTCCGACCGTAATTTACTGGTTATGAACTGTGGATTAAAATTCAAGAATTTGCAAAACGGTATGGAAATTAAGGAGATCGGACTTGGATAAGATGAAAGAACCAGACACTGTTGAGAGTTTCAGAGGAAGCATTAGGCAACGATCGCTGAAGTAGGGGAAAGGAATACAATGGAACACGACTGGGTGGCTTTGAGAAATGAAATAGTGAAAACAGCAGAGGATCAAATTGATAAAAAGACAAGGCCTACTAGAAATCCTTGGATATTGCAGACAATATTGACCTTACTTGATTAAAGGAGAAGTTGTGCAAATAAAGCAAGCGAAAAGGAATACAAACATCTATAAATGAGATTGTGGTGTATTCTTCGGACTCTCTTGCTTAAATAGGCTGCAAGTTAACTATAAAAGTGAATCTAATCCAGAGTTGAATACCGCAAAAGGTCTGAATAACTAAACTTCTTAAATTGAAAATTGTTGCTAATCGGTAGGTGGGAGGGGTGGGGGGGAGTAAGGGTTAGGATATTTTCCTTAATTATAGCACTGTGAAGGTAGTTGCAGAGTTCTTTCGTTTAATATTGTACCTTGAAAATTCAATAGCAATTATACTTCAAACTTTCTCGTTTTACAGTTGAGATTTTCTGAAGAAGTGTCTTAGCATCCTTGGGGTTATTTGCGAAACCTCTTTCAGAGACTGGAAGCTTTAAAAATGCAATAACTGATCTTCAAAGACCACCCGGATTCTGTTCGTGTGCTAGTGCGGCGTATTCGATGGAAAATGGATGAAAGTCATCTTGCTGTAGTAGCTAAAGAAAAGTTTGTTAAGATAATATAACCCAAAAGAAATATGACCGTGTTTACAGGCTCTCACTATACAGCGATTCTTCATCAATCCATATGATCTATGAATCTCTGAAGTATCTGAGAATCATAAGGCTGTGAATTCCGCAATTAGAATGCCAACACACACTTGCAATATTAAACAAACTGTGTTCTTCAATAAGAAGTACACCGTCTCCCTATGCATTCGATGTAATTTCTCTGATAATTAACTCACAGGAATTGCACCAATTCAACACGTAATGAAAACTCCGGAATGGTGGCTGCCAACAATGCCTAGATCATACAAACGAATCTAGTCGTAATACCTTCGACAGACTTGTTCAAGTTCCATGACAAAAGTAAGCCTTCCACATTTCATCTTGGGAAATTACCACTTCCAGGTCACAATATATATAAATGACCTAGTAGATAGTGTCGGAAGTTCCATACGGCTTTTCGCGGATGATGCTGTAGTATACAGAGAAGTTGCAGCATTAGAAAATTGTAGCGAAATGCAAGAAGATCTGCAGCGGATAGGCACTTGGTGTAGGGAGTGGCAACTGACCCTTAACATAGATAAATGTAATGTATTGCCAATACATAGAAGGAAGGATCATTTATTGTATGATTATATGACAGCGGAACACACACTGGTAGCAGTTACATCTGTAAAATATTATTTGGGAGTATGCGTGCGGAACGATTTGAAGTGGAATGATCATATAAAATTAATTGTTGGTAAGGCGGGTACCGGGTTGAGATTCATTGGGAGAGTCCTTAGAAAATGTAGTCCATCAACAAAGGAGGTGGCTTACAAAACACTCGTTCGATCTATACTTGAGTATTGTTCATCAGTGTGGGATCCGTACCAGGTCGGGTTGACGGAGGAGATAGAGAAGATCCAAAGAAGAGCGGCGCGTTTCGTCGCAGGGTTATTTGGTAACCGTGATAGCGTTACGGAAATGTTTAGCAAACTCAAGGGGCAGACTCTGCAAGAGAGGCGCTCTGTATCGCGGGGTAGCATGCTCGCCAGGTTTCGAGAGGGTGCGTTTCTGGGTGAGGTATCGAATATATTGCTTCCCCCTATTTATACCTCCACAGGAGATCACGAATGTAAAATTAGAGAGATTCGAGCGCGCACGGAGGCTTTCAGACAGTCGTTCTTCCCTCGAACCATACGCGACTGGAACAGAAAAGGGAGGTAATGATAGTGGCACGTAAAGTGCCCTCCGCCACACACCGTTGGGTGGCTTGCGGAGTATAAATGTAGATGTAGATGTAGATGTAGATGTAGACGTAGACGTCTCAGGAGGGGGGCTTGAGGGGGAGGAGAAGGCGAACCGTGCCACCATCGGGGGTGACAGGTTTTGGGGGCGGCAAAACCTTAAATTTCAATACGGTCTCAAACAATAAATGAAACAAAATGAAAGTTTTACATAATTGGAAAAGTGTGAGAATAAGTTGGAAATACAAATCATTCATAAAATGTAGTGTCTATTTGTCACCTGTGAAACAGGTGACAATTTAAGCGCGGGAAATGTTCACCCTGGGTACGCCTTTCAAAATAACAAAGCTTGCTAGTGCTAGTGTTGCCACCATGCGCCTACGCAACACTTGAAATGTATCTTCGTCAGCTTGTAAGAACATACAGAAGTGAAAAACTGTGTAATTAAGAAATAAAGATACACTACTGGCACCGAGCGAGGTGGCGCAGTGGTTAGACACTGGACTCGCATTCGGGAGGACGACGGTTCAATCCCGCGTCCGAGCATCCTGATTTAGGTTTTCCGTGATTTCCCTAAATCACTCCAGGCAAATGCCGGGATGGTTCCTCTGAAAGGGCACGGCCGACTTCCTTCCCCATCCTTCCCTAATCCGATGAGACCGATGACCACGCTGTCTGGTCTCCTTCCCCAAACCAACCAACCTACACTACTGGCCATTAAAATTGCTACACCAAGAAGAAATGGAGATGATAAACGGGTATCCATTGGACAAATATATTATACTAGAACTGGCATGTGATTACATTTTCACGCAGTTTGGGTGCATAGATCCCGAGAAATCAGTACCCAGAAAACCACCTCTGTACCGGCATTGGTACGCCTGGGCATTTAATCAAACAGAGCTTAGATGGCATGTACAGGTACAGCTGCACATGCAGCTTCAACACGATACCACAGTTCTTCAAGAATAGTGACTGGCGTATTATTACGAGCCAGTTGCTCGACCACCATTGACCAGATGTTTACAATTGGTGAGAGATCTGGAGAATGTGCTGGCCAGGGCAGCAGTCGAACATTTTCTGTATCCGGAAAGGTCCGTACAGGATCTGCAACATGCAGTAGTGCATTATCCTGCTGAAATGTAGGGTTTTGCGGCTATCGAATGAAGGGTAGAGCCATGGGTCGTAGCACATCTGAAATGTAACGTCCACTGTTCAAAGTGCCGTCAATGCGAACAAGAGGTGACCGAGACGTGTAACCAATGGCACCACATACCAGCCGGGTGATACGCCAGTATGGCGATAACGAATGCACGCTTCCAATGTGCGTTCACCGCGATGTCGCCAAACACGGATGCGACCATCATGATGCTGTAAACAGAACCTGGATTCATCCGAAAAAATGACGTTTTGCCATTCGTGCACCCAGTTTCGTCGTTGAGTACAACATCGCAGGTGCTCCTGTCTGTGATGCAGCGTCAAGGGTAATCGGAGCCATAGTCTCCGAGCTGCTGCAAACGTCGTCGAACTGTTCGTGCAGATGATTGTTGTCTTGCAAACGTCCCCATCTGTAGACTCAGGGATCGAGACGTGGCTGCACGATCCGTTACAGCCATGCGGATAAGATGCCTGTCATCTCGACTGCTAGTGGTACGAGGCCGTTGGGATCCAGCAAGGCGTTCCGTATTACCGTCCTGAACCCACCGATTCCATATTCTGCTAACAGTTATTGAATCTCGACCAACGCGAGCAGCAATGTCGCGATACGATAAACCGCAATCGCGAAAGGCTACAATCCGACCTTTACCAAAGTTGGAAACGTGTTGGTACGCATTTCTCCTCCTTACACGAGGTATCACATCAATGTTTCACCAGGCAACGCCGGTCAACTGCTGTTTGTGTATGAGAAATCGGTTGGAAACTTTTCTCATGTCAGCACGTTGTAGGTGTCGCCACCGGCGCCAACCTTGTGTGAATGCTCTGAAAAGCTAATCATTTGCAAATCACAGCCTCTTCTTCCTGTCGGTTAAATTTCGCGTCTGTAACACCTCATCATCGTGGTGTACAATTTTAATGGCCAGTAGTGTAATTGTCACGATATGACGGAGTAACAGTTCTTATTCAGCAACCTTAAATACCTATAGCAGTATCTCTGAGAAAAACACTGTAACAAATAGATAAAGAATAAGTCAAATATGAACAGCCCATCACATGCCAACATCTTTTGAACCCAGACGTTGTGATGAAGTGACGTCTACACGTCGAAAGATCCGTGGAATCCTTTCCCCACTACTCTCTATCCTTTGGTGCTGCCATTAGTATCACTTCATTTTACTTCTTCCCGATACGTGCTCCTAAATTAATTTTGTTCTGCATTCTCTACACGTTATTTAAATTTCCCCTTTATTTCGTTTTCTGTGTCGATGGTGAGGCCATAATCAATAGATATTAAGATCATACTGAAAAAAACATATCTAACCTTATATTTGAGCTGAATCAATTAATCTGCTCTATATGCACTGTTTATCCAGTTTCGTCGTATTTCAAATTGTTGGCGTCTCAGAAACTTTATTTCGGATTTAACTGTTATTTTGTTCTACAATAAATCAAAGTACTTTCAGAACTGCCTATCGTGAATGATAAATCGGTGGTGTGGGATGTCCGAAAGAACGCCTTCTCGATATCCGGCCATAGCCGTTTTTCCTTTTTGTATAATGGACACATTAAATAGGCACTGGCGATTTACACATTTGATTCCATAAAAATGAAGCATTTATATGTAAGTCACTTGCTGTCCTCCCATTTTGTACGATGGAAGTGCCAGCGATACCGCTGACAATGCAGTACTCAGCTGTGCTGCTCACTACAGGCCTCACGCCGCAAATGTATCCATGATGCCACTCAGCCTTGGCAGTGGTGTTGTGAAGTTAGTTAGTTAGTTAGTTACGCGTCCCACTGATCAATCTCACGGTAACCATTATGTGGAACGTTTCAAGAGCAAAATAAATGCACACATGTATTATTTTTTTTTTAAACAAAAGCGTAAAATTATTGTTACCTACCCCATTCCGTACATCAAGAACAGAAGTGCTCATGATCGAACCCTGTGGAACACCTAATGTAATTTCACCCCAGTTAGATGAAGTGGCAGATTTCCTTATACTACATAAAGAAAATTTTTGCTCCCTGTTCTGTAGCCGGCCGGAGTGGCCGTGCGGTTCTAGGCGCTACAGTCTGGAACCGCACGACCGCTACGGACGCAGGTTCGAATCCTGCCTCGGGCATGGATGTGTGTGATGTCTTTAGGTTAGTTAGGTTTAAGTAGTTCTAAGTTCTAGGGGACTGATGACCTCAGCAGTTAAATCCCATAGTGCTCAGAGCCATTTGAACCTGTTCTGTAGATATGACTTAAACCACTCATATGCTGTTCCATTTATACCACAAATTTGTAATTTCTGTAACATAATGTCATGGTTCACACAATCAAACGCTTTGGATAAGTCACAGAAAATTCCTATTCGTGACATTTTACCATTTAAAGATGCTGTTACGTGGGCAGTGAAATCGTGTTTTGCTGTCTCATTGGAACAGCATTTTTGAAATCTAAACTGTGATTTACTAAGTGTCCCATTACTCCTGAGATGGCTAACCACTCTTGAGTCCATTACTTTCTCGACAATTTTTGAAAATGCTGTGAGCAAGGATACTGGCTTAAAATTATTTACATCTGTGGTGTACCCTTTTTTGTAGAGAGGCTTGACAATGGCTTATTTTAACCTGTCTGGGAAAATACCTGGAGTTGGTGATGCATTACTGATGAGACTCGGAACATCAGCTGTAACTGTTCCACATCGTTTTAATATCTTGTTAGATATGTCATATACTTCAACACAACATTTATTTTTCAAAGATTTTATGTTTTTCATTATTTCACAAGAGCTTGTTAGATGAAAATTAATCTGACAAGGATTTCTCTGAACTGACTCTTCCATGTAGTACATGGTTTATTCTCTTGAACTATTCTCACCAATTCTTTCACCTACACTTAAGAAATGGTTGTTAAATACATTAGCTACTTGTTTACTCTTGGTTAAGATGGTTCCATTCTCTTTGATGGTAATGCTATCTACCCCAGTGGTTACTTTTCCTGTCTCTCTTCTAACAACATTCCATACTGATTTGATTTTATTGCCCGATTTGTTAATTTCATCTCTTAATACACATATTTTTTTGTTTTTCTGACAACTTTTCTCAGTATGTTACAATAATTTTTATAGTGTAAAATTACATTTGGGTCTTTACTAATTCTTGCTGCATCATAAAATTTTCTTTTCCGTTCTGAAGACACTTTAATGCTTTTAGTGATCCAAGGTTTCTTTGAAAACTGTTTGGTGTTACATTAAGTAATTTTTTTGGGGGCAACTGTGTTAAAAAAAGTATACAAATTTATGCTCTATAGGTACCAGGCTGACCAACCTTACACTATTACTTAAGTTTCTGAATTATACACCCCGCTAAATTTTTTAAGTTAATCAGTCGTGCATAATGTTCTGATAATCAGTTTATCACAAGGCAAGCATGTTTCAGTTTTACATCCTCTTGCTGCACAAACACATTAACTATTATAGTGCTACTCTCTTGAGCTATATGTGTAGGGAAATTCATCATTGATTCTAAGTTATATGTCATTAATAACACTTCTACTTCACTTTTCCTTTCAGAAGTGGATTGAAAGTTTACATTGAAATCACCACAGATTAATAACTTCTTCTTCTTGTCTGACAGACAGCATAACAGCGAGTCAAACTTTTTTTTATGAATAGCTCCCAGTCTCCTAATGGGGACCTGTACACTGTTGCTAATATCAACACTACATTATCTAACTGCAGTTCACATGCACAAACTTCAAAGTACTGATCGACACAAAATTTGCGTACATCTACGGTTTTGTACTTATACCCTTGTTTTGGGTAAACTCCTCCTTTATGCATGCTAGATCTGCAAGTGTAAGATGCTAAATTATATCCATTTATGTTGACACTTTCCATCTCCACAGTTACATGGTGTTTAAAGTATATCAATCTCATTCGTATTTTTAGATCCTCTAAACACATTAACGGCTCATCTACTTTATTTTTTATTCCCCTGATATTCTGATGAAGTAAATTGATATCACCCTTAGCTTTACCCCTATTTACTGTACATGAAGCATCTTTTATTCTACTTTTTTTTACTATCGTCAGTCCGGACTTTGGCTTTAACGTAAAACAACCTGTCTGCATGGTGTAACTGTGGCCACCCATTCAGTATTTGCTAATAAAGAAGCTAACTTATCTTTCCCCTTCGTATTTAGGTGCAGGCCCTGTGTAGTGTATCCCAACCTACCGATAGCATAAACTGGAACAACGCTCATTTGAGATTTTGCCTTTGTCTGGAGCATCTTGTTGAGCTCAATGTTAACATGCCTTGCAGTAGTATTTACCCAGGACCGATCATGTCTCTGGAAGACCTTCACAAACCTCACATTTGTGTGAGCAGTTTCTGCTCCACCTTTGTCCAGGTCACTCCTTATACTATATCTTGGACTCATAGCCAGTCTGTTTCCTGCTCCCCCAACTATAATTACCTATCACTGAATTGCTGATCTAAGTTTTCTGTCACCTGGCTAAGACTAGCACTTGGTTTCACAAAACTTTGTGACTTGGTACCCTTCACCTAATTTCTTCTGAAGCCACTGGCCTACACCTTCCCAGTTGCTGGCAGCCGATAGTTGCCAGTTGCATTGTAGAGAAACAGCGTTCGCTTGCTTTGTTAATGGACTTCAATTTACAGATAAGTTGCAAGTGAGGTATGATATAGTAGTCAACCGTGGTTTGTGTCAGTGATGTAGGTATTTACATGATATGCTTGTCAGAAATATATTTCATTTGCCAGACGAATTTTGTTTTTGTCTATTAAGTTCAAACAATAATCATGTAGATAAAGATTTCGTTACAGGACTTATCTTTACTGTTGTAGGCTTTTCAGTAATGCAACAAAGATTGTGATAAAGGTTAATACTAGTACATTCAGCTGACTGTACCCAGGGATTAGCGGTATAACGTGAAAAGGCTTTCTCACAGTGACGTGACTTGTTTTGATTAGGCTACATTGCGAATGTTACAAGCCCTTACAATTTCTAACGGCAGGAAGCGCCTCTTCTGAGGTCAGTATAGCAAAAGACGAGCTGGAAGAGAAAATGTGGAAAACAAATTGAAATTTTTGTTGCATACATTTTTTCAATCGAAAGAAGGTTTTGGTCAAGATGATCCACGCACGAATCCAGATACAGGCATGAATCTGGGTAAACTTCTGGTACGTGTAGATGCACCTTCAAGGTCACAGGGCAAGTAAGACGTTGTGTGCGAGCTCTCTAATGAATGCGATACTGTTCCAGCTCAGTCTAGCGCCTATAAACCTTATGCTCAATGTACAAGTTATATTGTTGATCCAGGTCCCCCAAAATGTCCTGACAAAACATAAGATTTTGTAAGGAAAACCTTAGTCAAAAACTGTCCTCCAGAACAAACAACCCAATTTTTCTATCCTAAGGATGATTATAATCGTCGCTTACGTCTAAAATTACAGTTACAGTTGTCAGCATAAACCTACTAAGTATTACCGCAGATATATGGATAGCTACAAAGTTACTCGAAAAAATAACACAGTATCTCACAAATTGCAAGGAAGTTATCAAATTCCAAAATTACCTACTACAAGCTAAGGAACTGGCAACCCGGCTCCGACTGTAGCTGGTACATTGCAGATACAAAAGAGATGAAAGAAGAAAGAGTCTCAGTATGAGAGAGAAGGTGACAAAATTGAAAATGTAAAAATGAATAACAAAGTAGGTATTTAATTTACTCGATGTTATATAGCATGTGCTCTCAATGAGCGATTTCAACAGCTTAAAAATCCAAGTGAGCTTTTTGATTTTTTATATATTAGTAAAATTAAAGACATTTCATCTCACATTCTAACTGACAAGTGTTCCAAACTGCGTGTCTGTTTTAGTCACGGACAGGTGAAGAACGTCGATCTTGCGACTTTAAAGATAAACTTAAATTGGTCTCAAAATTGGTGAGCTCTGCTAACACTCTAACTGAAACTTTGAAACTCATGCAAGAGTATGGCTTTGTGTCCATCGTAAGTGTAGCCTTACGAATTTCGCTAACACAACTGGTGACAACGACAAGCGCAGAAAGAAATTTGTGAAAGCTGAAACTGACTTAAACATACCTGTGATCAATAACTGTTTAGGCACGACTTTGTGGGCTGGCAACGTTGTCGAACTAACATGAGCTGAATGTATGTTTGGACTCGAACGGACTCATAAATGAGTTGGCTGATGCCATAGCAAGAGAAACATCTGTTACATAAAGTAAAGGTGTTAACGTAAGTTTGTCATTAATTTTAGTTTTGATTTATTAATGTGTGTCGTGTTTTTTCTTTTATTTACTTAAGAAAGATTTGTAATAAGACAGGCATACATTTGTTTTGTCTAAAGGCCCAATAGGTTGCCAAATGTCACACGCCTGCCGAATGTCACCTTCCTGGCAAACGTATTGCCGGAGGTGCCATTTCACTGCTTACTTTTCCTTGTTCTGTGAGATCCATAGTTCTTTTCGGAGCTCGTTGACTTAATTCTGAACGTTTCGTGCCTTATGCAACTTCTGCTACCGTATGCAAACTACCATTATTCAGCGCTGCAGTGGACATTCGTTCAGTGTGCAATGAACAGCTGTGCTTTTGTTTCTATGTCTTAGTGGTGTGCTACGAATTAAGTAGAGCTTTTGAAGAAAAAAGTCTATGAAAATACGCTCTTTCACGGAATCTATCACTTCTGCTCCACGACTAGTGCCCCACACCTGGTTCTGGCCTTAAATGCATATCCACGTCAAAACGGCGTGTTAGTAAGCCTGATAAGTGAAACTAAGACGTCATGGACGAATGACACTGTGAAACCTTTGACTACATCTAAAAATGCATGGACGGCCGGGTTGGGGGGGGGGGGGGGGGGGGAGAGGGCGACGGCAGAAATTTAAATTTTCGCACGGGGTGGCAAAATCCCTGAAGCCGTCCAGCGTACTTCTCGCGAACGTAACGCCATTTTGACATCACACACAATATCGAATACAGCAGGAACTGCGTTATCACAAGACTTCCTGCATGAGTATTAGATATTTATAAAAGAATACGTCATTCTTCGAATTATTTATTATATTTATTGTTATAACTAAATGTCACATAATTATTTACCGATAGTTCATGTCTTCATATAAGAGTGGTCATTCAGGAGTGAGTTATTCATATTATCAATAATTTACAAATTAAGCATCAAACACGATTGTATTATAATTTGCAGTATGCAGTTTCAAGGTAACGGAACACTGAAAATTTATCAACAACATGCCGTCATTATAATTGAACGTCATCAACCATATAAGCTTCAAGAGATACTTTGAAAATCAAGAGAGTATTTCACATGCCAAGGTGCTAGCATAATCGATAACGTCGTGGTTTTTGGACTCAAATATGTAGTTTTTTTTCATATTACCGTTGAAGTTTCTAGAATTTTCTTATAACAGTAACACATGTATGTTCGGCAATATTCGAAAAAAATTACATTTTTGTCTGATTATAGAACGAAGGATGAAATAAATATTTAGCTAATTTCGAGTGTGTGGTTAGACAGGTGGCTAAGATGGCAACTATAATTGCAACTGAAACCAGCAGCAATAAAATTTCTGTTCTTCTTCTTCACACATATTAGACTTTTTATTTCCGAACATGTAGCGATTTCCGAGTGTGGGGTTACGTAAGGACCTAAGGTGACAGCCTGCTGAAACAGGCAGCAATAAAATTCATATTCGTCCTTTTCATAAATATTTGACACTTTATTTCCGGATGTATGGCGAAAGTGTGTGTGTTACGCAGAAGCCTAAGAGAACTGCTGAAATTGCTGCGAGTGAATCTAATATTCAAAATGACGTCACTTTTGCGGTAAGTGTTGTGGAAAGAAAGTTACACTGGCCCTGGTCACTGAAAGGAGTAAAACCTTCAGTGTAAAGAGGTCTCAGCTCTCCCAAAAGCGAATTGACGACGTTCATTTCATATGTTATAGGCATAACTCGCGCGACGTGACACAGTAATCGTTGAAATTCTCCTCAACGTAAACAAGTAATTCTTTTTTTCGGCTACAGTAAAGGGTACACTAAATGGCCCCAGGAAAGGCAAAATTTTATTGATTAACATTTACACTATCACTAATGGCCATAAAGCCTTTAATCTGATTTTGTGTTTTATTTGTTATTACTAAACGTTAGTAATTTGGCTGCCCAAGACGATGACTGCAGGTTTTTTCTTCCATTTTATCCGTACTTTGTAGCTAGTAATAACATGCTATCTCTTTAATTATAAGGTTGAGAAAGCGTATACAGTTGGTGCTTTCGTTATATTTTAAGTATCTAGTGTAACAACTGACTTTTGATTAACAAAAGAGTTTGTTTAATTGGTTATACGTTATTGAAATTGATAAACAATGTTTGGAAAAGTTCATTTACTACTGTAGTTTTTGATGCAGTAGGTTTTAGTTGCTTAGTAATGGGTATGTTTGTACTTATTATCAGTAAAGTGCATACACTGATATATATTCAGGTCAGTAAATAATGTGTGAATTTAGATTAGATGTTGGTAATCGCATGTGAAGATTTCATTCTTACATACATGTGGAAAAATTAGTTTAAGGTTTGCATTGGTTTCAGATAGATGTAGAGGAGGCAGTTGAGAAAAAAACACGAACACGCAAGAACGTAATATTAGATTGGGTAGGATGATGGAAACAACGTCACCAGTATGTCAGGTTGAAGTCTCAGGACATGTGAAAAAGATCTGGTTGTGCAGATTAAAGGAGGCCTTTTTGGCACTGGAACTACTGTGGGTGGAATTGGGAACTTGGTTGATCCTCAAACTGGGCAGCTGGGACAGCACCATCATAGCGCCACACTCGTAGTCATGGCAAGTTAACATGAAACATGTTCCCAGGCATATACAAGTACTTGTTATGGATGTTAAGCTGAAAATGGGTACCGTGCACACAATTTAGTTACTTTATATCTGCTTTGAATTTTGAGGATTCAGAAGAAGTAAATTACACAATGAGTTTAGTCAGAATCGATAGTTAGTATTTAAATGCATATTGATGTTATATCCCTGATCAATTGCGAACTGCTGATGACTGTGTATCAACTATCATTGTTTATCTCTGGTACGTTCTTCACAGTATCGTCAGTTGGGATATGACAGCAAAGGCACTGGTTGACATTTTAGTGACAATAATACTTATTGCTCAGGCTAATTGTTAAGGTGCATTTTCCAGACCAGCTGGAATCTTTCTCAGTGATGTTATATCCCTGATCACTTGCGAACTGCTGATGACTGTGTATGAACTATCATTGTGTATCTCTGGTACATTCTTCACAGTATCGTCAGTTGGGATATGACAGCAAAGGCACTGGTTGACATTTTAGTGACAATAATACTTATTGCTCAGGCTAATTGTTAAGGTGCATTTTCCAGACCAGCTGGAATCTTTCTCAGTCTGTGATACAACACTAACTTTTAACACGACACTGCAAGTTCTAACGTCGTCACATGTAGTTCACTTTCGGCTGTTAGTCACACATAGTTACTTTCCATGGGCTTTATGAGTAGAAATTTCTACAAGCATAGTTTACATAACAATTATTAATGTTACCATCTCTGAATCTTGTCGAATTCAGCTCAGAAATGACACAAATCTGTGACACCAGAACCGGTAATTGGAAGCTTCCAACGAAGGATCAGAATTCCTGAGTGCAGAGCCCACCACAAAAATCCCATAACTCAGTGCACCTGTACCAGTATGATCTGGTTTAATACATAGTTAGACAAAATAGAAAACATTTCATCTCATTTCTCCGAACTGGAGTGAGTTAATGTACCTTGACTGTGTCATGTATAGCTTTCTAAATTGTTGTAGGAAAAATTTTACCTGCTCACTCTCAATTGAGACTCATTCCATTAATTGGAATCATAAGGAAAACATTGTTGTTGTGTAATCATTATTAATCTTTTAAACTGGGCAATCATAATGCTACCAAATTGTCACCTTCTTAATTATTAATGAGGAATAAAAATAAAGAAAATAAAAAAATTCATGTATCACAAAGCAATATAGAAATAAATTAAGAAACCATGTATTCTCTGAAATAAATGTATTAATACATAACCATGCAGACTAGTAAGACTTCCTATATTCCAAACATCTCTTATCTCTACACACACAACATCTGCTGAAAACAAAAAAAAGAAATGTTATACAACAACTATCAATACATAACTAAAAATGCAAGCATAATTTGGGCGATTATTTTCTCTCATTCCACCAGACATAATACTTCTTAACGTCCTGACGGGGATGTAATTCCCTGATCCAGTGTGCATATGGATATCATCATAAATATGTCTTGGATGAAGTAACCTTGGAATCTCAAAGGGTCCAACATATAGTTACCACATCTTATTTCTTCTATTGAATAGTCATGAATGTGGATAGGTTTTTTAATAATATCAAACTCCAACTTGGAAGTGTTGAATATGCAGCAATTTCTTGACAATCAATCTTCCTCATCCTGGCTAATGCCTCTAAGATTGACTAAAGCTGTCACACATACATCTAAACAAAGATGTACTTTTCCTCTGAGTTTAGGCAGCACTAGGAGCTGACTGCTGCAGGTACTGGTTGATAGTTCAGTGAAATCCCATTTGAGCGTCCTTTATATTTCTTCATATGCTGCTTGTCATTGTTTCCGTGGAAATGAGCAAACTATGTTTTCTGAGGGAAAAACATAAAAATGGCAGATATATCCTTTTATACATCCTGGTTTTTCCTCTATCACTTTGTAATAATGGTTCAGGAGGTTTGACAGTTGCATTCTTGTTCAATCTGAGGTGCTTTGGTTCACTGAACTTCTGTTGGACCAGCTCTGTCAATCCAAGTACATCTATTACATACAGTGGAAACCTACAGGTTTCTCGGCTCTGCTTCATAATTAAATGTACGCGTGTCTCCCAGCAGTATCTGCCATGACCATCCTTCATCCATAGCAAGTCTACTTGGCTGACAGCATTGTCATTTCGAAAAAAACCTTGCCTGTGGAGAAGTCAACTTGTACATCTCCCTCCCAGATACACAGGCCTAGAATATAATTAATCACTAACTTATGCACCAACAGGAACGCACATTCCATCACTGTGTTTCCTAGGTTAACCACCAACTGCTTCTGTATGCTTATACTCTGGGATCTCGTGCTCACAGCTCCAATAATTTTACAGTTTTGTACCTGAAAGATAGTGAACTTGGTTAAGCTTTTGTTCGCCCACTACAGCATTTTCATTACACCTGACCACATTACCCTCTTTTTACTAACATTAACAACAATCTCTAACACAACACATGTTACCTAAAAGAATACTATTATTGGCAAGGGACCTATTTAAGTTTTAAACTTCTCTCTAAATCGACGTGTGGATAATGGGGTTCGATTTTCAGGATGGGTACAATACACAAGTTATAACACATTATATGGCCTACCTACATCTGGATTTATCCGCGCCCCTTTAGCAAACAGCTTACAGGTATGTAGCCTTCCCTTATGACAGATCCACTGAAAGAAAACTGTGTCAACGGAGATTGTTTTGCCTACAAGCTCTGAAGGAGCAGTTTCAATACTTTGTTTCAGTTTACATTTCTTAAATTGTGTCGGAAGTAAATTTACTTTAATGACTTTTACTTAGAAATAATATGGAGGCATATTGAGATATTGTTATGTGGCTTAATGGCTGCCACCTTTACTTTGAATAATTTATAAAGTTAATATTCTGATAAAGCAAATATAAAGTTAAGAAAACTCAATAAATTGTGCTTCGCAATGACATATCAAAGCAACCACACTTCTTGTCTCTTCAGATTGGAAGTAAACAATTATTCTTTGTAGTTAGTTTTGTATGACACTGGAAAATTGTCATAACTCCACAATAAATTAAACTCTTGACCATATTTAGTGACACAAATTTTACATTTAGCAAAATGGCAGGGAACTATGGATCGGTATATGACTTTAGGACAATGATTCTAACAAATAATATTAACAGAACTATATTAGAACTTGGGAAAACCCTGGGGTTGACCGTAAAATTCCAGTTAACTGCTAAAGACCATTAATACAAGAATGTCTTGCCTGGATCGTTGCAGTCGTATTGGTGCTGAAGTCGGTGCTTGTTGCATGAAAATTTCGATAGGCTCTTCACGTCTCCACTGATGGAATTAATCAATAACTACCACATTGCGGTAGCCGTGTTAACTTGCTGTATCATCAGCTCTGTATCCCACCACGTAATAGTAGTTCGACATTCTTACTTTCTGGCAGAAAATAAACTGGAGACAACTTCAGGAACTATAAACTACAGTCACACCGAATATTAAGCATTTTCACTCCGAACAGTAATTGCTTAAGGCTCACATCGCCAGACACGGCACGCCATGCTACATACACTGTGAAGGCTCGACTGTAACTCCTCTGGTTTTCTGTTCTTTCCCCCCACACAATGTTTGCCCCAAGGTCAACCAAATGAGTGGCGGCCGAAAATCCATAGTGGATTCCCCACCTTCATGATTTAATTTTGTTTGTATACGAGTTTATTACATGTTCTAATACCCATAGAAAGCATCAATCAGTGCACCACTTTCATTTACGTATTTTATTTTCATTAAATTATTAATATTGCACAAAATATCGCTCAATTTTCACTTGATATTGTTTCAATAAAACAAAAACAATTTTAGACATTGCATTTTGAATGTAAGTGTATCATCACATATGCCCCACATTTTATTAAATCATCCTAAAAGGATAGGTTGAAAGAAATGTTTCTTCAGGCAAGAGCGTTCCCATTGGGCCCATAAGGTACTTGTGAAAATAATTATAGGTGTACCATCAGGATAACACATGTTGAAAGAAACACAAGTTTACCTTACACTAACACATCATGGAAATTATTTTCTACAAAATCAGTTTCAATTTAAACTTCTTTACCCATATAATACACATTTTTCAAAATATAAATTGTTTATTGTTTTCTTTCAGAAACATCTTTTGCCACGTTCACCACTGACTAAACACTTACAATTAGGTCACTTCTTTGCACTTACAACTAAATACTAATATTTCTATCAACTACCGCTCCCCATCCGACATTTGAACATTTTGCTGAAATAAAATAAGAAAGGGGCCAATGCTCCATAGAGCATGTGTTGCATACTTTATTTTCATTTGTTTCCCAATGTTAGTGGACAACTATGTGATTCTTCCACAGTCATCATGATGTCCACTCTATTATTTCAGTGTGAATCCTTTCTCATCACTCACTGGTTATTATTTTACTTCGTTTTCAAGGCATGGTTATTAAGACTCAGTCCTTTCTACGATATCTTTATGTAACATTTGGTCTCTGTGAAATGTGGAAAGTTACTTTACACCTTGTTCGCAACTGATAACATTTATATACTTGAAAGTAGTTCTACATTACTTTAATTAGTTAGAATATTAAATGTGTACTTCTTTTTTTTCTTTCCAGAGTGTATGTTAGGTTTGATAATTGTCGTTTCGAACCCTTGGCTTGAACGTTTTTAGGTCGACCACATTCTGAATACCGAAATCGTGTATTCTAAATAATAAGCATTGTTGTGTGGTATATTTACTATCCTGTATGGACCATTACACACAAATTTAAATTTTCTTATCTCATGGTAATCTCACTCGATTGCTTGTAAGATTTTGGGACAACCAAACTGCCTACTTCAAATTTTGGAAACTTTAAGTTTTCATTATGCTAACTATCCTATTGTCAGTGTGTTTTGACTTTTTGTTTTCAAACAGTTCTTTCTTCTCTTCAATTGTCATCTCTTTACAAGTGTGTTTTGACTTTTTGTTTTCAAACAGTTCTTTCTTCTCTTCAATTGTCATCTCTTTACAAGGGGAACCACCAAACTCTTTGTTTTCTGTTGTTTCAAAGTTCATCAGGAGTGAACCCGGTACTTTCATGCCTTAATGAATTCATTATTTGTTCAAATTGAGTTACATACTTTCCCCATACTCAGTGGTTTTCTTGGGAGTATGCCACCCAATCACTGACGTATACCTCTCAGCAGGATTTCTTGACAGACTGTACGTGGCTATATGCACAACCTGTACTTGGTTGCTCACCATAGCGTCCTTCCACAACTTGGAGCAATTGAGAGCCACTGTCAGATAATACTTTCTTTGGATTTGGTACATTTGGCAAATAGTCAAGAATAATTCTGTCGTATACAGCTCTTGCTGTTGCTTCTCTCAATGGATAGAGTTTGATAAATTGTGAGAAAAGTTCCTCCACGGCCGAAATACTTTCTATATGAAAAATTACCAGTGATTTTAGTTAATGGTACGAAAATATCCAGTACAACTAACATATCATTGGTTTTAACAGTCTGAATAGGATTTCTGCTTGTGGCATTTGTCACTTTTGCTTTTTGGCCTACGTTGCACGATTTTATTCTTTGTGACTCTGCAGTGACCATATGCCAAATGAAAACAATCTACTACTTCTTCTGCAAACTGCTCTGACCAACATACTCACCACACTCTTTGGTTGGCTGCCTTCTGCAAATTAAATACTCCACAGTGTATTTTGTATGAAGGCTAATGTTAGTGGCAACAGCATCATCAAATTTGACATTTGTCGATTTCAGTGCCTCATGGGCATTTTGTTATTGCCTCATATCTCTGCAAACACTCTTTATTATGACTTTACCATCCACATCTTTGAAGGAGCTAATCTTGGATGTACCATCATTCTCTTCATCTTCATTTGGTACCTCTGCATGCTTGGGTAATCGTGACAATGCATCAGGCACATAGTTGGCAGTGCCTGTTATATATCTAATCTTTATATCATATTGTTCGAGGTACACTGCCCATCTCATTATCCTATTATGCAACAGTCTGCAATGTTTTAAGAACGTGAGTGCCTGCTGGTCGGTATGTGTAATTACGTTATGCCCCCAAAAGTAATTTCTAAATTTTCTGAACCCCCAAATAATAGCTAATGTTTCTTTCTCTGACATCATACAATTCCTCTCAAACTTCGTTAGGGTGCGGCTGGCAAAAGCAGGTGGTTCATGCTGTACCTTGCTGCCTACCTCCTTCTCTTGAAATACTCCTAGTGCATAATCTGAGCTACCTGTGGCGATATGAGATGGTTCATGTAAGTTTGGGTAACATAACAGGATATTTTCCGCAAAACTCTCTTTGATGTTATTAAAGGCTGCTTTGCATTCCTTTGTCCAAATGAATGCACTATTATTTTTCAGCAGATGGTTCAAATGATGAATGTTGAATACCCAGTCATCTATGAAATTGCGATAGAAAGAACACTAGCCTAGAAATGCTTTTAACTGTTTCCTACATGGGCCTAGCACAAGCTCTTATTGCTTCGTGTTTGTGGATACTTCTCAAACCCTCTAGAAGTTATGATGTGCTGCAAGAACATTATTCTCTTTGTCACGAAATCAATTTTTTCAACTTCAACGCCATTCCTCCGTTTATCAACGCCTTGACCACTTTGTCCAATAGGGTCAAATGATCTTTCGAGGTCATGGTGGCAGTTAAGACTGATGATACCTTTAAAAATATTGGTAATCTGATGTATTGATCTTTAAAAAATATCATTATCATCTCTTCATGTATCAAAGAAACTTATCACTATATCGAAAGAAAAATTATCGACATATATGTCCGTAAAAATATCTGCTGCACATTGTAAATTTACTGCCTGTTTTAGAGCTTTGTATTTCAGTATTGAATTGTTATTAGATACCCTGTACATTACCAAGCTAGCGATCTGCTTATCCCCCTTGGAGGAAGAATTGAAAGGAAAACATTGCTCGTTTACGCTTCGCTATAACCACTTTGCTAAAAATGGTAACTGCATGTAGGTGGCACAATAAAAGGTGTCCAGCAGGTTCGTCATTAGGTTTCGTCACATATCAGAATTGTCCAGAGCACTTTGCGTCGACTTCCTGTTGTTTACATTGCTGCCAACGCCATCGACCTAGCAGCTGTAGTGTCAAAATTACGTGGCGAAGCTAAACGTTGCAGTTTCTGTTGGTAGCGCCCAGTGCCGATTATGTCAGGGTTTCCCGTCACACAGTTTGCCCAATGTAAATACGGATCTTGTCATTTAGGTTTTGTTTTTTAAGACAGCTGGTGTGCTATTTATTCACATCGGAAACCTTATTGTATTTGTACCGCCTCCTCAGTACAATTGGACTTCTTTTGTGCAACCTATACTTGCTTCACACAGTCACATAGAAAGATTGGACGTGATGGAAGCTCAAAAAGTAGCAAGACTCCTTCATACAGTGAAAGTATAATTATATTCTACTACAGTTTCAAAAGAACAACTTCATATTTTTTGGAAAAGTTATCGGTATATCGATATTTTATGAACATGCCTAGTGGGAAGCATCAAGACTTGAAGTATACTGATATCTGTGAATTTAGTTCATTACCCAGTATACCGTCTAATACCCTGATGAACAGGAAGCTGAAGTGTTCAACCCAAAGGGAACTTATTTATATTGGTAACATTTAGCCAAAAAAGAAGAGCTTTTTTTCGCGATTCCTCGTCTAACGCGATCTGCCAATAGCCAGTAGTTAAGTAAGACTGGACATATATTGAATCTCGTGAAATTTTTGAAGAATTTCGTCTACAACCTCAGGACGAGCTGTTTCTCTTTTTACTACATGCACATTATCATCCTTCTTACCTACCTATTGTACAGGATATTTCTATGTTCTGTACTCCCCACTCAAGCATTCTAACGTTGTCTTTCTCAACTCCCGATTTTGTGGATATTGGAATGGCATAAGGTGGTTCAAGGAAAGGTTCATGCTCAATTATATTGAAATTATTTTCGTAATCTTTTACTCTACCTGGTATGTTATGAAATACTTTTTCGTTACCCATTGACAAACCAAATAACTCCTCCTTCTGATCGGATGTTATTCCCTGTGTTAATTCATTCACTCTCATAAAGTTTTGCTCTTTATTTGTATCCTCACTCATGATTTGTACTTGATAATTTTCCAGGATGGATCATAATCCATCGATCACTGTTAATTGGTTGATTTCCTACTGTGTTAATTGGCGTTCCTCTAAGGTACTCGCCTCTTCGAAATGAAATGAGAAAGGTTTCCCTTCTACCTAACAGGTAATCAATACCTGTCCACAATCGATGAGCACTTACTGCTTAATTAACTAATCTATGCCTAGAATTATCTCTGTACTCAGGTCACGTACCGCCAAGAAGATATGTAAAAATGGCTGTTCCCTTTATTTTAAAATCGACCAATATTTAATATTTTACTGGTTTGCGCACTTTTACAGTGGCTCCTATTGCTTTCACATTTTGTTTGGGCATATACTCCTCTCCTGGTTGTTCTTTGATCACTTCAAAGAACGCATTGGATACAGCGATAACATGTGTCCCACTATCCAGAAGAACATGTAATTCACGATTATAGCCTTCAATTGCTATTTTTCGTCTGTGTTATAGTGCCTTTTTGTCTGTTTTCTTCACCTTCCCACAACAAATCCTTTTCCACAACTAGGTCCTGCAAAGAAATCTGTCCTATCTTTACATCTGTCCGTTTATCTTGAGCCTGTTTCCTCCTCCTTTCTTCTACATCTTGAACTACTTGTGCTTTCCATCGCACATCTCCTTCCTCCTTCTCATCTTCGTCGCTTTCAGCGGTTATTAACACTTCTGGACTCCATGGAGATTCGGTAACTTCCGCTTTGGTTTCTCTGTCTAATCCTGTCTTTGTTCTATTGGCTTCACACAGTTAAATATTACATACATTATCAGAGGAAAGGTAAATCCATCATCACTACTACATTCGGCTGCATCATTCTCTGAATGAAGCTCGTTTTTACTTTCTTTCACTGTACCTGACGCCAGAAATTCCGCAGGCTAATCTATAAATATCTTGATCACTTTCATCTTCCTCTGACAAGTTACTGTTAGAACCACACATACTGTCTTCCTCCTCATTCTGTATAGATATTATTGGTCATGAGACATTACTGACTTCGGGGGCAGTACTATCAGATTCTTGAGTGTTTAGGTTATCGATTCGACACCCTACAGGATCTGATTCATTTTCGGAATCACTAGCCTCATAATGAAATTCCTCCTGTACTGAAAATATCTCAAAATCTGAAAGGGTCTCTATCACTGTAATAATTGGATCATCATCTGTAGTCTCTCTACTGAAAGTCACCTGCTTTGGAATGACCTCCTCTAATAGTTGCTTGTATTCGGAAAATGGGATTATCTCATAAAAATCTATTTGTGCACACATCTTGGTGCAGTGCTCTTTCCTTTCCTTTCCTTCCTTTCTGCTTCTGAGGATTGAGACTCTTCCAGGTCACTACCTCTCGTATTTTGCTCGACTTTCCCATTTTTCAACCCATCATATATTTGAGAAAATTCCCCAACATATGCAACATCCTCTGACCCGTCTTCTAATTTGCAATTATTGTTACTCTTGGTAACAACATGCCCATCCTTTGGTACTTTCGAAACAACTTCTCTTTGATCCAAATTCTCTACTTCTCCTTCTCAGTCTTCACTCCTTTCCATTTGAATAATTTCTACTTCCGCTACATGTATGACTGTTGTCTGGTCCACAACGCCTTGTTTCTGTAAGCCTACGTTCGTTTGTACCTGACTATGGTGCAAAACATATTTTCAACAGAACACATTCGACCTGCCAGCCTATTCATATCCCCACGCTAACGATTGGTCCGCTATCGTTTTTTATTGGGCCAATTTCGGTTTTCCGCGCCTGACAGGCCCGAAATCTATTTGATGTCCATTTCTGCCTCCTCTTTCAGATTTATTTTGGTTCCTGGACGACCTTTGTTCGCTTGTTTCTCGTCAGCAATCTTCGTCTTCTACCTTCTCCAAGAAATCATCGAACGTTGTGTGAATACTGCCAATATAGCGCTTTGAATCGTCAGGTAGTTCCTTCCATAATTCTTACACGGTTTCGGATTTTCCCAAAGTACTCTGTCCATGATTGTCTGGCATTTTTATGACTACAAATTCTAGCCGCAACTTATCCCTCTTTTGCACTAACCAGAACTCTTCAAACAACTTTTCTTGAATTGGGAGAACGTCATATTTGATGTACCCAGGTTCAGACCTCACGTTTGCACTGCTTGTCATCGCATCTATTGACAAATTTATCTTTCCATTATCCTTCATGTCCTTGGGTAACATCCGTTCACAATTCTTTATGAAATCGACCGGATGCCAACCTCCTCATTTCGTTTTAGGACGGTATTTTTCCTCTTTGCTTAATAATTCAGATTTTTGCACCATAAAAGGAGTACTACACGTTTTACTTTGGAACTAGTGCATAATGTTTAGATTTCATTACGTATTTGCGTGGTTTCATCACCTACATTGTTTTGTACTTTCGAAACAGTATTTTGAAGTGTCACGATGTCCGCTTTCATCTCGTCTGTAATCTTAGTCTGTTTTACAGGTGCCCATTCCTGCAATTTGATCACTGCTATGGGTTCGACACGCACTTCTGTTCTTTGCAATTCAGTGTCAAGTCTTTCGTTGATACCATCTACTTCTTTTTAGACATTGGTCACTTTTTACTGACGAAATCGAAGAACTGAGTTCACGTTGACAATTGCTAAAAAAATGGTTCAAAAGGCTCTGAGCACTATTGGACTTAACATCTGAGGTCATCACTCCCCTAGAACTTAGAACTACTTAAACCTAACTAACCTAAGGATTCGAACCTGCTACCGTAGTGGTCGCGCGGTTCCGGACTGAAGCGCCTAGAACCGCTCGGCCACACCGGCTGGCGACAATTGCTAAATTCGCTCCTGTTGTACCTGTTAGGTTGTCATCTAATTCTGAAATTCTCTCAATTTTATATTCCAATTTTCGATCATCTGAGCATGAGGTGTAATCTTCTTACTCTCATTTTTAGTATCTGACTGAAGCTGGGCTGTAATACTGGATTGTGTTGCCCTCATATTCTGATTCATTGTCAACATGTTCATGGACATGTTTCACAACATTTCCATTAATTCAGAGGTAGACAGTTGATAATCTGACCATAAATTGCAGTCTATTTCTCTACTGTTTTCAATACTTGTGTGGATTGGCTTAACTGTTACATAATCTTAATCCCAATGTCACTAGCCGCCAGTAATGACACCTGTTAGACATTTACGTCACCCTTCCCAGCCGCGCATGTGTCATCAGCAAATGCTGCCTCACTATTAACACTGTCCTGCCCCATCTTGATTTGCACTGTTTCCGAATTGCCAATAGAACTAAACTAGCCATATTTACTAAACCTTTTTCTTGTCCCACAAGAATTATAACGCAGTCTACAAGAGCCTGTCGAACTGTCAAAAACTGTCTTTGCTGTGGCACCTTGTAAGCAGGAGATCCCAGGTTCGAGTCCCGCTCAGGGCACACATTTTCAACGTGTCCTGAATGATGTATATCAACGCCTGTTTGCAGCTAGGGTATCGATTTTATTATCATTTAGCACTAGAGAAGCTGCACGGTCATCAATGGTATCTGTTCTTTCCGAAAAAGATACTACAGTTAAAATATGGCTACCTGGCCATTGACCTTCTTGTGCTAACGCACACGCTATGGTTCAAATGGCTCTGAGCACTATGGGACTCAACTGCTGTGGTCCTAAGTCCCCTAGAACTTAGAACTACTTAAACCTAACTAACCTAAGGACAGCACACAACACCCAGCCATCACGAGGCAGAGAAAATCCCTGACCCCGCCGGGAATCGAACCCGGGAACCCGGGCGTGGGAAGCGAGAACGCTACCGCACGACCACGAGATGCGGGCAACGCACACTCTATGCCCCAACTCGAACGACACTTGGTAGATTAATCTGCCACAAGTAATGAGTGTGATGGGCAATCATCTATTAGGCGCACAACGAATGTAGTGGTGTGGACATGTTGGGAATGTGGGTCTCACGGGGAGCGTGCAAGGGATAAGTTCCTGCACGCGCACTATCCTCTGTGCCCTTGGTGGCTCAGATCAGTCGCCTTTCGGCACGCTAGCGGCATGATCGTCTTGTTTACGTCCTCGCAGCGCAGCTCGCTCGCGGAGTTGTTTACGTGATTCTGCCGTCTTAGCGCGCTATATTTCCTTCGACAGAGTATGGCTCATGCCCACAGAAAATCGACCCTGAAGATTAGCTTTGCACCTGAATATGCCCGACCAAAATCACTGGAAATCGAACAGTTTATCAGAGATTAAGTCGAGATTGATTGCAACGATCTTGTTGGCATCCAACTGTCTATAGTGAGCAGTTTGGTATACCTGAAACTGGTTAACGAAGACATATGTGACAAAATTCAAAGTGCAACTCGAAGTGGTCTTACGTTCCGTCACTCTGATGGACACATCGGTGGCGTTACTGTGGAAAATGCGGGACTTGGACTTCGAACGATACGTATATTTGAATTCCCTTTCTAGGTGCCTTCAGAGGTAGTGGTATCTGCATGACGCCCGAATGGAATGGTGACTGATTAGTCGTACAGCTGAAAAGTGGGTTCAGTTCACTACATACCCGCTTCTCAATTAAGTACGACAGATCAGCATTGAGCTAACCAAACATGTGCCGTCCTACTTATTATATCGGTGGCTGCCCTGCAATTATTGTTTATGATGGCCAACCGAAGACACGGAAGTGGCAAACAAGGACACCTCCGTTCCAGCTGTCTGCAACGCAGAATCACGCAGTTACCGCCTAGGGATCTGCCGGGCACGACCGCTCCGACAACTCTACCGCTGACGTTTGTCGAAGTTCTCCATAAAGACCTCCGACCGCGATCACCACCGGCTCCTACTACTGCCACATCGTCGTCTCCGGTAACGCCTCAGGCTGTTGCGGAAGGTCCGGCGCCTTTGCCTCCTCCTCCTGACATGCGAATTAGTGAGCAATCTCTGGGACAGGGGACGCCCCTTGACTCCATGGTTGTGCCTGCCAATGCTTTTATGCCCCAACACCCGGATCCTCAGGCGTCTTTGGACACTGAAGATCACGTGCGCAAGCAACGGTCGCCGAACAGATGTCGAAGACGGCGGATCGCCCCGTCTGATACCTGCAGGACGCAGTCTCAAGACGATGAGGATCACACCTATCAAGATGTTGCCCCGATGGACGATTCCGTGGTGGAAGCACAGTCTGCACCCCGTCGGAGGTACAACCATCTTTGCATGCACCAGGCACTGTGTCTATGGACGTTGAACAGCAGCTGAGCCAGCACCACTCTCCCACCGCCGACGTGACGCCACCTTCGGACTCCACAGGTACCCCACCGGACGCACACCATCCACTCACCTTTGCGTGGTCTGACGATGTAGACGACGAAACACCCACCGTTGATACAGCAGCGAATGCTGCTGCTCCAACCCACGACTGCTAATCGACAGGGTTGCTGAATGGGGATGTGCTGCCTTCTGGGACAACATTCCTGTTCGCTGCTGTTCTCCGTGCCTCCATGAGCGTCCCAGTAGTCCCAATTCCACGACAAGCTTACAGGATTGGCTACATTAATGTCAACACCATTGGCACCCCTGTCAAACTACGGGAAATGCTGAGGGCGTCGGACCTCGATGTTTCCCTTTTGCAGGAAGTTCGCCTGGTGACGTTTCCTAATTTATATCGCTATGTTTCCTACCTCGCGCTGTGTGCTGACGGAGACAGTGAGACAGCTATTCTTTTAAAGGAAGGCATTGAGGTAGGCGACGTTATTTACCTACCATCGGGTAAGGTCTTGCTGTGACTTTCCACGGTGTCCGAGTCATCAATGTTTACGATCTCTCGGGCACGGCCAAGCGACGGGAACGGTCGCGATTGTATTCCGACCAGGTCGCTCCTTTGTTTGTAGGCCGCTACGACCATATTAGTCTTGGCGACGACTTCAATTGTGTGTTTTCCCAGAAGTACCAACATCCCCATTTCACCACATGCCAGGAACTCAAGCAGCACGTGCATGAACTGAACCTCATCGATACTTGGGACTGCGTGCATGGTAATCGGCCTGGATATACGTACGTCACATGCCATTCAGCAAGTCGTCTTGACCGTGTCTATGTTTCCCAAGGAATAGTAACTGCCACGCTTGATGCTGAGCTATGGCCTACCGCCTTCTCCGACCACATCGCCTACATCTGCACTGCTTCGCTCCAGAGGCAGAAGGTGTGACGCGGTCGAGGCTTGTGGAAGCTGAATGTCGCCCATCTCAAGGAGCCGAAATGCAGCCAGGTCGTAGAAACGACGTGGAACAACTGTGTGAGACGCCTTCCAGCGTATCCTTCAACACTCCGGTGGTGCCTCGACTGCACCTGCTTTACGCCGTTCGATGATGAATTACGGTCGCGACAAAATGCTGTGGCAACGACATACCATGGAATACTATTTCCAATTCTCCGGGAACTCCCAAACCATGTACCCTCTGTTCAACGACAGGTTGAAATTCAACGTATTAAAGCGAAGATAATCTCTCTTATGCGTCACCGCCTTGAAGGCACAATAGTACGCGCAAGATGTCATGACTTTGTACCAGAAGAGCCCCCGTCCATGCATCATAATATCCGAGAGAAGCAGCGGTGTTGGAGAAAGCTGGTCAACGCCCTCGACATGCCAGATAATCGTCGATTGACGTCCCATAATGACATCTTAAAAGCCTTTTCGTCTGGAGGGCGTCCTATGTGATCTCAACAAATATATAAAAAAATTAATTAAAAAAAAGATGGATGGAGCGTCTGCCATGTAAGCAGGAGATCCCAGGTTCGAGTCCCGGTCGAGGCACACATTTTCAACATATCCCCAATGATGTATATCAATGTCTGCTTGCAGCTAGGGTGTCGAGTTAATTATCATTTCATTCTAGAGAAACTGCACGGTCATCAATGGTATCCGTTCTTTCGGGAACAGATACTAGCTTCATGTATATTTATAAGAGATGCTGAATAATTATTAGCTACTGTCAGAATTCCCATACTTCTGTTCACTGCAACCATTTCGAATCTTCCTTTCTTAATTGTCTATAAAATGCCATTGAACTATCCATATAAATTACGAGTCGTCTGTCAAGAGCTGTCATAAGATTGATCATTACATACACACGGTATCCGGTAATTCCCTTAACCTAACGTTACAGACTGAAAAAAAATATATCGAGCGTCAGCAGGGTGCGTGTGGGTTAGTGACATATTAACTTACCATTTCTTGTGTTAGTAACAACTTCTTTTATTATTTTAATTGGTATTCCAATCATTATGCCACAACACTATAAACTGACTATTAGAGCTGAAACTGACTTTGAAGCGCGAATTTTTGCCAGTCAAATATGACCCGACTTCACGGCCATGTGATCTGAGGGGTCAACGTTTATACAACGCAGATGTCCATGTTAAGTTTGATCTGAGGTCATTTTCTGTCTTAATCTACAGTTAAATGGTTTATCCGATCGGCCCTTAGAATGTTATAGTCCGTACATTTATGACTTACGCTATTTCTATATTTTAATTTCCATAAAACTGTTAATTTTTCACAAAATACTCTGCTTCCAACGAACATTTATCACAGACAGTACAGTTTTAGATTTTATCATAGTTACAGAGGTGACCTTGACACTAACCTCTAACGTGAGATAGATCATTTTACTCGATCGATTTTCACTCCATACTGTTTAAATAAAATAAAAAAAAAAATGACATTGCTATTTGAATTTAACTGTATCATCACAACATGTACCCCAGTGTACTGTAGCGGTGCAGAAGATTTACTACGAGAGCATTGTAGTTTCCTGCCCTCTTATTTCCCAAAAGTTTGTTAACTGTACCAAGCTACCCTTTCATCACCTGTTAGGATGGTGTTGAAATGCTCACCGTTATATACTTTGCGTATCTGGGGACTCAGGAAAATCCATTAAGACATGGAAATTTCTCTGCAAGGAGAGAAATACTTCCCCAGTTTTGTCCACGACCTTATCGAAGTCTTTCATTAGGGTCAATATTATATGAAGAGCAGGGAGAATTGTTTTCTTGGATTCGACAAGTGCTTCGTGCATAACATTTTGATATCCTACATCAAGTGACTGACGCTTAGACCAATCTTTCTTCTTATAATAAAGTTCTCTGGCACGGTTATCCCAAAGACACAAGAAGCAAGAGAATTTGGAGTAGCCGTATTGTAGCCCAAGTAATATGCCTATGACTTTCAGATCCCCGGAAATCCGCCGTTGAAACTTGTCATAATTCAATCGCAACAGCAAGTGTTATGTTACTATATGTTTCTTCCACCTAAGGTGCACACCGTATCGGAAACGATGATAACACGTTGCCATTATGCAATAGCACACACTTCAGGATTCGATGGACAATATCCACTGATCACTTTTATAGTCTCTGCCCATACCTAGAACTATCTGTACGTTGCTACAAAACGCTAAATTCTTTTCACTTTAGAAAAACGGAATGGCGTATGAAGGTTACGGAAGGCGGTTACAATTACAGTCTTATCAAAACAATACCACTGCTGTAGTTTTTCCGCCAACCGTTCACCTTCACCTTTCGGCAAAACCAGATCAATCACTAGGCCATTAAGTTCATTCTGTGTTACTTTGAATCAATGTGCACTCATCGTTACCAGCAAAAGCAGGATCTTTCGAAGAAGTGTGTTTTGAAGGTGATGGTACAGCACTAGTTTCACTACCTCCTTCGTCACAGTTACACTCAGATGGGACAGGAACAGGCAGTCCTCTCTGTGAGGGCCGACGGTATGTTAGGATAAGTCAAGGAAGACTTTTTCTTATTGGAAATACCGTGTGTTAATGGAGTTGTCATACAAAAATAACAGTCATTGTCATCGTATGGTGGTTGTCGCCGGATCGTGGATATAGCAAAGCCCATGGAAGGTGCTTTATGATCCAACTACGAATGGAGACTCGAGACACGAGATGCGCAACATAAATGAGGAGCGAAGGGTTTCTCCTGTTCCTGAAGTTCACTGCTAAAGCACAGCCTGTACGCCTTCCTAATATACGGCGTTATCGGCCTCCTTCGCGATTTCAATATAGCCTATCCGCAAATGTAGAAAAAATTGTCAGCACCGTTCACACATTTGCGAGGCATATTGATTCATAGGAATTACAGTTGCCACACGCACTAACTAGACATGCTCTTCCAGGACACGAACAGTACACAAAGTGTAAAGACTGGAACTACGCTTAAATGAAACATGCTCCGTTCCTCCCTTTCGCCGGCCGGAGTGGCCGAAAGGTTCTAGGCGCTACAATCTGGAACCGCGCGACCGCTACGGTCGAAGGTTCGAATCCTGCCTCGGGCATGGATGTGTGCGATATCCGTAGGTTAGTTAGGATTGAGTAGTTCTGAGTTCTAGGGGACTGACGACCTCAGAGGTTAAGTCCCATAGTGCTCAGAGCTATTTGAACCATTTTCCTCCCTTTCTCTTCCCTTCCCCATGTTGCTACGAGACCGGGCTAAAAATAGCGGCAAAATACACGCAGCTATCGTTGCCTGAAACTTCATCATTGTGCCTACCATTAGCGACAATTCGAAACCTATATGGGAAGGGACTGAGAGTGGATGCTAATACAGTATAATTATAATTAAATACACCCCCTTTTTTAAGGAAACAAGAGCTAATTAGAATTTTTCATTATCGTTTCCGTTATCAGCGTGGTCGATGTAGTTGACAACATTTATTTCATTTATTTCATCCCAGTCACGTTTTAACTGATGGCTAGTGTAATTACATACTTCGCTAGGTTCGTTATTCCTGATGTAACCAGATATATTATAAATGGTGGGATGAGCATTCGCTTTTGATTTGTCAGGCTGCACTTCAGCTCTTATTTGAGATTTGGTATGGAAGCTGACTTCGAAAATATGTTGGTGGATCTTGCGGTACAAATAACGATTTACCATCTCCTGTAGAAGGGACATAAAACATCACTTTCCTGATCTCGTTTTTTTTCTTTTCTTCTTTTTGCATGCAGTACCACGTGGTGATAAACCACTAGTGAAATTCCGAAATGCTGATACGTTTTGAAGTTGGAACGCTGCTTTAGTTCACAGGTGAAACTTACTCATACTGCTTGCATTGGTATATGAAAGGTCGTTATTTATACTGAGATACGTTCTTAAGTTCCAGCGACTTGTCCCATACGTATTCGTCTGTTATGACGTCTGCTAGCGTTCCCCAGCGATCGGCCAGTTGTGAAATATCAGCAGCCCCTTCTGCCACCGAAGCCTTTGACGCAGGCGTTGGCGGAGAGAACTGCAGTGTGCACCCTCCGGACCGCTCACTCGACGCCCTCTGGGACACGTGACGCCGTCGCAACAGGCAAAGCGTTTGAGCTACCACCTACTCCCTCTACCTGCCGTTGACCTTTCGGCGTGAGAACGTTTCCCTCGCTCGCTCCGCCCTAGGTGACAACGATTTCCCGATAGTTTTTTTTCTGTGTACTGTGTGAAGTCAGTTCATAGTTGAAATTTTATGCTTCAGTTTCCGCTCCGCGTTATTGGAAAGAATGTGCAAATACGTCACGATCATACTGATTTAAACACACACTCTAAGACAAAATAAACGACACACAACGAATAAATTATCTGAATCAGTCGGAAATAGGTAGATGTAATGAACATGTACAGAAATCATTACAATTTCAGAAAAATAGGATGATTCATTCAAGAGCTTCACAAACTGAGGAAGTCAACAGCGCGTCATTCCGCCTCTGGCCCTTATGCAACCTATTATCCGGCTTGACAGTGATTGATAGTGTTTTTGGATCACTTCCTCAGGGATATGCTGCCAACTGTCCAGTTGGCGCGTTAGATCGTCAAAATCCGCAGCCTGTTAGAAGACCCTGCCTGTAATCCTCCAAACTTACTCTACTGGGAATAGATCCGATGACCTTCTATGCCAAGGAAGGGTTTGGCAAGCACGAACATAAGCAACAGAAACTCTTGTCGTGTGGTGGTGGTCATTATCTTGGTGGAATGGAGCCCAACATGGTTTTCCATGAAGTGCAACAAAACTGGGCGTAGAATATCGTCGAAGTTCCGCTGTGCTGTAAGAGTACCTCGGATGACAACCAAAGTGGTTCTGCTATGAAAAGCAGTGGCACTCGAGACCATCACTCCTGGTTGTCGGGCCCTATGGCAGACGACAGTCAGGTTGGCATAGCACTTCTGGTTGGTTGGTTTAAAAGGGGGGAGGAAGGGACCATCCTGGCCGCTTACAAGTCAATAAGATAATGCAACCGCCCCCCCCCCCCACCCCCCTCGCACTCGGCCAGAGCTGCTCTAGCTTGTCTTCGTGCATAGCAAACCCTACCTTGGCCAACAAAGTCACCAGATCTCTTCCCAATTCAGAACATCTTGAGCATCATAATGGTTCAAATGGTTCAAATGGCTCTGAGCACTATGGGACTCAACTGCTGTGGTCATTAGTCCCCTAGAACTTAGAACTACTTAAACCTAACTAACCTAAGGACATCACACACATCCATGCCCGAGGCAGGATTCGAACCTGCGACCGTAGCAGTCGCACGGTTCCGGACTGCGCGCCTAGAACCGCGGCCGGCTTGAGCATCATAGGCAGGGCCCTCCAACCACCTCGGCGTTCTGACGATCTAACGCTCCACCAATTCGACAGAATTTGGCACAAGCCAGTGGAAGAGTATGCAGGAAAAACGCTCAGTAGCTCGGACGGGATTTCGTTGAAGTTTCAAGAACATACCTTCACCGAGGAGTCAAGCGGTATATTGCTCCCTACTACGTATATCTCGCAAATAGACCGTGAGGATAAAATCAGAGAGATTAGAGCCCACACAGAGGCATATCGACAATCTTTCTTTCCACGAACAATACGAGACTGGAATAGAAGGGAGAACCGATAGAGGTACTCAAGGTACCCTCCGTCACACACCGTCTGGTGGCCTGCGGAGTGTGGATGCAGATGTAGATGTAGAATACCCCTCAGAAGCACATCCAACAATTACATCATTTAGTGCCTAGCCGAATAATTGCTTCTATAAGGGCCAGGGGTGGACCGACGCATTGTTGCCCTGCTCAATTTTCGAAGCACTTACTCTTGAATAGATCTTCCAATTTTTCTCAAACTGCCGTCATTTTTTGTACACGTACACCACATCTACCGATTTCCTTCCCGTTCGGGTTATTCCTTCGTGGTGTCTTACGTGTTAGACTGCATTAAGTAATAAGGAGAACGTGCAACGATACCACTGAAGGATGTAACAGATGCAATTTTTTTTTTATTCCAGCAGTGTGCGTTCTGAAAAGGCAACAACTAATACTGACAGTAATTAAGGGACTCCTACCATAGATCATGTGCTCGCTTTTTCATTACTTCAACTACAGCTATAAGCGATAGTGTTTCCACGCTGATGGGTTCACGTAAAGTTCGGTTTATCCACGTATGCTGTTTCCCTTACTCGCCCCTCACCCCCTGCCCTCTCACCATCTGTCTTTTTTTTCTTGTGTTTGCTTAGATATACTGTGAGGCAGTTTCCACTATGACTCTAATGAATCCAGTACGAACAGCTGCGCATGCCCAAAAGTAAGTGTAAGGGGTAACGTAAACTCCGACAATAGACCATTGCAGTTCCATTGGTACCAACCGGTCGCCGTGTCTCCCTCTGCCGATGGTGTCAGTGGATGCGGTATGGAGAGGCGTATAGTCAGCACACCACCCCCATATGGTCAAAAGTAATTTTCTAAAATAATGAGAAGACATCCTTTAACCATGGCTTCAATACCAAAAACAGCATACAGATACACTGTTACATTATTAGCGTCTCGGCAATGCATAGAGCTTTGTTTGAAATGCTGCCCATCTACTTCACTGTTTCCAATACGAGAATTTACAGGATTCACTTGTGGACGTTCCTGTTACTGATATAGCGTTTTCCACGGCGAGCGTGTCACCTTACTGCAATTCATATTGCTCACAGGAAACCAATAATACGAATAGTTCAACACGAGGAAGATAATTTGTACAACAGCATGACTTTCAACTTTGAAAAACAAAGTCATCCATGTATAGTCAAGATATCCCACTTCTTATTAACCTACTATACCAACAATAAATACTAAGCAGGGCAGAAAGTTCTCAGTCCTCGGGTGTGTGGATTGATGAAAAGAAAAGAAAGTAACTAGAATTATGTAAGGGGTTAATTCACGTTCATCTGGTAGGCATTTCTTGAAGCAGCTGGGAATATTAACCACTGCTTAACAGCACACTTATTCACTTATTTCTATTGACAACTCGTCTGAGTTTGAAAGGCACAGAAATATTCACAAGTACAACATTAGACTAAAAACTGATCTGCATTACCATTTTCTGTGGCACAAAAGGGGTTGAAGTATATAACTATAACATTGTTTGGCAGTGTACCCACGGAAGTTGTATGTCTGACCGATAGCAGAAGTGTTGTCGAATGTAGATTCAAGATGTAAAGATCTTCTTCTATAACATAGTGGAATGCTTGAAAAGAAGTGATAAGTCATTTTTAGAGAAAAAAACTTGTAAATAACCAATATGTAGCCACACAACAGTTTTCGTTTTTTTAATATTTATTTGGAATGTCAAAGATAATTGTTTACAACGAACCAAGGTGGTGGTGGTGGTGGGTAGTGTTTAACGTCCCATCGACAACGAGGTCATTAGAGACGGAGCGCAAGCTAGGAATAGGGAAGGATTGGGAAGGAAAGCGGCCGTGCCCTTTCAAAGGAACCATCCAGGCATTTGCCTGAAACGATTTAGCGAAATCACGGAAAACCTAAATCAGGATGGCCGGAGACGGGATTGAACCGTCGTCCTCCCGAATGCGAGTCCAGTGTGCTAACCACTGCGCCACCTCGCTCGGTAACGAACCAAGGTGGTGTACATCACGTCGAGATTAACAAATTGATGTAGTACAACTTGTGCTCGTCTATCAAGCCGGGAAACAACCTCTGATTGGCCTACAAAAGCCACCCAAGTTACACCTACAATTACCTTTTACCCGCTATATGTGTTCCATGTTTCTTTCGTTGACACATTCCACGAGCTACCATGTATCAGTAGTATAATTAAGGAACAAGTAACTAACTGATTTATTACTCTTGTCTGTGAAAAAGTACTTTAAATTATGTCTCCCTTGAAATAACCAAGAAAAGTCAGTGTAAAATGAGTAGCAAAGGACATTGGGAGAGTTGCCCTATTTGAAGATATGCTGTGTGTAACGCCTGAATGTTGTGGCTAAATAGGCCGCTTGGGAAGAGTACAGACACAATATACCGGGTATTTATCATTAAACTGACAAGAGTTCCGACTGCTGCAGTGCAGGCTGCATACATAGCAGTACGCTGATACGTCGTGGGTATGTTCACGCAACGGTGCACTCGCATAATATGCTGAAAAATTAGGTCCACTTTCTGCCACCAGGTGAGAATATGGCGCTATAAGCAGTCAGAATGTGGTGTAAGTGCAGGAAAAGGGGAATAATTGTGTAACACATGATAATGGTGGTTCTGGAACTTTTATTAGGATATGGTCACAAGTTACAACATGACTTGTTCACTTAGGTCTCCCTACCCCTGCAGTACGCTGCACCTGTAACACGGTATGATTGATAGTTGCTCGAGGCTTTTCTGGTATAATCAGAACGATATGTCATCGTATGCTATCCTTCAGATCAGTAAGAGCCCAGATACAACCCTGATAGACGCGATCTTTCAGATCCATGGATGTAGATCGGAGCATCTGCAAGGCCACGCTTCTGCTTAGAGATGGTGCGCTCATTACCGAAAGTTCTCAAAGCATATTTTTAACGTGGCAAACGACATATGGTGTCGCCCCATCTTGCATGAAAATAATGGTTGGACAGAGTGGCGTTCTTGCTAAACTCGAATCACGTGTTGCACAAGGAAGTCCTTATAACGTGCAGATGCCACTGTACATCTAACAGGCCTGCGAAGTTTGATCTCCTCGAAGAAGAATGGACAAATAATGAAGGAGCTTGTGAAACTACACCGCACCGTCAAATAAGCTGAGTCTAGTGGATGTTCCTGCACAACGTATGCGACATTTTTGTGCATTCACAGCACCGTGCAGAGTAAAATGTCCCTCGTCCGTTCAAAGAATATTCCCTGTCCACATGTCATCCATTTGTATGCACACCAGAAAATGAAGGGCAAAGCCACGACGTTGTAGCCTATCTTGGAGCATCATTTGTGCACATTCTGAATTTTTTCGGGATACCAGTGTAGAATGCACCGCAAAATCATTTGAACTGTTGATCAGGAGAGAGACAATTTCAGTGACACAGCTCGAGCAGTGGCTGCAGAATTTGAGGCCAGTGCTGCATAGGCAGCTATAGCTACAGAAACTTCATCAACAACTGCCACGGAAATGGGCCGCCTCCCTTTCCCTGCTGCAACACCTAATTAACCAGTTCTTTCAAATTCCTTGATTACATTCTGTAGCCCATTTATTGTCGGCGATATTCCCACAATGCAGCGTTGATACTGCTGCCGTTCTGATAAAGCGACTTTACCAGCAGTGCACGGCTTGTCCTCTCAATAGCCCTTGCGTTTCATATGGAAAACTTGAACCATCCTAACACTTTACACCAACAGTCACTTCACAAAAGAAATCAACAAATGTCACCAAACGACTACAGCATACTGAAGTCAAAACAGCAAAGATTTCACACCATGAATGGTTATAGTGCCATATTTTATCTGGTGGCAAAAACTGAAACTATTAATTTTTCCACCATACTTCTCAAGCGCACCAATCAATGAACGTACCTATGATGTTTCAGCGTCCTGCGACGTATGTAGCTTGTTAGACAAGAATTCGGTTTTCGGAGTTTATTGGTGTCTACTATGGACTTCCGGTATCGCAGAGACAATGTTCCCATACGCAAAAGCCACAGTACAGACCGACTATAAGAGTTTGACGAACGGACGTCACGTCACCTCCGAGCCTCCATGTGCAGCTACTGATGGTCTACACAAGTGGTCGTCAAACTGAATCACTTACTCGTGTGGTCCGTGATCTTCATCCGTATTTAATAGAAATATGTATCGAGCACCTAACAGCCGGATTCAAAAAGAGCGAAAGTTAAGAACTCCTTAGAAGTGTAGTTTTCCTGTTCAGTAACGAAAAAAAGTATTTACGAAACAGTAATACCTCATTATGTGCTTCATTTTAATTGACGATGGCCGGCCGGTGTGGCCGTGCGGTTCTAGGCGCTTCAGTCTGGAACCGCTTGACCGCTACGGTCGCAGGTTCAAATCCTGCCTCGGGCACGGATGTGTGTGATGTCTTTAGGTTAGTTAGGTTTAAGTAGTTCTAAGTTCTAGGGGACTGATGACCATAGATGTTAAGTCCCATAGTGCTCAGAGCCATTTAATTGACGATGGTGAATTCGGGCATGAGGTAACTGAAGCTGGCTGCTTCCTCAGAGGCAGAAGGGTAAGTAGCGCGGCCTCTGCGGAGTTAGAGGGTGTAAGGTTGGGAAATGTTTTACTGTTACTCTTCCAGTATTGACAAATCACGGGTGACTCGCACTGACCCATCTTCTATGGTATGAATTTGTAACGGAACAAATATGGATTTGAGAAAATGCATGATAGAGCAAGTCATCTTCAAAAATCTGTTGTAATACAGCGGAATGAATAGAAGAAAAATGACGTGCAAAACATTTAGTAAACATTTTTGATTGTCTCTCTTACTGAGTAATGCATATAAATATTAGTGCAATTACAGGTATTAATGAATTAATCAGACTAAAAACAACTGCACTTAGTCAGGCAAGTAAAGTACAGTGTCACAACTTTGCGACGGTAGACGGGCGTGGAGGGGGGGAGGGGGGGGGGGGAGAAACACAAAGCAACAACAAGAACTGTTCCGAATGCTGCCGACTTCAACGATCAGTAACTGGGGTCCGGCGGCCAACTTATCGCGCCGTTACTATATCGAGTCTATTGTGCGGGGGCTCATAGAGTACTAACTTATACAGGTTGCCAATGAATAATGAGATCGGTACAGACGCGGTCCTAAGTGCCGCCGCGTAGTCTCAGCATTGGCTCTGGAATAATAGAGTTTGACGAGGACTAGTCTACAGCAATTCAGATCGCCGCCAGTAGTGAACGTGGGACGTCAGAAAATCATTTCTGCAGGACTGCACGAAGACGGAAAACAAAAGACGAGGCGTAGGCTCCAGCAGTGGGCGACCGGCTCACACCTGAGCGCCTTGCCATGACTTACAGCACTCGATGAGTTCATAAATGAATGCAAGTAGCTGATGAAGCAGCCCAGACACCTGTGCGTGTTACGGCACCGTTTCCGGGACGCGAAGGTGCGCCGGCCTGCATAGAATCCGCACAGCAGGTTGATGACGAGTATACAGGGTTATTACAAATGATTGAAGCGATTTCACAGCTCTACAATAACTTTATTATTTGAGATATTTTCACAATACAGAAACTCGAAAAGTTTTTTTAGGCATTCACAAATGTTCGATATGTGCCCATTTAGTGATTCGGAGACATCAAGCCGATAATCAAGTTCCTCCCACACTCGGCGCAGCATATCCCCATCAATGAGTTCGAAAGCATCGTTGATGCGAGCTCGCAGTTCTGGCACGTTTCTTGGTAGAGGAGGTTTAAACACTGAATCTTTCACATAACCCCACAGAAACAAATCGCATGGGGTTAAGTCGGGAGAGCGTGAAACTTGCCCGCACGCGTTCAACCGTTTCTTCGCTCACTGCAGGCCGACCCGTTGATTTCCCCTTACAGAGGCATCCAGAAGCTTTAAACTGCGCATACCATCGCCGAATGGAGTTAGCAGTTGGTGGATCTTTGTTGAACGTCGTCCTGAAGTGTCGTTGCACTGTTATGACTGACTGATGTGAGTGCATTTCAAGCACGACATACGTTTTCTCGGCTCCTGTCGCCATTTTGTCTCACTGCGCTCTCGCGGCAGAAACCTGAAGTGCGGCTTCAGCCGAACAAAACTTTATGAGTTTTTCTACGTATCTGTAGTGTGTCGTGACCATATGTCAATGAATGGAGCTACAGTGAATTTATGAAATCGCTTCAATCATTTGTAATAGCCCTGTATGTGTGCCGGGCAGTGTGAATGTGGTTTTTAGGCGGTTTCTCACATTCTGCAAGGTGAATAGAGGACTGTTACCCCAATCCCGCCTCATTTATACGATTCGCAAACAGTTACAATCCTTTCACTCACTTTCACATGAATAACACTACAAGCAGACAGTTCGGATTCACATATTCCGCTCAGGAGAGTAACAGTCCGTCGAGAGAAAGGACGTCCGGTCGCCCCTTAAACCAGGGGTAGTTAGCCTTTTTCATCCACCGCCCATTTTCGTATACGGTTAGTAGCAAAATTTTCTAACCACCCACCGGTTGTACGGTAATGGTGATTTATAAAGCAGGGAAGTAACTTGAAATTATGAAATTTTTGTAGCAGAGTTACGGCAGGTTAAAGCACATACATCGTCCTGTATAAGTAATGTCACCAACAGTGAACAACCTGAATAACCACCTTTGGCAGCAGGACCATTGCGAGACCCGCTAGAAGAGAATCAGTGAGGTTCTGAAAGGTACCAACAGGGATGTAGAACCATGTCGACTCCAGTGCCCTGGCCAACTTCGCTGTGTATCTTGGCTGAAGATCCAGGATACGGACAACCCGGCCGAGGTGGTCCCATAAAATCTCTGTTGGCTTTAAATCGAGCGAGTTTGGCGGTGTGGGGAGTGAGGTAAGCTCAGGCTGGTGCTCTTCGATCCACGCACGCACACTATGAGTTGTGTGAAACGTTTCAATTGTGCTGGTAGATGCCCCAGTGCCGAGAAAAAACAAACTGACAAACTCATGTTGGGTTGGATATGATCCACACGGATAAATTGTTTTTGTTGATCCATTGTGCCTTCCTGAATGACGGGATCACCCAGAGAATACCACAAAGACATTCCGCAGACCACGAAACTCCCTCCTTTTTTGTTTTCGGGTTTGAGTCGTGCACACTAACATACATGTGTCCGATGAAGCGTAAAACGTGATTCATCTGAAAAGGCCACCTGTCGCCACTGAGTGGACGTCCAGTTTCGGTATCAGCCTGCAAATTCCAAACTTCATGGCAGATGAGCAGCTTTCAACATGGGTGCATGAAACAGGCGCCTACTGCGGAGACTCATACGCAGAAGCACTCATTGAACGGTCGCTGTGGAGACACTGTCGCTAACCCCTTGGTTCATCTGGGTGGTGAGCTGCTCACCAGTTGCAGATCTACTTGCCCATAAACATTTACTCACTCACGACATCTATGGCCCATGGTCCGCTCCCGGTAGCTGAGAGGTCAGCGTGGCAGACTGTCAATCCCAAGGGACCGGGATCGATTCCGGGCTGGGTCGGAGATTTTCTCCGCTCAGGGACTGGGTGTTGTGTTGCCCTAATCATCATCATTTCATCCCCATCGACGCGCAAGTCGACGAAATGGCGTCAACTCGAAAGACTTGCACCCGGCGAGCGGTCTACCCGACGGGAGGCCCTAGTCACACAACATTTGTTTATGGCCCATGAAGCAACACAGTTGCCTTACGCCGGATTTGGATAGCGTCAGTTTGCCATGAACGGTACACTTTAACCACCGCATCACACGAATAGTTTACAAACTAAGCCGTTTCGGAAATGCCACTTTTTGATGTCAGATAAATCTCTTCGTTTCCACATTACAACGACAGCAATGATTTCTGCATCCCCCGACACGCTTTACATACCCTCCACTGCTAGAACTGCCACATTCCGTCTGTGCGTGGTTTTTGCAACATGACGTCGGACATAGATGGTCGCATTAATGTGACTGAACTGCGTAATAGTAATTACTTATCAAATATTTCATGTCGAAATTTTATGTAAACCAAATAACAATTTTTTAAAACCCATAGCACCTATCGCCCACCATTAAAGATGCACTCCCGGTAGTGGCTGATGGGGACAAGGTTTAAACAAACCATGCCATTCGACATAAAAGTTTTCTGGGTATGGCACAACGTCATGTGGTATAAAACTAAATAACAATTTTTTAAAACCCATAGCACCTATCGCCCACCATTAAAGATGCACTCCCGGTAGTGGCTGATGGGGACAAGGTTTAAACAAACCATGCCATTCGACATAAAAGTTTTCAGGGTATGGCACAACGTCATGTGGTATAAAACTAGTCTCCTGCAGTGGTCACAGGATCCAGGACGTGCTAGGCTTCACTAAGGACAAGGTGGATGCATTACAAACTGCAGGTTCAAAATGGTTCAAATGGCTCTGAGCACTATGGGACTTAACATCTATGGTCATCAGTCCCCTAGAACTTAGAACTACTTAAACCTAAGTAACCTAAGGACATCACACAACACCCAGTCATCACGAGGCAGAGAAAATCACTGACCCTGCCGGGAATCGAACCCGGGAACCCGGGCGCGGGAAACGAGAACGCTACCGTACGACCACGAGCTGCGGACACAAACTGCAGGCGCGTATGAGGTGGAACGTGAATGTGGAGAGTCATACATCGGTGAGACTGGCTGGCCAATAGCAAAGCGCATTCGGGCACACGAGCACTGTATTTGTCTAGGACAAAACAACAGATCTGCAGTGGCAGAACATCAGAAAGATTGAGGAAACTGAACTAAACTCCTCCCGAACAGGCCATGAAGGCCCAATGGTACCGACCGGCCGCCGTGTCATCTTCAGCCCACAGGCGTCACTGGGTGCGGATATGGAGGGCATGTGGTCAGCACACCGCTCTCCCGGCTGTATGTCAATTTACGAGACAGGAGCCGCTACTTCTCAATCAAGAAGCACCTCAGTTTGCCTCACAAGGGCTGAGTGCATCCCGCTTGCCAACAGCGCTAGGCAGACCAGATGGTCACCCATCCACGGAAAATAAATAAAAGTCAGCGAAGCCTGTGTGTTGGCCAAGCAACCGGTTATGATGAAACGCAAAATCAGAGAGGCCATCGGAACACTTAAGCACCCGAAGAACATGAATAGAGAGGATGGACTCAGGCTTGCCCCATCTTGGCTGCCAGCAATCAGAGCCCAACAGACAGCACTGTCAACACGAGGCCCGAACACTACAAGAGAGTAACTGCCGCCGTGCGGCCGACGTCCAGCATTTGGTAGAGAGGAGCCAACTTTTCATTCGCCGGTAACCACCAATCGTGTCACATAGCACAAGAGCCAGGAGGCAACAGAGGTTACGCTCTCCCTCCACTGCAATAACCTATTAAAATAAAGTTCACTCTGCTTCTTCCTTAAGTGACCAATGAAACGAACTATCTTTTCAAAATTATGACGTAATGGCATGCGCAGTGAACAGTAATAACAAACTACAAGGGACACTGCATAGCTGGAATGCACCAGTAGACCCAGAAGAAGGCCGCTGCAACCATGGCCGAAACGTTGGTTTTTCTCCAGCAGTAGTTTTATACAATATGACGCGGTACCATACCCAGAAAACTTTTATGTCTACTTACTCTGGCTGCTGGATCACCTCACTGTCTCGTAATTTAGCGTGGCGTGTGTTACGCTATACATGAAGTTCATTTATAGTTAGGTGACTAAACTCATGGGATAGCTCCAAATCATAGTATGAAGGCTTTCACGACCGGATGACATATCTTCTGGTAAACCTTCCGGGATGTAAGGTCGTGGTCCATGAAACTCTTCAGCTCCTAACGTTTCGTCCAGAGCTGCGCTGGGCATCTTCAGAGGAGAAACACCCCTCTGAAGATGTCCAGCGCAGCTCTGGACGAAACGTTAGGAGCTGAAGAGTTTCATGGACCACGACCTTACATCCCGTGACGGACCTCCTTCTTCCCGGCTTAGTGCAGCAACTCGACGTGGCATGGACTCAACAAGTCTGTAGAAGTCGCCATCACAAATATTGAGCAATGCTGCCTCTATAGCAAACCATAATTGCGAACGGGACGGCATTACAGGATTTTGTGCACGAATTGACCTCTTGATTACGTCCCATAAATGTTCGGTGGACTTTGTGTTGGGCGATCTGGCTGGCCAAATAATTTGTCGAATTATCTATATACAACGTACTTCGAACCAACCTCTAATAAATGTGATCAGGTGACATGGCGCAATGTCATCCATAAAATTTCTGACGTTGTTTAGGAACATGAAGTTCGTGAACGGCTGTGAGTGGTCCCTGTGTTAATGATCGGTTCAGCTGGGCCAGAGGGCAAAGTCCACCCACGTAAACACGGCCCACATCCTCACGTAGCCACCACCAGATAGCACAGTGCCTTGTTGGCAACACAGGCCCGCGGCTTCATGCGCTCTGCACCATACTAGAACCCTACTGTTAGCTCTTACCTACTGAAATCGGAACTCATACGATTAGGCCTACTTCCTCCTTTCATCGATCAGTTGAAGTATTTTTTCTGTTACCCACGATTTCTTCGCAGTTATCTTCTTTGTACCTACGTTTTCCTCCCCAATTACTGTGATGACCCTTTTTAGAAATTTCCATTCCCTTTCAGCTGTACTGCCTACTGAGCTATTCGTTATTGCTATATCTATAGCCTTAGAGAGCTTCATCTGTATCTCGTCATTCCTTAGTACTTCCGTGTCCCACTTCTCTGCGTATTGATTCTTCGTGACTAATGTCTTAAACTTCAGCCTACTCTTCATCACTACTATATTGTGATCTGAGTCGATGTCTGCTCCTGGGTACGCCTTACAATCCAGTATCTGATTTCCGAATCTCTGTCTGACCAGGATGTAATCTAACTGAATCTTCCTGTATCACTCGGCTTTTCCAAGTATATCTCCTCCTCATGTGACTCTTGAACAGAGTATTCGCTATTTTTAGTAGCTGAAACTTGTTACAGAACTCAATTAGTCTTTCTCCTCTCTCATTCTTTGTCCCAAGCGCATATTCTTCTGTAACCTTTTCTTCTACTCCCTCCCCTAGAACTGCATTCCAGTCCCCCACGACTATAAGATTATCATTCCCCTTTACATACAGTATTACCCTTTCAATATCATCATATAGTTTCACTATCTCTTCATCTTCATCTTGCGACGTCGGCACGTATACCTGAACTTTCGTTGTTGGTGTTGGTTTGCTGTCGATTCTGATAAGAACAATTCTGTCACTGAACTCATGGTGATGATGATGATGGCGATGTTACACCCAGTCATCTCGAGGCAGGTGAAAATATCTGACCCCGCTGGGAATCGAACCCGGAACCCTGTGCTCGGGAAACCGACCGTGAGACGACGAGCTGCGGACCTGTCATTGTACTGTTTACAGTAACACACTCTCTGCACTACTTTCCTATTCATAATGAATCATAATCCAACTATACCATTTTCTGCTGCTGTTGATATTACCCTATACTCAACTGACTAGAAGTCCTTGTTAGAATTATATTAATACCTTCAGCTGCTAACGGTCGTTGATATATATCAACGGGGAAAGGTGAAAATGTGTGCCCCAACCGGGACTAGAACCCGGGATCTCCTGCTTACATGGCAGACGCTCTACACATCTGAGCCACCGAGGGCACAGAGGATAGCGCGATACAGGGACTATCTCGCGAACGCCTCCCGCGAGACCTACATTCTCACCTAGTATGTCCACACACTACATTTGTAGTGTCCCACCCCAACACACTCATTACTCGGGGAAGACATTCTTACCAAGTCCCGTAAGAGTTCGGGGAATATGTGTGCATCCGCAGAGAAGAAGAAGGTCATGGCCGGTGTTGCCAGAACTATATACTCATATGGATATGGTGTCTGTTCTTTCGGACATTTCCGAAAGAACAGACACCATATCCATATAAGTGTATAGAAATCCTTGTCTTCCTTCCACTTCACTTCATTGTTCCCTACTATATCTAGATTGGGCCTATACATTTCCCTTTTCAGATTTTCTAGTTTCCGTACCACGCTCAAGCTTCTGACATTAAAAGTGTGACCGGCCGGGGTGGCCGAGCGGTTCTAGGCGCTTCAGTCCGGAAGAGCGCTGCTGCTACGGTCGCAGGTTAGAATCCTGCCTCGGGCATGGATGTGTGTGATGTCCTTAGGTTAGTCAGGTTTAAGTAGTTCTAAGTCTAGGGGACTGATGACCTCAGATGTTAAGTCCCACAGTGCTTAGAGCCACTTGAACCATTTGAAGATGGATCGCTAGAGACACATTCAAACCAATCATATTAATGAGATTTATTACAAAAAGAAAAGATACAATACAGTACTGAACTTAGCAATTACACAGTTGTGTCGCAAGCAAAGGGCGACATACAAAATAACGATTCTTCTTCAGTATACACAATCCTAATTCTGTGCTACAGAGAGTGTACAAGCAAAGTAACGAGCATTGACGCTTCTATCCAAGTCGCTGGTCTTGAAGCTGATGTTCAGCTGGGGCGTCGCTAGTCGGTTGCGGCGCTTGTGTCTTCTTCGCATAGGGGCTGCTGCTGTCGCGTTGTCGTCCTGAATAGGGGTCCGTCAGCGTGCGGTTAGCTGACGTCTTCTCACAGTCATCTGCTCTCCAACTTTCCCTACTGGCGTAGGAGCGAGGTGGCGCAGTGGTTAGCACACTGGACTCGCATTTGGGAGGACGACGGGTCAGTCCCCCATCTGGGCATCCTGATTTAGGTTTTCCGTGATTTTCCTAAATCGCTCCAGGCAAATGCCAGGATGGTTCCTTGGAAAGGGCTTGGCCGACTTCCTTCCACATCCTTCCCAAATCCGATGAGACCCATGACCTCGCTGTCTTGTCCCCTCCCCCAAACAACTCGTCCCCGACTGGCGTCCCGGCGCTTGACTTTACGCCATAACAGACAGTTACCGATAAGTACCCCCCATGAACCATGGACCTTGCCGTTGGTGGGGAGGCTTGCGTGCCTCAGCGATACAGATGGCCGTACCGTAGGTACAACCACAACGGAGGGGTATCTGTTGAGAGGCCAGACAAACGTGTGGTTCCTGAAGAGGGGCAGCAGCCTTTTCAGTAGTTGCAGGGGCAACAGTCTGGTTGATTGACTGATCTGGCCTTGTAACATTAACTAAAACGGCCTTGCTATGCTGGTACTGCGAAAGCTGAAAGCAAGGGGAAACTACGGCCGTAATTTTTCCCGAGGGCATGCAGCTTTACTGTATGATTAAATGATGATGGCGTCCTCTTGGGTAAAATATTCCGGAGGTAAAATAGTCCCCCATTCGGATCTCCGGGCGGGGACTACTCAAGAGGATGTCGTTATCAGGAGAAAGAAAACTGGCGTTCTACGGATCGGAGCGTGGAATGTCAGGTCCCTTAATCGGGCAGGTAGGTTAGAAAATTTGAAAAGGGAAATGGATAGGTTAAAGTTAGATATAGTGGGAATTAGCGAAGTTCGGTGGCGGGAGGAACAAGACTTCTGGTCAGGTGACTACAGGGTTATAAACACAAAGTCAAATAGGGTTAATGCAGGAGTAGGTTTAATAATGAATAGGAAAATAGCAACGCGGGTAAGCTACTACAAACAGCTTAGTGAACGCATTATTGTGGCCAAGATAGATACGAAGCCCACACCTACTACAGTAGTACTAGTTTATATGCCAACTAGCTCTGCAGACGACGAAGAAATTGAAGAAATGTATGATGAAATAAAAGAAATTATTCAGATAGTGAAGGGAGACGAAAATTTAATAGTCATGGGTGACTGGAATTCGAGTGTAGGAAAAGGGAGAGAAGGAAACGTAGTAGGTGAATATGGATTGGGGCTAAGAAATGAAAGAGGAAGCCGCCTGGTAGAATTTTGCACAGAGCACAACTTAATCATAGCTAACACTTGGTTTAAGAATCATGATAGAAGGTTGTATACATGGAAGAACCCTGGAGATACTAAAAGGTATCAGATAGATTATATAATGGTAAGACAGAGATTTAGGAACCAGGTTTTAAATTGTAAGACATTTCCAGGGGCAGATGTGGACTCTGACCACAATCTATTGGTTATGACCTGTAGATTAAAACTGAAGAAACTGCAAAAAGATGGGAATTTAAGGAGATGGGACCTGGATAAACTGAAAGAACCAGAGGTTGTACAGAGTTTCAGGGAGAGCATAAGGGAACAATTGACAGGAATGGGGGAAAGAAATACAGTAGAAGAAGAATGGGTAGCTTTGAGGGATGAAGTAGTGAAGGCAGCAGAGGATAAAGTAGGTAAAAAGACGAGGGCTAGTAGAAATCCTTGGGTAACAGAAGAAATATTGAGTTTAATTGATGAAAGGAGAAAATATAAAAATGCAGTAAATGAAGCAGGCAAAAAGGAATACAAACGTCTCAAAAATGAGATTGACAGGAAGTGCAAAATGGCTAAGCAGGGATGGCTAGAGGACAAATGTAAGGATGTAGAGGCTTATCTCACTAGGGGTAAGATAGATACTGCCTACAGGAAAATTAAAGAGACCTTTGGAGATAAGAGAACCACTTCTATGAACATCAAGAGCTCAGATGGAAACCCAGTTCTAAGCAAAGAAGGGAAAGCAGAAAGGTGGAAGGAGTATATAGAGGGTCTATACAAGGGCGATGTACTTGAGGACAATATTTTGGAAATAGAAGAGGATGTAGATGCAGATCAAATGGGAGATACTATACTGCGTGAAGAGTTTGACAGAGCACTGAAAGACCTGAGTCGAAACAAGGCCCCCGGAGTAGACAACATTCCATTGGAACTACTGACGGCCTTGGGAGAGCCAGTCCTGACAAAACTCTACCATCTGGTGAGCAAGATGTATGAAACAGGCGAAATACCCTCAGACTTCAAGAAGAATATAATAATTCCAATCCCAAAGAAAGCAGGTGTTGACAGATGTGAGAATTACCGAACAATCAGTTTAATAAGCCACAGCTGCAAAATACTAACACGAATTCTTTACAGACGAATGGAAAAACTGGTAGAAGCCGACCTCGGGGAAGATCAGTTTGGATTCCGTAGAAATACTGGAACACGTGAGGCAATACTGACCTTACGACTTATCTTAGAAGAAAGATTAAGGAAAGGCAAACCTACGTTTCTAGCATTTGTAGACTTAGAGAAAGCTTTTGACAATGTTGACTGGAATACTCTCTTTCAAATTCTAAAGGTGGCAGGGGTAAAATACAGGGAGCGAAAGGCTATTTACAATTTGTACAGAAACCAGATGGCAGTTATAAGAGTCGAGGGACACGAAAGGGAAGCAGTGGTTGGGAAGGGAGTAAGACAGTGTTGTAGCCTCTCCCCGATGTTATTCAATCTGTATATTGAGCAAGCAGTGAAGGAAACAAAAGAAAAATTCGGAGTAGGTATTAAAATCCATGGAGAAGAAATAAAAACTTTGAGGTTCGCCGATGACATTGTAATTCTGTCAGAGACAGCAAAGGACTTGGAAGAGCAGTTGAACGGAATGGATGGTGTCTTGAAGGGAGGATATAAGATGAACATCAACAAAAGCAAAACGAGGATAATGGAATGTAGTCGAAGTAAGTCGGGTGATGTTGAGGGAATTAGATTAGGAAATGAGACACTTAAAGTAGTAAAGGAGTTTTGCTATTTGGGGAGCAAAATAACCGATGATGGTCGAAGTAGAGAGGATATAAAATGTAGACTGGCAATGGCAAGGAAAGCGTTTCTGAAGAAGAGAAATTTGTTAACATCGAGTATAGATTTAAGTGTCAGGAAGTCTTTTCTGAAAGTATTTGTATGGAGTGTAGCCATGTATGGAAGTGAAACATGGACGATAAATTGTTTGGACAAGAAGAGAATAGAAGCTTTCGAAATGTGGTGCTACAGAAGAATGCTGAAGATTAGATGGGTAGATCACATAACTAATGAGGAGGTACTGAATCGGATTGGGGAGAAGAGGAGTTTGTGGCACAACTTGACCAGAAGAAGGGATCGGTTGGTAGGACATATTTTGAGGCATCAAGGGATCACCAATTTAGTATTGGAGGGCAGCGTGGAGGGTAAAAATCGTAGGGGGAGACCAAGAGATGCATACACTAAGCAGATTCAGAAGGATGTAGGTTGCAGTAGGTACTGGGAGATGAAGAAACTTGCACAGGATAGAGTAGCATGGAGAGCTGCATCAAACCAGTCTCAGGACTGAAGACCACAACAACAACAACCGATAAGTACATGTATGAATGAGAGGACGATAACATTAGGTGGTGCAACGTAGAATACGCTCCTGTTGCAAACACGTGCAGCTATCTGCTAACGTAGATAACACTAAAGCTGTGCATCTAACGAAATATATGAAAGCAGTTGTGTTTGTGTGAACGAGTTAGTGGCATTGACTTAATGAAGCAGAAACAGAGACAACAGCCATGTCGTACAAATTGCTGGAAATATCGATGCATGTATACTTCAAGTGGAACGATCACATAGCCTCATTTATAAGTGCAATGACGCAGAAGGTTCGAATTGTAGTTAAGATACTAAGAGCAAATAATAGTTGCGGAGATGATTAAACAGAGAGCTCTCTATTTCAAAATCAATACTGTGTTATCTTACAGTCACGCTTACATGTACAAGAAAAGCTCATAAATTTGTTAAATAAAGATACAGAATTTCACAGTTTTAAATAATTTAGAACTCTTTACTCGAAATAAAAAAAAATAATCAAAATTCCTTGCAGTTGCAAAGCTGAAATACAAACCACTACCCAAACAACAGTAAACGCTTACACAAAATCAAACATAATTTTAGTTTGACAGTATTATTGCATTTAAAGTATTTGAACATTTAAATAATGAAAAATCCACCAGTTATATTGCAGCATAATCTGAAAAAGATGAAAGGGAGGCAGAAAACTACACATGCAAAAATCACCAAAAATATTCATGTAAGCAAATTCACTTCAAAATGAGAATAAATTCTCGAAACTCATTTGGTAAGCATTAAAAAAATGTGATCAGTGCAGTTTTCTTTATTTAAATCATGAATGACACAGTCACAGGGTTTCCCGACGCATCGAATATGATGTTCGAAATTAAGTTATTTTACTATTATTTTAATAGTATGTTCGTTCATTTTGTAATGTTTTGTACTGCCTGTGATTGTTATATTGAATAACTTTTTGAGGAGGAATTACTGAACAACATACATCATTCTCCATTAAAACAAAATTGTGACATATTTTGAAATATATTCTTTGTTTGACAGATTAGTGACACTCGGTTCTATTACAATAAGAAAGTTGCAGGATTGGATAACAAGGTTAATGACAAGACGGAGGAACTACAGTTTTACATCGCTAGCGTCATTATTCAGTTCTCAGTAAAATTCACTGGGTACATATTGGAGTTCTAAGCTGATCTACTTGAACACTCTTATAGGCTGTCGATGCTGCTGAGAAGACGTTGTCGGCCTCTGTGATGATCGGTCGGTCCGACAATATTCTGGTCAACTGCAAACGTATCAGAGGCAGGATTTTGATGCTGTTTTGAACTTAATTCATCTACCCACACACACGTCATTCTCAATGTGTCTCTGAAAGTACGAAATGATAACTTGACCTTATAAAGCCACATCTCGCCTTGTTCGAGATACACGCATTCACACTGTAATATGGCTGGTACTAGAGTGCCGAGTGCAAGCAGTCTCTCGTAAGGAGAAAGCGCTTAGAGTTATTGCAACCATTAAATTTTACTCCCTGACGATAAAATCCATGTAATATTCCCTAAGATTGCCCTACTGACAATATTTATTGACACAGAACTACAAAGGTAGTTAAAAATTGTTTTACAAACTGCATATCAGGTACAAAATGCCTTTTTTTATTTCACTCAATTTCGAAGTTACAGAAATACCAATATTTCTGATGGTTCGAAAGATGATAATATTTAAGGAATATATTAAAAAGATGTTACACCTGAATTATGGTGTTACAAATCTCAGATTAGAGTCGTCTTTCTTCTATTTTTATTGAGGAATCCGGTCCGTAAGTATGGTTCAATATTCTACATACACACTCTAGCGAGAATACTTCAAGTATGGAAAAATTCGTGTTCATGAAGCGCTACATAGTAGTTTTCCGTCAAGACAGATGTCGCCTACCACCTTTTCATAGAAACGACGGAAGCGTAAAATAATTAGTTGAGTGACAGAGGCGTTCCTCGAATCCATTCCTATGGATGAGAGGAACATAATTGTTCCTCGGAATTAATGAGAGTAAAAGTCATTATTTCTGTTTCCATCGCTATATTTGTAATGCCATACAGGGCAGAATGTATTTTCGGTACACAAAGAGACTGGTGCTGTAACAGCTTGTGTGCCAATCAACTGAATGGACTGCTGCCTGCTCCTTCAATACATGCATCTAATTTTGGTGTTTTAACTCACATCTAGGGAATTTCTCTTCCGCGAATCCAGCAACAGCGCAACTAAGCGCGCAGACTAATCACTCCACGCGTGAGTGTTAAAATATGAAGAAATGATGGAGAAATTAGTGCCAGAAAACAAATCAGAGCACAATTATGGCTGCGCTACAGTCTTAATTGCGCAAGAAATTATTTTCGATAGTAGAAACATCTGTAATCACTTCTAAAACCTGTGAGTACAAAATATGCACCATTTACTTACACCACCTATAGGTCTGTACATGTTTTATTGGAGAGGTAGGTATGGCTTGTGCTTTATGCATCAACGTAAGTCTGATCCCCAAAATCGAAGCTAGCAGGAAGCGAACCCCTACTACAGAAAGATTTTTACTGTACAAGGTAGCTCCTTGCACGCTATCAACTGATGTGACCGCAGAATGTTATATCTAAAAGAAATAATACGGGCAGCACAGTATGAAACAAGTAATAAACGCTAATTTATCCACTTTACTAGGTGTTGAACTCCGTGGCGGTGGATCATATTATTTCAATAAATACCGCAACCAGCCACTTTTTTATGTATTTTTGTTCATACCAATTAGCGTTTCGGGCTAAACCTTCATTTGGCTCAATATAGATTTAAACTTCAGTTAGTACCGAAACGGCACAATCGGTGACATTCCATAACAGAGATAATGTGCTATATAAACAAATATCCTTGTTGCTGTGGCTGTATATGCAGTTTTTCGGATGGTTAACTGCTTATTGTCTGGAATTTCAACCCCGTCAGTTCACTATGGGAGGTACATTGACACTCTTGCGGAATAAATATGGTTCAGTATGTTTCTTTTATTTCCTGTTGTGTACGTCCTGTGCCCTTTATTCCTCTCCCTATCTTTTCCTATAGTGTACTGTTGAGCGCGAATGGTTTTGAATGCGGTAGCATACAATTAAAAGGTGTAAAGGGACTCTCAGTCCTGTATCAACTTAGCTTCAATCTAGGCAAAAAAAATAAGGAACAGGATCAGTCAAGTCAAAGGTGAACTAAGAGTTAAGGATTTGGTGTGCAGCGGTTGGTCATGGGTACTGGTTCGGTTTCCTCCACCACTCGTGCTAGATACAGAGAGGCCCTCTGGATTTGCCATCATGGGCACTTTTCCAGAAGATGGGTAACAGACCGGACTTTCCCTCAGAAAGCCTGTGTCGAATGATCCGGAAAAAGGTATTGGAATGGTTTATTTGGTGGCTAGGTGTAATTAATTCTTCCGTTCAGAGTTTTATACTTGAAATAGAATTAAAATAAAGGTAACCAAGCCCAGTTACTTACTACCGTACCTCAGTGAGCAATCGGAGTTTTACGGTACACCGGTAAAAACATCGACTTCAATTCGGGTGCTGCTCCTGCCTTGCTGCTCTGCTTATTTCTAATCTAATTTCTCGCATTCATAATCGTGGCACAAGCAATTTTTCTTTGAAAATTGCACAAAAACAGCACACTATCTTCTATGTAGTCGGCAAAATGGCGGATACAGAGATTTTTTGTGCAATATGGAAAGAAAGTGCTTGCGAAAAACTGAATCAACAACAAGCAGAACAGGAAAGCAGCTCAGGATCTAAACTGAACAGAAGTTTTTGGAGATCTATTAACTGAAGATTAAATATGTATTAATCCAACTGAAGATGGATGAAAAGCTGGAAAGTGTACTGGCATAAATAAAAATACTATAGTAATCGACTTCTTATTGTAATTCCTAAAATAATAAGTAATTTTTAATAATAAGTAATTTTTTTAAAGAATTTTTACAGAATACTCAGTTTTTAATAATGTGCGATGCTTGGCTCTGAAGTTAAAGACGTACGCACTACTCTAACACAATGAAAGAGAACTTTCTCGTCTAAAGGAGTTCAGTCTGGACTGCTATGTAACAATTTATGGAGTTCTGGTTAAGAACTGAATATCACATGACACTTGGCGTTTACCGTCCGAAATTCACTAGGTAATAGCAGGTGCCTGTAACGGCGGCAACTGTTGTTCTGCAACGGCTGGTAATAACAGTATATGGAACCGTTGCTAGCGATGCAGTGTGACTATCGCCAACTGGCGAACTGAGTGAGTATGTGCCGTGCAACTCTATTTCTCTATTTGTACACGACCATCGGAATGATGTCTAGCTGAGCTCTGTTTTGCGGAATAGAACAGTAGTTCCAGTTATCAGCGTGCCCTGTAGCGACTGACATATTTATAGGTTTATGCAGCGGACTATTTGAAAGTCTTGTGGCGGAAGCAGGAAAAGTTTCCAGTTCATGAGCGCCATCTGTTCAGCGACACATGGGAACTTTTCACTCTCGGCGTCTGAGTACCCAGACGGTGGCGCCCACTACTGGCATTGTTGTGCCTACTTTCACAGCAATGTGAATCACAAATGAGAGCTTCAGTCAAGATTAGCCTAGTCATTGTGACCACTGCCCACCGTGAGACTGAGAGCAGCCTGATGGTGCTGCTGACACGTGACACTGTGAGGAAAGATTATCAGCGGAAAAAGACGAAATGGAAATAATAATAATAATAATAATAATAATAATAATAATAGTAATAATATAGGATCCGTCACGAAAATAGGCAGCTCAAGGTCATCTCACCGTCCTAGGAGCATCGCCAGTTAGTGATCATTTCAAAAGTTAGTAAAAATTTCGAAAAAGATACTACACATCTCTATTTTTAGTGTAGAATATGATACAGCATTTTCAAAAAAAAAAAGTAAAAAAATTGGTATCTGGTACGAAAAAACTAAAAAGTAACGTCACAAGAAATTCTGGAAGAGTAGTTTTCTTTTCTTCAACCAGTGGAAAAAAACGCTGATATATTTGGACTTAATATTATAGATGAACAATCCCAAAACTTATAGATGCATCTGATGCGGATATCATCATGAAAACGTAAAAGTATTCCGACGTAAAATATAAAATACCTTAAGAGGTGTGAAACTTCCACCTACGCAACGAAAAATGTGAGCGCCGATGAATATGCGTTGTTTCGGAACTTGTAGGAATTTCCAGGGACAAAGTTGTTAAGAAACTATGAAATTAATTTCGGTTAGTGCTCTGTCCTGCGGCGCCGTCTACCGGCGACTCGCGCCTGTATACGCGCGAGCGGAGCAGCGCTGACTCACCGCCACTATGTTGTTGTGGTTAGAACCGCTCACAGAAGTTGTTCTGTGCATCGCTTATGCTGCATCTCCTGTATGATTCTTTTGTCTTGTTACGTATGGAGTCACGAGAGGCTCATTTCCGTTATTGTTCAGAGCTATATGAATAAAGCTATATTAGTGTTACTTGTATCTTTGGTGTATTACATGTTTACCACAGGATTTTTTTTATTAGTATGCCGCGCTACCGGCTCTGATTGAACATCTTAATTCGTCTGTGACCACTTACCAGTTTGTCGGCTTCCATTAACAGACAGGGCACCGTTCCACCAATCTAATCACCCACTTTTCTTCTACATCTACGTTATTACTCTGCTATTCACAATTAAGTGTCTGCTGGCAGAGGGTTCAATGAACCACCTTCAAGCTGCCTCCAACTCTAGTACGGCGCTCTGGAAAAACGAGCACTTAAACTTTTCTGTGCGCCCCTTGATTTCTCTTATTTTATCGTGATGATCATTTCACGGTCGGATGATTGAAACTTCATGAGAAGATCCTGTCGTAACGAAAAACACCTTAGTTTTAATGATTGCCACTACAATTCATGTATCATGTCTGTGACACTATCTCCCCTGTTTCGCGATGATACGAAACGAGCCGCCCTTCTTTGAACTCTTTCGATGTCATCCATCAGTCCCACCTGATGCGGATCCCACGCCGCACAGCAATACTCCAGAATAGAGCGGGCAAGTGTGGTGTAAGCAGTTTCTTTAGTAGACCTGTCGCACCTTCTAAGTGTTCCGCCAATGAATCGCAGTCTTTGATTTGCTCTACCCACAAAATTATCTATGTGATCGTTCCAGTTTAGGTTACGTGTAATTGTAATCCCTAAGTAATTAACAGTCTTCAGATTTGTGTGACCTATCGCGTAATCCAAATATAGCGGATTTGTTTTAGTACTCATGTGAATAACTTCACACTTTTCTTTGTTCAGGGTCAATTGCCACATTTTTTTTTTTTTTTTTTTTTTTGCACCACGCCGATATGTGATCTGAATTATTTTGCAATTCGTTTTGTTCATCTCATGACTTTACACGACGGTAAATGACAGCATCACCTGCAAACAATCTAAGACGGCTACTCAGACTGTCTCCTATGCTGTTAATATAGATCAGGAACAATAGAGGGCCTATAACATTTCCTTGGGAACGCCGGATATTACTTTTGTTTACTTGATGACTTTTCGTCCGTTACTACACACTGTGACCTTTCTGACAGGAAATCACGAATCCAGTCGCACAACTGAGCGATATTCCATAGGCATGCAGTTTGGTTAGAAGACGCTTGTGAGGAACGGTGTCGAAAGCCTTCTGGAAATCTAAAAATATGATATCAATTTGACATCCCTCGTCTATAGCACTTTTTAGTTCATGAGTATAAAGAGCTAGTTGTGTTTCACAAGAATGATATTTTCTGAATCCGTGCTGACTATGTTAATAAATCGTTTTTGTTTTCGAGATAATTCCTAATGTTCGGATACAGTGTATGTTCCAAAACCCTACGGTAAATCGACGTTAGTGATATGGACCTGTAATTCAGCTGATTACTCCTTTTTTACCTTTTTGGGTATTGGTGTGACGTGATCAAGTTTCCAGTCTTTAGGTACGGAACTTTCTGTGAGCGAGTGGTTGTGTATAATTGCTTAATATAGAGCTATCGCATCAACATACACTGAAAAGAACCCGACTGGTATACAATCTGGACTTGAGGCCTTGCCTTCATTGATTTAAGCTGCTTTGCTACACCGAGGATATCTACTTCTATATTTCACCTTCGCAGTTGTTCTTGATTGGAATTCAGGAATATTTACTTCGTCTTCTTTGGTGAAGGCGTTTCGGAAAACACTGTTAAATAACTCTGCTTTAGTGGTACTGTCATCAGTGAATTCACCGTTGTTATCGGGCAGTGAAGGTATTAATTGCGTCTTGCCACTGGTGTGCGTTTTGTTTGACCATAATTTCTTTGGGTTTATTGCCCAGATAGGCCTATCAAATATATCACATAATTTGATAGGCCTAACTGGGCAATAAATCCACCTTCTTCAGTGTGGATGCATAAATACGTCCGACCTCCTGTGCGAATCTCGGAAGAGCGAATGTGGAGGAAATGGACAGGGGCTACGGATGGGTGGCGCTCGATGGGAGTGTAGACCGGGCGTGAGGCGAGCCGAAATAGTCAGCGCAGTTGCAGTAACACTGTTCCCAGGATGGCCCAGTGGTTACCGCACCTGCCTAGTAAGCAGGAGATCCCGAGTTCGATTACCGGTCCGGTTCACATTTTCACTCGTCGCCGCCGATTCCGCGTTATGTCCCAATGCAGCTGACAGCAGTGATCTCTCCCCTTTCCTTTCATTCTTCCCCTCTCCAACTTCAGTTTACATAGACCGAGGGTTTGATCTCCGGCCCAAGTGGATACCGGCCACTGTTGTTCGCTGCCAGGGACGCCTTCTCTGTGACGTCCATACGTCGGACGGGCTGGTGGCGCGCCACTTTGCTCAGTTACGCCCCCGCTCGCGCCAGGAAGCTACCCAGTTCGCGGTTGCGCCTCCCGTTACCGCAGCCCGCCCCGCCGCCCACAGCCACGAATCCGCCTTCGCCTGCTGTGGAGGTGCCTTCGTCGCAATAGCTGCCAGCTCCACGCCCGGCGTCCTGGAGTTTTGCCTTGTTACGGGTGGAGTCACGATAGGATTATTTCCGTTATTGTTCAGAGGCTTATGAATAAAGCCATATTTGTGTTAGTTTGATCGGTTTCGTACATCACTCCGTTGTCGCAGTTACATGTAACACATCACTACTGTAAGTGTCACGTATTAACGCATTTTCTTTACGAGAGACTCCGTGTGCGACAGAGTGCGAATATTTCTACGCCGCCGCCAGGATTTTAGTTCCGACGGCTCGCTTTAATACGATCGAGAATACGAGGTCTGTTTAAAAAATTCCGACACATACGTAGTCTCACTCCAATAGTGCTTTGGAGTGAAATGTGGTTGGCATCCTTGCACACGCCTGTATTTAATTTCTAGCTGCCGGAAGTTTCATTGTTGTATGTCTGTCAGTTATTGGTAAGTGATGTACTGAGTAGCACGTTGTGTTGCACAATTTGCGAATTTCCAGATGGCAGAGTTAGAGAAGCAACGCATCTGCATTAAATTTTGCGTGAAACTCGAGAAAACATTCACAGAGACACTCCAAATTATGCAGGAAGCCTATGATGATGAGTGCTTAAGCCGTATTCGGTGTTACGAATAGTTCACACGGTTTAAAAATGGTCTGACGGAGGTTAAAAATGAGCTTCGTTTCGGACGACCTTTGACGTCCACCGAAGACGCTCATGTCAGGAACGTCAACGAAATTGTGCGTGCCAAACGAAAACTAACTGCGCGAGAGATTGCAGAAGAATGTAACATTTTAATTGGATCATGTCATGAAATCCTGACTCAGCATCCTCGAATGCATCATGTCACGGTTCATGAGTCAAGACCAGATAGGCCCTCGCCTCGCAATCTGTGGTTTCCGATCGCGCAAATGAGAACAGGTGTTTCTTATGAGACTGGTGACGAGACGTGGATCTGTGGTTATGACCGAGCGAGGTGTCGCAGTGGTTAGTACACAGAACTCTCATTCGGGAGGGCGAAGGTTCAAAGCCGCATCTGATCATCCTGATTTAGATTTTCCGTGGTTTCCCCAAATTTCTTCAGACAAATCCTGGGATGGTTTCTTTGAAAGGGCACGGCCGATTTCCTTCCTCATCCCTAATCCGATGAGATCGATGACCTTTCTGTTGGGTCCCCTCTCCCAAATAAACCAACCAATCAATGTACGTTTATGATCAAGGTTCTGTCTTCAAAATGGTTCGGGAAAGGTTCTCCAACACCAAAACTAGATCGTCAGGTCAGGTACAATATCAAAGCCATGCTGATAGTTCACATTGACGATTAGTTCATCACGAATTCGTACCACAGGAACAAACTTTTAATCGATGGTTCTATCTGCACGTGTTGCGACGCTTGTGAGGAAATGTGAGAAGGAAACGGCCTGAAATGTGGCGAGACAATTCATGGCTCCTGCATCACGATAACACACCTGCATATTCATCGGTGTTGGTGCGTGATTATTGCACAAAAAACGAAATCGCTGTTCTGCCTCACCCTCCGCAACCCTCCAGACTTTGCCCCTACGGACTTTTTAGACGAGATAAAAGAATATTCGCAGACAGCCCTTGGCACGATCTGGCAAGAGACGTACCAAGACTGTTTCTGGAAGTGGTAACGGTGTTGAGAACTGTGTTATCATTGTCGAGGAGAGTATTTCGAAGGAGACCATACACAATAAGTAAAAGGTAAGAGTAGAAAAACTTTGTGGACAAAGTTCCGGAATTTTTCCAACAGACCTCGTATTCCCTACCTCACGAAAAATTCTTCTTTGCAGCTCTTACTGACCCTTCGCCCTTGTTTCCGTCACCCATGTCGTCGATATATGCCGATATATGCCGATATATGCCGTTGAAATCGAGCAAAATATATTTATGCGTTGGTTTTTCGGAACCAAAGTTTTACCGAAATATGCTACAAGACTATTGTCCTCAGAACGTAGTAAGTGCATTTTACACAAAAATTTGCTCTTGCTGCTGCAGTGTCTCTGCATTCCACCAAAAATTTTTTATCCATCATCATACTTTCCGAATAAAAAACCAAGTGAGTGGAGAAGACAAAGATACAGAGGTCTCTGAGCCAGAATAATTAGTTTTTTCGAGGAGATCACTCTGTATTTTTCTAGCAGTCGGATATTCTCCTCCGTTGTAGTATTGAAGTGTAGTTGGACACACTAATATTTTGTCAAAATGGTCAAATTCCGTAATTTCCGTTTTCATTTCTTTCTCTGCCATGGAGAATCAAAACATCTGCTCACATCTAGAGATTCTGCCTATGTTACTGCACTGTTAATACGGAATATAGTAGATTCGGAAATAACACAAGGTTCTGTCGTCACTTTATGAACGTGTGCAAAATTTATATAATTCGGGGTTTCTTCTCTGTTGGCCACATCAGTAAAAAATATTCAGTACGTTCGATGACAATTTTATATTTTTGTGCCCTTTACACACACTGACCAGAGTAGAACAACAAGTAGGACCTTGCTTCTGCATTTTGTTCACTGTCAAACACAGACACAGGGGATTCATCTGGCTCTGTCCTATTGCTCTGTTAACAGTGTACATGCGACAACAAAGCTATTGGCGGTCGAATCACAGCGCTTAAGACCGGCGGTCTACGTGGAGCGTGTATGACCTTGTGGTGTATAATTTCGTTACGGTCACTCCGTCGACTATATAATCAAGTGAGGAAATTCGCTCAGCCCTGGGGGAGGAGCGTCCCTGAGACAGGAAAGCTGCTACTGTCGTGAGCATCTCTGACAAGTGAATGACGGACGTAGAAATCACAAGTAGGAGACGAGGTGTTGGACGTCCTAGCATGTCACATAACGTGGAGGATGGAAATTTGCACGCTCTGAAAGTGAATATACGCCGTGATCTGTGGCATATCTGACAACAGAATATAATACTTGCGCAGGCACAAGTGTTTCAGAGCACACGTTTAAGCAGACAGTGTTGAACATGGGGCTAAACAGCAGGTGACTCGAACTTCTTCCTATTTTTATCCAAATACATAATCAATTGCAATTGCACTGGGCACGAGATCATCCAAATGCGACCCTGGATAAATGAAACATGCAGTATGCTTGCATGTATCGCGTTTCTTGCTACACCAGGGCGATAGTCACGTCTAGATTTTCCGTCATCCGTGGTATGCCGCTCGAAACGTGCACCTTACACGGGCACAGGCTGGTGCGGGCAACATTATTCTGTGGGTGACGTTCAACTACGATACCCTGGGGCGTGTGATAGTAGGGCACCATGGCAGATGTGGGTAATGTGAACATATTTGAGGACCACCAGTATCCCTGCATGCTTGATGTCTCCCTCAAGGGCGATGATATCCTCCAGCAGGATAGCTGTCCATGTCACTATGAGTTTAATCTCAATCCAATGGATCACACACGGGACGCTATCGGGGAGCAGCTCCATGTCCATAAACCACCGTCCCGAAACCTCCGAGATTTGCATGACATGTGCGTTGACATCTGGAAACCTACCGCGCCACGCGGAATCGCTACTGTATTGTGTTCCATATATTGATCAATACGGTATAATGCTGGTGATTATAACGTCATGACTCATGTGTATATATTGTGATTTAATGGAAAAAACTTGAGATTGGCTTATGGAAGCGATAAAACAATTTATCGGGTGACAGAGTTTTTGGATGACCACCTAAGGGGTAGCGTGCCAAGTTCTGTCCAATTGGCGCGTTAAATCGCCAAAATCGCGAGATGATTGGAGAGCCCTACCCATAATTATCCAAGCGTTTTCTAATAGGGAGAAACCCGTCGATCTTGCTGGACAAAGTACAGTTCAGCAAGAAACAAGACAACCAGCGACAACTCTTCTGTGTGTGGGCAGGAACTACCTTGCAGAAATGTAAACGCAAGATGTCTTGGCTTGAAGGACAACAAAAGAGCCTGCCGGAGTTGCCGAGCGGTTCTAGGCGCTACAGTCTGTAGCCATTCGACCGCTACGGTCGCAGGTTCGAATCCTGCCTCGGGCATGGATGTGTGTGATGTCCTTAGGTTAGTTAGATTTTAGTTCTAAGTTCTAGGGGACTGATGACCTCAGAAGTTAAGTCCCATAGTGCTCAGAGCCATTTGAACGATTTGAACAACAAATGAGCGCGTAGAATATCGTCGACGTACCGCTATGCTGTAAGAGCCACGCACACGGCTAGAGTCTCTACTGCTTGTCTTCGTAATTTCCAAAGCTTACCTTCACCAGGAATGTCACCAGATACCTCCCAAATTGATAAGTTTTGGAGCATCATTGTAAGAGCCTCCAATCACCTAGCGATTTTGGCGAACTAACAAGCCAATCGGACAGAGTTTGGCACATTTCTCCAGGAGGACATCCAAAAACTCAGATAATCAATGCGAAGACGAATAATTTCTTGCGTAAGTGCCAGAGGTGGACCAGTGCGCTACTGATCGCACCGGAAATGACAGCAGAGTAGCCGTTGGACCTTGGTGCGACAGGCACAAAATATAATCTGCGGCTGCGACCTCGGCTCCAGTCCACCACCAGCAATGGAGGGTGAAGCTTTGACAATGCCAGCCGCTCGTGCTGGAGATACTTTAGAAAAATCATCAGTCAAACGTCGGCCGAAGAATCGAGACTTCTGCCAACAGGCATTATGTCAACAAGTGGCCATAAAGCCTTAACAATTTTGTGTCAATTTCTGATTCTCTTTCTCTTGAATAAAGAAGCCAGCTTTTTTGAAACAGTAATCATTTGTTTGTATATGTACATCACATCTACCGATTTTCGTTCCCTTCTGAAAATTCCTTCGTGGTACGTCTTTGTTTTTGCCGTAGAGTGACCATGAGAATGAAACTGTGTTACGAACTTCGACGCTCTATCAGTTTTTGGAGAGTAATTTTTTGCTCCTTGATTTGCTCGTTTATCTCCGCAATTTAATTTAACGACAAGTCTTAGAAGTTTCATTCACATAGTGTAGTCGGTGTATGGAGCAGATGGCCATGCTAGTAATTGTATGTTAAAGCTTCGACAAAAAACTGTTGAAGAAGCGGGAGATGATATAGTGACTAGGACTACGTAACCGCAAACAAATCCTACACTACAAAAATTCATTACAAGAAGTCTTGAGAACGGAAAAATATTCGTGAACAGCTACTTTTAGAGTACAGTTTCTTATGATTGGGAAATGTAGACTGTAGAGAAGACAGAATTGGAACAATTACATGATTTTGGAAATATAATATTTCAGCGGAATGATGAAGAAGGCATGTATTGCATGGAGTAAGCTAGAAAAAATGCCTAATGACGAACAAACTGAATGAAAGAGCTGGAATAACGCGGCATATAATACAAAATGAGTCGTTGCTGAAAACTGGAGTTGAAGTGATAGTGTAAGAAAATGAATCGCAGGAACAAGCCTGATTGTCAGTAAATATGCCAGGTGGCTGTTACTGTAGGCTGGCATCAGTAATGTTGAAACGAAGATGTCTGTCAATTGGCAGGACTGAAAAATAACACCGAGCCAGTCTTAGGGTTGACTGAAGCAATAACATTCTATTTGGGAAAAGGGCCAAATGACAAGCTGACACATAAAAAGAACGCCCATTAGGTATCTGAGTATTCCATGCGAACACCTTGATGCGGAATGATCAAAGTTTTCCCCTTGCGTTGAGAACTGGAAACAGAGGTGGTCATGGGGAATAATTCGGAGGAAATATTCACAGCCACAGCCAAAAAGCAAGAGTGCGTGTATGCGGCACTATGTACTTGCTACTGTACTGTGTACTTGCTGCTAGTTATTTGTATCGCGTTTCGAACTTTACTGCTGTCGGTGGTACTGCGTACTTGCTACACCCAAAAGTAAGAGTGCGTATAGTTGGCTCTATGTACTTGCTACTGGACTGTATACTTGCTGTTGGCCGGCAGTTGTGGCCGAGCGGTTCTAGGCGCTTCAGTCTGGAACAGCGCGACCGCTACGGCCGCAGGTTCGAATCCTGCCTCGGGAATGAATGTGTGTGATGTCCTTAGGTTAGTTGGATTTAAGTGATTCAAAGTTCTATGGGACTAATGACCTCAGACGTTTTAAATCCCTTAGTACTCAGAGCCATTTCAATCATCTGAACTTGCTGTTAAGTGTTAGTATCGAGTTCCGTTCTTATCGACTACTGTGAATGTAAACCGTAGGTATTGAATGTAGTATTTTTTTTTTTTTTTTTTTTTTGGTGATATGTTACAATACAGCATCACCGGTCTATTGCGGTATTGCGGTCTAACTGTGTTGGTGAGGCAGTAAATTTATCCACAGGGCAGTGACTGCGTCACTGCAATTCACTTTGGAGGTGTGGCGGTGGGACTTGTAGTCCCGTACCACCCTCTGACGGTGACAGTACTACATGAGTCAGGCAGAAAAAATTTAGCCTAACGTGGGCAGGTATGGTTGGAAAGTATTGGACGTAGAATGGGGGCTAGTCCCGCTAAAGGATGCGTCCGTGGTGGGCGTGCCAGACCTTTCGTTAGCCATGGTCGGAATCCGATTCCTCTAGGATGGTTAGGGGAACCGGATGTCGATGCCAGCGGCGTGGAAGTGTGGTCCCAACGTGGCGTAACCCATAGACAGTGTCCCGCAAGACATTCTCATAGAGCCGCCGCGCGTTGTTGCGTATGGTCGTCTTCAGGGGGACGATATCCACTTCCTCGTGGAGAGTGACAATTCTCGTGAGTGGCGGGGCGTGCAGGCTCCACCTGAGCACCTTGTTCTACAGGCGCTGCAATGTCCGCATCCTGGTGACACTAATCGTGGCCCATGCAGCAGATCCATACGTGAGGGCAAGCAGGATAACTGTTCGGTAAATGCGGAGCTTGGTATGCAGGTTAAGTTCCCTACTGCGGAAGAGTGGGTACAAAGCCCTGGTTAGCTTTTGCCCCTTGTTGGTGACATACTCCGCATGACAGTGGAAGAGCAACTTGTGGTCCATCTGGACCCCGAGATAGGTGGTTGTCGGGGACCAGGGCACCTGCAATCGAGATATTGCGGCGGAGGACTGGGCGCCGTTTTGGGAAGTAAACTGCCGTAGTTTTGGCGGCATTGAGAGCTATTTTGTTTGTCCGGCACCAGGTGATAGTGGCGTCTACCTGTCGCTGGAGGCGGGCGACGACGGCGTCAGTAATGCGGCCAGTGGTGTATAGTGCTGTGTCGTCAGCGTATTGTGCAAGGTGGCACTTGGGGATGACCGGCATATCATTGACATAGATATTAAAAAGGGTGGGAGATAGCACTGATCCTTGCGGAGTGCCTGCCGACAACTGGCGAATGCCAGAACGCATTCCCCGTTGAGCCACTAGGAAAGTCCTACCACGGAGGAAGTCATCCACGATCTTGACATAAATATCTGGTATAGCGGTCTGTGTCAGCATCTTGTGTACGAGGTTGTCTTGCCAGATCTTGTCGTAGGCGTTTAGCAAGTCCAGAAAAACGGGAGCTGTCGACTTGGCAGTGTTGAAAAGCCTTTGCTGTGTCAGCATCTTGTGTACGAGGTTGTCTTGCCAGATCTTGTCGTAGGCGTTTAGCGAGTCCAGAAAAACGGGAGCTGTCGACTTTGCAGTGTTGAAAAGCCTTTGCTGATTTGTTCAGTGATCAATGGACTTTAAGTTCAGCAGAGGTGCAAAGTGAATCCAAACTGTTCAGCACGGATGCAAGAGGTAGGGAAGGTCGGTGAAGGATCACAGATTCAAGGACCTTCGCCGTAGCGTTTAGGAAACTGATGGGCCCGTTGTTGGTGGGGACTGTGGAGTCCTTGAACCTCTAGTGAATCCGGGGTAAACAGAAAATCTTGATACTTATTGGCGGTTGAGAATCACTTGGCTGCGAGAAAGCTGCATATCTACTGACAAAGCCTCAAAGCTGAAAGTTACTCCGCGTCATCTGTGCCAGAGCATTCCAGAATCTTTGGTAATCTTCATAGGTGCCAACCTATATAATAGTGCTTCCTCCAAACAAACTTCTTTTATAAATCAATAAGTTAGCAAACTTTTAACAACTTGACTTTCCACAAACTTATGGTACGGCTATTACTATCCATAGTTAAAATACTTACCGCGACCATCATATTTAAGTCGCTAATAACAAGCAAATCTTCTCACCAAAGTCGTCTCTGAACTCGCTAACAGGGGGATTTTGTGCCCAGAAGTCAGTCGCGTCAGCTGATGTGTTATATATATATATATATATATATATATATATATATATATATATATATATATATATAACCAGGTTGTGTGGCCTCATGACCACGAAACAAACAAAACTTATTCGAATCTGCGAAAAAAATTTATATTTGTGTCAACATTTGTAAAACTCGTAATTCCGCTCTCTCAAACCCCACCCTATGGGGAGCGAGGGAGAGTTTTGTTTCAGCGAATCAAAATTTACTAAGTAAATAAGTACTTTTTTATTTATCCGTAACCATTTTCCACGAAAAAATGAGGACAAGGATTTTCTTGAATTACAGCGCCAACTATCTTGAAGCAAAACAAATGTTTAAGACAAAATGTACGTAGTTTTTTATGTAGAATCTCATTCTGCAACAAAAAATGGGGGTTCACATTTGAAATTTTAAAGTTGCCTCTCGCCCCATCCCCAAGCGACTGGGGTGGAGGCTAATTTTAGCACCAGCAGATGTCTCCCTCGAAAATAATCAACTTTGTATTCTACACATTTTTTCGTGTGAAACTTATATATATATATATATATATATATATATATATATATATATATATATATATATATATTCACGAATTATTGTTCAGTTTCAGCTTTTTAATTTTACCATTATTGTGTTCTATATATCAACGCGACACTTCCTCTTCTATCACGAATGTTAGAGCATTTGTAAGAGTGATGCAAAACAGAAACTTTGTATTGGAGACTTCCCCATGGAAGTGAACGCTGGGAACTATGCTACTGTCACATGTCTGCACATCTGCATCTCCCCCATTCTCTTTCCGGAGTACTTTACTGTGTAATTACGTTTGGATGGGTGAGAGGAGCAGACTTGTTCAATGGCCAGTTGAGTGCATCACTATATGCAGCCCACGACAAAGCAGCGGGTGTTCATTGTCGAGTGTTATTAAGTACCGCACGTTTCAATAAGTAATGCAACACATTGTTTCCACAAAGCATGCTGATTTTATTGAGGACTCCAATACACCGTATTACTTACCATTCGTTTAACTACAAAACCCTAGCCGCGCGGGGTAGCCGTGCTATCTAAGCCACCTTGCCACGGTTCGACGGTTCACCCCGTCGGACAATTGGAGGTTCGAGTCCTGCCTTGGGCATGGGTGTGTCTGTTGTCCTTAGTGTGTTAGATTAAGTAGTGTGTAAGCCTAGGGACCGATGATCTCAGCAGTTTGGTCCCACAGAACTTACCACAAATTTAAAAAAAAAATTTACAAAACCCTGTTTTTCAGTATAATCTTCGTTCAATGCGACGGCCTTACTCCACCTTACTGGGAGGGCCTGTATGCACGCATGGTACCACTGTCTGGTAGATATCGGAATCAACATCTTGCTGCATCATTAACCTCCTTTACCATCCACGTACTGCTCCTCGCGGAGTGCATCATTCATTGGGTAAAAAAAAGTGGCTGCCGGAAGGTGAGAGACCCCTCGGCTGTAGAGTGGACGAGGAAGAACAGTCCACCGAAGTTCTGTGAGCTCGCCTAGGGTGCGCAGACTTGTGTGAGGCCCTGCGTTGTCCTAGAGAAGGAGAAGTTCTATGGCGAGGAACACGCTGAAGTCATTTCTTCAGTTCCTGAGGGTAACACAGTACACTTCATAGTTGATTGTTGCACCGTAAGGGAGGAAACCAAACAGAATTACCCCTTCAGAATCCAAGAAGACGGTCCAACGACTTCTCCGGCTGAGAGTGCGGCTTTGAACGTTTTCTTCAGAGGAGAGGTGGTGTGACTCCACTCCGTTTCGGGTTCGAAGTGATGAACCCATGCTTCATTGCCTGTGACGATGTTCGGTAAAAAATTGTCACAACCAGCTTCGCAACGCGCAAGTAATTCCGGATAGATGGTACTTTGCTGATTTTCATGGTATTTGGCAAGCGACGAGGAATCCGGCGGGTACACACCTTTGGTAACCCAACTGGTGGGCGGATGTGTCAGCACTATCAACAGAGAAGTACAGTTGGACAGCGAGATGTTCGATTGTGATCCGTCGATCACATCGAGTGAGAGGGTCCTCACGTTGCAGAAGCCACAGCTGTGTGCTGCCAGCCGGCACGTGGAGTCCGGACAGCTTTGCTTGACGTTGGTGCGATGTCGACAGACGTCTCGCTTTTGTTCACCGACAGGTGTTCGTAGACATTCTACAATCGCCTATGAACATCTACGACGGTCGGGTTTCCCGCCAAAAGAATCTCAGTGACAGGTCTGCGCTTGGAAAGCACGGCAGTTACACACACCATTTTTAAGTCTACATGTGGCGCTGTCTCTTATCGGAACTTCATGAAACCGTAGGGGATGAAACGGGAATATTCCACGATGTCCCACAACAAATTTCCCATTTTTGTCAACAGAAACTGGATAAGAACAAAAATTGTTGCATTACTTATTGAGCCTCCCCTCGTAAGTATTATTTTTTATGATGCTTGTTGTATCGCACCTGGAGCACAATCTGCTACACAAGACAAAAAGGCAGGGATACCCACAACAACCAAGATCAATGCACTTAATACATTGCGCTTGAGAGAAAACGTAAAGGTCGTCGTAGCCTTGGGAGTTCACTACGGCACAGCACGAAATAACGCCATCCAAAATGTCCCGGACGAATAAGGAGGCCGTTAAGTAGTTGTCGCATGGCCCACTGGGCGAATAAATAAGAACGAGGTAGCGATCAGTAGGGGACTCGTGAGAGAGCCTCGCCTGTGATTGCACGCCCTTAATTAGCTTTGCTTTAAAATAGCCCAAGGCCACCGATTAATGCGCAACCGTGCTGGCGCCCTCTGTGTGAGAGTGCTGCGTTCCTATTCGTTCTGGCAGCCTGTCCTGAATGTCGGTCTCCGAAGAAAGTAAGAACGATTATGGCGAGCCACCCCTTCACAGACGAAAACACTGCAAATGGGGCACACGCCTTTATAAAGGATGGATGAGGAAAAAAATAAACCGAATGTTCCCGTTTTAAAGTAATGATTCTAATATTTATCGTAAGTGCTTTAGCGAAACGACCGAAAACCTAAATCTGGGTGGCAGGAAGGCACCTTGAACAGCACCCTCCATGATGCAAGCCCAATTCACTCGGTAAAGATACCTGGTACCAACAACATAGTTCTATGTTAAAATCGGCAGTAAAGCCAAAATTTTATCACAACGTAATGATTTGGGTAGATGCATTAACGTGTGAGATACAATTACGGACTTTTTTGTTTCAAAAACTATAAGATCCTATAGACATAAAACTGGAACATGATAGTTCTAGTTAGGTTTGTGATACCTAAAAGAGCTGAAACAACAGAAATGAAGTTTCTAAGCTATATCTTGCGTAAGTTTGAAAGGCGTCTGCTGCAGGATCTTTCATATTATGTATTTATGTGTGTATCGATAAACACTTGCATGTCACCAAGAATACATAGTTACGTCCTAGCAGATTAAAACCATGTGCCTGATAGAACTCGAACTCGTGACCTTTGTCTCTTGTGGCCAAGTCCTCCACCGACTGACACCCAAACCTCCAGATTTCAGACAGTTATATCGGTACTAAGCTTTGTATATCGATAGAATATCAACCGAAACACCGATATAGTTTGTGCTATGCGCTGCCGACCAGGAGAACGCGTGTAAACGCTAAGTAACACGAACCACATAACCCATGGAGGACAGAAAAAGAATGTCTGAGTGCTGCCTGAGGCCATGTATTATATTACTTTAGTATAAAGCATTAGATAGCAGATGTAGTCTGGTTGAAGGTGCTCGGTTTCTTAACATAAGCAATATATATTGGATGAAAGGATAATGTCATACATCAGTACTTTAATAGGAGGAAGTTTATACACTCTAGAGAGATTGTACCATACAACATAGTCAGGAGCATGGTGTATGTTTTCAGAAATTGGTATTTATACAGCAGGAATGTAACAAGAAAAAACATCTAAAACAGCTGAAATGGACCATCACCTTATACTGCTGCAATGGCCTTCTATAGATGACTACAAGCTTATGGTTTAGGACAAACCGCTAGATTTTTTTTATGAGAATGGAAATGTGCGAATACATAACGTTTGGGAGAAACATTTTCATCCTCCTCCGCTAAAAAAAACTTGGTTTTTATACTCTGATTTATAACTATGGAAATGGACTGTTTGAATTTGACGTTGTCTAAATGCTAGCGATACGGAAGTACATTTCAAAAATCAGTATGTCATGTATATAGTGCAGAAGACAGTAGCGTTAATGGGGAGAGGGAACACCACACACAGCATCTCTGTATTTAAATAGCTCTGACAGACGTTTGGAGAATAAGCTACACATATCTCTTTCCATTGCACCGAAGATGTTTGTGAATCTAAACTTAGAACCATGCAGGACAGTACTTGCATGATGACGTCATGGTTATTTCTGTCCCTCCTGCTCAGTGATACTGAAATGCCAGATGAGAATAACATGTTATAAATTCATAGCAGAGACTTTGTTCTTGATGGGTAGTAAGCATGGGCGCTGCAGGCGAATAGTGGATAGAAATCTGTTGGAAGCATTAGATGTCTTATGAGCAACATAGAAAACTTACAATTTATGAGAGGAATGTCTTTAAAAAAATGCTGTTCCAGCCTGGACTTTAGATCACATTCTGTTTATAGGAAGGACGGATGGAGTTCAATACTCTGTCTGGATCAGTATCAAATTCCCATCAGACCAAGACATGCCTGCAGCGAAAATCAGTGTCAGTTAAAAAAAGGTATACCAACATACCAAAAGAGTGTGTGGTTCGCTATGGTGCAGCTCGCTCAGAATCCTAAGTTAGTTGTGGACTTATTGTAATCTGGATTCGTCATGTGGCCCACTGTTTCAATTTATTGAGTGTAGTACAATGCTATACCAACTGAGCCAAAGTGAATCTGCGTGAACTATCATAGTACATTTTCCTGTACAAACACCACTACAATTCATCAGAACTGAGAGGTGTGATGTGTGGTATCTGGTGAGTGTTGTGTATGGTGTGCTTGTGTGTGTGTGTGTGTGTGTGTGTATGTGTGTGTGTGTGTGTGTGTGTGTGTGTGTGTGTGTGTGGGTGGGTGGGTGTGGTGTTAAAGCCTTTGGTGCTATATTGCTCCAAAACATTCCCTATGAGTAGTAAGGCAGCGTACAACACATTGTGGCGAATGTCTTACATCATTGTTAGTCGGTCTCTGTTTCTACTCCACTTACATACGGAGCCATTGGAGAAGGAATATGTGCCTGTGACAGGAAACATTAAGCGTTCATTTGTGGTGAATCTGTGGGACTCATACTCTACAATATGGATTGCTATGATGGATACACCTTAACTGCTCTTCGATTATGTTGTCATATTAACTATTACAGCACATTTTCCAGTACATTGCCAGTATTCCAGAACTTAGATTCTGATGTCATAGAACCTATCCCAGTATCTCCAGTCTGCAACAGTATACCACAATTCGACACTGCTGTACACCGTCTTAAACTGCACCTCTTTCCTATTTCTCTTCTCCTTTGCACTCATGTTCAAAACTAAGGTCACACACTAATGGCTTTTCAGTTTGGTGCGGCTTAGTGACGCCTTATGACACCACAATAAATGACATATGCACGTTTTGTGCATAAGCACTTGAAAAGGCACGTCACCAAAATCGGCTGAAGTGTGAAAGAAATAACATGATGGCAATAAAGTTAAGGCGAAAATTTCAATTATTTCTCGCATTCTTGTGCAATACAATATGCTCTAACCCATGCCTGTTGCATCAATTACCATTTTGTGGTCAAACGCGTGTAAAATTTAAATTTGTCCATGTTATATGGATGTTGTTTGAGGTCTGCGACTGTATTATAGTATTATGTGGAATTATTTATTCTGCTGCAGTCACTTTTTACTAATATTTTATTAGCACAATGCATTTCGGCAGCATGTTGCCATCATCAAGTAAATTATACAGTTACTTAACAGTTACTTATACATCAGCTGATAGGTTGCGTACATTGGCTGTATATGCCAGTGGGGCTAAGAATCGAAAAATAAACCTGCGTGGAAGGATAAATCTGTTACAGTGTATACATTATGTGAATAGCATGATTAGGTAATATATTAATACGTTTACTTACATTTGTGCTAGTGATTTCATTTTCTGGCACACAGAGCACAGTAACAGGTAAATTGGAACTTAGCAATAGTTTGCATTAAGTATCCGTGAAACACCTTCCACATTGACAATACATCTAGATAAAAGTCCTCATCTTCAGTACAGGTATATATTACTGTGTTTGAAATTGGAAGTAGTTTAACGTAGATCTTATAAGTCTCTGGAAAGATGTTAACAGTCTTTGAAATTGTAAATAGTTTATCTTAGATTTTAAAACTCTTTTGAAAGAGGCATACAGGTGTTGGTGAAAATGCTAAGTTGCGATTTACCTGTTACTGTGCTCTGTGTGCCAGAAAATGAAGTTACCAACACAAATGTAAGTAAACGTATTAATATATTACCTAATCATGCTATTCACATGATGTATACACTGTAACAGATTTATCCTTCCACGCAGGTTTATTTTTTGATTCTTAGCCCCACTGGCATACACAGCCAATGTACGTAACCAATCAGCTGATGTATAAGTAACAATATAATGCACCTGATGATGGCAGCATGCTGCCGAAATGCATTGTGCAAATAAAATATTAGTAAAAAGTGACTGCAGCAGTATAAATTAATCCACATAAACTCATGTAACTCACGATGTGATGACCACGCTCACAACAGACTTATCTGTAACAGACCTGCTAACGTTGAATGTCTACGCTTGCATCGTACACCACATCTAGATTCAAAATTCGTGTGTTATACACGGCATATCTTAATCTGGGCAGCCCTTCCCATCACTTTTAGCCCCTCTATTTATTGATTAGCTGTAACGAATGGACTGTGGGCAATGAAAACAATGAAGATTCAGTGACATGTAAGTGTATCTGTAAACATTGTTCATGAATGCTGAACTTTAATTTCATTTCATTTCCCACATACCCCAGGGAAAAACCACATGTTCGGAAATATCAGTATCAGTGAAAGTTTGAAACAGTCGTGGAAGCTTGGTCAGACAGGTTCATGCTTGTCGCCTTTCTTCGTAAGGGACTTCTACATTGAGGTGAGGAAAGACATGGGTCAGCGATAGGCACATTCGCAGACGACTGTAGTATTGCGTAAATAAGGTATAAAAGCGCAACGCATTGGCGAAACTGTCATTTGTACTCATATGACTCACATGAAACGTTTCTGACGTTCAAATGGTTCAAATGGCTCTGAGCACTATGGGACTTAACATCTGAGGTCAACAGTCCCCTTGAACTTAGAACTACTTGAACCTAACTAACCTAAGGACATCACACACATCCATGCCCGAGGCAGGATTCGAACCTGCGACCGTAGCGGTCGCGCGGATCCGGACTGAAGCGCCTAGAACCGCTCGACCACACAGGCCGGCGTTTCCGATGCAACTATGGCCACACGACGAGAGTTTACAGACTCTGAACGCGGAATGGTAGTTGGATCTAGACACATGGGACATTCTATTTCGGAAATCGTTAGGGACTTAAATATTCCAAGATTCACAGTGTGAAGAGTGTGCCGAAAATACCATTGATAACACAGTGGCCAATGCCCTTCACTTTACGGTCGAGAGTAGCTGCATGAAATAACGGCAAAAATCAATGCGGGACGCACGAAGAAAGTATCTGTTAGGACAGTGCGACGAAATGTGACGTTAACGGGCTATGACATCAGACGATCGATAGCACAACATCGTCTACTGTGCCTCTCCTGGGCTCGTGACCACCTCTGTTGGTTTCTAGCTGACTAGAAAGCCGTGGCCTGGTCAGTTGGTAAGAGCTGATGAGAGAGTTGGAGAGGATCCCAAAAAGCCATGGACCCAAGTTGTCAACAAGGCACTGTGCAAGCTGGTTGTGGCTCCGTAATGGTGTGGGCTGTCTCTGTACCGAACGGAATGGGTCTTGTGGTCTAACTGAATGGACATTGCCTGGAAATGGTAGTTTTCGGCTACTAGGAGACCATTTGCAGCCATTCATGGACTTCATGTTCCCAAACAAAGGTGGATTTTTTGTGGGTGACAATGCGCCACAATTTTTCGCGATTCGTTTGAAGAACATTGTATCATCCACGAGATAAATTTTAGCTACAGTGCGACGAGAGAAAATTATGCCTCTAACAGTTATAAACATTATCTATTCGACGTATGAAAAAAAAAAAACAGTGAAAACGATGATTAAATATTAATTATTTATATAATATTCTATGATATAATTGGAGATATCGATATCGATATGTATCATACAAAGACAATGGTAATTTTAAATTCCTTTTATGATCTGCGTTTGTCTTCCTTTGTTTTTACCTTTTGTTCGTTGGCTTTTGTAGGTTGCGGACGCATATCGAACTGAGGTCTGTTAAGAAACTGTAATTATTTGTTAATTATTACTTGAAAATAGAGTTCATTATTATTATAAATATGAGTGAATAATTATTTGTAACTTTAATTCCTCTCTCAGTAAGCATTATCTGTGTTAATTATTTCTTTCCGCTGCAAAGAGCGCAGCCATTGATGATAGCGATTTGTATCGCGTTTTTGTCTGTGTTTTCCTTAGAAACAAATCAAATGTTTGCTTGATGAAGTCTAAAAAGTGCACAATACGAAAGCAGATTTATAGCGTTTAATAAGCATTTTAAATATTTACTTATTTGCTCTAACAATAGAAATTCACTATCAATTGTCTGCCGCCATCTTAACAATTATCTCAGCGGCAAATTCAAATTTAAATTACTCAGCTCTGCAGAATAAATGCCGAAGGTAATACAAATGTGTGAAAATAAATGTTCACCGGTGGTCCCGAACTCATTTTAATGAAAATGATTCGAATCAGATTGGTTCTTTAAAAACGGTGCTCATAGCACGATCCTTATAAGAAACTTTTCTAGGTGATGTATGGAGCCGAAATTAATTAAGCACGAGTTGCGAAGAATATTGTTTCAGGTAACATACGTCAGTGTTGTGCGCGGCTGATATTCGGTGGTTTCAATGATCATTTTGCTGAAGATAACTGCTTCGATCTTAATCAATAGTTGTAAGGAATCTGTTGTATGAACTGTGATTTAGTGACACTTACACAACTTACAGACAACACTTTAACACGACGTTAACTTGGAGTTCTTTAGCAACTTGATCAAATCTTTAGCCGGGGAAAAAAATGAAATTTGATGAAACTGTGGTAGTTACCAACATTTCCAGTTTCTGGAACAGTGTCTATAAAGAGGCGATTAAAATTAGGTTGGCGGATAATTTAATCAACAGAGACAATGAGTTTTCTCTTAGCAAGACGCGGAATCCTATATTATCTCGCATCACATTTGAACGTTCTTCGGTGCGGCCCTGAGTGCGATATATCGTTGCCAGCAGTGTTCCACTAAGGGCGGCGCAACCTCCCTGTCTTGGAGGGCAGCAACCGTGATGGGCGGCGCATGCGCCGTGTACTGAACGGTGGCCTATATAGGACGTCGATTTGCAGCCTGGCGTCAGTTCTCAGCGGGACTCATCAGCAGAGGCAGCATTTTCCTGCAGATGGCGAACAGTTGGATCGCCGAAATATCGAGTCAAGTTGATTTTAGGATCCGGCAGCAAACCCGAAGAGATATTTCGAAACTTCTGTATAAAAGTATTATAGCTTTCACAAGAAACACACCTTTTGTTGCACTCAACTACCGATCTCAGTTTGAGAGATATTTAATTTCGAAATCAGGGTCTCCTTCGCACTCCTAGCTGTGCGTCTTACGACACTAATGTCCATCATGTGTCCGCACCCTTTAGGCACCAGTTGCCACATGCTCAAGTACAAGACCATAGGCGTCGGAAAAAATTACCGATCAGTTTGACACGGCAAAACTTGAAAGAAAGAATCATTTGATAGGAAAATTCCTGAGGCATCAAGGAATCGTCAGTTTGGTAACAGAGAGAAGCGTGTGGGGTAAAAATTTGAAGCGAGCGGTCATGTGTGATACCGGTAAACAGATTTGAATGAATGGAAGTCTGAGTAGTCAATCAGAGATGAAGATTCCCTCACAGGATAGGCTAGAGTGGAGAGCTGCGTGAAACTAGCCCTGAGAGTGTGAAAAAGTTACATATTATTGCATTGCAGATTCTAAATTTCAGGCTGATTTTCCTATCATGCTACTGTTTCTTCATTGTTGATTTCATCTGTATCATTCAATTCACTTTACTTGGTTAATCTAGAACAAGAACGTGGACCTACAGTCAAAAATGATTTGAAGAGTACTTCACAGTTTTAATTCAACGACTTGCGGGAGGATTCCTTGCTTGTCGTAGAACTCCCAGGAGCAACTCCCATGAGCAATGAGGACGAGCGTCACTCAGAAGGAAACGATGTGGCCCCGCGTGAGAGGGCGGTGCGTCGCTTCATTGCAGAGTCCCCGCGCGGCGACTCGTAAAGTTCAGCGCCGCCCGCAGCGCCGCAGCGGCGGAAGTGGTAACCACGACGTGACGCCTCCGCGTTCATTCGGCTCGCTCGCGTCAGCCGCCGCTTGCGCATTCCGCAGGGGTGACGTTTGCGACAAAGGAATGTAGCGCACCTGCCACAGCGGGAAGCTTCTTGTGCCGCCGGCTGCTGCTGATGAAACCATTTGCCCTGCACCCAATAGCACTCTATTCCAACTAGGGTACCCACATTAAGCGTGGTATGCTGGCGAATTTTTAAAAGCGTTTTAGTCTCTGCTGGTCACTGAAGCACACTAAATGAGAATACATGGCGTTGTAACGTGTCACAATTAAATAAAAACGTTCAAAAAGTCACTGGTTGGAGTGTTATGTGTCTAAAGGTCAGTCAGTTTCGTTAATGTGTGTCTTCCAAAAATTTGTTTCTCAATAAAATTTTGACTTACCCATACTGCCTGTTTTACTCGGTTTTTAAAATACAGTGATGTCCACAATAAAAGGAAAAAACCTCTATTTTCCCGTCGTGTGTTTAATTAACTATACTCTCTCCGTCGTCAGGCCACGAGTGACCTACTGGAACCATCCGACCGCCGTGTCATCCTCAGTGGAGGATGCGAATAGGAGGGGCATGGGGTCAGCACACCGCTCTCCCGGTCGTTATGATGGTATTCTTGACCGAAGCCGCTACTATTCCATCGAGTAGCTCCTCAATTGGCATCACGAGGCTGAGTGCACCCCGAAAAATGGCAAAGCGCATGGTGGCTGGGTGGTCACCCACCCAGGTGCCGGCCACGCCCAACAGCGCTTAACTTCGGTGATCTCACGGGAACCGGTGTATCCACTGCGGCAAGGCCGTTGCCGTCTAATTGACTATATAATCATAAAACTATCAACAGATGTCCATACGATCATGTCCTGCATTCTGGTCAACGGACAACCACGGCAACGATGACGTCATGGGACCTATCAAAAGTAATAGTGTTTGATGGGTTGTCCCACACCCACAACCGCTGTGTAAACAGTCACAGATGGTGCAATATAGCACAGAGGAGGCGCCTGCCAGGCTCTCTGTGGTGGAAAGCCGTAGGAAGAATGGAAGTAGGACAGTAGCAAATTGATGTGGACCGATTGCTTAATGTGAATCGTTATGTCGTTTTGCGGATGTGGTGACAGTTTATAGAGATCGAAAGTGTATCCCGAAGATCAGGGCAGGGCTGACCTCTTGTAATATCGGAAAGAGAGAACCGTTGTAAGGGCACGACCGTACCGCCTTAGTACTGCACAGCAACTGGCATCTGACCTCGCATCATCCACAGGACGTGTTGTAGCGAACGGCTTGAAGAAGCCTTCGGCAGATGGGCCTTTATTGTCGGAGACCTGCTGTATGTGTATCTCTGACGCGTTTTCACAGAAGAGAACGTCTAGAGTCGAGCCGTCAACATGGCACCTGGGCGGTCGAACAGTACGCAAGTATTCTTCTCACACATGAATTCCGATTTGGTATGGATAGTGATTCTCGACGGATTCGCATCTGGAGGGAACGTGGAACACGATTTCTGTATCCAATGATTATGCAAAAGACTGACATTGAGAATGATCCCTAATGGTGAGGGCGGGGATTATGTTGACCACTTGAACACCTCTTCGTGAAAATGTACCGTTAGATCGGCAAGGTTTAACTGGTGTCAGGTATCGTGACGAGGTTTTCGGACCTCGGTTGTGGATGTCGCGAGGTGCCGTGTACCCAGACTTCATACTGCTGGACGATAATGCTCGACCTCATAGAGCACGAGTGGTTGATGTTCTCCTGGAAACGGAAGATACTGCACGCATGGCATAGCCTGCTTGCTCTCCCAGTTTGAATCCCATAAAGCATGTCTGGGCAGCAATCACTCTCCAAGATTTGCGAGCAGCTCTGCAGGAAAAATGGGCGTTATTGCCTCAATATGAGATTGATGGTATCATTCACAGCATGACCTGTCGTTCTCAGGCCTGTTTCGCTTCCAGAGGTGGTCACACCCCATACTGAGCACATTAAACAGTTGTCAGAATGTGTGCACAAATCCGTTAAGTTGGAAAAAACCAAGAACATTTTTGTCTACTGTTCTGAATGTTGCAGTTGTTTACGTTATGTATTTTTTATATTGTTTCTACTTTATCAACACCTGATTATAAAGTTTTGTGGCAAAATAAACTCCACCTTTCACAATTTCGGTTTGTTGCTTTAATTTTGGACACCAGCGTAGCTAAATCAATTGGATATTTAAAAGAGAAAATGAGCTTAGATTGAGATTATTGTGTGGGCCATTCTGTGGGGAAGGAATTATATAAACTTTTACTCTCTTCTTAGTAGCACTATACTATTAACACCAGTTTGCATAATTATCGGCAACCACCCTTTGACCTGCGAGACAGAGTTAAACATCTAAATATTCAAATGTCCGTAATTATGGACCTGTAGCTATCGAACTAATTTCAGAATTATTCTGGCATTTGAGCATTGAAATGCAAAATTCATACGTCTAACAGTTCATACACCATCTCCAACTGACTTCTAGCAACTTCACAGACACTCTGAAATAACAAAATAAGACTGGGGTATCAAACGACATTTGTGACAGGAATGAGGATTTTTTGGTAGGAAGAACATAGTGTGTTAGTTTAGATAGTCATCGACAGATGTAGAAGTAACTTCAGGTATGACACTGTGTGTTGCGCCCTTACTGCTCATGACACTGAAGGCCATTTAGAGTAATTTCAAACGTTTCCCGCCGGCCGGTTTGGCCGAGCGGTTCTAGGCGCTTCAGGGCATGGATGTGTGTGATGTCCTTAGGTTAGTTAGGTTTAAGTAATTCTAAGTTCTAGGGGACTGATGACCTCAGATGTTAAGTCCGATAGTGCTCAGAGCCATTCGAACCTATTTTTTTTTAAAGTTACCCAGCTACAGTCGTCTATAATGAAGTATGTCTGAAAAAATCCGCAAATATATTATGTCGAATCCAATGGCGGCTGCTGTGTAAGGGCACAAGAGCACGTGAACGCCATAACTTTCGACACCTCGCGGATTTACTGTTTCTTTTGCTTTGAATGTTGGTAAACACAACATAAAGGCTGCCATCTGAAAGGTACGGCTATTAAATTTACCGCGCTATTGCTGCTCTACACTCAGTGAATTTGGCATCAGGATCGCGAGCTTACCTTCAGTTGTGCATGTTTTAAGGAGTCTTTGCGCATGTGCAACTCGCGTGACGTAATTACCTTACTGGCCATATATATGGGATTTGATGAACAACGTGAGCGGTTCACGATACGATGTGCGGAGGTAGCTCTTGCCACTCAACTAGGAGTTTACTTCAGTGCCACCAGGTGGTAGCACACTGCGGCAGAGTTTTATCCCCGTTCGCTCGGCGTAAATTCTGCTGGACGGTAGCACATTTCTTAGATACGCTAATTGATTCTCTATATACTATTGTAAAATTAGATGGGACGTCAGTGTATATGGAAGCTGCACTGACAGTAGACCTATTTTTTGGGTTCTTGAATGACTTATAGTATATTAGGTTATGAATTGTATCGTACAGTAATCCACTTGAGGCGCTGAGAATCATAAGGGCCTAAAGAATATCACCGTCGGTTGTGAGACTGTAGCATTTATTCATGCTTCTGAAATCTGTTGATATCATGGTGAGTCAGGTTTATCTGTGCTGTAGTCCCACATTATATATACACCGAAACGCCAAAGAAACCGGTATAGGCATGCGTATTGAAATACAGAGACATATAAACAGGCAAAATACGGCGCTGCTGTCGACAACGCCTATATAAGACAACAACTGTCTGGCGCAGTTGTTAGATTGGTTACTACTGCTATAAAGGCAGGTTATCAAGATGTGAGTGAGTTTGATCATGGTGTTATGGTCTGTGCACAAGCGAAGGGACTCAGCATCTCCGAGGCAGCGATGAAGGGATTTTTCCTGTACGACCATTTCACGCGTGTGCCGTGAACATCAGATCTCCGACATCGCTGCTGCCGAGAAAGATCCTACAAGAATGAGGCAAACTACGACTGAAGAGAATCGTTCAGCCTGACAAAAGTGCAACCCTGCCGCAAATTGCTGCAGATTTCTATGCTGAAACCATCAACAAGTGTCAGCGTGCGACCATTCAACGAAACATCATCGATATGGGCTTTCGGAGCCGAAGGCCTAGTCATGTGCCCTTGATGACTGCACGGTACAAAGCTTTACGCTTCGCCTAGGCCCGTCAACACCGACATTGGACTGTTGATGACTGGAAACATGTTGCCTGGTCGGACAAGTCTCGTTTCAAATTGTGTCGAGCGGATGGATATGTACGGGTATGGAGAAAACCTCATTAATTCACGGACCCTGCATGTCAGCAGCGGACTGTTCAAGCTGATGGAGGCTCCGTAATCGTGTGGGGCGTGTGGAATTGGAGTGATATGGGACCCCTGATTCGTCTAGATACGACCCTGACAGATGACACGTAGGTAAGAGATACCCCACATGTCCAGAATTGCTACAGAGTGAAATGTTCAGGAGAGATCTCTACCCCCTCGTACTCTTACGGTTTTATGGACAGCCGTGTTGGATTTATGGTGTCAGTTACGTCCAGCACTAGTTCGGATACTAGTCTGATCCATGCCACGTCGTGTTGCTGCACTTCTGCGTGCTCGCGGGGCCCTGCACGATATTAAGCAGGTGAAAAAGTTTCTTTGATTCTTCAGTGTACGAAAATTCACGAAAAGCTGTATCACTAATTTATCTGATATTCACTTAAATATGGGATCGGCGGCGGTGTTCTTTAGGCCCTTACGGATCACAGCGCCTCGTTTGTCTTACAGTCAAGTGACCATGTTGGTAGACTTTACACTTTCAATTTAATCGTTTCCGCAAACGGCATTTTGTGTTTGGAGTTAGCTACAAAGGAACTAGTGCCTCCGAGAACAGATCCTTTGATAGAGACAGTGACAAAATCAAGTAAGCGTGACTACAATCGAACATACACGCATACAGATGGCGATAGTATGGTGTACACAAGACACGAGGGTTGGGACTTTAATAGTGGCAACTATTTAATTACAGGTCGTACAAAATAGATACGTGTTTCAAAGCTTTACTGACCTTCAAAGTAGTCACCAGCATTCTGTATAACCCGTTACCAGCGATGTGGAAGTCGTAGGATACTCTTAGCAGTGCTAGTTGTGTTGACAGTTCGGGCGGCGCGGACTATTGCCCGACGAATTTGTAGCAGTTCTGAAGCGAATGCCGTGAAGTGTTTCGTTCAATTTAGAAATCGAGTTGAATTCACGAGGGCTTAAGTCAGGGGAGTGCAGTGGGTGGTATAGTACTTAGCAGCCCCATCAGTCGTACGAATCAGTAACAGCTTGCACTGTACGTGCTACAGCATTGGACTGCAAAACGATGGTCAGGTCCTGCAGAAAGTGTCATCACTTCTGTCTCTAAGTGGTCGTAGGTTGTGTTCCAAAAATGAACAGCATAGAGACAGAAGTGATGACACTTTCTGCAGGACCTGACAATCATTTTGCAGTCCAATGCTCTAGCACGTATAGTGCAAGCTGTTACTGATTCGTATGACTGATGGGGATGCTAAGTGCTATATCACTTACTGCACTCACCTGACTTTAGCCGTCGTAAGTTCAACTCAATCTCTGAACTGAAGGAAACACTTCAAAGCATCCGCTTCAGCACTGCTACAAATTCGTGGGGCAATAGACCGCGCCGCTCGAACTGTCAACACAACTGGCACTGCTAAGATTATCCTACGACTTCCACGTCGCTGGCCACGGGTTATACACATTGCTGGTGACTACTCTGAAGATCAGTAAAAATTTGAAACACGTTTATATTTTGTACGATGTGTAAATAAATAGTTGCCACTATTAAATTTCCAACCCTCGTATAAAAGGGCAGTGCATTGGCGGAGATGTCATTTGCACTCAGGCGATTCGTGTGAAAAGGTGACCGACGTGATTACGTCCGCATGATGGGGATTAACAAGTCTGAACGCAGAATGGTAGTTGGAGCTAAATGTGTGGAACATTACATTTCGGAAATCGTTTGGGAATTCTGCATTCCGAAATCCACGGTGTCAAGAGTGTACCAAGAATCCACATTTTAGCCATTACCGTTCAGAATGGATAATGCAGTGGCCATTCATGTTCCCAAACACTTCACCAGGCCACAATTGTTCGCGACAGGTCTGACGAACGTTGTGGACAATCCGAGCGGATGAACAATCGAGAGGACTGTTCGTACACAAAATTCTGCATCAGCAACACTTTTGCAGTTATATAGGCCCAATATTTCTACGGGGGACTTCCGAAGACTTGTTGAGTCCGTGCCACGTCGAGTTGCTTCAATGCGCCGTGCAGAAGGAAGTCTGACACGATATTAGGAGGTATCCCATGCGCTTTGTCACATCACTATATACTACCACTCCCTACGTACAGCTTTGCTTCCGATAGTGAGAACAAACTTAGATTAATAACAGCGCTCACAGAGCCGTACAAACAGTAATTCTTCCCGCGCAACATAGTGAATGGGAGGAGTACAAGCCCTAAAGGTTCTGATATTGAGAAGGCTATCTACACTTACTGTGAAAATGTGCTTAATTCATTAGACAAAAATTGCAGGCAACTGGTATATTTTGTGATCTGTCAAAGGCATTTGACTGTGTAAATCACATTACCCTTTTAAGTAAATTAGAATATTATAGTGTAACAGGAAATGCTGCAAAATGGTTCAAATCTTATATCTCTGGTAGGAAACAAAGGGTGTTATTAGGAAAGAGACATGTATCAAGCTATCAGGCATCATCCATCTGGGAACTAATTAAATGTGGGGTCCCACAAGGCTCCATTTTGGGGCCCTTACTTTTTCTTGTGTGTATCAATGACCTTTCATCAGTAACATTACCAGGTGCCAAGTTCGTTTTGTTTGTCGATGATACAAACATTGCAATGAATAGCAAATCAAGTGTAGTCTTAGAAAGAATCAGCTAATAAAATATTTTTGCACATTAAGCACTGGTTCCTAGTAAATTCTTTGTCACTAAACTTTGAAAAAATACACTACATACTGTTCAGAACTTGTAAGGGGTGTCCCACGAGTATATGTCTAACATACAATGACAAGAAGATAGAAGTGGACAGTGTTAAATTCATGGGATTAAAGCTTGATAATGAATTCAACTGGGAGGAGCACACCACAGAACTGCTGAAGCGTCTTAACAAATCTCTGTTTGCAATGCGAATTTTGTCAGACATAGGGGATATAAAAATGAAAAAGCTGGCATAACTATGCTTACTTTCATTCCATAATGTCATATGGGATTATTTTTTGGGGTAATTCATCAAGCCAAGCTAAAGTTTTCCGGGCACAAAAACGTGGTGGTGGTGGTGGTTAGTGTTTAACGTCCCATCGACAACGAGGTCATTAGAGACGGAGCGCAAGCTCGGTTTAGGGAAGGATTGGGAAGGAAATCGGCCGTGCCCCTTCAAAGGAACCATCCCGGCATTTGCCTGAAACGATTCAGGGAAATCACGGAAAACCTAAATCAGGATGGCTGGAGACGGGATTGAACCGTCGTCCTCCCGAATGCGAGTCCAGTGTGCTAACCACTGCGCCACCTCGCTCGGTCACAAAAACGTGCAGTAAGAGTTATATGTGGTGTGAACTCAAGAACATCCTGCTGCCTGTTTAGGGAACTATGGATACTAACTACTGCTTCCCAATATATTTATTCTTAATGAAATTTGTAATTAAAAATATATCACTTTTTCAAACCAACAGCTTATTTCATGGAATCAATACTAGAAATAAGAATAATCTTCACAAGGATTTAAAGTCACTTAGTGTTGTACAAAAAGGTGTGTATTATTCAGGAACACACATTTTCAATAACTTGCCAGCAGCCATAAAAAGCTTAACAGCCAATGAAATTCACTTTAAGAGAAGCCTAAATGATTTATTAGTGGCCAACTCCTTCTACTCCATTGATGAATTTCTCGGTAAAACCAACTGAATGTTTATTACCTTATAAATAAATAAATAACTTTTTTATTTTAAATTCAGTGCATTAGTATTTGTAAAATGACTCTTACATATAGTGTTCATTAAAAATGACGATCATTCCACTTGGGACCTGTGGAATGGTACATTAGCTTATTTGTTTTAGTTGTAAATATTTGTCATGTAAAACTTTGAACATAGCTGCTAAGGTTCAGTGACCGTGTCAGAATTATATTGTAACAAATAAGCCATCGGTCACAAATATTAAGTCAAAATTGACCTGGTTTCGACGCTACTATGAGCGTCGTCTTCAGAATTAGGCTAACTGTACTAAAACATTAGGTATATAGTACATTAATAAAATTAAAGTTTGTACTGACTCGAAAAGATGCAGTACTTACAAGTCACATATTAAAAAAGATCTCAGCCGGAAAGGTGAAGTCATGAACACTTGTCAGATGGCGGGCCGCTAAGGGCTGCTCGTACTGTGGACAAGGGTTGCAACAAGACTGAGGTGCCCACTTTAGAAAGTGTGGGCAAGTAAACATGGTGTTGCTACGAGCGCCATCTAGTAGCCGCAGAAACAACTAGGTTACTGTACATTCAAAATTAGACACATGAAATCATGATGCAGCTGATTCAGGCATAACGTAAGCATTAATAATAACAGGATGAAGTTACATATTTATCTGCTTTAAATAGAGATACATTTTGTAACGTAAAAACGTTAGTTATGACATACAAGAAAACAGCAAAGATGTGACAGGAAAACAACATTTCGGTAAACCGCATGAGGAAATCTGAATCAAAGATCAAGCAATGGTTTTATACAGTCAAAAAAGTTTTTATTTCGCAGCTGCAGCTGTTCGTTGAGAATGAGGCCATCAATACGAGTGAGATGTTTGAAAATCTCGAATTCCTCTAAGATATCTAACCTACGCCCCTTCTTTTCGGTATGCAGAATATTGTTATCGCCTATGGCTTTAGGCACGTGTCCAGTAATTAAGAGATGATCGGCAAAGGATGAATTTAGGGGACTGGTGCCGTTCTTTCCCAAACGATGTTCTTTATATTTGACGGTGAAAGCACGTCCGGTTTGCCGTATATAATAGGAGGAGCAGGTGTCGCAGATGATCTTATAAACGCCATAACTTTCCGTAGGGGAGTGAATGGATTTCAAATTTTGAATGAAATTTCTCAGTAGGTTATTATTAGTAGAGAAGGCAACATTGCAGTTGTATTTGTTGCGAAGCATACGCTGAATCTGATAGGAAATGGGTCCTATGAAAGGAATAGAAAAACGTTTTTTTGGGTTAATTTCAGTGCATGAGGTGTTGAGCGTTGTAGTTCTTGCAGTTTTCTTTTTCAGGATATCGTCAACTATGTTACGCGTATATTCATTATTGACTGCTGTGGTTTTAAGTAAATTAATCTCCTCATTTAACTTTTCTGTTGAAAGTGGTATGGAGGTGGCTCGGTGGACGGCAGAGTGAAAAAAGGCCATTTTTTGAGACTGTGGATGAAAAGAGGAAGCAGGCACGATTTGGTCAGTATACGTTTCTTTTCGAAAAATATTGAAAGTGATGTTATTGTCTTCTATTGTAAGCGTCAAGTCTAAATAATTTAATTGGCGGTTATTGTTTTCGAGTTCAATAGTGAAAGAAATTTTTTCATAGAAGTCGTTAAAAGTCGACATTCCTTGAAGCGACTAACAAAATCTTCGGAATTACGTATATGTCAGCAATACGTACCCACATACGGATTTAGAAGTAAGAGGCCAGATATTTTGCTGTAGAATAGGTCGCAGCACCAATATTACTCACTATTAATCGTAGTTGGGCACCACTAACTTAGCAGCTCGGTTTTATTAGTCAGCTTTGATGTGGTCTCACTTTCTACCAAAGTGCCTTTAATGGAATCGTTATATCTTATTGGTAACTTATTCAGTGCAGAACTGACCGCCTTTTTTGAACACATACTCTCCTCAACGTACTTTTTATTCAGTGACTAATTCTTTGAACAAACAGACGGCGTCGCCGTGGGGAACCCTTTGTCCCCTGTGGTAGCTAGTCTTTTTATGGAGGATTCTGAGAAGAAAGCACTTGAGTCTGCTGTTTTAAAGCCTGCGGTCGTCTGGCGGTACGTAGATGATACTTTTGTTGTATGGCCTCATGGCAGACGGGAACTGGAGAAATTCCTCCATCACTTAAACTCATTACACGAGATCATCAAATTCACGATGGAGATTGAAAAAGGTGGCACTTTACCATTTCTAGACGTGCTAGCACGCCGTAAAAATGATGGGTCATTAGGACATTCTGTGTACAGGAAACCGACTCGCACAGATCTGTATCTAAAGGCGTCAAGCCGCCATCACCCAGCACAAACAGCCAGTGTTCTCAGTACCTTAATACATCGAACGCATGTAATATCGGATGATGAAAACCTCCACGCAGAATTAGCACACTTGGAGAAGGTTTTCAAAGAGAATGGCTACACTTCACGCCAAATAAGGAAGGCTATGCGCAACTGTCGTAACAAGAAGCAACGCACTGAGGACGCTGATGACGACTATAAATCAGCTGCGTTCCTTCCATACGCCGGGAATGTGTCGTCCAAAATAGGCAGATTACTGAAGAAAAATAAAATCAAGGTTATCTTCCGTCCACCAGCAGAGAACCGGGCCCTGATGGTATCCGTTACAGACGATTTACAGCTGAAGAAAGCAGACGTCTACAAAATTCCCTGCGAATGTGGCTCTGCATATATTAGCCAGACGACAAGAACTGTCCATGAACGATGTACAGAACATGAATGATACAGCCGTCTGCGGCAACCATAAAAATCGGCTGTAGCAGAGCACTGTATTTCTTTGGGACATTCAATGTAATACAATGGAACAAAAATTTTAGCTCCGGTTTCCGGATTTTGGGATTCTGTTATCAAAGAATCAGTGGAAATACGTTTTGCCGATAATCTTATAAATCATGACAAAGGCGTTCAGCTGGATAGAAATTGGAATCCTGTTATTAAAATCATACAATCACAGCGGAATCGACGGCGTCATTCGATAGTCAATGACTAGATGATCTTTTACTTTCACCGAAAAACGTAGGGTCCAATGACGAAGGCACACCTTACACGACGATCAATCCGAGAGCCACCAGTATACACAAAGATACTATCGTGAAGTTCCATGCGGAGGTCGTGAAACTCAAGGCGATAGAGCGAGGCTGAAATAGTGTCCTTTGGAAGAGAATGAAGGCCAAGGTGAACACGGGCCGCTACACAATAATGCCTCTTAAGATATTCGTGGGCGCACATAATCAGCAATTATGATATAAATTAGACACGGGAGTACCAAGGTTCTGCGAAACCCATTTCATAGAGTTATTCATGTCCAAACATACTTGTTACGCTATTAATGTTTCAGCAGACACACACACACACACACACACACACACACACACACACACAAACACAAACACACACACCACACGAGTTCGCCGTGCTGCTCAGTGCTACATATGTTAGTACAAAGAAGATGGCAGCAGTCGTAAACATAAAACAATCCGACACGATGTCGATAACAAGTTGGTAGTAGGGAGCACAATATCCGTTTAGAATCGACAGCAAAAAATGGTTCAAATGGCTCTGAGCACTATGGAACATCTGTGTTCATGAGTCCCCTAGAACTTAGAACTACTTAAACCTAACTAACCTAAGGACATCACACACATCAATGCCCGAGGCAGGATTCCAACCTGCGACCGTAGCAGTCCCGCGGTGAATCGACAGCTTTTAGGCATCATGCCGCTTCTCACTGCTGCCAAACTTTCCAATCCAACAGATATTGTAAGTGATCAACAGGCAAAATAATCTTATATTCATTGCAACTAGTAACTGCCGTGTTTTTGAACGACTTTAGACCCACTAAAAGGAAGCTCCTAGGCTCTGGATGGGGAGGGAGGGAGGAGGAGGGGGCTTGGACCGCTTCCTCCACCTACCCTTTTTAACTACGCCCTTGGCTTTGATTTACAACTCCAATTATGTGTTGCTGTTTAAGACGCTTGTGGAATTGGACTCGTGCACTGATTTGAGCTCACGTTACTTTTAGTCGTTGTTATCGACAGTCTTCTGGCGATCAGCTTAGCATCGATTTAAATTTTCACCGCGTACATGACTCGCGGCATTGCCTTCTGAAGCTACAACCTTGTGTGGGGTTATGGTACAAATATGTGCAAACGCTGATTTACTACATGCATATAGATACACAAGGATTTTTCCATAGGTCATCTCTGATCAGAAGCGTATCATAGCCACGGGCATATTACACTACGTCTCCTTCAAGAGAAATCATGTACTGTTACTTATCTTCAAATGTTGACGTTGCACAAGGCACGCACACCTCTTCTTCTTCTAACCTCACAGACCAGCTAAGACCCACGTTTAAGCTTTAAGTTAGCGTCAAGCTTTCTCCAATAATCCTTCATCTGCTTTTTTCTTTCTTCCTCTGCCCTGAATTTTCCTTCCTTTCTTCTTGTGGATTGTTTTGTCTTGGAAACTTTCCCAATCCGGCCGGTGTGGCCGAGCGCTTCTAGCCGCTTCAGTCTGGAGCCGCGCGACTACTACGGTCCCAGGTTCGAATCCTGCCTCGGACATGGGTGTGTGTGATGGCCATAGGTTAGTTAGGTTTAAGTAATTTCAAGTTCTAGGGGACTGATGATCTCAGATGTTGACTCGCATAGTGCTCGGAGCCATTTGAACCATCTGAAACTTTCCCATTTCTTAATTTTTGTCACTATTTCGTTCTGTCCTCAGTTTCCTCATTATTTATTTCATTTTATTCTAGATCTTCATGCATTTTTCTAAACCTGTTGGGATTGCCTTTTAATTTCCCAAAATGCGGGTAATTTTTTTCTAGTCAAGTTGTTAAATCTCAAACTTTGGATATGCTTACAGAATATTAGTCTTTTTTTTCCTGATGTCGACACAATTTTTTTTACGTTACTGTGTACTTCTGCGCTATTTCTTAATTTAAATGTTACTACCGTTACTTAATTTCCTAATGTCTTCTACACAATATTTATTTATTTCTTTTCTGATTCGATAATTTTATTTTATTGATTCTGCAATTAGTTTTACCGATGCATATGCGTATTTTGGACAAATAAATGTCTTGTAATGATGAATTTTGTCCTTTCTAGAAATTCGTTTATAACAAATGTCGCTTGTTAAATGAAAAGCCAAGTCCATTGTTTGTAATCTTGCTTTCATGTCTCCATTGGCCTGAATCACTACTCCCTGATATTTAAGTTTGTCCATTCATCTGGATCTTTCATACCTTTCAATACGCCTAATAAGTTATTTGCTTTATCATATTTCCAGTCTTGGATTTGTAATAAGTTTATCAATTTCAGTCGGTGATGACCATCTTCGGAAAAAAAAAAAAAAAAACATTGTGATCCAAGACTGGAATTATGATAAAGCAAATATTTTCCTGGATTGCTGAAAACTTTTTCCTGACTGTGTCACACCTTGGAAACCTATAATAACACTTACCATACTAAAATAAAAAGAGTATACAATCTGCGGTATGGGTACACTTAGAACGCAGTTATCCCACTGGATGGATTCAGATTCATCCCTGGCTGCAATACCAGGTCACTTCATCATGTCATCGCCAGGCCCCTGCCCTCTCCCCTCCCCTTACACACACACACACACACACACAAAGACGACGGGACGTTCCGGTCTCATCGCCGATCTGGTACCGCGGGCGCCTGGCGGTATCTAATCGCGGGACGGAACTCTCTCAATCATAGCCGCCGGTGGCCCCGGTGACAAGTGACGGCGCGCGACCGTCTGCTGTCGTGACTGACGGCCGCAGCTGTGTGCGCAATCTGCCGTCTGCGTTTAATGAGCTTTCCGCCTAAGCAAACAGCGACGCTGTCTCCTTAAGCGCCACATTCGTGTCAGTGGCCGAACCAGTTACAAGGGATCACCTCCGATACTGTTGCCTTTGAGCGACATTGCCCGCAGAAGTGCACATGTTTAAAGACTGTTCCTCACAGAATGTTTTAAATATTCGCATTTCTTACCAGTGAAGGTCTAAATGTTAATTTACTTTATCTTTAATACTAAAATCACTAACAATGGATAATTACCAATGAACGATCTTGATGAAATTTGGTGTGTGTGTGGAGGAAGCTAAGTAATGCAATACGTATTCTTTTACTTGTGCCCAATTTCACACGGACGTGGAATTTTACATTGCAAAATAACAGAGTTTATAACCAGACGCTACATAAGCGATAAAAATGATCTCGAACAGGCCATTTTACGGCTTGTAGTGAAAGTTGAGCGGCATGTCAGCGTTTTGGGGGCTGAAACTCTGATCAGAGCGGATTCAGCCAGGAGTTGCACTCTGAACGTTCCAAAAGGTGCCAAGAAAGTTGAATCCATGGTGCAGTCGTTGTCATCAGTTACTCACAGTTACCTGATTCAGCCTACAGTCTCTGCAGTTGGCAGACTGCTTACCCCCCTTTTCACAGTTTTAAAAGAGTTTGGACCGAGAATTAGAGGATCTCTTTTTGAAGACCCAAATTTTCTTGTGATGGCATCTAAATCTGGTAAACTAACGTCTGATAATGTTGAAAGGTAACTGACAGAAGTTTCCTTTCCCAATGGTGAAGGAAACTCTGTACTATTGTTACTTCTCTGCGATGGTCACAATGCAAAAACTGTTCTGAGTCTCGTATCTGATGACAAAGAACTTGTTCATCTGGCGAGCCCAAAAGATTCGACAGGGAAGATGTACTTCCATGTAGGAAGAAGTTTGCTAGAAGATTTTAAGGTCTAGTTCTGCTGCATGATTGTGAAATCGATCTCCACTCGATAAACAATGAAATCGAGCTGTAGTCACCACTATATAGTCAGTTCTGTCCGTCAAGGTTTTCCAGAGTACTGAACTATGCCTGGTAAGAATCTGGTTGTTTAGAGTGTCGCTAAAATTTGCGACACCTGCTGGTCTTCCAGCATATCGCTACAATTTTCTAGCGTCGTGACTTTCGCTTTGTGATAGATGGCGCTGTAATAGTCACAAACGTATAAGTACGTGGTATCACGTAACATTCCGCCAGTTGGGACGGTATTTGCTTCGTGATACATTCCCCGTGTTAAAATGGACCGTTTACCAATTGCGGAAAAGGTCGATATCGTGTCGATGTATGGCTATTGTGATCAAAATGCCCAACGGGCGTGTGCTATGTATGCTACTCGCTATCCTGGACGACATCATCCAAGTGTCCTGACCGTTGGCCGGATAGTTACGTCATTTAAGGAAACAGGAAGTGTTCAGCCACATGTGAATCGTCAACCACGACCTGCAACAAATGATGATGCCCAAGTAGGTGTTTTAACTGCTGTCACGGCTAATCCGCACATCAGTAGCAGGCAAATTGCGCGAGATTCGGGAATCTCAAAAACGGTGGTGTTGAGAGTGCAACATCAACATCGACTGCACCCGTACCACATTTCTATGCACCAGGAATTGCATGGCGACGACTTTGAAATCGTGTAAAGTTCTGCCACAGAGAACAAGAGAAACTACGGGACGATGAAAGATTTTTTGCACTCGTTTTATTTAGCGATGAAGCGTCATTCTCCAGCAGCGGTAACGCAAACCGGCATAATATGTACTATTTGGCAACGGAAAATCCACTATGGTTGCGACAAGTGGAACATCACCGACCTTGGCGGGTTAATGTATGGTGCGGCATTATGGGAGGAAGGACAATGTGCCCCCATTTTATAGGTGGCAAGCTAAATTGTGTAATTTATGCTGATTTCCTACGTAATGTTCTACCGATGTTACTACAAGATGTTTCATTGTATGATAGAATGGCAATGTACTTCCAACATGATGGATGTCCGGCACATAGCTCGCGTGCGGTTGAAGCGGTAATGAATAGCATATTTCATGACAGGTGGATTAGTCGTCGAAGCACCATACCATGGCCCGCACGTTCACCGGATCTGACGTCCCCGGATTTCTTTCTGTGGGGAAAGTTGAAGGATATTTGCTATCGTGATCCAGCGACAACGCCTCACAACATGAGTCAGCGCATTGTCAATGCACGTGCGAACATTACGGAAGGCGAACTACTCACTGTTGAGAGGAATGTCGTTACACGTATTGCCAAATGCATTGAGGTTGACGGACATCATTTTGAGCATTTATTGCATTAATGTGGTATTTACAGGTAATCACGCTGTAACAGAATGTGTTCTCAGAAATGATAAGTTCACAAAGGTACATGTATCACACTGGAATAACCGAAATAAAATGTTCAAGCGTACCTACGTTTGAGCCATATGTTTGTGACTATTACAGCGCCACCTATCGCAAAGCGAAAAAAGTGGTCTAACTAAAACATTCATATTTATTTACTTACTGCACGAATATGTAATAAAAATGGGGGTTCCTATTAAAGAAAACTCAGTAGATATCCGTTTGACCTATGGCAACGCCATCTAGCGGGCCAACCATAGCGCTATCTGATTTAGCCCTTGAAGTTAGACAAGTTTCATTCTTTGTAGTTTTCTCGTTTGACGCTTATTTCGTGAGATATTTGGCCAGGTCACGATCAATGGACCACCCTGTATACATAAGTGGGTTCGAAAAGTGAGTGCCCAAACTGGCAGACATTACAACGGAGCCAACAACAAACAAACTTCTTTAAGCAACCAGCTGACGGAAACACATACTGGACGAAGAGTAAGTATGCGAAAGTACGCTCGTAACGAAGAAGATAAACAAGAACAGTCTTCTTCAGACATCGTTACACCAAAACTGGTTTGAGATACGTAGGTGTTGTGATGGCCAGGAATTCACACTGAGCCTATGAACAGCACGTATTGCTGTCGTGCCTGCTTGAAAGTTGGAGTATATAACATGCTAAGCTACACATGACAAGAAATGCGAGACATGTACTTTGTTTCCGGTGCGGCTGAAGACATTTGTCGAAGAGCTCAGCGAATCTACCACGAACTTTCCCTGCACGAAGATGTCCAAATTATCGCACTTTTCTGCACTCCAGGTTCGACTGGTTGATAGCGGTACATTGGCGGTTGGCGGGCGCTGAGCCAACCTTTTGGGGAAAACATTCCGTTACACTTTGAGAACAGGTCCGAGGGAAGCACACGAACAAATGCCACCGAGTCCGGCATTCACATTAGCTTAATATGGAAAGTGTTGCGTGAAGATCTGCTTTGCCCTTTTCATCCTACCAGAATGCAGGACTTAGAAACAAATGACTGTACGTCTGAGCTTGTTTATACGACGGTTTCATCTACCGGAAAACAAATATACGTTAGTTCAAAAATGGTTCAAATGGCTCTGAGCACTATGGGACTCAACTGCTGAGGTCATTAGTCCCCTAGAACTTAGAACTAGTTAAACCTAACTAACCTAAGGACATCACAAACATCCATGCCCGAGGCAGGATTCGAACCTGCGACCGTAGCGGTCTTGCGGTTCCAGACTGCAGCGCCTGTAACCGCACGGCCACTTCGGCCGGCAATATACGTTAGTCTCCTGTAGTTGTTATGTTCACGAATAAGACTGAATGGAAGGTATGTACAATCGTCATAGCTCGTATGTATGGGTGGATGAAATCAAACGTACAACAGTTATGCTAGGACATCAGAGACCATCTGCAGTACCATGTGGGTCTGTGTCGGTGGGGGACTATTTGCTTGGGCTCTACATTTTGCCACCTCGATTCAGCTGGCCAATGTTCGGACTGTTCTTGAGAAAGCAGCTGCCAACATTACTAGAAGAGGTACCATTACGAATCATTATGGTTGCAGTTCGATGCGATCGGTGTTATTTCGCAGAACCTACAAGTGCAACATTATCCCGTACTTCCGACAATCGGTGGATCGTCCGGGGAGGACCTGTATATTGACCCGTGACATCACCGGGCCTCATCGCAATATTTTCTGGGAAGCATGAAAACCGAAGTTTTTAATATTCGAGAGTCCTAAGAGGAGGAATTACTTGCCAGCAATCCTGCAGCGGCTGCAATCAGAACATGTTAGATGTTTTCCATCGAGCACAGGACACCCTGCAACGTCTATCCTGGTTCTGCGCTGAAGTTAAAGTGCTCATTTAGAACATTTGTTATAATACTGATCAGAACAGTAAAGAACTATAACACATTAAACACAACCCGGATATTCCATATTCAGTCGATATGCGTTTCGGATATCCGGCAGCTTCACGCAATCTACACGCTTCAAAAAACATTTTGCACCACTCCGGTTCCCAGAACTCCTGAAGATAGACGTAGCCCAAGGGCTACTACTGCAGTGGATGACCGCTGCCTATGGATTATGGCTCGGAGAAACCTTGAAAGCAACGGCACCTTGTTGAATAATGCTTTTCGTGCAGCCACAGGACGTCTTCTAACGATCAAACTGTGCGCAATAGGCTGCATGTCACCCCCGACGTCCATGGCGAGGTCCATCTTTGCAACCACGGCACCATGCAGCGCGGTAAAGACGGGCCCAACAACATGCCGAATGGATCGCTGAGGATTGGCATTACGTACTCTTCACCGATGAGTGTCGCATATGCCTTCAACAAGACGATCTTCAGGTGTGTTTGGAGGCAACCCGCTCAGGCTGAACGCCTTAGACACACTGTTCAGCCAGTGCAGCAAGGTGGATGTTCCCTGCTGTTTTGGGGTGGCCTTATGTGGGGCCGACTAACGCCACTGGTGGTGATGGAAGGCGCCGTAACTGTTGTACGATATGTGAATGTCATCCTCCGACCGACAGTGCAACCATATCGGCAGCATGCTGCCGAGGCATTCGTCTTCATGGACGACAATTCGAGCCTGAATGGTGCACATCTTGCGAATGACTTCCTTCAGGATAACGAAATTTCTCGAGTAGAGTGTCCAGCATCTTCTCCAGACATGAAACCTATCTAACATGCCTGCGATAAGAAACTTCCTGGCAGATTAAAACTGTGTGCCCGGCCGAGACTCGAACTCGGGACATATCAGCGCACGCTATGCTGCAGAGTGAAAATCTCATTCTGGAAACATGCCTGGGATAGATTGGAAAAGGTTGCTTATGGGCGACGTGACACGTCAACTCCTCTGACGGATCTACGCTGAATCGCCGTTGAGGAGTGGGACAATCTGGACCAACAGTGCCTTGATGAAATGGCTCTGAGCACAATGGGACCTAATATCTGAGGTCAACAGTCCCCTAGAACTCAGAACTACTTAAACATATCTAACCTAAGGACATCACACACACCCGTGCCCGAGGCAGGATTCGAACCTACGACCGTAGCAGTCGCGCGGAAATAGGACTGAAACGCCTAGAACCGCTCGGTCACCGCGGCCGGCTGCCTTGATGAATTTGTGGATAGTATGCCACGAACAAAACAGGCATGCATCAATAGAAGAGGACGTGCTACTGGGTATTAGAGGTACCGGTGTGTACAGCAATGTGGCCCACCATATCTGAAGGTCTCGCTGTATGGTGGTACAACATGCAATGTGTGGTTTTCATGAGCTATAAAAAGGTCGGAAATGATGTTTATGTTGATCTCTATTCCAATTTTCTGTACAGGTTCCGGAACTCTCGGAACCAAGGTGATGCAAAACTTTTTCTCATGTGTTTACATGTTTTTGTCTCCTTCATTACATTTTTCAGCTTGGGCGTTGACTTTTCTAACATCCTGTATGTAATGATATTTACGCACGAGTGTGCGCGCGCAAGTGTGTGTGTGAGTGTGTGTGTGTGTGTGTGTATGTGTGTGTGTGCGACTGACAGAGAGGGGGAGAGAGAGAGAGATGTCCAAAATGTAATCGAATATCGTTAAAAACTATAATTACAGTAAATAGATGAAGGGATAAAGCGGATTAAAAAGAATTGGGTAAAGAGGCAGCTGTCTCGCTATCGCTGCAGAGGGGCAGCCACGTGTGGCCAGCCAGCAGGTAAGCGAGCGGGGCAATCTGCAGGGAGATTGCGGGACGGGAGATCTTGTTACAGGAAGTGTAGAAAAGTGCCGGAAACAGCTTGAGTTTCTCCAGCCTAAATTGTCTCTTGGATTGAATTGTTCACAGCATTCTCAGCGAAAGTGGAAAGTAAATGGAAAATTAGCAGACTATGGTGCACTTCAGTTAATCTTCATTTAACTCAAGCAAATGTTGTGTCTTTGTTTTTCTGTTTTCTTTCTAAATGAATAATTTTAAGAATTTATGTGGAAAAGGAGATTATGATTTGCAGCTACTTTGTCCAAATTAAGAAACGGTAAAATAAAGCAACTGAGGTCCAAGGACGCAGATGGACCACACATTTTAGAATTCATATAATGCTTCTAATCTATTCTTCGATGGTTAATCATCTGCTGCAGTACAGTCAAAGTAACGCATAGTATTCCACGGTATTTGTAAGTTACTGTAGTAGACTGTTAAGGCAGCCAGTCCACAGTGAAGTAGCCGAAAGGGCACGCGTCAACTCAAGCCTTCTTGCGTTAAGTCTGGAACGGGATACGTGATGAATGTGATAAAGAAAAGAACGTAGCTACTAGAACACTTAACTTTTATATCGTCCTTTGGTATACAGCATTCTTGATGATACAAGTGAGACTCTTTAGATTCATGAAGTAACTAATGGCGCCTTGCTAGGTCGTAGCCATTAACTTAGCTGAAGGCTATTCTAACTGTCTCTCGGCAAATGAGAGAAAGGCTTCGTCAGTGTAGTCGCTAGCAACGTCGTCGTACAACTGGGGCGAGTGCTAGTACGTCTCTCGAGACCTGCCTTGTGGTGGCGCTCGGTCTGCGATCCTGACAGTGGCGACACGCGGGTCCGACATGTACTAATGGACCGCGGCCGATTTAAGCTACCACCTAGCAAGTGTGGTGTCTGGCGGTGACACCATAGTTACAGTGTTCGCAACCCTATGAGAACGCACTCCGACATTATTTACTTTCGGAAAGAAGCATATTTTATCTTTTTTTTTTTAAACTGATTCTTTATTCTACGTCTTTATATTATATATATGCTACCCACGACCTTACGTGATTAGTGGGCCCTAGAGTGTTACAATATCATTATTATTAGCAGCTAATTTCAGTAATTGCAAGTGAGCTACAGTACAGTTTACAATGGGCAATTTCTGTTCTAATACTTATTTAATTTTACTTTTATACAATTTAGAACATTGTGTAAATATACACTTATAAGCGAAAACGTTCTGACCAGTGCTCACCGCGAAACATTACCAATATATGGCGATGTAAGCGTTTTAATCTAAACGGGGTTGGCTGCAAATCACAGCTGAATCGAAATACGAAGGCTAGAAATTGAGTCTCACGTTACACCATCCGTGCTGTTCAATGTGCATGACTGCACAAGTTCTGCAGTCAACAGTTGTGGCATTATTAGTTAGGTAAGCCCACCCACAACGACAAGGTCGTAGCACTTCAGTTTTTAATAACCCTGATGCCAAAAACCGCATAATAAACAAAATGATATGAGTTTTTAATTATCCTGGGCCCAAATATCTCATAAAAGCAAAATGACATCGGTTTCTAGCTGTCACGAGTGGCGAAAGACATGTTCAATACCGTGTCCACCGTTTCCTGTCACAAGTTGACATCGAGAAACAGTATGTCTCATAATAGATCGAGGTGTCTCGGGGATCACGTTCAGATTACTTTGCGGGATGCGTGTATTCAGTTCAGCTACATACGTAATTGGAGCATTGAACACAACATCTTTCAGATAACCCCACAGCCAGAAGCCACACGGATTGGGATCAAGTGATCTGGACGGGCAGGCTTAACGGAAATGACAGTTGATAAATGCCTCTGCAGCAATCGCTTCACACGCTGTACAATGTACGGAGGAGGGTTGTCTTGCAAGGAAACGACCCTGCCCACAAACCCATGCTGTTGAGGGATTGGACTAACGTTGGTGCGCAAAAGACTCTCGTAGCGTTATCATGACGGTACAGGTAACAGAACCCGCAGGATTCAACTCCTCGAAACAATACGTCACTACGAAAACGATGCCGTCAACCAAAACCAAACACTCACTGTTGCAGAAAAAAGTACCGCCGGTTTATGTGAGTGCGGATTTTCCACTGCTCATATTATGCACTTCTCCTATTGGTATCCCCTTGGATACAGGACGTTCATGGTCATTCATTGTCCACTTCTATGTGAGCAAGAAATTCCAGAGGGAACGTTTGTCTTGCTGGCAGTTCAGCAGGAAGCAACTTCTGGATATGGATGATTTTATATGGGTTGCGATGCAGGGTGTTTCGTGCGATTTTTGCACCGTGCTGGCAGGCATGCAGAACGTTCGGGCGATTCCCCGTGCACTGCATGTTTGCACACCATCGCTCGACCCATCCTGCAATGCTGTGGATCTTCGTCACACTTCGCAGGCCGGTGTGACCGTGCGGTTCTAGGCGCTTCAGTCTGGAACCGCGTGACCGCTACGGTTGCAGGTTCTAGGGGACTGATGACCACAGATGTTAAGTCTCATAGTGCTCAGAGCCATTTGAACCATTTTTCGTCACACTTCGGATCATCTGCATTCCTCCATCTTTCACCTCCCCCCCCCCCCCCTACCTACAACATATGCTTGTTTAAAACATTGACCCAGCCTTCTGATATGTGACTCTGAGAATACAAGTCGGATTGCTGACACAATCACTTGTGTTAATTCTACATTTACGTACAGTTCTTTTCTTTTCTATTCATTGTAAAATATTAGGTGGTACATATTTAGTTTTACTTTGCTTTAAATGTGAAGATCATCCACAGTGAGCGAAACATGCCATCTAATTAAAAATCTGCAACGGAGACGAAAAAATGAATAAGAATGATCTTAATTTTTTTGAATCTATCTTGTTAATATTCGACTGCGTCTATTCTTGGTCGCCAGTTGCAAGTTGTCATTTGTTAAATACTGGTTTGCACAAGTGCACTAAGAATTTTACTGCTTTGCGTTATCCCTGTGCGTTTGAGCACAGTTTTTGTACAGTTTATTCTGTACCGAATCTGTTTCGTATACACTTAAATCTTCCTTTATCGGGTCCACGTCTTGGGCATCTCTAATCAGTATCCCGAGAGCATATGCATAAGCTTCAGAGACTGTTCGTGACTTTCCCACTGTCAGTCGTGGAATACCGACTAACGCGAGCAGTAATAACTCGCTTTCAGCGGATCTGCATGCTGGCGCTGTCGAATTGTGCGACGTGTTCAAATGGCTCTGAGCACTATGGGACTTAACTTCTGAGGTCATCAGTCCCCTAGAACTTAGAACTACTTAAACCTAACTAACCTAAGGACATCACACACATCCATGCCCGAGGCAGGATTCGAACCTGCGACCGTTGCGGTCGCGCGGTTCCAGACTGAAGCACCTAGAACCGCTCGGTCACACTGGCCGGCTCGCCACGTGTTATTATACCTTTCTGGATGTTAGAACATCACAGACAACCAACATTCAGCCGAGATTTCCGAATGAGAAACACGCTACCTAATCTTTGCTTATGCACAATATGTAGATGGCGTTAATCCCATGTATTTTGAGAGGTTGCTGTGGAATGCTAATGATTGGCGTATGAAAGCGTGTAGTGTACTACATGCAAAACTGACCCTTGTGGCATACTGCCTTCTTTATGTTGTTGTTTTAATGCCACCAGTATATTTGCATGACGATATGTGGGAATAAGTAAGCAGCGACCTGGACATGTGGTTTTTCTGTGTGCATGCCCCATTATCTCGCTTAGACTGAGGTGCAAGAAAGTCATGGAATACTCCCTACTATCATGCCGAACCTCATTTTTCCCGTCATAGTGCCGCAGCCCGACGTGGCATGGACTCAACAAGTCGTTACAAGTTCTCTGCAGAAATACTGAGCGAAAATGTTGCCGGTACAGGATGTTGTGTACAAACTGACTTCTCTATTATGTCCCATAAATGTTCGATGGGATTCATGTTGGACGACTTGGGAGGCCAAATCATTCGCTCGAACTGTCGAGCATGTTATTCGAAACAAATTGCGAGCAACTGGGGCCTGGTGACACGACGTCTTTCAAATGGTTCAAATGGCTCTGAGCACTATGGGACTTAACTACGGAGGTCATCAGTCCCCTAGAACTTAGAACTACTTAAACCTAACTAACCTAAGGACATCACACACATCCATGCCCGAGGCAGGATTCGAGCCTGCGACCGTAGCGGTCACACACGACGTCTTTGTTTTGGGGAACATGAAGTAGTTGAACGTACCAATTCCAGTCCAGTATGCCCAGAGGACCCAGTAGATACCATCTAAACACAGCCCACACCATTATGGAGCCACCACCAGCTTGCATAGTGCCTTGTTTACAACATGGGCCCATGGATTCGTCGGATCTGTGCCCCACTCCAATCCTACCATCAGCTCTTACCAACTGAAATCGTGACTCATCTGACTAGGCCACGGTTTTCCAGTCGTCTAGCGTCCAATCGACGTCATCACGAGCCCAGGAAAAGCTCAGCAGGTGACGTCATGCAGTTAGCAAAGGCGCTCGGGTCGGTCGTCCGTTGCCATAGGCCATTAACGTCAAATTTCGCCGCACTATCCTAGCTGATACGCTCGTCGAACATCCTGCATTGGTTTCTGCAATTATATCATGCAGTGTTGTTTGTCTGTCAGCAATGACAACTCTATGCAAATGCCGCCGCTCTCGGTCGTTAAACGAGGACCACTCTTGACACTGTAGGTCTCAGAATATTGAATAGCCGAACTATTTCCGAAATGTAATGTTCCTTGCTTCTAGCTCCAACTACCACTGCACATTCAAAGCCCGTTAACTCCCGCCGTGCGCCTACGAGGGTCACTCCAAAAGAAATGCGCACTATTTTTTAAAAATCCGTTTTTTATTCTACATGTTTGAAAGTTTTACAGTGTGTAGATACATCCTTTAGGAACAATATTTTCATTTCTCCACAATAATTTCCATCCCTCTCAACTGCCTTACGCCATTTTGTAACCAGCGCCTGTGTACCAGCACGGTAAAATTCTGGACCAACCTTTTGGAGCCACTTTTTGGCAGCGTGCACGAGGTAGTCATCATCTTGAAACCTTGTTTCAGTTTCCCAAAGAGATCATAGTCACATGGAGCCAGGTTAGGACTGTAAGGCGGGTGTTTCAGTGTTGTCCATCCGAGTTTTGTGATCGCTTCCATGGTTTTTTGACTGACATGGGGCCGTGCATTGTCGTGGAACAGCAAAACATCCTGCTTTTGCCGATGTGGTTGTACACGACTCAGTCGCGCTTGAAGTTTCTTCAGTGTCGTCACATGTGCATCAGAATTTATGGTGGTTCCAGGGGCATGATGTCCACAAGCAAGAGTCCTTCGGAATCGAAAAACACCGTAGCCATAACTTTTCCAGCAGAAGGTGTGGTTTTGAATTTTTTTTTTCCTTGGGTGAATTTGCATGGTGCCACTCCATTGATTGCCTCTTCGTCTCTGGTGAAAAATGATGGAGCCATGTTTCATCACCTGTCACAATTCTTCCAAGAAATTCATCTCCACCATTCTCGTACTGTTCCAAAAGTTCGCTGCATACCGTTTTTCTTGTTTCTTTGTGAGCCACTTTCAACATCCTGGGAACACACCTAGCACAAACCTTTTTTAACGCCAACACTTTCAGTATTCTGCAAACAATTCCTTCCCCTATCCCAACGTAGGAAGACAATTCGTTCACTGTGATGCGTCTGTCAGCAGTCACCAATTCGTTAACTCTCTGCACATAGTCTGGAATGTGTGCAGTACGAGGCCTGCCGCTGCGAGGACAATCCTCAATATTGCCGTGCCCGCTTTCATCACGTAACCTGCTTGCCCACCGACTAACTGTACTGCGATCGACAGCAGCATCTCCATACACCTTTTTCAACCTCTTGTGGATGTTTCCCACTCTCTCTTTTTCACAGCACGGGAATTCTATGACAGCACGTTGCTTCTGACGAACGTCAAATGTAGCAGCCATCTTGAAGACGTGCTATGATGGCGCACTCACGGGAACAGGTTGAACTAACTTTGAAAACAAGTGGGAAGGATGTATCTACACACTGTAAAGCTTTCACACATGCACAATGAGAACTGTATTTTTACAAACATAGTGTACGTTTCTTTTGGAGTGACCTTCGTATAATAAAGTAGGAAATCTTTTCGCATGGGACACCTGCGTGCAAATAACAGCTCCGCAAAACCACTGCCCTTTCATACATTGTGTAAGCGACATTACCGCCATCTGTGTATGTGCATGTCGCTATCCCATGACTTTTGTCACCTCAGTGTATTTCAGTGACAATGTGTGTGAATAAAGCGAGCTCCAGCTTGAACGAGTGGTTTTTCTGTGTGCATATCCCATATCATCGCTTAAGGGGCTCCGGAAAGCCTCAAAATCATGAAAAGTTCAATTTTTACTTTTTTGCGTTTTCTGAATCTGCAGACTATTACCTTTTAATAGATATATAATTTATTCAATTCCGAAGACTACAACTATTTTAAAATTTTTTTTGAAATGTGTTCTACATGGGCGTGACCCACTGTGGCGCTGTTAAACTGCTGTCAAATGGTGTTATTATTAACGTCCGTGTTCATCAGGTACATTTTAGTGATGTGAGATAAAGTATGTGTTGTGGCTAACCTGTGATGGTTCAATATATATCGCTGGTGTGATTGTCGATTGTTTCATGTTTATTTACTCTGTCGTTATCTCGAAAATATTCGTAATTAATTCTGTTTCTTGAGTCTCTGTTTTGTTGAAGTATAATAATGAGTAAAAGTAAAGTTATTAGAAATCCTCTGAAGGCTTTTAAGAAAAGGAGAAATGTTGGAAAGCCAAGGGTATTTAGAAATATGGGAATGAAGATAGGTTCTAACATGGTACGAGCGATGCTTGCTTTAGACAAGGAACAAGAGGAAGCTGTAGTAGGAGTTTGCAGAGGATGAAGATAATCCATCCTATGGACCTGGAATGCACTAAAAAGTTAATCCAATCTTTGTCGCTCGATTCCCAAAACTTTTATTTTCTCATACTAATTACATGTTTTCTAAGGATCTTCCAAACATATTTGTTTCAAACTTTCAGTAAATGTTACACAGTACCTTCTGCATAATTTAACACAGCCTTTTTCCAAAAAACTGTATATTTTTGAATATATAAATAAAAAATTGCAAAAAAATGTTGTGAATTTTCATTACAATTGAAAAAAAATCATCTTTAATAACTGAACTAAAATTTTGTAAAATCGCTGTGTTAAGTTGTAGCCCATATTCCAATAAATAATCTGTAAAAAGTTCAACTTCCTACCTCAAATACTTTGTGAGGAAAGATGTAATTTATAAGCGTTATTTTAACATTGCAAGTATAGGGCGTTCCGGAGCCCCCTAATTCGACGTTTCTGCTGCTTAATGGAAAAAAAGAAAATTCTGGAACAAGGTTAATTATTTCTGTAAGTGCCCATTAGTTTACATCAAGAGCTGCACCGTTTCTAGCAAAGAATGGCACAGTCTGCGAGAAAGAGGATGACGTCTGAGTACAGTTAGTAGGGAGGCAGCGATGTCAGCCCGGGAAACAGCAATCCCAGTATGTCCTGCACAAACCGATGGAATGTCTCTGCTGAGCCGGAGGATTAAACCCACCTCCGACGCCGGCGCCTAGCAACGGGAGACGCCCCAATAACAGCAGGAGGTGTCGTCGCGACTGGTCGACGACTCCGGCAGCGAAATGCGTGGCGCGGCGAATAGCGAGGGTTTCGGGGCGCCTGGTGGCAATTGCCGACGGCGCTCGCGTAATGCGAAGCCGGCTTATCTCCAGAGGCGAGGAGCACGCCACGTGAACCCTTGCTGCACACACACGCGCCGCCATTTGGGGTCCTTGCACTGCCGGCTACACCGCTCTGAAGATCAGCAATTCTGTTTAGTGGTTTCAACATTCACATCTACATCGATACCATGCTATACAATATGAAACACACCAAACAATACTTCATGCGAGGGTTGGAACTTTAACAGTGGCAACTATTTATCTACAGCTCGTACAAAATAGATACGTGTTTCAAAGTTTTACTGAACTTCAAAGCAGTCACAAGTCACCCTTTGCCAGCGATGTGGAAGTTGTAGGATACTCTTAGCAGTGCCAGTTGTGTTGACAATTCGAGCGGCGCAGTCGATTGCCCCACGAATTTGTAGAAGTTCTGGAGCGAATGCCGTAAAGTGTTTCCATGAGTTTAGAAATCGAGTTAAACTTATGAGGGCTTAAGTCAGGGGAGTGCAGTTGGTGGTATAGCACTTAGCAGCCTCATCAGTCAATCAAATCAGTAACAGCTTGCACTGTACTGAACACACTGAGCTATCGCACCGGCATGCCTATTAGCCAGAAATGATGACCATTATACCACCGCAGTACTATGGTCAACATTGGTGCACGGACTACCTAAGTCCACTGCCCCCTCCCCCCCAACACAAACTTCAGTTCAAATCTTCCGCTTATTTTCCCCCTAAATTTTCACTATTGCCTCAGGGAAAATTTAATTACAAGATCTATAAATTTTAATCGCTTCATGTGATTTCACCAAACGGTATCTGAGAAGAAAGCATTGAACTATAGCTATCATTCCTGAAAACTACTTATTGATGACATGTTTTATACCTTTTTTACTATGCCAAACATGGTCAGAACGTCCTAGTCTCCGCATTTACACAGCAAATGAATAACAGCATCAATACCTCATATTTTATCATACTTGTGTATTTATTTACTAAAACCGTTTCGTATTTTGCCAACTTTATTTAAACGTTGATCGCAAGCGGCAATAAAAAAGGTGCTAATTTAAAACTGATCGATCGCGTGTGTTATCGAACGTCATAATTGAGAAGTGAACCTAAAGATGCTTCTTTTAAGAAGGCATAAACAACTATTTAAACAATATTTAACGATAATCTGTAGTCAATTAATGTGAACGCATTTGCACCAAAATACTGACCTATTTATTTGTGGAAAAACCTTGATTTATAATTATTTTAAATTATCTGAGATGACCATACGACATACCATAATACTTGAATCTCCAAAACGATCATGTTCTACAGTGTTCCCGGGGTCATTACTTGTTGCTATAGGTGGATACGTAATGCACACAGGAACACTGTTAACATAGTCATTTTCATGGTCCAAGTGTTATGGCGTAAGGTATCATAATGTTTCATGGGCATGGAAATGAAGTCCCATACTTTTTGACAGAGCGTAGAAGAACGATGCGGGAGACCCGCACCGCCGAATTAGGCAAGGTCCTAATGGAGGTGGTTTGCCGTTGCCTTCCTCCGACCGTAATGGGGATGAATGATGATGATGAAGACGTTCAAATGTTCTAACGTGTGTCAATGACTAAGGGTCCAAACTGCTTAGGTCGTCGATCCCTAGATTTACACACTACGTAAACTAACTTAAACCAACCTATGCTAAGAATAAAACGCACACCCATGCCCGAGGGAGGACTCGAACCTCCGGCGGGAGGGGGCGCGCAGTCCGCGACATGACGCCTAAAAACTGCGCGGCAACTCCGCGCGGCCCAGGTGAAAATCCCTGACCCCGCAGGGAATCGAACCCGGGGCTCCGTGCTCGGGAAGCGAGAACGCTACCGCGAAACCATGAGCGGCGGACTTGCTTGGCATAGTGACATCAAAATATTTGAACACGGAGCAAGTTAACGTTAATGTGACACTGTACTCTTTCCCAAGGTGCCTGTTGTCAGGGGTGCATTCAGCCCTGATTTCATTTATATGGATGACAATGCTCGATCGCGTCGAACTGCTCTGTTGGAGAAGCTCTTAGAACGAGTGGATCTTCATCGAACAGACTGGTCTGCCCGTTCCCCCGACTTAAATCGCATCCAGCTCGTGTGGAATTCGCTGAGGGCATGTTCTGGAGCATTTCCACATGCGGCAAAGACTATACGTCAATTGTCAACTGCGCTGGTGGAGCAATGGAACAACCTACCACAAGAATTCGTTGCCGACCTTGTGGTCAGCTTGAGAGCATGTCCGTTGTGATCAAATGTTCTATTAAGAACCATATCCGCTCTTGCCCCGGAATACTGTCATATCTATTTATGGTAAAACCTTTATTTGTAATTATTGTAAATTATCTGAGATGACCATACGGCACACCATAATACTGGATCTCCAAAACGATTATGTCCCACAGCGTTCCTGCGGTCTATGATGAATCATGATTTCACTGTATCTATTGCCTTTGAATGAAAGTGTCATTTCTGTAGATCTCATTGCGAAATTCATTCAGTTACCTTCTGTACTATACCGCAGCAATTCATTCTATGTAGCGTCCAAGTCTGGTTCCATCTTGCCTGTAACAGATCGAGTGTTGTCATCTCTGCACGTCATCGGGCACAAACACACGTTGCAGCGCCCGCCTAGGTGGTGTGGCGGTGGCGCTAGGCAGTCATTACGGCCTGAGGGTCTCTTTGAGTCTCAGCCAGCGTCAGTGAGGTACTTAAGCCCCGGTGACTTAAGACCGATATTATGAGTGTGAGCGTGTGCTTAGCGGTGGACCAGTTACATAGCATAACTACAAGTAGCGCAGTGATGACTTTGGTTTCAGTCGCCACAAGCCTGTCAGATGTGATCGACAGCTTCTGCAGACTACGTCCTTCAACGGGTTAACCTGATCTAACCGTTGTGTAAAACCACGCCTCATTTATGATTTGCGTGATGCACCTGAGGTCTAGTGCAGCAAAGCATGTTCCGGTCAGCGAACGTGTACTCAACTGTGTGTGCAGCGATTTTACGGGTTTTACAATTTGCAGCATGTTGGACACGTTATGGAGCTAATTTAAGCATGTTGGATAAGGCATTCAGCTGTACTCATAAAGGTGAGCATCACATGTGTTCCATGCGTCGGCTTTTTAAGGGGGGTAGGACGTCAAACGGGCCGACTTGGAGCAAGAGAGGCACCATAGGACATTTTATTTTCTACTGTCTATAATTTTATAAATAAATTCATAAAACTTTGTCAGCATGACCAGGAAGGATTCAGGATTCACTCACAGCACTGGAAGTCCAAAAACATAACAAAATAATTTTTTTTTTAGATATGAAATTTCAGCATTTTTTCATTTACTGTTGGCTGCATTTGTTGCTATAGGTACATTTTTCTTCACAAGTAAGAGACATTCTTTTATGAATTTTGCACAGCATACAAACCATACTCACAGGTGTGTGAAACTCTAGAATTTTCCAAATCTATTACAAACTGTGGTAAAAAATGAGATAATTAACTACAAAATTTGATTTTTTTCTAAAATTAAAGTTTAAAACGTAACAGCTCATTTATTTTTTCATAAATTAAATACATTCTAGAGTTTCAGACACCTGTAAGTATGGTTTGTATGCTTTGCAAAATACTTCGGACAGTCTCTCTTACTTATGAAGAAAAGTGTACTTATGGCAACAAATGCAGCCACTAGTAAGTGAAAAAATGATGAAATTTCACATGTAAAAAAAATATTTTGTTATGTTTTTGAACTTCCGCTGCTACCAGTGTGAATCGTGAATCCTTCCTGGTCATGCTGACAAAGTTTTATGAATTTACTTGTAAAAGTATAGACAGGGGAAATTAAAATGTCATGTGGTGTCTCTCCTGCCCCAAGTCGGCCCATTTCACGTCCTACCCCCTCCCCCCCTTAATATAATGAAAGGTTAATTCCTCAGCCGAGCCAGATTCTACTAGGTACAATTACCTTAAGTCTTTTTAAAAATGCTTACGTTGTTTTTTCTTAAGTCATCAGTTATATTCTGGAAGTGGTAATAAGCAACTGCAATTTCTTGTAAACTGCAGTGTATTGCACAGTCACTAGTATTACGCTACATGTTGCGCTCCCAGTTGTGCTATTGAAAGAAAGAAAGATTTACAAAACAGCGATACGCTAAAGTACGTGCGTCAGCTCATCAGTAAAAGTTTTACTAGTGTTGTTATAAATGCATTTAATATTCATGCTACAGAACTAAAATGGCTGCAATATTTTAATGTTTTAAGCTATTGGTTTAAAGGCTTCTGGATAGTCACAATGAAATCAATATTCTGCTTGGGTAATCACTCTGTTTTCAGTTGATTAATTTAGTGTAAGGTTTTCTTTTCCTGCTTGTTCTCTTGCATCAATAAGTGTAACTTGTGACTGTTTTACAGCGTAAACTTTCTTTGCGCCAGCTGTATAATCTAACTACATCTAATCATTTGAACATTTGCGCCCATGAGCGGAGGTGAAGACTGAACTGGGTTCCGAACTGTGTCGCGTCTGTAATTTCCTGCGAGCGGATCTGCATGGGAGAAAGACGCTAAATCCAGTAATGAGGTGGCTCATCCAACTCGAAGTCCTGGTGCTGAAAAACAAGCTGGATATTCTTTGCAGATAAGGGAACTCGGTGGGATAAAGGATGTGTACTTCTGATGAAATAACTGAGATGAAACACGAGGTAGGATAAGACCACTGTCGAATCCTAAGAGGCACCAACACATTGAGTGTAAGTTGTGTAATCCTGCTTGTACCCTGTGCAGCTAAGTGCCACGAGAAACTAAGTCCCGTCCCGAGGGCAGAGTAACACAGGTCCAGCATCTGAGGCAACTGTCGAAGGAATCTCCCAGCAGCACCAGCGGCCCTGCTTACATAGGCTCGTGTGATGCAATCCCCCGCGATCACGCGCGTCTCCCGTGTCCTGTCGTCCTTCCAGAGCACTCTGTCGTAGCTGGTCACGTAGCTCCAGCGTCCCTTACCACAAAAACGCAACCTCTCCTGCTTCCCAGCGCCCTGGCTGACGTTAGGTTGGTTTCCTACATGTTTATCTTATGCAGTCTTATGCATTTCTACTCACATCCGCGACCCATTCGCGACAACTGCTGTGATGAAATTCTTTTATAACTGTTAGACTGAACATCGTAGAAGAATTCAAATTAACGTGTTTCCTGTCATCCTCATTTATTTCAAGTTTGCAACACTGCTTGGTCAAGTAGGTTCAACTTGTGTAAATGATTGAAGTTTAATTATCTTTGCAATTACTTGTGAATCTTACCAAATGAAAAACTGAAAAGAAGTTTCGTGAATTTTTTAAAATTAAAGTTTGCTATGGCATGGTACCTTCCACTCACCCAAATCCTCTCTTGCAGTAACAACTTGTCAGTGACACATCACTTGGACGTTAGTTTCGTCCTTAAGTTTTGCACACCAGTGTGTTGTGATTTAAGCACAAGAACTCTAACTGAACCTTGCAACCGCTTTCCTGTACGCGGAATATATCTGCGACGCGGCGCCTCTTGGAACAACAAACACTTCAGCTACACTGGTTTCGGTAGCACCCCCATACGAGCATCAACAACTTCCCCCCATTCGACTTGACTTAGGTCCGACATAATGCACACACAGCTACACAGAAGATTGTTCTGGCCACGATTGTCACTTGTATAGGAGCCGTTGCTAGTCAAATGCAAGAGCGCAACCTGCAGGCTTGGCTACCATATAGATATATGTTCAAGCATACATTTCTCGCTGTGTTTCCATATTTTTGTGCAACCCATCAGCCATAGCTACCTAATTATCTGTATGGCTTGAGAAGTGCTCCATGGACATGAAGGCGTTTGTGTTCTATCCAGCGCCATATGACGCGATCTAAATCCTACTGAAAATACACTCATGCTCATAAATTTAGGATAATGCTGATACATGGTGAAACAATGCTCTGGTGGGCGGTTTACGGGTTTAAATCACCTTGGGGTATGACCATGCGGTGCATTTTGACCCGCAGTCGTCGCACGGTGGCGCTGGCAGCAGTCATACGCAGAGGTGTGTTGGTGCATATCAGAGTACGGTGCAGCGAGTAAGTGTGCAGACGTTTTCAGACGTGCTAATGGTGAATGTGTGTTGAATATGGCTCGAAGAACACATATTGATGACGCTATGAGGGGTAGAATACTAGGGCGACTGGAGGCTGGTCAAACACAGCAGGTCGTAACACGGGCCCTCCGTGTACCACAAAGTGTGATCTCAAGATTATGGCAACGATTCCAGCAGACAGGAAACGTGTCCAGGCGCTACAGTACGGGACGTCCACAGTGTACAACACTGCAAGAAGACCGATATCTCACTATCAGTGCCCGCAGACGGCCCGGAGTACTGCAGGTAGTCTTGCTCGGCACCTTACCGCAGCCACTGGAACAGTTGTCTCCATACAAGCAGTCTACAGATGACTGAACATGTATATTTTATTCACCCGGAGACCTGCAACATGCATTCCACTGTCCTACTGTCACAGGAGAGCCCGTAAAGCCTGGTGTCAATAACCCAGTACATGGTCATTGTAAAAGTGGTTCCAGGTTATGTTCACTGACGTGTCCAGGTATAGTCTGAACAGCGATTTTCGCCGGGTTTTCATCTGTCGTGAACCAGGAACCAGATACCAATCCCTTAATGTCATTGTAAGGAACCTGTATGGAGGTCGTGGTTTGGTAGTGTGGGGTCGGATTATGATTGGTGCACATACACCCTACATGTGTTTGGCAGAGGAACAGTAACAGGTCAGGTATACCGGGGCGTCATTTTGCAACAGTACGTACGCCTTTTGAAGGGTGCAGTGGGTCCCGACACCCTACATGTGTTTGACAGAGGAACAGTAACAGGTCAGGTATACCGGGGCGTCATTTGGCAACAGTACGTACGCCTTTTGAAGGGTGCAGTGGGTCCCGCCTTCCTCCTGAAGGATGATAACGCACTGCCCCACCGAGCCGCCATCGTGGAGGAGTACCTTTAAACAGAAGATATCAGTCGGATGGAGTTACCTGCCTGTTCTCCAGACCTAAACCCCATCGAGCACGTCTGGGATGCTCTCGGTCGATGTTTCGCTGCACATCTTCGAACCCCCACGACACTTCAGGAGCTCCGAGAGGCACTGGTGCAAGAATGGGAGGCTATACCCCAGCAGCTGCTCGACCACCTGATCCAGAGTATGCCAACCCGTTGTGCGGCCTGTGTACGTGTGCATGGTGATCATATCCCATACTGGGGTCGGGGTACATGCGCAGGAAACAGTGGCGTTTTGTAGCACATGTGTTTCGGGACGGTTTTCTCAACGCATCACCAAAATCAGTGTCTTGTGTGTTCCCTATGTGCCTATGCTATTAGCGCCAATTTTGTGTAGTGCCACGTTGTGTGGCACCACATTCTGCAATTATCTTTAATTTAAGAACATGAGTGTAGCTGGAACTCCATTGAGCGAGAAGTGCGTGCCGTAGACTCTTCTACGACCGGTAGTTGTGAATTGTTGGTGTGAGTCATGTAGTGATATTCAGGATGGCTTCTACATTCCTTCGGCATTCGTGGAGTCCATGCCGTCGTCACTGGGATAAGAGGAATGGTCACCGCTCAAGAAGAAAACTAAATTTAACAAATATCTCACGCCCAGATTATCCTAACCATCAGCCAACTGATATCCACTGATGGATGAAGTAGCCGTCCAGATTTTTCCACACGTTGCGCCCTTAATATATACCTACTTTTTTCCTAATGTTATCTAGACGTTTGGACGTGGTCTCGGTCTCTTCTTATTTCTTCCAGTAGAGAACTTTCTTCGTACAGCTGCCATTTTTTCGCCTGCTGTTATGTCCTGCCCACCTGAATTCCGTTTTCATGCCGGTACTAGTTAAGTTTTCCAAAAAATGTTCAGATCTGTGTGAAATCTTATGGGACTTCACTGCTGAGGTCATCAGTCCCTAAGCTTACACACTACTTAACCTAAATTATCCGAAGGACAAACACACACAACCATGCCCGAGGCAGGACTCGAACCTCCGCCGGGACCAGCCGCACAGTCCATGACTGTGGCGCCTTAGACCGCTCGTCTTTAAGTTTTCCGCTCCAGTCTGTGTTCAGAGCCATTTGTTGGTTTGGTTAGATGTTTCCTGACAGGCATTTCTCCAATGTTGGTATTTGGGCACTACGTTAACTTTTTGTGGCGTTATTCAACAAATATTTATCATAAATTTATTTTAACTGCTACAAACAGTCGTGAAGTAACATAATGGAGGAAAGTTGTGTACACCGTATGTATGTGAATCGTTTAAACCTTATTCGGCGTATTACACTATTTTTGAAGGATAAGACTGACGAGACTTGTCGTTTGCCTAAAGTAATGCGCGAGACTGCGTAAAACCCACGATGCGGGCGGTGTCTGTAACATAGCAACCGCCGTTACTCTGGCACACGGATTCTTTATGGAGCTGCCACATTTGCCTGTCGCGAAATCTAACGTGCAGCGCGTGAAGCTATAAGAGCAGACAAGTGTTTCCTCTTCTTTACTGAACGAGAAATCGCTACATGTAAAAGGCAATGGCTAGACTGACTGACTCACTCATTAACTGCCTCGTCATTACCCACGCCAAACCACTAAGAACAGAAACTTGAAATTTGCAAAGAGGGTTGATATTTTACCGTAGGCGTCATATAAGAAGGGATTTTCCGAAATTCCACCCCTAATGGTGTGAAATAAGAGATAAAAGGTTTTCCGTTGTAAAATATGTCACTATTAAGGCAATTTTGAAACTAGACTTACGGAAGTTAGTATTTGGTCTCTCGGTCATAAATGAAGGAATCTGTCTTCCAGCATTTTTTTTTTTAATTTAACCTCTGTGGGGGTAAAGTAGCGGCTGAAAGTTTTTTTTAAAAGAAATCATTATTAAGGAACTACGAAAGTATTTTTAAAGCTAAATTTGTGAAAACTGGCATTGGACCTCTCGGTTGGAAATAAAATAATAACCGTCTCAGCGTTTTTGGAAATGCAACCCCAATATATCTTTTATGAAATATTTCTTTTTTTAAACCTAAATCTATTAAAATTTCAATGTGGCTGCTTGGTTAGAAGCGAAAAAAAAAAACCAAAAGTGTTTTTCACTGCTTTTGGAAATTGAACCCCTATTGGGGTGAAATAGAGGATGAAACTTTTTGTGGAAATATTTCATTATGCAACCATTTGTATTTGGTTTCTCTCTTAGAAATAAAAAAATATTCATTTCATTCGTTTGGGATACTCTACCCTTAAGGCGGTGAAATAGGGGCTGCGATGTTTTATGAAAATATTTCATTGTAATTGGTATTTGCTTCTCACTTAGAAATGAAAAAAATCCGTGTTTCCATGTTTTCAGAAATTCATTGCCTCAGGGGATTGAATAGGGCCATACTGGCCAGGCCGTTAAGAATAGAAACTGGAGAGGGGGTGGATTTTACAACGATAGGCATCGTTTAAGAAGGGACTGTTCGAAATTACACACATAAGGGAGCGAAATAGGGGATGAAATGCTTTTTGAATATACGGTGCTATTAAGCCAATTTTGGAGTTAGAAGAATGAAAATTGGTATTGAATTTCTCTGTCAGAAATAAAGAAATACATGAACAGTTCTGGAAACTCAACGACTAATGGTATAAAATAGGGGAAGACAGTTTTTATGAAAATATTTCATTATATTAGACAACAACAATTTAAAATTTTCAAAGGTGAGTCTTCTCGGTTAGATATAAAGAAACATGTGTTGGAGGATGAAGTTTCTATGAAAATACGACCGTAAGAATCCAAAGGCATGAGTAACAAAAACTTGGGACTCCAGCTACCAGAATAGCCTGTTTGGTCAGAAGTACATTCGGCAAAGACAATGCTCATATGACCCTACTTAGCATGAAAAGTTTATAAAGTATTGAAATTTGTGAACAACATAAAACTTCGAGTAAAGAACAAAAATCTGTGCAGACCATATAGTTTGCGCAGCGGGTGCTAAGTTAGTAAGTAAATAAATAAATAACATTCTGTTTTAATGCAGAATCAGTGCAAACTTCATGACGGTTACTTGTTATTTTTATTTACTGTTTACTACTTCTCCTTCGGTAAATATACTCGTTTTTATAGTTTCAGTATTTAAGAACAACGAAAGAGACAGTAAGCATTCCAAAGATTATATGGTCTGTGCATTAATGCAGGAAATCTATTTTGATGTAAAAGAAGTAAGTCCTTAGCGAGTTTGTCGGGATTTTTAAATACGGTCACATTACGTTTTCATCACCTAGGAACGAAATGTAGTTTGGAACTCTCCAGTTAGTTGCGTTTTAAATATCCTCCTGCGTAAATTGTGTACGTCAAATCAGTCATGTATAAAATGTTAAACAGTAAAATTCTTTTATTTCGCCTTTTTTTTATTTTCTGCGCTGTAACGAATGTTCTAATTCACATGTGGACAACTTATAGTGAGTGAATGTGAGGTTACCTTACCTACCTCACAATTTAATAGCAACAAACAGCATGTCTTACGTTACCAACTACCACGATATTCTGATTTTCTGAAGGCTCTTCCAAACAAATATACACCTACGTTGCTCAAACGCATGTTTTTTTGTAGATCTATGAAGGGATCAACGTGGTCTCAGAACAAGCTTCCCTACCGGCTTCATTGAGTTGATTTGCCAATATCAGTGAAGCTATTCATTTCATGAGAAGAAAACCTTTCAAAAAAGGTTACTCATAAGTACCTCTCGGGTTTCAGAAAAGTACAAGACACAGTAGAAACAGACATATCAGTGGATAGAGCATCTCCTCAAGTTTTTAGTTGACAATACAAGTGCTCAGTATGAGCTCACCTTATGACTCGGCAGCGTCAATTGATGCATGCAATTCACTGAACTCGCTGACATGAATTGGGTGAGAAGGCGTGACAGGGTCCCGCTTCGGAAATTTGTTTACTGAGTTGCCTATCTGAAGGTGCGAACTGCTTCGATGGGAGAATACAGAGAAGATGATTTGTCTATTTTGTATCCCGCCTGGAAGGCGGCGCGTGGGTCTGCTCCTGTAAACTTAAGGGTAGGCCTAATGTAGGAAGTGAGTAGGAGCAGGAAAAGGTGAAAATCTCTCGGTACTGCTCTTCGAAATGGTTTTACTATATCACAATATTAACTGAATACATAACTTTGCTCTGAGGTGCGAAGCCTTAGACCCGTCGTATGTAGTACATTGTCTCTTACTGAAGCGAAGTGGACCTCCAGCGGTGCTCGTAGACCTCAAAAGCGCCTGCTAGAGGGCGCTGTCGTCGGTGTCTGTCGTAGTGCCAACTTAACTTGAACCTACGCAGTGGCATCGTTGCTATTGATAGCACAGTCTACATATTATGACACAGATGCGCACTAGTGCAACTCCATCGTGGCGTGTATTACGAATCAAAACTTGGAGCGATGCTCCATCCATCAGTATGTCTCATTTTACTCTACGTCTTGTAATTTTCATGCAGTCTTCTTCTGAAACTCCGGAGGTACTTACGAATAGTCTCGTACATATAGAAATCTTAGTAATCCTTCGCTACGTTTTGCTGACACTTGCAAGTCCATGATTTCTTGTAGCCTCTGCCATCTATGAACCTCACGGTAACTTCGAAACAGCCACTATCATGACTCGTCTGGCAAATCACACACTTTTTGTCCACCGTTCCAAGAAAAAAAAGAAAGCGTCAGATATTGAGTTGTGGCGTTACAATGCACTCTGCCCGAGCCCCATGTCGATTGTGGCGTCACCACTGCCTACCATTGCATGCTCAACAGCTCATAGATTATATACTGTAAATAATAAAGATATTTACATTTTACCTATTTATCTATTTTCACGATTCGATTATTAATATGAAATCCGGAGGTGTCTTTCCAGACTGTTGTTTAATTTAGTTTTATAACAATTTTCTTCTCAACATAATTCTACCACCCAAGTTCTTTGGATGTTCGGTTATTGTATAATGGATTCTCGGATGATGAGGCTATATAGTCTCGAAATTCATAACACGTTCATTGAACAACAAAAGAAATTGTGTGCTACAACTGCATGATGAAATTGAGATTGGTGCTGGAATCAATTTACGAGGGCCGTTCAGAAAGTAACCTCCGGTTGATTTAAAAAAATACACCAAGTTAAATAAAAATATTTTAATATATACATCTTACAACTACATCTTTGCACTATTTTTCTACATAGTCTCCATAGCGATTGAGGCACTTATCGTATCTCTTCACAAGCTTTGAAATTCCTTCTGCATAAAAATCACCCGCTTGTGCCTGGAGCCAGCCTGTGACCGCATCTTTGAGCTCTTCGTCGTCATCAAACCGCTGTGACCCGAGCCATTTCTTCAAATGCATGAAGAGGTGATAATCACTTGGCGCCAGGTCTCGGCTGTAAGGTGGATGGTTGATAACGTCCCACTTGAAGGACTCAAGAAGGGCCGTTGTTCTGCGAGCAGAGTGAGGACGGGCGTTATCGTGCAAAAAAACGATACCGGAAGTCAGCATACCACGGCGTTTGTTCTGTATAGCCCGTCGTAACTTTTTTATTGTTTCACAGTACACGTCTTGATTAATGGTCGTACCACGTTCCATGAATTCAACCAACAACACCCCTTTGGCATCCCAAAACACCGTTGCCATCAGTTTTCTGGCAGAAAAAATTTGCGAGGCTTTTCTTGGTTTGGTAGGCGAATTTGAATGTGCCCACATCTTTGATTGTTCTTTTGTCTCAGGGTTCACGTACTTAATCCAGGTTTCGTCACCGGTCACGATTCTGTTTAACAATGGTTCTCCTTAGTCCTCATAACGTGACAGAAAGTCTAATGCAGAGGCCATTCTTTGAGTTTTGTGGTGGTCGGTAAGAATTTTGGGCACCCATCGTGCACAGAACTTACGGTAACCCAATCTTGCTGTCACTATCTCGTACAAGAGAGTCTTAGAAATCTGTGGAAAACCAGTAGACAACTCCGACATTGAGAAACGTCGATTTTCACGAACTTTTGCATCAACTGTCCGAACGAGTTCGTCAGTCACCAATGATGGTCTACCACTCCTCTCTTCATCATTAACGTTTTCTCGTCCACTTTTAAATAAACGTACCCATTCACGGACAACTCCTTCACTCATAAATCTTGGTCCGTACACGGCACAAAGCTCACGATGAATAGCTGCTGCAGAATATCCTTTGGCTGTAAAAAACCTTATGACAGCACGCACTTCACATTTGGTGGGGTTTTCTATTGCAGCACACATCTCAAACTGCCACAAAAACTAAACTAGCGCAGGTACGACGTTCACTCGACCACGGCTTGATGCCGACTGACCTGTTGAGTGCGTGAACGCACAGATGGCGTCGCTATTCCCCCCACAACCCGCACTGTGACCAATCGGAGGTTACTTTCTGAACCGCCCTCTTTATCTTAATCAGTTTATGGTATTCAGCTTCCTTCTTTCACAGGACCAGGAACTTAAGAACTTACAACTCTATTGTTTCAATCTTCTCAATTTCTAAATATTTTTGTGATTCACCTAAGAGGACATCAGAGTAGCATTTATGACAAAACTTAAAACCAATAATAATAATAATAATAATAATAATAATAGAAAAATTTGTACGCAGTTACTAGGCAATACATTATTTGAAGAAAACAGACCGAAATCTTATAAATATTCTTCTGCCTCTGTTTTCGTTTCCAAATGTCTGCTCCATTTTATTCGACCACTTTTGACTCATATTACAAATGACTGCAGCTTACTAGACACAGTAATAATAAAAAAATTCAATAAAAGCAATAACAATAATACTAAGAGTTATTTTTAAGAAACATTATAAAGATAATGGAATGCTGTTTAGGAGAAATTGGAAAACCAAATAAACGAGATTAGGGATCGGGCACTTGATGATATTATATATTATGTTGTTTTCAACGGAAGGACTAACTTCAATGAACATCCCGAACATTATGAAGTTCTTAGAAGGCCCTGAGAAAGTCTCTGAGGATAAGAAGAGATACGTTTCATTGCGAGCACATGAAATTTGAAAACCTTTGGTGAGGTAATCATGTACCGGTCTCTTACGTCTACTGATAGGTATATCTGAATATTGCACATTTTTTCAACTGTGAAAATGTATGCTTAAAGACTAAGAGCTTCAGAACTTTTGATGCACAGTTTTCGTAATCAAGTGATGAGCAATCATAACAGAAGAGTATGGTAAAATGAATGTTATAGTACATACTAAGGAAGAGGACGCAGGCGCCATAGAAAGCTCTGTGAACAAAGACTGTGGAAAGAGGCGTCTTTGATATTCAGAGTGGAGTGCGCGGCAGACAAGTTTATGAAAGAAAAGACACAGTGATATGAAATAATTCATAACTGTCTTTTAAAGCTGGAAACCTACGTGGCTTCTGCGAATTTTTATAAATTCGTTCCACCGTTGAATTCTGGATACATAAAAATGTTTTGCGGGAATGGTTGTGTTCTGAAGAGGTTCAAAATGGTTCAAATGGCTCTGGGCACTATGGGACTTAACATCTGAGGTCATCAGTCCCCTATAACTTAGAACTACTTAAACCTAACTAACCTAAGGACGTCACACACACCCATGCCCGAGGCAGGATTCGAACCTGCGACCGTAGCGGTCGCGTGGTTCCGGACTGAAGCGCCTAGAACCGCATGGCCACACCGGCCGGCGAAGAGGTACATAAAAGATTTTCACTTAAGGGAGAATGATTATTTCTGCTACGCCGTTCGTAGAGAGTTGTCTGATTCGAAATAAGAAGGTTTTCAGAAATTTAGCAGACGGCAGAATCACAAGTACGTCGTGCGGTACTCTTTACACTCAATAACGTTGTCAAGAGTTTCTGTGTACAGCACTGAGTGATGCTTTCGTAAATGTGGGTGGCACAAATTCTAACGCACCCAAACCTTTACCACCAGCCGTATTCGTTGTAACCCTAATGAAGAATTGAAGGAATTGATGATTTTTCTTTTTGAAGTGCGGAGGACTGGCCAAGATTTTTTTTGGGGGGAAGAGAACAATACTAGATTGGGGTGAATGATAGAAGGTTCCCTCAAATCTGAAGCACATTGACTGGCTCCGTTGTGAGAGACCAAAATTGTTTAACTTTTGATGGATTTCGTTTGACATCTGTAGTGTAAGATTAATTTGTTTCAATAAGTATGAAGTGTTGCAATTTTGAACAGCTGTTCTCTGTTTAGTTCTTCTTGTAAACTGAAAATCATTGGTGTAAAAGTCAAGCAGACTACTTGCAATATAGGTTGAGAAAAACGCCAAGGAGGAAATTTGGCTTCTAAGGAAAAGGTAAGTTGAGCTTCTCGTTATCTAACTAGGCATGTTCTTACAATTGACTAGTCTTCTTGTATATAAGATGTGTGATTAAAGATAAAATAGTTGCTCTCTAGCTCCTAGCTAGTCTTCTGGCCAAGATCTATATAAATCATTTAGAAATATCGTTTTTCAAAGCTATAAACGTTATATTGATGATGTTGAAACAGAAGGGGAAACAGATTATTTTGCAATAGAACTTAACAGACTGCACCATAATGTAAAATTCACTACGTAACATGAAACTGGTATTACTATAAACTTCCTTGAGTTAAAGATTTGTAAATGCAGTGACTAACATAAATTTCAAATAAATGGAAAGTCCACTGCAGCTGGTGTCACAATCAGTAGCACTTCATGTCATCCTGGGCAACGCAACTTGGCTTACTAAGGGCAACACTCAATATACTGGAAAAAATTTCCATTGAATGCCGAAGATAAACTACTAGAACTTAACACAATTAAAATGATAGATCACAACAATGATTTCATACGACACCGTCAACTAGCTTCACAGCAGCATTAGAAACAAACACAAATAGAAAAATAACTCCGTGTCTACAATGAACAGAACTTCAGCACCGTTACGCCACACAACTCTCTGAAATGTCTTCATGTTTCTCATTTTAAAGTGTCAATTTCACATCCAGATTAGTTTCTCTACAAATGCTAAAATGAAAGACAATGTAATTCATAACTTAAACGTTCTAAACAAACTGCACAACGAAACTGGTATTAATAAACTGATATCTGAGTGTACCATGAATTTTATAATGGCAACACTGGTAGGAATTTCAACATGAGATACAGGGAACACACGGATGTACTCAGGCAAATAAAATTTAGTGAATCAACTTTTAAAGATCACATGGCCCAAAATAGACACGTAGACAAGGTCAGTCAAGAAAAGTATTAAAGACTTAATTTCTTATTAAAAACAAGAAAAAAATAATTAATTACTGCGACTAATTATTTTTATACTGTGTAATCATAAGTAAAATATTGACTTAGCGCACCGTTAGTGCATTTAGTGGATTTTGCAAACGTGTCGATCTAATTACGAAACAAACATTCGGTTGCATAACCCGCTATTCGCTGATATGTGAAGAATGACAGAATGAAGGAACTTTTAATGTGAATATAAACAGAACACATTCTATTTGTAAGAGGAGTCCGAAAATTCTACCAAACTGGCGTATAAAACACAAAAATGACATTATTTTACTAGGAAAAACTGACTTATTTAACGTCAAAAAGAGAAGGAAAATGAATGGTCGACATCTTTTTTTTTAAAAAAAAAATGATACGGAACCGTGCTTTCGATGTACAAGATATTGTAAAAAATAAAATAAGCTCCAAATTGCATCTAAGTAAAATATCGACAAAATTGTAGAAAAAGAAAAATTTGGCAAGTTGCATCTTACAACAGCGACAAAAAGTTATAGAAAATCAAATTGGCGGAAAATTGATTTTAAGCGACATTGACCTTAACGGTGTCCATCAACTCAAAATCCGACTTCTGCCTTGTTCTGAGGGCTGGCAGTGGCAGGAGCGGCTTTAGTAGTGCGTCGAACACCGCAGTGTAAAATTTGAGTTTGTCGTTGATCGCCCACTCTTCACTAAAGTGAAGGTCCAGAAGCCTTTGACCTCTCAGAGTTTGGCTTCCTGCTGTGATTGGTGTTAGGCCGTTTGTTTTGCTGAAATTTTTTCGGCTCTTCAGGATGCTCTTACCTTCTGCAGGTTTAAAATTGTTGGAGCGCTCTCCACGAACTAGCCAAATCTTCTTGTTTTTGCTCTGCGTGAATACGATTTTTTTTCCAGCCTGGAAATGCCAGTTACTAATAACTTTCACGGAGGGTTCAGCGTATTCTTTCCAGTCGTGAACAGGGCATTCAATTTGTCCTATACGTACTACCGTTGCAGGTTTCCCAATGTATTGAATGTATAGAGACGAGTTCTCAATGAGACTCAACCTGCGTAGTTATCTTTCTATGCTACCAAAAATCTTGTCACGTGGAATGAATGAGTGGCCCACTGCTGGGAACCAAAGTTCTATTTCGTCTACATTGTCCGGAGCATCGAGAAGAAACCAGTGACACAGCAGGCTGATCATCATCCTGTTTTATTCTGACCCCAAAACGGTCGGAAAACAACCGAAGTTTTTAGTTCCATTGAAGTTTGTGTGAATTAGTCTGTGGTGAACCATCTACGGTATTTAGTTTGATCCTTTGGCATATTCATATTCCAACCAAATCACGAAAACACCGTGTCGGTGTTTTGGGGGGACAGTGAGGAGCCCTGGCAGACTGTAGAGTCGTAAAGGTGCATATGAGGGGAATAATAGGCCTCTTGGCCTGGCTGCTTTGGTGGTACTATATTCTTTTAACAATCGTAGCTGAGACTTATTTCACCCTTGCTATTATCTTTCAGCTCTGTGTAGAACCTTGTCAGCTATCATTTTGTGGACATCGAGCTGCGTTTGCAGGCTCTCCCTTTCGTTTCTTCCGCTTCAGTACGATTTTCCTGCGATGAGCACGTCGAGCAGGTTCAAATCAAATGGCTCTGAGCACTATGGGACTTAACTTCTGAGGTCATCAGTCCCCTAGACTTAGACCTACTTAAACCTAACTAACCTAAGGACATCACAAACATTCATGCCCGAGGCAGGATTCGAACCTGCGACTGTAGCGACCGCGCGGTTCCAGACTGTAGCGCCTGGAACCGCTCGGCCACTCTGGCCGGCCGTCGAGCAGGTATCAACATAATTATTGAGCACCAAAGCCAGTTTAGAAATCTTGGCGAAAAATGCTCCTGCAGTGATCGTATTTGACAACGTGTTCAGGGTTCTCGTCACAGTACGTGGTCCACCTCTTCGTTATGTTCAGTTCGCTACTTAAACAGACTCTTTGGGTAATGGTTCGTTGCGAGTAGTGACTTTATTAGGAGATGAACTTCTCAATGAGATTTTTCACACATTCTTTTCTCGCTTCATACAACTTGGTTCTTCTGTCGCCTCCTTTCGGCTCTTGGTATAAAATTCTGTGGCACAAACCTATAAACCTATCTTTCTTAATTCGTAAAATTGAAAAAAAGCCGCTTTGCAAACAGAAACATTTTCGATCTCCTCGACCCTCTTTTTCGGTAAAGAAAAATATGTGGTGATGGTTCGTTTTTTTTTCGTCCTCGCCGGTCGTCTGTTAGGAATGCGATAGAGATATGTTGAGCTAAATAGTTTCTCTGCCACTCTCGCGTTCTTTTCTGGTAGAACGCTTGGTGAATTTTTCTTTCGTCTTGCGTAGTAAGTTCGTTACATCTTAGTTTTCCGAAGGGATGTTTACAATCGGGTATCTTTGCGAAGGCCTTGGTTTTGTATCAGTAAAAGTCCTATTCTTAAGTATGTAGAAGCGTTCAACGGTGACGAGAGGCGGCAAGGAGGGGGAGGGGTGAGAGGGGTGATAGGGGGGGGGGGTAACCACACCATGGTTCTTGAAAAGTAGGCAGAGGTCTGTAAACGCAGATAAAATAAAAGGGATGATAAATAAGACGACCTAAGTTTAAAAAATCAAGTAGCGTGCATAAAAAGACGTGATTAAACCACGCGATTGCTGCGAAATGCTGGTCGGTGTGGCCGAGCGGTTCTAGGCGCTACAGTCTGCAACCGCGCGACCGCTACGGTCGCAGGTTCGAATCCTGCCTCGGGCATAGATGTGTGTGATGTCCTTAGATTTAAGTAGTTCTAAGTTCTAGGGGACTCATGACCTTAGACGTTAAGTCCCATAGTGCTCAGAGCCATTTCAGCCTTTTTTTTTTTTTTTTTTTTTTTTTTTTTTTGCTACGAAATTCACTGCCGACAACCCCTCACCCAGTGGTTGCTTAAAATGTTCCCCAAATTGACAATACCTGCGAAACTGAAACTGAAAGTAGTCTAGCAACAGTGTTAAGTGGAGTGCATAACCCAACTACGCGTGATCGCGCGCTTTCTTTGATTTCTTTCTTTCTTTCTTTTGCTTACGCCACAGTCCCACAGCGATCGTAGGGTCAGTGTGGTTACAACGGATTGGGCAGTGTTAGTGTTTGGGATGGCCGGATGCCCTTCATGCCGCCACCCCGTACCCCCCAGGACGGAATCAGTGTAACCCAACTGTCTGCGTCTAGTGTAAATCGTGAAATAGTGCGGACGTGTTTCAAATGTCTGCGACGCCTGTAACTGGGGCGGAACGTGGGGACCAACCCGGTATTCACCTAGAGGGATGTGGAAAACCGCCTAAAAACCACATCCAGGCTGGCCGGCACACCGGCCCTCGTCGTTAATCCACCGGGCGGATTCGATCCGGGGACGCCGGCGCGCTTTCTTTGCTGCTCCCTGCCAAATCTACTGCCTTTAACACAAATTGCCTTTAGTTTTGATATGAACTACACTCTAACTTTGTTGCCAGATAGCTACCAATTTAATTTTTGCAGGAATTGTCCATTGAATTGGTCGGACTACGCCACTGTGTCGAGGAGGTACACATCGCACCACGAATTTGTTATGATTGTCATAACACTATCAACACAGTTTTCATTATATTATGTTGCTTTAATAAAAACTGTTTACGTTCTTACCTTTCTGTCGGAGAAACAGTTCTCTTCCACTGATACGGAAGCCTCTTTCTTTATCTGGATGGCCCGTCGTTCTCGGTCTCGTTCTGATCATTTGCAGCTACTACCACGGGTTTGACTTCTTGCATAATTCCTACTATTTCAATTACTCCCATTTAAACCGTACACATAATCACTCATTTGCTTCAAAACATTCACACAAAGTCGTCAAAAAAAACTTAATGCTGATCCGCTGAACTCTGCTTACAGGCGTATATTTCGACAACACAGCGGCAGCAAAAGCTTCGTTGTTGCGTACGCGTTCGCTACAGCGCAGCCAACCTAACTCTCAGTACGAAAAATATCTCTTCCAATTGTGACAATGTGAACGGTAGCTTTGAATGTATACATTGGTTTGTTTGATATGCCATATCTGTTGAACTTGGGGGGACTTTTCAAACGCTGAACATTTAGCGGGCCTTGCACCCGAAGCAACGTGCATTTAGCGATTTTTGCAACTGAACACGATTTTATGCAGCTATTTTCAACGGTTTAAGCGGGTTTTGCACACTGAAACGTATTCCATCGTGTAGGCGTTGAAAAAATCTGCACGGCAGTGTTCCCAATTCAAAATCGACGAAAAATGCACTTAGCAGTATTTGCATCTGGACATACAGAGCCTAATGATTTTACAAATAAATGAATTTTAAGAAATAACGTTACAGTGAAAAAAACAGGTGAATTTATCGGAAGAGTATCTGACTAGTACTCGCCTCGTGTCTACTCTAATATTTACAAGTTTGGTAACTACATGAGACTGTTGCCCTTTTTCTTATAAAGCCATTATTATATGTAATTTATCGTCCATCTTTCATTTGTGAAAGTCGTTATCGCCTTATTCATCCACATAGGAGGAACACTGTTTTGTTGGCAGTGGAGACATATTGTTTGACTTTCTCTTCAGTTAAGTCATATTGTTTGGTCCAACCGCCAAAACCATAGTCTCATCAGCTCACTGGCTAACAGGAGCAAGCTTGCAGTCAGTCCGTCCAGCTGTGTGCTTGTATTTGTCTTGTGTCCAACAACCATTTCTTTCAGGGAATGCGATCGGTCATCTGTGACCGAACGAGCCGAAGCAGACACAAGAACTGGTACATACAGCCATGTGTTGGTTAAACGTCAGTCGATCGTCAAGTATATGGTTACGTGTTTTCTGCGAATATTTGATTGTGCAGTTTTGTGATCGGGCCTCTCTGTAGTATTCCTTTAAGGAATATGGGCATTGTATTGCCCAGAGGCACTATGCGCTTGGCTTTCAGACGCCAGCTGCCTATCCCGTGTAGAATGCCACTGGGTTTGGTTTCCAGTTCTCGGGTTGGCTGACACAACAACCAACAGATCATCAGCTTATACAATAGCTCCCTCAGTGACCGGGAAACAACACTAAACATGATAACAGTAATGCGTTCTGTTGGTCGTTCCACCCGCCACAGTGTGCAGAAACTCTAGTAATTTACACACCCACTGATGCTGTGTACGCATACGGAGTTACATTGATCTCCGGCCATGTTTTCTGGGTGTTTCAGTTTTTTTGTCAGGCAATGTATACGTCAGAATGAAGTGCATTTCATGTCCATTACAGTATCTTCAAACTTAACTATGCTTCCATATAGAGGGTGTTACAAAAAGGTACGGCCAAACTTTCAGGAAACATTCCTCACACACAAAGAAAGAAAATATGTTATGTGGACATGTATCCGGAAACGCTTACTTTCCATGTTAGAGCTCATTTTATTACTTCTCTTCAAATCACATTAATCATGGAATGGAAACACACAGCAACAGAACCTACCAGCGTGACTTCAAACACTTTGTTACAGGAAATGTTCAAAATGTCCTCCGTTAGCGAGGATACATGCATGGAATCCCTGATGCGCTGCTGCAGCCCTGGAGAATGGCGTATTGTAGGACAGTCGTCCACAATACGAGCACGAGGAGTCTCTACATTTGGTACCAGGGTTGCGTAGACAAGAGCTTTCAAATGCCCCCATAAATGAAAGCCAAGAGGGTTGAGGTCAGGAGAGCGTGGAGGCCATGGAATTGGTCCGCCTCTACCAATCTATTGTTGAGAAGCGTACGAACACTTCGACTGAAATGTGCAGGAGCTCCATCGTGCATGAACCACATGTTGTGTCGTACTTGTAAAGGCACATGTTCTAGCAGCACAGGTACAGTATCCCGTATGAAATCATGATAACGTGATCCATTGAGCGTAGGTGGAAGAACATGGGGCCCAATCAAGACATCACCAACAATGCCTGCCCAAACGTTCACAGAAAATCTGTGTTGACGTGATTGCACAATTGCGTGCGGATTCTCGTCAGCCCACACATGTTGATTGTGAAAATTTTACAATTTGATCACGTTGGATTGAAGCCTCATCCATAAAGAGAACATTTGCACTGAAATGAGCATTGACACATTGTTGAATGAACCATTCGCAGAAGTGTACCCGTGGAGGCCAATCAGCTGCTGATAGTGCCTGCACACGCTGTACATGGTATGGAAACAACTGGTTCTCCCGTAGCACTCTCCATACAGTGACGTGGTCAACGTTACCTTGTACAGCAGCCAACTTCTCTGACGCTGACATTCGGGTTATCGTCAACTGCACGAAGAATTTCCTCGTCCATTGCAGGTGTCCTCGTCGTTCTAGGTCTTCTCCAGTCGTGAGTCATAGGCTGGAATGTTCCGTGCCTCCCAAGACGCCGATCAATTGCTTCGAACGTCTTCCCGTCGGGACACCTTCGTTCTGGAAATGTGTCTCGATACAAACGTACCGCGCCACGGCTATTGCCCCGTGCTAATCCATACATCAAATGGGCATCTGCCAACTCCGCATTTGTAAACATTGCATTGACTGCAAAACAACTTTCGTGATGAACACTCACTTGTTGATGCTACGTACTGATGTGCTTGATGCTAGTACTGTAGAGCAATGAGTCGCATGTCAACACAAGCACCGAAGTCAACATCACCTTCCTTCAATTGGGCTAGCTGGAGGTGAATCGAGGAAGTACAGTACGTACTGACGAAACTAAAATGAGCTCCAACATGGAAATTAAGCGTTTCCGGACACATGTCCACATAACATCTTTTCTTTATTTGTGTGTGAGGAATGTTTCCTGAAAGTTTGGCCGTACCTTTTTGTAACACCCTGTATCACCCGTACTTCTTGTCATATTGAGTTGTGTGTCTTTGCCGACAGGTGGATCTGTTTTTGTCGTGTATTTCGGCTATGGTGACGCCCACGCCGTATCAGTGAAGCCTCTTCAGTGTCGCCGACGTACTTGTGCAGTACCTATTATCGGCGACACGTTGCTTTAGCGAGAAGGCTATAAATAACACGCACTTCGCTCTCTCTAGAGCTAATTCACTTATCTCGATCATTTACCGATGAAAAGAGGTACTTCCTAGTTGCACCAAATTTAGGCATGCTCAAGAGAGAGCTAACGCGCGTATGCTGTGTGTGCATTCGCTTTCGGCTGGTGAGAGAAGTTGGCATTTATCTTTTCTTTTGTTTATGGGCCTGGTTGTACTCGCTTTTCAGTAATTTGAAACATGTTTAAAAATGAGTAGCCTTTTTTCCTTTCCATCCACAATGCACTATTTAAAAACTTACTATTGTTTCCAGAGAGGACGATTCCCCATGGTCTAAAATCCATGTGTCAGGAAAAGAAAAACACGTATCAAGAAAGTTCTTATGTTTAAGCACGGGGATTACTAAAAATGTTCTCTATTCTTCTGCTAATGCAACTACATAATTCATTATTATACTTAAGCTGTAAGGTGTCAGGCAAATCCAAAACCTTCCATGAAAACCCTGACATGATAAGCAAATCCAGTAGTATGTCACACAGCTCCGAATAAATAGTGACATTAAATTAACCAAAGTAATACGAGTAACGAGTGAGCAAATGGAATACCACAGACTAACACAAGAATGCCTAAATGAATGTCATACCTTCCCTCCGTGGGACAGACGCAGTTCCGAGTGGAGAAACAAGAACAGAAGCCGAGAGCATCACCGTGTTAAGCTGGAAGGCCCTACGATAAGGGACGGACGGACACCCACGTCGCCAGCTAACCGCTAGGACCACACCACCCGCAAGTTTTAGCGTGAGACTTTTTCGCGTCTCTGTTACGTCAAGACCACCTCCCAGCCAATGTTAAAAGCTAGAGCCCTCCAGAAGAACAGTATAGATCTTACGATAACACAAAAAGGGCTGCACCACCCGCAAGTTTTAGCGTGAGACTTTTTCGCGTCCCTGTTACATTAGGACCACCCTCCCAGCCCATGTTAAAAGATAGAGCGCTCCAAAGGAAAAGTATAGATGTTACGATAACACTAAAGGACCACACCAGCTGCAAGTTTTAGCGTGAGACTTTTTCGCGTCTCTGTTACGTTGCAAACTTTAAAAACATTGCCCCACCACGAAAAGTATAACGTGTATCATTGGATAGACAGAATTTTTGTAGGCGGAGCTTAAGGTTAACATTGAGACCCTGATTGGTCAGATGAAAACACAACCAGATAGTTTTTTTTAAACCAACTTCTGTAAATTGTAGTAAGGAGAAGTTAGGAGAGAGTTCCTTCCGAGACGGCGAGGTGAGCGGAGCTGTGCTGCCCGCCGCCCCCTGACGAACACCGACAAAGTAATGAACACACGCGGTGCCGCATTTTTGAGCGCATAAGGCTTCACTCAGAACTGCAGAAGTCTCATCTGTTACATCCCATTTTTGCGTAATACTAGTGTCGATCGTCAATTAAAGCTCATGGTGTTCACATTTGCCACTTGAAGTAAAAATCTGAAACGCGATGATTTTTCTGTTATATAGTTATTAAGAAGCCACATCAGCCACTGTAATTTACGACAAGTTAGATAAGTAATTAAAGATAATTGAGGGTCACTGTAGACCATTTTGATAGTTTTCTCTTCTGTGAAACTTAATTTAAACCTAGATTATAGATGTAATATGGCATAAGTCATCCTTCGATTCATTGTAGAACTTGGAAACCCACTCAGGGAATATTCGTTCACATTTTTGTTGAACGCAGTTGGTTTTTACCATCCTGTATTAAAACATTTCCTTTTATCAATAGTGCAATTTGCTAACAATGTTTTGTGAGTAGAATAAAATTTCCAATGGTGAACTTAACTACTTTTTCGACGTTATTTTACCAGCTAACTAAAAATAGGAAAGCCTTGAACCCCTTCCACTAAATTTGGTTAGTATTAAGATTCTTTTACAGGGAGTGCAGTGGAGCTGACGCTGAAATCATTAAGTATTTGGTTATACCATCGCTAGTCTCACTGAACTCTTCTGAATTCTACATGTCATGTGTGGTCTGGCGTCTCCTTACCAGCAACAGGTCCCAGGTTCAAACTAGTCAGTACCCTAAAAAACATGCTCAGAGCGTCGTTGCGCGATATAGAACAAACAGACACTATGCAGAATGTTTAGAAAGCCAACTGGTTACCTTTCCCTAACATCACTGAGGTTTGGAGTATCAATTTAGAATTGGCACTTCGTTTCAGAATGAGGCAATTAATTCATCGCATGTACTGTATCCTAACGTTAGCATAAGCTTGTAACGAAGGGAAAGTTGGAATGAGCAAAGTGGATGAGCCGGTTTAATAACGGAGAATTGGCGCTCCCTTTCAGAATGAGACAATTAATTCATCGCAGAAAATGTACTGTTTCCTAACATTAGCATAAGCTTGTAACTATCAAATTATATTCTAACGAAGGGAAAGTTGGAATGAGCAAAGTGGATGAGCCGATTTAATGACGGAAAAACGGCTTACAACGATATGTGATTCCGTTAATAACTCTGTAGATTCCTTAGGATGTTAATGCGATTCGCTTTGCAGTGCTGCTTTCAGCTCGCGGACTAGCCGTATTACAAGCATCAACGCACTTCCTGAGAGCATTACAAATACCTTCAATTGGTTTATGTTTCGAATGTCTCATTGCACATTTCATGCTCAGAACTAATCACCGCTGAGACGAGCGCACTGAGATATGACGTCACCTGCTACTCCGGGGTAAGGCCGCTGTAACGACACAACACACAGTAGGCCTACGAAATATATCGTACGTAGATTTTGCATCTTTTAACATGCATTCACAACGTTACGGTTTACAATACACGAACTCCAGTGATATGTATTTGTGGTCGAAGGAACTCTGAATTTGCCTGTGTAATAAGTGTAACAAGCGTGTTACCGCTTCTAGTAGTAGCAGTTGTAGTAGTAGCAGTATTAGGTAGGAATTTTATTCATTTCTTGATCACTTTTAGAACGACTCCCACGGGAAGCTGATCCCCGATCGAGGGAAAGGGGCGAGAAGAGGCGTAGCGTGTGCTGAAATAACTGTTACGGAAGGAAATTTATACGTTACGCCGTTTCCGAGTTAATTAGCTCTGAAATTAGCCTGTAGGACGCTGCTCGCGTCAATTCATGAGGTCCGTTAGATACAATTAGTGTCTATATGAAGATAGTAACTGTTCTCGAAAGAACAGATACCACTGATGGCCGTACAGCTTCTCTAGAATAAATGATAATATACATATAGTTAAAGGCTACGCAGCCATTGACGTTCGTCTATGCGAATGCGCACAGGCTGCCCGAACTCTTACGGGAATCGTCACCTTAGTGTGCACGAGTAATGAGTGGATGGGTAAATATCTATTAGGTACATTACATATGCATATTGTGGGCAGTTGGGAATGTGGGTCTCACGGGAAGCGTGCAAGGGATAAGTCATTGCGGTCGCGCTATTCATATGTGTCCTCGGTGGCTCAGATGGATAGAGCGTCTGCCATGTAAGCAGGAGATCCCGAAATCGAGTCCCGGTCGGGGCACACATTTTCACCTGTCCCCATCGAGGACAATACCTGTCGGCAGCTGAGGGTTCCATTAATTGTCATTTACAATTAGTGTACATGATAGCTCACGAGACTGCTTAGCCTCTGAATCGTGTCCGATCCTTACTACCATTCAATGCCCAAATTTTGTATCGCTCTCCAGTTCGGTTATACGAAACCAATTGGAGAACACGTTTAGTGAAACTGTCTCTGACGGACCGCTTGAATTTCCGTCCGCAACGGCCTGGTTGGTCAACTTCATATCAGCTTCGATATCAGCTCGGAAACGGCGCAACGTTTCGAATTTTTCTGTTAACAATTATTTATCAGCACAGCCTACCCTCAAGACCGTTACAGCTTTGCAGACTGCTACTTGCTATCCTGTACCGGGACGCCTGCGCGGTTTCGCAGCTTCAACGTGTTGAGAGTGACACTCGTCGAAACACTAGTGCCACACAGATGGAAGCTTGAGAAGATTTCGCCAACAGTATACGCCGAGAAAGCCTACATTCAGAAGTAAAACAATATCTGTAATGTGAAATAAAAAGAAAGCAACTGCCGAATTAAAGACAGTCCGTTCGAATCTACACGTCTTTGTACATTTGTACCCAGTTGCTTTGTAACATGCATGGCATGCTGTCCAAAAAGTGGTCGAGAGATTGCTGCTGAGATTTGACTCGCTCCTTGATGGTGGCCCTCTAGAGTTCATTGGTGCATGACGCGGTTTGATGCTAAGATGCGGTGCAAGTTTCAGCTGGCTCCGGTAATGCTTCAGGGAGTACATATCAGCAGACAGAAGATATTCAGGAAACAGGGACAGTGTGCCCGTAAATTTTTATCTTGAAAGATGAATTCATTGCCGAAATGTAAACTGTAGGGCTGGAAAAACGGCTGGAGGATGTCTCTCGATACAACTCACCCCTAAAAATATCCCCGACAATAATGAGAGATGTCTGATAAAATGGTTCAAATAGCTCTCAGCACTATGGGACTTAACATCTCAGGTCACCAGTCCCCTAGAACTTAGAACTACTTAAACCTAACTAACCTAAGGACATCACACACATCCATGCCCGAGGCAGGATTCGAACCTGCGACCGTAGCGGTCGCGCGGTTCCAGACTGAAGCGCCTAGAACCGCTCTGCCACCAGCAGCAGGTGATGTCTGATATTTGCAATACTGTCTCAGAGACACTTTTCTTCTGAAACCAAGGGACGTTGTTCGTGAGTGGTGCATTGATATCTTGCCCGTACCACGCTTTTCGAGGTTTCCGTCAGATATTCCCTTGTCTAAGTTTTTTGCGCACCGCGAGGCCAGAATTCAGTACTGGTTAACGTAATGGGTGTCGAGAAAGCCCTCACTCAAGACACAAAGGAATTACGACATGTAGCTGCTAGCGGACTTTGATTTACATAAATGGGGAAAGTTGAAAATTTTTAGTGGATCGGGATTCGAACCCTGGTCTCCTGCTTTCTAGGCAGATGGTATGACCATTGAGCCATCCGGACACAGGGATCAGCGCACCTGCACAGACTATCCAAGCACGCCTCCCGTTAGACTCAAATTCCCATTTATCCGCACACTACTGACGTAATGCCGTTATCCGCACACTACTGACGTAATGCCATTTTTCCATTATCCTGATTACTCGCGGCGTTTCTCCACAGATGTAAATCGATGTCCACTAGCAGCTGCATGTCGTAATTCGTTTGTATCTTGGTTGATGATGGCTGCAGGATCAAAATGGTGTCTGTTCATTCGGACATGTCTGAAAGAACAGACACCACATATATAAATCCCCCAATGCAGCTTCCAAACAGTAAGTGAGCAATTATATTCGTTCGAGTGCAACTAGGAGACATAACTTGTAGCTAGCAGTCGATGCTTAGTGTCTCATGACAGCAGATTCAAATGGCTCCAAGCACTAAGGGACTTAACATGTGAGGTCATCAATCCCCTAGACTTAGAACTACTTAAACCTAACTAACCGAAGGACATCACACACATCCATGCGACCGTAGCAGTAGCGCTGTTCCGGACTGAAGCGCCTTGAACCGCTCGGCCACAGTGTCCGGCCAATGATAGCAGACTGCAACACTCGCTAGCAGTTGGGATATCTCAGTTCGTGATGTTGATGGGCACCAAGTGCTATTTGTCACAACACTGTCTTCACTCTCTCCAGGTCACAACAATTTGCTGGTTATCAGATTTCGTTTGATTAACCGTATTTACTCAGACTGTAATATCTGCATGTTCAGGGTAAAAGATACTGATGAAAGAAAATCGTACGCTAAAGAGCCAGCCCTCATCTCTCTGCTTCTGCCGCTCTTGGAACCATACACACAGCCACGAACAATCTTCGCTCCTTACAACAAGTTGACGCGCCTACTTCGGCCACTTTCACTCTCTGCAGTCGACACCATTCTCTCGGCTGCCCATTCGGTCATACGAGATTAAGGGCGTAGAAAATATTTCTACGTTAAAACACTATTACAGGTCGACCTCAGCTCTGAAAACAATCCATGAGATGATAACGCTGGAAGAAGACTCTCGACTTCATGGAAGAAGCCTTGAACACACGCACAGGAATATTAAAGCAAAGTAATAAAAGCTTCCCTTAACATTACTCATCAAATATTACTAAGATAATTTTTCATTTATGCCTCGAGCAAAGAGCCATTACGGTGACGTAATCAAACAATTCAAAGTCTTTTGTATGGGAAAAGTTCTAGGTAGTTGTAAAGTTGCTTACTTTCAGTCTTCACAGTGCTGGTTTCGGCGAGATGACGTCAGATAGATTTCTACGTAATCTAGAGTTGTTCCCCACTTAGATGAAACATAAATGGTTCAAAAATCGTTTCTGAATGCTATGTTCCCAGTAATATAAAAAGACAAATCTGAACTACCACTATACAGTTACTCTTAGTTACTAACAGGTTCTGCAGCAAGTCCCAGAATTTACAGGTCGTTTCAGAAGATGGTGGAGATCCCTTGCTATATGCGGCGCAACGAATGGCAGTCGTCTTTACATTTGAGACTAGTTCCCATGCTGACACTACGTGCTAACTTAGCCTGAAATTCTAGCTGTAATCACCAAACCGACAGCAGAACCGTTACCTGCGATGTCAGTATGAAGTGAAGATGGAGTCGCTTTGTCCGTCGTCGAACCTCACGTAACATCCCCTGCTTGCTGCATCGCCGTCGCAAAGCTGGCCCACACAATGGGTCATGCAACGTTTTCCTCGGTTCTATTTCACAAAGGAGGCCCTCTCGCGTCTGCTCCTGTCCCACAAAGAAACGTTCTCAGTGTTTTCTTCCCAAGCTATCTCTTAACTCTTCCGACTACGTAGCTGCTGACTGCCATACGAAGGACCCCGGTTCGATTCCCGATATGCCAGGGACCTTTCCTTTATGGGAGAACGGGAACAGGGTGCACTCAACCACGTGATTCCAACTGAGCAGTTATTTAACCGATTCGGAGCTGCTCCACGTCACGAAAACTAACGGCTGGGCGGCCGGGAGAAGGATGTGCTGACGTTATGCCGCTCAGCAGTGTACAGAATGAAGCTATTGGTGGCTGGGTGACAAGGTGCTCGATCGGAACCGATGGGGCTCAGAGCGCCTGTGGACTGAGTATTACTTCTTAATGTAATAGTTTTTTAACCTTGTGTGGTTCACAATACTAAAGAAGCAGTTTACGGTATATGCTGAGGTGACAGAAGTTACTGGGTATCTCCCAATTTCATGTCGGACCTCCTTTTGCCCAGCGTAGTGCAGCATCTCGATGAAGTGTGGACTCGATGAGGTATGAACTCAATAAGTCGTTGGAAATCCTCTGCAGAAATAATGAGTCATGATGCCTCTGTAGCCGGTGCACGAACTGACTTCTAACTTATGTTCCATAAATGTTCGATGGAATTCATGTCGGGCGATCTGGATGGCCATATCATTTGCTGGAATTGTCCACAACATTCTTCAAACCAATCTTGAACAGTTGTCATCCATAAAAATCCCATCTTTGTTTGGTTGCAAATGGTTTACAAGCAGCCGAACATAATTATTTCCACTCAATGATCGTCTCAGTTGGACCAGAGAACAGCCGGCCTTTGTGGCTGAGCGGTTCTAGGCGCTTCAGTCCGGAACCACGCTGCTGCTACGGTCGCAGGATCGAATCCTGCCTCGGGCATGGTTGTGTGTGATGTCCTTAGGTTAGTTAGGTTTAAGTAGTTCTTAGTCTATGGGACTGATGATCTCAGATGTTAAGTCCCATAGTGCTTAGAGCCATTTGAATCATTTTTGACCAGATAACTCAGTCGATTCCATGAAAACACAGTGCGGGGCGGCGGGTTTAATATGAGGATGTTTGTATAGTACGCCGTCTTTCTCACGTGGGCCTGACAACTATTTCTGTGGTCAGCCAGAAAGCGATGGAGAACATAATGACCTTAGTTTCCAGTCTGCACGACCACATTGTAGTCCAGCCCACTAAAAGAAATGTTTCTGTTCTCTTTCTACTTAGCCGGACCATGACTAAGATTATAAATGAAGGTATAAAGTTCTAGTTCAAACATATATTGAGTAAAGTATCCTACGCACAACAATTTGAAAGTCACTATATTCAGTTGACAGTAAATCCTTCTATCCTAAAGAACACTGCTATCAGTTCAGAGGCGACCTCTACGATACGTTCCTACCAAATAGTCTTTCGCAATGACTACTAATACTCAAATAAATGCTCCCTACAAAAGTGGAAATAATAGTTCCCACTTGCCACGCGGATTTGTAATTATCATGGGAGGCACACTAACAGTTACTTTAGCAAAATCTAAGCGATCCAGGACGGTCTACAGTCCTCGCAAGTTCACTATCAGTTAATACAGAAAATACGCGTTTTGTCACAACCAGTCTCTGACGTAATCTGAGGCAGAGCGCAATCCGACGTTGAAGAGACGCGGATCTTACAGTGGTTGAGTGCGAAGTGGAGCTTCCTCCAGCCTCTCTGGCTGTATTTATGTATGTGTCGCAGCGGACGGCCGTGGGAACACCTGTTGTCATCTGCCTTATGCACACGGCAACAGCCTCAGAACGACCGCTTTCTAGGAGACATAATCTTTCATAACAAAGTTATGAATTAATTTAGAATCTTATTAATTTTTACATGCACTCCGGTAAGTTATTTGAAATCACAGAAACAGTTTCAGCTCGCTTGAATAAAAACTTGGCCTTCTAGAATTTTTATAGTGAAACTAACGGTAGATCGTACCTCTGAACTACACCTTTACTAGAAATTGTATAGGATGTCATTACTATTACGATTCTAAAATTTGTTATAGCTCTATTATTTGGTAGGTTTTATCATGTGCTATAACCAAAATTTTCTATCATTAAAATTACAGGTACTTAATCTTCTACAAATGGGTATATTTTAGTTACCAATTTGGTTTTCCTTAAATTACTCGATAACTATGAGAAGTAGCTTAAAGTAGTGTCTTAGTTAATATTTTTAGGCTAACCTGAGGTATCTTGGAAATTTTTACATTTCCAAGTCCAACATTTAGCGCCTCCAATTTTTTTAAAACTTGGATTCTGGCTGTAATTTTTATTCTTTTGCTTAGAAACTTGTACCACTCATTTATGATCTCTATAGGCACTTTCTGGCCCAATTATGGCTTTCTAGCTTTATTATTTAGCGTCACTTATTTTTTCCTTAAAACTGAATTTTTACTGAAACATTGATTTAATTACTTTAAGACGTGACATTTAAACGTTTACTGGATTTGCATGATAGTGACCTCCTGCGTTATGTACATCAAACTGCGCTCGACAGACATGACAGTCATTTCGAGGAAGTCAGTGGATCGTTGCATAACTTCAGACAGCGCTACAGAATTGGAAGACGTAACGTAACGAAATGTCAAACAAAGCGTCAATTTGACGATGGACAGCAAACTGGGAAATCGGTTTGAAAATTTGTAGATGAGATAAACAAACTTATCCCAACGTTCAGTAAGGAATTTGTTTTCAACTCCGACCAGTTGGGACTGGAAAAGAAAATGCGTATGAAAGGAATCCTAGAAATTAGAGGTACCAAGAGAGTTGCATCAACATCAGCTAACATCAGTGCCTTAACGTATTCATATAAAACGACGCCGACTTTTAATAAGGACGGTAAATTGGCTGGAAAGTTAGTTGTGCAGCGTGAAGTTGGAGGCGCTCTGCCCCCAACGATTCTTTCTCCTGTGCGTGATCTCGCAAGGGCAATCTGAAATATTTTCGTCACAGCAAGCAAGAGTGGGAAAATGAGCGAAAGAGAACTACAACAGTGGTGTGAGCTCCGCTTTTGGCAATAGCTGGTCAAAATAACTTGATTTTGTTTTAGGGCAAACTATCCCTCCTAGAAAGTGGGTGACATTGCAGTTCATACCACCTGGAGCCACTGCAAAAATTCAGCCTTGGACGTTTTTTTCATCCGTTCCTATAAAACATACTATCGCACTATCTACAGCTACGCCTTAAAGAGTAGCCAGTTTCACGATAAGCTTCAAGACAGATTGTTTTGCATTCCTTTGCATGCCATGATATTGCATCAATTCTCACCACCCCATTACACCAATAAGCGTCTATACGATTCTTTAAGAGCAGGTACCTAGCTGAACGTCCTTGACGGTTTGAAACTTCTCAGAAGTTCGCCTTTTATCTTGATTGAGCGAACGTATGTCATCGCTGTGGTATGCCATATTTCATTGATGTTCATGGTGCAAGTTTGTTTTGAACATTTCTCGAATGTCGACATGACAGTTTCTATTAATAAATGCTATTCCTATTTTATGTTAATAGGAATAGCATGCCTACATAAAAGTTTCTATTAATAAATGCTATTTATTAATGCTATTCCTATTTTGTGTTAAAGGTTTTCTTGTCTACTCCATTATTATTTATGTACTGTTCAATTTTTACTTTTTCATTGCATTACCACCACACAGTCAAAGACGTTACTTACTGTATGTTTCTACTTCAGTCTAGACGTGTTACTTCTTTTCCAATGTTGTTTGCAAACATTGTAACTTCTTTGGTGATAATACTCAGTAAATATCTGAAGAAGGCCTTGTAAGCCGAAAGCCGGTTAACAATAAAAGTAATATTGTAGAACAAAAGCAGACTGGTGCTTTTCATTTATTATAATGTTGTTCTACCAAGTTTTGACATTTAGAGCATGAAAACATGGGTTAAACTAAGATAAATTAGTATTTTATGGCGTTTACTTCTTCAGTTATTACTGCTTACAGTCGTCTGGACATAGTACTGACTAAGTTTCCTGTCACAGACGATGGAGTTTCGTCCCACTCTTCTTGAAGGGCTCGTTTTAAGTCTTCCTTGTTAGGAATTTGTCTTTCTGCGGCTGCATCTCCGTGTTTTTCTTATGCCACATCATTTGCTTGCTGTCCGACCCGAAAATAGTATAAAATGGTGTATTCACTTCCATGAGTAAAATCTCTGCTCCAGACGTCATCCTTCTTGAATCTATGTTAGTGGGAAAAATCGAGATGTTTCTTCCAATTCTGTTCACTGACCCTAACTTTCTCAACTGAGGAGAGATCCGACGACCTAGCTGGCCGAAATCTTGCTGGGGCTTTCCATGAAGTGCAACAAAAGGAGGCACAGAACACCGTCGAAGTACCACTGCTCTTTAAGGATGCCATGGGTGGCAACGAAGGTGGCCCTGCAATAAAAAGAAGTGGCAACCCAGAGAATCGCTACTTGTTATCAGGCCATATTCCGGCTGACAGTCAGATTGGTATTCCACCGGTGTCTGGGGTGTCTTTAGACACGGTTTCGCTGGTCAGTGGGGCTCTGTTCGTAGCGGAACTCATCACTGAAGACAATTCTGCTGCAGTCCATGAGATTACAGTCCCCAATGACTAGCAAAGACGTGTCTGTAGACACCCCGGACTGCGATGGGATACCACCCTGCCCGTCACCCGCAACACGACCAGACAATCACGAGTGATGATCGGGGGTACCATTTCATTTCATTGCAGGACCCCTTTGACTGTTATCCGCTGCACCGCTACAGCATCACAGTACGTCGACGTTATTCTATATTGCAGTTTTGTTGCCCTTCATGGCAAGCCTTTCTGGGATTACACTTCAGCTAGATAATGCCCGACAGCACTTGGCAAGAGTTTCTACTGCTTGTCTATGTGCTTGCCAAACTGGACATATATTAGCAATGTATCTCTCAGGAGGACATCTGACAACGGTATAATCAGTGCCAAGCCAAGTAACTGCTCGCTTAAGGGCCAGAAGTGGGCCAAAGCGTTGATGACTTCCTTCATTTGTGAAGCTCGTTCTCTTTAATAAATAATCTAATTTCTCTTAACTTGTAATCATATATACTACCGACACCTGTCCCATTTGGATACTTCCTTCATGGGGCATTGTTCCTTTTCTGTCTTTTTTGTGTCTTAGAGTGTATTTTGTTCCTTGTTATCCAATAAAATTTATTTAATGAATTACTTTCCACAGGACTGGCTCTTCAGATTTTTGAGCCGTGCCTGGCTCCCGTTGATGCCATTTGTTTTTGGCATTTTGTCGCACTCGAATAGCGTCTTAGTTCTCCCTGAGTTACTACCATAACTGGTTCCTGACTTGCCTCCGACAGTGGCAGCAGCAGCGCTTATCGATTCTAGTACTGCTGTACCATCTTTGGTGTGACCGTTATATTTCCGTGTGGTGGTGTGTGTGGCAGTCGGTCGGTTGGGACCGAGCAGCGAGGAAGTCTCCGCGGTTTTAGGTTAGGCCGGGATCGCTGGCAGCATGCGCACGTGGTCGGATTGAAAGGCGCTAGCTGCGAGAGCTACAAAGTTCGTTGTCCACCGAACCTGGACACTGAAGTTGAGTGATCAGTTAACCTGTTATGAAACCTGATCTGCTGTGGCCTACCTTTGTTCATTGCCGGTTGTTGCTTCCTGGGCCGCTCCGGCTAACAGCAGTGTATGGTGTGTTGGAGTCGGCGAAATTTTGCAGCCGTCTTCCTGTGTGGTCTTTAAATATTAAATTGGTTGTTACTTATCAGTGAAGTGCACCAGCGGTATTTTCTGCCTTGTGGCCGTTAACTCCCCAGTAACCTGCCCTGGTCGTTAATGTAGTTTTCCGGCAGAGTGTTTTCCTCACTGTGTTGATGCTGTCCAGCACGGCATGTAGTCCGACAGCCTTTTAGTTGTTTGTTCATATTTCTTTCTTAAGACTGGTTATTGTGCCTTGGCTGTTATTAGACGCCAATTTGCATATGTAGTGCTACTGGTACCTTCGTCCCCGGCTCATATTTTCCGTTGTCGTACCGTTGGTCGGGCGGAAGGGAATTGATTAGGTCTTTTGGTCGGTGCTTCAGCCATCCCTGGGTAGGGTTGCCATCTGATTATTTAACCTTACTCTTGGCTGCCTGTCTCACCCCACCTTACGTTAGAGCTACCTTCTCAGGCCTACCCTCAGAACGCTTCCGAACCCCACTGTTCTGTTGATTTTAGATTGTGATTTTCATTTTAGCATGATGTACTGTGTGGGGTCTTCAGCTGTCTATTAATTTAGTTTGCTTTAATTTTAAATAAGGTCTTCAGCCGACTTAAATTAAAAATTCGAAGATTGATTTGTTTAATAACTAAAATTTTGAAAGTTTGTTCTATCTGAAATTCTTGTTATCCAGGCCCTAAGCCCTGAGTTGTTCAATGTCTTGTGTGGCCTTCAGCCGAGTATTTACGTGGAAGATATTTTTTTAAATAAGGCCTTCAGCTGCGTGTATTCTTTAAAGAAATTTTTATAAGAACTTTTAACATTTCAGCGCGTCAGCAATCGTGAATAATTTAATGATTATAAATAATCCGCCTCGAGTGCAAATAGAAACCGTATGTTGACCTAGGTTTCGGCGCGGATAACCGCGCCTTCTTCGGAACAAACTAAAACTACAAACTGCCTAAAGAGGCATAATCCAACATTACTACAGAACGCCCAAAAGGGCACAAGACTCGCATAAAATGTATAATCATTCAATTTTTATAACATGTTCAGGCTTTCTGCCGTTCTTGTTTTTGGTCTGGTTCAAAAACGGTTCAAATGGCTCTGTGTACTATGGGACTCAACTGCTGTGGTCATTAGTCCCCTAGAACTTAGAACTACTTAAACCTAACTAACCTAAGGACATCACAAACATCCATGCCCGAGGCAGGATGCGAACCTGCGACCGTAGCAGTCGCACGGTTCCGGACTGCGCGCCTAGAACCACGAGACCACCGCGGCCGGCCTTTTGGTCTGGTTTTGGGCCTTCAGCCCAGGAGGTATCGCAACTTTTCTTAACTAGGCCTTCAGCCTATTGTTTTAATTTTATCCTTTTAAGGCAATGTGTAATTAAGTGGTTCTTAGGGAAACAAAAGTTTGTGCATTTTGTGCAACTAACAGTAACTGATTAGGGCTCCCTTGCACAACCATAACCTGATCCGCTCCATCCTGCGAAACCAGATTTCAATTTTGTATTCATTTTACATGTCACAGATCTACTTAAAAAAAATACAGACAGACGAGAACTTTCGGACTCACTGTAACAGTAAAAAGTGAAAAACGCTTGTCCAAAATTTAACTGACTGATGTTTCACTTTTACAATACATTTCACTGACAGTTTCGTCTTGCAATCAACTTGTCGACTGTGGCCTCACGTTGCGGCACTTGCTACAATATTCTAGCGTTCGTCGAGTACCATGGCTTGACACCTCATATCTCCGCTGTTTAGATCTTTGTCTGGCCATTTTATGTCACTGAAACACGCAGGGCTGTGGCGTGTGCGCGTAACTCAACAGCTAAAGTGATTTAGATTATTCCTTGTGCAGTTTAAAATTAAACCGAGATCGTTAGCAAATGCTGGCCAGAACTGTTGTGAGCGCCCGATTTATCCCGCACTTTAAAGTGGCACTTGCGGAGTGCGCAATGGCGCAGAAGTATCTGCACGGAGAGTTTCTGCGCTTGAAGTGACTGACTGTATTCAACAGCTAATATTTTTAACTACATTTTCAGTACTATATAGTACTACATTTAATAGACACATTTACAGTCTTTGTGGAGCCTGGAGATGGGCGATTAGAGCAGAGGTGTCAGAAACATTAATCGTAGTATACCAAAGACGAGCCGATATGGAGACGTGACAGAATGAGAGGAGAGAGCCTTTGTATTTGAATGTGACGACGACCACACTCTGAAAGAAGTTTCCCGATTTGTCGGTGTATCACCGCGGACCACCTAAGGTCTTTATAAGGAATGGTGAACCGTTCGCAGCCATGTAACACGTTATGAGAACAGTCGTAAAAAGATCTTATCCGACAGGGATCAGAGATGAGTGTCATATCTTGTCAATGACAAACGATTTCTTACACTACAGGAATATCTGCTGCCGGCAAATGGAGGTACATCTCAACCAGTTCCCGAGAACACACTGCAAAGGGAGCAGCATGCATTGGACATTTGGAGTAAAGGACCTGTCATTGCTCACAACGGCGCATTAAATGTCTTAATCGACCAAACTATGAAGAGCCTTGATGTTACCATACTGGAGTTTTGTAATGTGATCCAGTTTTGTCTCATTTCAAATAACACAAGGCTTCGAGTGAACTGACAGCCCAATGATGCATTTACGCGCAGTGTGAGGAGAATGTACAGAAAGTAGACAATAATATGGGAATACCACAAGCCTAATACAGCGTAGGAATGCCCTTGGCATTCAAAACAGCTTCCAGTCATCTGGGAATGGATAAAGCCATGTTTTGTACGGTTCCTAAAGGAATCTTATGCCATTCGTCTTACGAAATAGTGGCAAGCTACCCCCCCCCCCCCCCCCCCCCCAACGTTTTCTACATAGCAGGCCACAAAGGATCAATAATATTGAGGTGTGGTGACAGTGGTGACCATGGGAGATGTGACAGTTTGTTGATGTTCTCACATACCCAGTCCTGGATGATGTGAGCCGTGAGAACAGGGGCTATGTCGTCCTAGAACGCAGAATCATTATTGGGAAACAAACATTGTATCCTGATCAGCCAAAATGGTCACATCATCCTTGGCGGTAAACTACTTTGCAAAGTAGCCATGGGGCCCATGGAATACCGCGATACGGCTGTCCGAAACATCACGGAGCCCGCGTCGTGTTTCAGACTTGGTACATAAACACGGCCGGAAGTTGGAACCAATGTGAAACAAAACTAATGCGTTTATGGCTTCGGCACCACGTCTCGCCCTGTAATTCCATGCTTATGGAACTCCCTATGTGTTTTGGTGCTGACAGGATTCACGAGTGCGACATTTAGTTCTGCAGTGATTCTACATCTGTTGTCCTCTCATTTTTCGTAACAATCCTCGTCGACGACAATCCGTCACGAACACTCAACACACGCATTCGACTGCGTTGTGTCTTATCGGATGATGTTTTCCCGCTTCCTCTGTATGCGGTACAGATCGTCGTTACGGCTTATCTTGAAACACCTAATACTTCTTCTACCTTGGATACGGAAGCATTGACCATATGAGCACCAACGGTTTGCCCACGTTCTAATGCACTGGCCTCCGACATAATGCACTCACAACTACACGGAACATTGTTCTGGCCACGACTGGCTCTTGCAATATTTTGAGGACACTGCTCAAGTGCCGTTTGTGGTCAAATACAACCGTACAACCAGCAGGCTTGGCAAGCATCTGCATTTATCTTCTCGCGGTGTTTCCATACGACAGTCCACTTCCTGTAGTTCAGGCTGGAGGTCGTTTTGTGGTGTTTGGGGGATATTTCTCGCACCAAGGCTTGAGCACACTCTTTCGAGTCACCGTGAACATGAACCAGGGTATTTATTTCAACATTATTGGTCAGTAAGTGTTGTCCTTTCTTCTCCGTCTCCAAGATGAGTGCATTGTGGACAGTCCTGCCTTCCAAGACGACTACAGCTGTGTTTTATGCTGCACAAGTGCGTTCCTCGTTAAAGGGACATTCAGGCCATCTAAATCACCCGATATTAACAGCAAAGAAAATCTCTAGTACCGTATGGAACAGCAGGTGATACGTTCACATGGCTCTGAGCACTATGGGACTTAACATCTGAGGTCATCAGTCGCCTAGAACTTAGAACTACTTAAATCTAACTAACCTAAGGTCATCACACATATCCATGCCCGAGGCAGGATTCGAACCTGCGACCGTAGCACTCGCACGGCACTGGACTGAAGCGCCTAGAACCGCTCGGTCACCCCGACCGGCAGGTCATACGTAGTCTCAACATTCCTGCAATCTGGTAACTCTGTGGGATCTAATCGCCAGTGAGTGGCTTCAGCTCCGTATGGCATACTTGAGGAAATTTGTGTACGCATTCAGGAGGATGGCGTTTCGAATCCGCGCCCGACCATACAGATATAGGTTTTCCGTGAATTGCCTAAATCGCTCCTGGCAAATGCCGAGATGTTTCCTTCGAATGGGCACTGCCGATTTCCTTCGCCATCCTTGAAAGAATCCGAGCTGGCGCTCCGTCTGTAAGGACCTCGTTCTCGACGGGACGTGAAACCTTTCCTTCTCTTTTCGCCCCGTAATCTTTTCTTCTCCAAGTGAAGTCATTATCAAAGCTGTAGGGGTTGTTACTCGGTATGGGCGTCTTGTGTACTTGGGTGATTAATTTCTTGTCCGTGGTGCCTGTAAGAGACAAAATTGGTCTCAGTACATAGTGACGGTAAAGACAATGCTTAATCATATAATGCTAGAGTTTTTACTTATACGCGACGCGTCTTGAATACCAAGACAATTCTGTACATTTATTCTCCTTGCTTCAGGATAAATCAGCACACTTTTCTGTTCAAGTATATTAGAACTCCGGCTGCGACAGTATGAAAAAGGTGGATGTTGACCCTAGATGGAGTCTTTGGACAGAAAAATAATGTGCATTCTGAGTTTTTAGAACAAAAAGCGTGCAAGTCTAGTGAGCGCAGGCATCGCTTGCACGGGGACTGTAAGAAATAAAATTATTGAACAGCCACAAGCCACATAAAATTTATTACTGGTCTGACTTCGAAGCTGTACACATTCAACGTTTAGCTGTAGGCTACTAAACTCTGGAGATGCTCGTGCCTAACGAGCGAAATTGGTAATAAAGGAAATTCGATTTGTGGCTGCTCCACGGTTTTATTTTACCCAGCGCACAACATTCGCTCGAACAGTAGGTGACCCAAAGGAATTACGTCATATGAGAATTTTGCTCTACAAAAGAAACATACAATTGCATGAACAACCTGATCGATAACTAGTCTACACCAGACCAGGGCTAGAAAATTATCTTTCGTAGATAACGGTCTAACGCATCACTATTTAGAGCGATCTTCGGAAATCGTCTAAAATCTTTAATCGTTCACTATCTTTCAGCCTGGCTTCTTTTCATAGAATGTGGCTGAATTTTTTTTTCTGTGGACGTCTATAAGTCCCAGGACTTATTTAAGCGAGGTAACAAGAGACAGATGGTTTGGATAAGTCTGTGACATGCAGGATCATTGAGCTAAACTGTTCATCTCAAAAATCATAATTCCATTTTCACCCAGGCGCATTGTGATAATGTCCTCACTAAACGACGTGTAATATCTTTTTAAAGCTATATTAATAAACGAGACGTCGGTGTCAAACTCGCTTTTCAGATGGAATTACATCTGCGGCTAGTAATGAAGTTTCAAGAGAAACGAATTAAAAGGTGTAGAGTTAATCTGTTTTGAAGATGAAAGCGATGGTACCTTCTGCAGACGTTACTGATTTCATACCGAAAAAAGAAAGTACGTCACGTCGGTTAAGGCCATGATAGGGGTATACAGGTATAAAAGAACGACAGAGGAGTAGTACTTGGAGACTACGTGACTGATCCTTACTTTACTGAACAAACCTTAAAGGGTAAGAGATACGCAGAATTACCGAAATGCTACCGCCTCGCTTAGAGGAAGCACCACTCGAAATAAGTAGACGTATGTGATGCCAGCGCGATGATGTCTGGCTGACTGCTCGCTTGTGACCGGGAAACGGTGCACCCAGATCTTTGCTGGTCACTGGAGGAATTTTCAATCGGCCCGCACTTTCGCTTGGTGTTATGCCACTGAACCTTTATCGCGGGGGTCAACTCAGAGATGAAGTCTATGTAAAACGACGATCAAGAGGGGTTAAAACATCGCACTGTTGCAGCATGTGCAATGACATCGAAGGAATCTCTTCAGTCTGTCCAGAAATCCTTGCACCAGCTTTTAAAAACATGTATTGCAGTAGACGATGGTCATTTCGAACGCTTGATGACATAAATGAAATTTAAATTAGTGTTCATGACCACATTCTTGCGATTACTAATGAAATATTGCAATGTACATGTGTATCTTGACATTAAAGTTATGACTCATAGTTATTACTTAATAATATCTGAACCTCAGTTCCATTATTACAAGGCTTTCAGAGAAACAGGAGCGTAACTGTTACCGTAGTTGATAAGAGAATCATAATGAAGTGCCGTATTCTTTGTCTTCCAGTTGCTGTGTCAGTACAACCACTTGTAGCTAAGTGTTATAAGCATCAGTTTTACACTTAACTTTTCTCCACTATTCCGGTTTTGTAAACAGCTACCCCAAGCTGGAGCATTCCAGCAGCCTGGCACGGTATTTCAATGTAAAGAGACGAACTTCCGCATAAGACAGCAATCGGTTTCACGTTCAAAACAGATAAATCCTAAACTCTGATTACAGCATTTTCTCAGGAACTACGACTCGGATTGTGAAGAGTGAAACGCTTTTGAATGAGTTTCTTTTAGAACTGCTATGCCTGCAGCAGAAATTTCTGCAGTTGCATTTGAAAAATCAAAGCTGATACTGATATCTCTGTAATTAATATAGTTATAAAAAGAAACTATATTTCCGTTAGTGAAAACTTTATCACAATTCATTTGGGTGAAAACAGAATTATGATATCTTAAGTGATTCAGGAAATATGTGACATGAAAAACTAAGTGTAACCACCCCGTATACTCAAGTCAATATGCTGTGTTCTAGCAGGTAACACTACGTTGTCATAAAATTAACCTTTTTCGTCAATACATCATATTTCACTCTAAGAGAAATGTGTTTCTTGTCTGGTCGTTAAAACGTCCACGGAGAAGACATTGACATGTCTACTGTTAAGCTATTGGCTACTGTAATCATCATCTTGAAAGAAAGTGCCTGTCAGGAATATAATTATGGGACGTCAGCAGTAGAACCGTTGTGGCACTATGTATGGTGCTTACGTAGAGAGCCATCAAGATACTGAAACGGCCGCGAATTTTACTGCATGCTCGTGAGCGACACTATGTGTGACGGCACTCTCGGGAAGTCGAGTGTCATGATATTGGCAATAAGGCCGGAGAAAGAACCTGTTCGGAAGAATGACGAGGCCCTCTGCAGAGAATTAGAATGATGTTTCCTCCAGGGAAATATCACACACTATAACGGCGAGCATATCAAAACTCCAGCGATCAGCTTAATGGACGTGGATAGTAACACTCCGTGATATTACGCCATACAGCTGAGTGGCCATACGAAAAGTAGCTTTTCGCAATGTTCCCTTAATTCTGACCACAAAGCTACACATAACTGGATTGTTATTTATTAACGTTCACATCTCAGGATCGTTTTTCTTGGGAAAATAGAACCATTGCCTTTATTTTCCCGATTGTAGCAGAAGATGAGGCATAAGACTAGTTCTATAGTGTAAGGTGTTACTGCACGAAAAGACAGATAAATTTCGCCAACACGCTGTCTTTCATTTCAGCTTCATTGACACGTATAGTAATAAATCACACAAACATCAACAATGTTTATCGAAATGTACTTAAGATTACGGTACGAGATATTCGTTATCGGATTACTCCTATTGAGTCTGTCAATGCTTGAAAAATCTCACATGTGACCTGTTCACATACATATACGTTTCCCTACTGATTTTTAATTGTGTATTATTATTTGTTATACGTTACGCCCACTCTGTCGACATGGTTTGGTTGTTTTACCTTACGTTCCTCAGATTCTTCCAGTTTACGCCTAGTTCGAATATTACATCTTCATTTCGGATGTGTGTATCCTCATGTATCTCAAAACTGGAAGTTGAAACACTTTCACTGTCTCAATCCTTCGTTTGCATTTTTCTGCCTGGATCCATAAAGAAGATTAGTATAGGCTAAACACTGGCTTTGCCATAAGCGATTCTTTTAATTGTGTTGCACAATCTGATGAATGATTTACGTTAATATATCTAGAATTATGTGAAGTTATATTATACAGAATTCGTTTAAAAATGTTGACCTATTGCCGGGTTCCCGGGTTCGATTCCCGGCGGGGTCAGGGATTTTCTCTGCCTCGTGATGGCTGGGTGTTGTGTGCTGTCCTTAGGTTAGTTAGTTTTAAGTAGTTCTAAGTTCTAGGGGACTTATGACCACAGCAGTTGAGTCCCATAGTGCTCAGAGCCATTTGAACCATTTTTTGTTGACCTATTCGAAAGGTTTGCCTCGTGTTACGATATTTACTCAAATTAAGCGTTATTTCGCTCTTGACTTGTGTTCCCAGTGAATGCTTGTGTCTTAGTATTATATACAGATACTTTACAACAGTAGGTTGGCGAAGATGAAACTGCAACAAATGGGCTTCAGCCATCTTGTTAGCGGAAAAAGTGACGGTCACTGCATTTCAGGAGTCACAGAATATCAGTATGGTTGCTTACTGGTGACATCTAAAACAATTACTGACTGTTACTCCACAGTTTCTTGGCTGATCTGGCCATAAGTCATGGGAGCTGTTACTGCTCCATTTCGAAAACTAGAAAAGTCATTTATTCTTTCTTCTCTTAATGGTAATATGATGTCATTTGCACGTTTTTATGACACTCAGAGCAGAAATTCTCGATGAGCAACCACAGACAGGCGTTTGGCATAAATTTGCAAGGATATTTGTCCAGTCTTTTCTTTCCCGTACAAATAAGATACCGTTTCCCTACTGATACATATTTTCCACTTTGTCTTTTCTCTTCTTCATATGTTGTTGGCAAATTCTTAATCCCTCCTGAAGATTTGTATGAATCCCTGATGGGAGCAAACTTCTGAGGGTCGGCAGGAAGGAATATACGGATGATATAATTATTTCAGAATTTTTTCCTCCTTTTATTCCTTTCAGTATTTTCAAAATAAGTCAGTTGTGCGTTGATTGGGCTCATATTGACCATTACGAAAAATACAATTATGCTCAAGTAGTTCACATTCGTTGAAGACAGTAGGAGACGCTCAACATGACTGAAGCGTCTTCTCCATCTTTGGTGCCATAATGAACAGTAGCAAAGCATGGCTTCTGTTTATCTCCTGTGCCACCATCTGTTGCCTTATTCTGACCACGCACTTTCTGGAACATAAAGAGCAGCCTGTTCTAAAGCACAAGATTCAATGATCGACCTGGCCGGCCGGAGTGGCCGAGCGGTTAAAGGCGCTACAGTCTGGAACCGCACGACCGCTACGGTCGCAGGTTCGAATCCTGCCTCGGGCATGGATGTGTGTGATGTCCTTAGGTTAGTTAGGTTTAAGTAGTTCTAAGTTCTAGGGGACTTATGACCACAGCAGTTGAGTCCCATAGTGCTCAGAGCCATTTGAACCATTTGAATGATCGACCTGGCATCTATCACTGGTTGTTACTCCCACTGGAATGTCTCGCTTCTTACTTCGTATCCTGACAAAAAAGTATCCGCCACAGGTAGAGCAGCCACCTGTATTTGTATTGTAACATGGCAGGTAGCGATGTTCACAAAATCACAGCACAGCATCCGAGAGTTTGTTGCTTACTCGGTATAACCCTTCCGTTTACAACCCAGAGGGTATTTGCGAATTACACAGATGCATCCGCAACAGTGTACATCTTAATGTCACATTTGGCTCGATTGCTGGTAATATAATGCAGAAACCTCAGTCTTGCACTCAACTTTAACATTTTGTCCTACAATATAGCTATTTTTTTCCTTTCTTGGAGGGTCTTAGGGTTATAAAATTGGCTTCATCAACTTGTTAATTTCAGGCTTTTTATGATTCCAAGCGTTTAGTACTGACAATGATCGACCATTTTCATATCTACAAAACGTGAAAAGAAATGAAAATGAAAAACGGTAAAAATGAAGCTACAGAAATTTATATCAAAATTATAAATATGTGAAATATGCTGATAACATGCAGTGCGGATAAAAATGTAGATCACCCAGGAAAAACAAGAGAAAACCATACTGTCGATTAAAACATCGGTGGAACGTCGAATTTAGCCGGTGAGCGTATGACGAAATGTTCATGTATTGTAGTGCATAAATTAGATATGTGTAAAAAATGTAATAAATGACTAAATTATTATTTTTATTCAAAGTAATCATATAAAGCAAATCTAAAATAGACAGCACGGCTAAATTAAAGATTCAAAGCACATGAGACAAGTTACATTACATAGAAATGGTTTGAGTTTTCTTTTTTTTTTTTTTTTTCAAAAATTATTGTCAGGAAAAAATTATTAACAATAAGAAACTGAATGAGTCTAATATTTCAAGAACGGTATAACTACGAAACCTGAAGGTGATAATGGCAAGCAGCGTGGTACGTAAGCCTTGAATATTCTTCTTCTTAAACACAGTTAAAAACCAGAAACACATGAATATTTTTTCCGTTCAATACTACCAACTGGTTTTGTGCCTCTGTCGAACTGAAAGGAGTCCTCGGTGTTCTGAGTATGACTATTTGGACAATATCAACAGCTACAAGGCGACACCAAAGTCAGAACGACGACTGGTCAGTTTCGCAGCCGCTGCTGCTCCAAGTAACTTCTTACTAAAATGAGTCTCGGAAAGCCTTATTTGTTATGAAGGAGTTTTAATCCTCTCGGTCTTTCTACCCCTTCCGATTATTACCATGTACCTCGACTCTTCCTTGCTATCTTCGTTACTTTCTTCCTGCCTTTGAAACCTCATGGCGAGTTTTAACTTCAGCGTCAGAATGAATACCTTTTTCGTCTTCAAACTCTTCTTCAGCTTCGTTGCTATCTTGTTCAAGGAGCAATTTTCAGATTTATTTGACATGACTTTTGTCAAGGAGAAATTGCGGCTTACTGCAACCTGCTATGGTAAACTATATCTCAACTAAAATAATAAAAGTCGTGTAAAATAACGAATCCAGGAGATATGTTTCGATTTGACATTTGTACACGAAAATGTTCACGCTTTTCGACTGGAAAACAGATACATTTTCTGTGCTTAGGTAAAGCTGCATTACTTACCATGTAATGTCGAAAACAGAGTTAACGAATTGCCAGAATAAACAGGAAAGTGGCAACGTATAAAATTAAACAGTTAAGCCGACATTGCTCTCGATTGTTGACAAATAATCGACAGAGAATTTCAACGTGTATCAATCGGACCATCAGCAGCTAATGAAAGATTAATTGAAAGTGTATCGTTCTGTGGGTCCTAACTGCCATAATTATGATAACATTGTGTATTGTGTATTGAACCCGGGACGTAGAAACGACGGAGAGGCTTCGTCGCCTTAGCCCCAATGGTTCGCAACTCCACAACAGGCCACAGCAGTCCACCCACTTCAAGGCATCCCCACACCGTACCCAGTGTTATTGTGCGTTTGTGCCCCCAGTCGACAATCCTCCCCCCACCCCCAACCCCCACCCCCACCCCCCGGGAATGTCACACACCAGACGACTGTAATCCCAAATGTTTGCGTGGTAGAGTAATTATGGTGTACGCATTTGTGGACACAGTGTTTGCGCAGCAATCGCCGACTTAGTGTAACTGAGGCGGAATAAGGAACCAGCCCGCATTCGCCGGGGCAGATGGAAAACTGCCTTGAAAAATTATTCCACGGGCTGGCCGGCATACCGGATCTCGACACTAATCCGCCGGGCGGATTCGTGCCCGGGACCGGCACGCCTTCCCGGTCGGAAAGCAGCGTGCTAGACCGCGCGGCTAGCCGGGCGTGCAATTAACATAGAACTGTCATCCGGTATTTCATTTGTGGTGAACTGTCAAACATTACTTGATACGTACAAGCTGACAATTCTTGAACTATATTAAAACCGTAAATTAATTACACTCTACGGCGTGCACACACTTTATTCAACGCGCAAAGGTCACTACAGACATTCGGATTTAGGTTATGACATGCTCGATAGGCCTGCCACCATTGGCGAAAATATGGCGGAGACGAACAGCGAAATTCTGCATGACCCGCTGAAATGTCGGAACATCGATGCTGGTGATTACCTCCTGATGGCTGTTTTCAGGTCAGCAATGGTTCCCAGAGTTCCCGGATCAGCTTTTACTTCTTGCCGCAATGAGTTTCGAATACTTTCAAACACGCCTGAATTATTTCGGTATTTTTCACAAGAACAGACAAGTCTCTGCTTATTTTCTTCAACCGTGGCTACCGGAACGGCGTACACTGCACCTTTAAGTTGGCTCCAAACATAGAAATCCATGGTGTTCAGATCAGGAGATCTTTTAGGCCCCGTTCATCTGTGGCCATGTCGGAGCGTTAGATGTCACAAACCGTAGAAGCAAAATATGTTGGGGAGTGTATCACGTCCTCTGTCGTAGCTCTAAGAGAACTTCCTAAAGCGATCTTGCAAGATGATGTCGCAGAAATCGAAGTTAATTCCGCCCATTGAGTTTGTTCAGTAACATATACTGCCCAACAAGACGGTCACCTAATATCTCCAAGCATACATTCAACGAGAAAAGTCGCTGACGTTAATACTCATGCACAGCATGTGGGTTGGAGCCTAGATGACTCCGAACGTGACAACTGTGATAATTAAACACACCATCGCGAGGAAATCCTGTTTCATCTATATATAAAATGTTATTGTCAAACGTAGCGTTACCTACAGCTTTTTGTTGCATCCATTGACAAAACGGTGTCTAGCACCAAAATCCGCCCTAGTAAGTCACTGAACACGTTGGAGAAAAAAAAATTCATAAAGTTCCGTTTATGTAAAGATAAATTGAACATTTTCAATTTGAAACTCCCAGCACACGATGCTATTCTCTCATTCGCCAATCCTGTTCTTAACATTGCCGTCCGTGTTAAACTTGAACTTCCAGACTCGCGTTCTTAGAAAAACAGACAATCCTCCAGCACACTGTCCTGTTACTTTATGGCTACGTCAGTTGTAACTGGGAAACTAAAGATTTCAAGACGTATAATGCAATTAGTTTATGGAAATACACTCCTGGAAATTGAAATAAGAACACCGTGAATTCATTGTCCCAGGAAGGGGAAACTTTATTGACACATTCCTGGGGTCAGATACATCACATGATCACACTGACAGAACCACAGGCACATAGACACAGGCAACAGAGCATGCACAATGTCGGCACTAGTACAGTGTATATCCACCTTTCGCAGCAATGCAGGCTGCTATTCTCCCATGGAGACGATCGTAGAGATGCTGGATGTAGTGCTGTGGAACGGCTTGCCATGCCATTTCCACCTGGCGCCTCAGTTGGACCAGCGTTCGTGCTGGACGTGCAGACCGCGTGAGACGACGCTTCATCCAGTCCCAAACATGCTCAATGGGGGACAGATCCGGAGATCTTGCTGGCCAGGGTAGTTGACTTACACCTTCTAGAGCACGTTGGGTGGCACGGGATACATGCGGACGTGCATTGTCCTGTTGGAACAGCAAGTTCCCTTGCCGGTCTAGGAATGGTAGAACGATAGGTTCGATGACGGTTTGGATTTACCGTGCACTATTCAGTGTCCCCTCGACGATCACCAGTGCCCAGCTTCATGGAGACGGTTGCGAATGGTCCTCGCCGATACCCCAGGAGCAACAGTGTCCCTAATTTGCTGGGAAGTGGCGGTGCGGTCCCCTACGGCACTGCGTAGGATCCTACGGTCTTGGCGTGCATCCGTGCGTCGCTGCGGTCCGGTCCCAGGTCGACGGGCACGTGCACCTTCCGCCGACCACTGGCGACAACATCGATGTACTGTGGAGACCTCACGCCCCACGTGTTGAGCAATTCGGCGGTACGTCCACCCGGCCTCCCGCATGCCCACTATACACCCTCGCTCAAAGTCCGTCAACTGCACATACGGTTCACGTCCACGCTGTCGCGGCATGCTACCAGTGTTAAAGACTGCGATGGAGCTCCGTATGCCACGGCAAACTGGCTGACACTGACGGCGGCGGTGCACAAATGCTGCGGAGCTAGCGCCATTCGACGGCCAACACCGCGGTTCCTGGTGTGTCCGCTGTGCCGTGCGTGTGATCATTGCTTGTACAGCCCTCTCGCAGTGTCAGGAGCAAGTATGGTGGGTCTGACACACCGGTGTCAATGTGTTCTTTTTTCCATTTCCAGGAGTGTACAAGGAAATTGTGTATTATTTCTGTGCAGTTGTGATAAAGAACCTCTTTCACTGTAATTCTCTTCATTACAAGCCGGCAAAAGTTAGAAACTTTCATGTTAATTGCAGTTACTGCCAAGGTTTGCTATCTGACAGGACCGTAATTCTGTTTCATTTGGTGTCATAACCAGTGCTACAAATATGAACTGCATTCGAACATGAACGTTTCTGCAATGGGCTTCCACGAAGTTTTTTACTTTCGTATGCAATTTCTACAATTTCCGATGAGAGATATAAATCAAAGTTTGTTAGTACTGCACATGATGGCGGAAGCTCCTTCCCTTGTCCTTCGTCAACCTTCAGCTGTCACCACGCTCATTTCCCTCACACCCCACCCGCCGCAAGAAAAGTTCATTATAGCTTGATTCTACTGTACTGTCCGGCTGCAACAATTTGGCACCTGTCTCTCGTCGGGATTTGCCGGTAGATGTCGGAAGTCATCGTCTTGGAACTACTGTCTACCGATACGAACTAACAGTATCTTTGTTGCACTTTTGAAAATCGTACCTGCCCGGAGACAAATATCCCTTGCTGTACAGTCATGCGTTATATGTCTCATCTTTGTTTGGAAGCACACGTACGTCTGTGAATAGTTATTATTAAGAATGAGGCACACAAATAGTAAAAATAGAACCATGGTCTCAGATGAACACCTTGTGAATATCCTGACAATTGCAGCCATTTAGATCTAAGCTGATACTGATACATTAGTTTCCCGCCGCGCGTGGTAATTGCGCGGTCTCAGGCCCCTTGCCACGGTTCGCGTAGTTCCGTCCTGCGGAGGTTACAGTCCTCCCGCGGGCATGGGTGTGTGTGTTGTCCTTACCGTAGGTTAGTTTAAGTTAGATAAAGTATTGTGTAAGCCTAGGGACCGATGACTTCAGCGGTTTGGTCCCATAGGAATTTATCACAAATTTCAAAATTTTCCATTACTTGCCCAAATTGAAAGTCAAATGTCACATTAACTCTATGACTTTTAGTTACTTATATATAAAACTATTAATGAAATTTCATAAATAAAATATTAAATTAACTACAGCTTGCTTTTTAGAATAAAGGATCATATATTAATCAACTGTAAATAACCTAATGTACTAACTATATGTCTCTTACAACTTTCCTCCTTTTTTTCCTCTAATGAGAAGATGGGAAGAATATATAGAATGGCTACACGCTGCAGACAGCCGACCAAGTGAAGAAGACCTTGGGATAGAAGACGAAGATAAAGTTGCAGATGATGACAAAGGAAATGCAATACTACCTGGTGAGAATGAAGAATCTCTGAAGGAGATGAAAAATGGAAAGGCAATGGGAATTGATGAGATTCCTGCGGAACTGTTAAAGTCATTGGAGAAAGAAGGGAAAAGGTACTTGATTGAATTGTGTCATCAAATATACATGACAGGAAAATGGCCAAAGGAGGAAGAAAAGAAAAAGAATAGCGAAAAGTGTGAAGAACATAGAACAGTGAGCCTGATATGGCATGCAGCCAAAGTCTTGCTGAGGATGCTCAACAGAAGGCTATATGGAAAGCTGAATTGCGTAATAGGAGATGAACAATTTGCTTTCAGGTGGAGAGTGGGAACTAGAGATGCCATTGGGCTACTGGGAGTGATAGGGGAGAGGTACATGGAGAAGAAAAGGAAGGTGTATGTTGTGTTCATCGATCTTGAAAAGGCTTTTGACTGTGTCAGATGGGACAAACTGATGGAAATCCTAAGGAAACATATTTGAACCAGAGAGCGAGAGTAAGAATTCGAGGTATGACGAGCGAAGAAATAGAACTGGGAAGAGGTGTAAGACAAGGTTGTTGTTTATCACCAACACTGTTTAATATATATCTGGAGGAAATTATTAGTGAAAGTTTTGACGGAAGGAGAGGAGTTTGTATAGGGGGTCGGAGAGTGGAGTGTATAAGATTTGCAGATGACATGGTTGTGATGGCAGAGAGTGCAAGAGAGATAGAACAAATGTTAGATGATCTAAACACAAAATTAAAAGAATATGGAATGAAGATGAACAAGAAGAAAACTAAAAGCATGGCAACTGGAGGAAAGGGGTGAAACTGCCGTATGAAAATAGGGGAAAAGGAAATAGAGTAAGTGAATAACTTCAATGACTCGGGAAGTGTAATAATAGATGATATGTATTGCTCAACAGAAATTAGGAGAAGAATTGCAATGGCAAAAGAAGGATTCAAGAGGAAAGAGAAATTACTATGTAGACCACTAAACAAAGATCTGAGGAAGAGACTTGCCAAATGTTACATCTGGAGCGTTGCACTATATGGTGCGGAGACCTGGACATTGAGGAAGGAAGATGAAAGAAGATTGGAGGCACTAGAGATGTGGATATAGAGAAGAATGGAAAAAGTGAAATGGGAAGACCGAGTAAGGCATGAAGAAGTATTAAGAAGAGTTGGAGAAGAAAGAAACACGGTGAAAGTTATCAGATAGAGAAAACGGAACTGGATTGGACATTGTTTAAGGAGGGACTGTTTATGAAGGAAGGAATAGAAGGAATGGTGGAGAGAAAAAGGAGAAGAGGAAAAAGGAGATATCAAATGCTAGACAATATAAAAGGAGACAAATATTCAGAAATGAAAAGATTGGCTATGGACAAACAAAAGTGGAAGTGGCTTAACCCATAACAGAATACCATACTACTACTACTACTACTTTTTCCTCTCAGCAGTGTTATATTACGTGTGTGCAAAAATACTCGTCTTCTCACAAATTGTCCCAGTAAGTTAAAAGGCTGCTCACCCCTTCTCTAAACACTACTGCTGCTCATTCCTGTAATTTTTGTGTCAAGTGTCCTTGTCCAAATTCCTGGACAGTGTTCAGCTGTTTCCTACACAACAGCTCGGAGGTGCTGATGCACCCTTGTAAATCCTTGACTCTCTGGATGCCTTTGGCCAGGGAATGCTTATTGGTACAAGCGTACAGCTTCCCGTGCATTGCCGTTAGCACTACCATACGCCAAATGCATATCCGCCTACTCGTCGTTGCCGTGATATTTCATGTTGCCACTAACACTCTACCAACACAACTGACGCTCCGCATGACTGTCACTCTGCCTGTGTACTGTACTGTAGTAGCCATTCAGTTTACAATTCCACGTCTCTAAAACATAAACAAAGATCACTGCACAGACCGGCATGCGGTGTTTACACAGAATCACGTCAGCGGTGGTGGTACCCACCAAGTCGCAACTATCTCGCAAACGGTTCGTTTGCAGACCTATGTTGACTGAGACTTTTTCTCTTCTAGCATCTTGCGTGGCAGCGCAGGCCGCGTGAACAAATTGGTGTTTTTGAAGGAGGATTTTCTGGAGGCCCCATGGAGAAGATACAAACTAGAGTGAAAGATACTGCTTAATTTCATGTCATACACCTCTGGCGTTCAAAATGGCACGACTCGCTGGAAAAAGAGGCATAAGTGTGAAGGGAGGAAGATTAGAAGTGTAGCACAAGCTCTGAAGGTTTCAAGAAGGTGCCCTTTCCTAAGGAATCAACCCGTAATATGCCTGGAACGATTTAGGGAAATCACCGGAAAACTGAAATCTGGATGGCCCCACGCGGATTTGAACCGTCGTCATCCCGAATTCGAGGACAGTGTTTGTTTCTCACTGCGCCATCTCGCTCGGTGCGTAACTGGCAGGGGATGCGAGAATTTGATTCGCTTTCACAGATTACAATATTCTCTGTTTGAACGGTTTCAAATACTTTAAAATGTAAATGTCTTGTGACTAGGGTGCAAGTCTTTCGAGTTGACGCCACATCGGCGACTTGCGCGTCGATGGGGATGAAATGATTATGATTAGGACAACACAACACCTAGTCCCTGAGCAGAGAAAATCTCCGACCCAGCCCTGAATCAAACCCGGGCTCTTAGGATCGACATCCTGTCGCGCTGACCACTCAGCTACCGGGGGCGGACTTCAAATACACTTAACAACGTTGCCATTTCTAAAATACTGCATAAAAATGGACACAAGTAAACAGAAAATAATTTGCTTCACTGTTTGAGAGACAGAAGTGTACATGCATGTTAATATACGAGGGAAGTATTATGAAGATAAGAAAGGGCTTCAGATTTTTCTTAACTGCAACGGAATACTACATTCTGCCTCTATTTCAAGGTACGTTGTTCCAGTCGCGAACAGTAATGTCTGAGAAAGAGATTGATATTGATTTGCAGAATGAATGGCCGCTGCTAGAATATTAGGTGAGAGACATGATGGGATGGAATGTACTTGAGTTGTGATAGGAGGTACTGCGGGTGAAGCGGGTTGGCAAACTGAGAAGCCGATAAAGTGGACGTATCATATGGTACCCAAGTAATTTGTCTGACCATAGCCATCCTTTCAGGCGTATGTGATGAAGGAGCCGTGTTTTGCAGACGCAACATATACAGGTATTCAGATTTAGATGTAATCGTCTACAGTTTTGAATACTCGTGGTTTGACGCATTACTTTGAAATAAAGGAGGTTCGGCAGAACCAGTGGCTGTACAAGATTTCGTATCAAATATGTTTCTGAAACGTGCACAGATAATTGGTAGCCTTTCGGCACGCGGCGACAGAACTTTCTGCCCTTTGATAAGTTCACCGAAAGTTCAAAGTTTACTTCACTGTCCTGTATGGTATTGTGATACTATTGGAAAGTATATAGAGGATACTTTTCACAGAATTCAAGACTAGTTAACTTCTGATGACGTAAGAAAACTTCTACGTTTGACAATAACATTTTATATATAGATGAAACAGGATTTCCTCGCGATGGTGTGTTTAATTATCACAGTTATCACGTTCGGAGTCATCTAGGCTCCAACCCACATGCTGTGCATGAGTCTCCACGTCAGCGACGTTTCTCGTTGAATGTGTAGTTGTAGTTATTAGGTGACCGTCTTAATGGGCAGTACATGTTACCGAACAAATTCAATGGACGGAATTAACTTCGGTTTCTGCGCCATCATCTTGCAAGATCGCTTGAAAAAAATGGCTCTGAGCACTATGGGACTCAACTTCTTAGGTCATCAGTCCCCTTGTAAGGTGTCAGGCAAATCCAACACCTTCCATGAAAACCCTGACATGATAAGCAAATCCAGTAGTATGTCACATAGCTCCGAATAAATAGTGACATTAAATTAACCAAAGCAATACGAGTAACGAGTGAACAAATGGAATACCACATACTAACACAAGAATGTCTAAATGCATGTCATACCTTCCCACCATGTAACAGACGCAGTTCCGAGGGGAGAAACGATAACAGAAGCCGAGAGCAGAACCGTGTTAAGCTGGAAGGCCCTACGATAAGGGACGGACGGACACCCACGTCGCCAGCTAACCACTAGGACCACACCACCCGCAAGTTTTAGCGTGAGACTTTTTCGCGTCTCTGTTACGTCAAGACCATCCCCCAGCCAATATTAAAAGCTAGAGCCCTCCAGAAGAACAGTATAGATCTTACGATAACACAAAAAGGGCTACACCACCCGCAAGTTTTAGCGTGAGACTTTTTCGCGTCTCTGTTACGTAAGGACCCCCCCCCCCCCCCAGCCCATGTTAAAATATAGAGCCCTCCAAAAGAACAGTATAGATGTTACGATAACACTAAAGGACCACACCAGCTGCAAGTTTTGCAAGTTTTAGCGTGAGACTTTTTCGCGTCTCTGTTACGTTGCAAACTTTAAAAACATTGCCCCACCATGAAAAGTATAACGTTTCTCATTGGATAGACAGAATTTTTGTTGGCGGAGCTTAAGGTTAACATTGAGACTCTGACTGGTCAGATGAAAACACAGCCAGATAGTTTTTTTTAAACGAACTTCGGTAAATTGTAGTAAGGAGAAGTTAGAAGTAGAGTTGCTTCGGAGACGGCGAGGTGAGTGGAGCGGAGCTGCCCACCGCCCCCTGACGAACACCGACAAGGTAATGAACGCACGCGATGCCGCATTTTTGAGCGCATAAGGCTTCACTCAGAACTGCAGAAGTCTCATCTGTTACATCCCCTTTTTGCGTAATACTAGTGTCGATCGGCAATTAAAGCTCATGGTGTTCACATTTGCCACTTGAAGTAAAAATCTGAAACGTGATGATTTTTCTGTTATATAGTTATTGAGAAGCCACATCAGCCACTGTAATTTACGACAAGTTAGATAAGTAAGTAAAGATAATTGAGGGTCACTGTCGACCATTTTGATAGTTTTCTCTTTTGTGAAACTTAATTTAAAACTAGATTATAGATGTGATATGGCATAGGTCATCCTTAGATCCATTGTAGAACTTGGAAACCCATTCAGGGAATATTCGTTCACATTTTTGTTGAACGCAGTTGGTTTTTACCATCCTGTATTAAAACATTTCCTTTTATCAATAGTGCAATTTGCTAACAATGTTTTGTGAGTAGAATAAAATTTCCTAAGGTAAACTTAACTGCTTTTTCGACGTTATTTTACCAGCTAACTAAAAGTAGGAAAGCCTTGAAACCCTTCCACTAAATTTAGTTAGTATTAAGATTCTTTTACAGGGAGTGCAGTGGAGCTGACGCTGAAATCATTAAGTATTTGGTTATATCATCGCTAGTCTCACTGAACTCTTCTGAATTCTACATGTCATGTGTGGTCTGGCGTCTCCTTACCAGCAACAGGTCCCAGGTTCAAACTAGTCAATTCCCTAAAAAACACGCTCAGAGCGTCGTTGCGCGAAAGTGGTAGGGATACACGATATAGAACAAAGAGACACCACGCAGAATGTTTAGACCCTAGAACTTAGAACTACTTAAACCTAACTAACCTAAGGACATCACGCACATCCATGCCCGAGGCAGGATTCGAACCTGGGACAGTAGCGGTTGCGCGGTTCCAGACTGTAGCGCCTAGAATCGCTCGGCCACCCACGCCGGCAAGATCGCTTGAGACAGTTCTCTTAGGGCAGCGACAGAGGATGTGATACACTCCCCGGCACATTTTGCTTCTACGGTTCACGACAGCTAACGCTCCGATATGGCTACAGATGAACGGGGCGTAAAAGATCGTCTGATCTGATCACCATGGATTTCTGTGTTTGGAACCAACTTAGGGTACGCCATTCCGGTAGCCACGGTTAAAGAATGTAAGCAGACTTCTCTGTTCTTGTTAAAAATACCGAAATGATTCAGGCGTGTTTGGAAGTATTCGAAACTCATTGCGGAAACAGGTAAAGGCTTGCATTCGGGAACCGCTGCTGACCTGAAAACAGCCATTCAGGAGATAATCACCAGCATAGATCTTCCGACACTTCAGCGGTTCATGCAGAATTTCGCTATTCGTCTGCGCCATATTATCGCCAATGGTGGCAGGCATATCGAACATGTCATAACATAAATCCGAATATCTGTAGTGACGTTTACGTGGTGAATAAAATGTGTGCATGCCGTAGTTTAATTTACGTTTGTTCCCATATAGTTCAATAATTGTCAACTTGCTTAAGCCCATTTATTGTTCCCATTTTAACAATGCTCCACGGTAAATCTGGCTGAAGATCATAGGCACATTTTTATTTTATTTTATTTTATTTTTTACTTTTATTTTGAAGCCGGCCGCTGTGGTCGAGCGGTTCTAGGCGCTTCAGTCTGCCGCCGCGCGGCTTCTATGGTCTCAGGTTCGAATCCTGTCTCGGGCATGGATGTGTGTGATGTCCTTAGGTTAGTTCGGTTTAAGTAGTTCCGAGTGTAGGAGACTGATGACCCCAGATGTTAACTCCCATAGTGCTTAGAGCCATTTATTTTGAATTTTCCGTCTTCTGACTCGTCCTTAGTTTTAGCAATACCTTCATCTCAGAGTACCCCTTACATTCAACGTCTTCAATTGTTTGTCGTATATATTCCAGTATCAGACTCTTCATACAATTTTTCCCCTCCATAACTCACTCTGGAACCATAAAAGCTATTGATTTATGTCCTGTCATTATCTCCCTTCCTCTAGTTGGCGTTTCCCACGCATAGCTTTCCACGCTTTCTTCTATTTTCAGTATCCTTCTGAGACACTACATCTCATGTTCTCAAATGCTATTTTTTTCAGTTTCCCACAGTCCATGATTCAACTCCGTACAGTTATGCACTCCAGAAGCCATTCGCCGGAATTTTCTTCAAGCTGAGAATTAAGCACATTGCAGTTGCGAATATGGGCAACCTTGTGCGGTATAATGGAATTACGACATCGAAATTTTGTGCTGAACCTGGACGCACACACGGATTTCCTGCTTGTCACGAGCAGTCACCTTAACCACTTCGGCTTCCTGAGTACGCTTCACAGCCAGATCCAGATTTCATGTATCATCGTCTCCGTGTCTACAACCTGCTCTCATACATTCATTATTTATGCTCCCGTACAGCGGATCATTTTAACTGAAAGTCGCTTCCTCGGTATCGGCAGATAATTACGATATTGCAGTGCACGTAAGGAAGAGGTAATGTGGTAACGGTACATGGAGGTTTAGGTCTAGTCGTAAATCGTGCTCAAACAGCCTAAGTATCTCGATCCGACACACAGTCATGTCGGCACGGTAGCTCAGCGGGTTCGGTCAGAGAGCTGGCTGCTCCCTGTAATAAGAAACTGAGTGATGGGCTCTACAACGAACTTCAACGGATGTCATGTGACGTCCGATACGACCGAACACAGCGAAGAGCAACGAACAAAAAAGTGTTTAACGCGTCCACTCGCGACAAGCGGGGATTCCGGGAAAGGGCAGAAATTTTCAACGTCGTCGTTCCATGATACAGCTCAAGTTTGTCCGTATTCGCAAATGTGAATGCTTTTCATGTATTTCATAACAGATGTAGTCGCCACAATGCCTATTCCTTGCGACATCCACGCACTACTATATCGTATAAGACATAAGTTACGTATTAGTAGATTTTATTTTGGTGAGGAATGCTCCATATTTCTTTGCTAATGTTGTGTATTCCATGCTTCACCCGTCACGCTTTATTTTAAGACTGCACATTTCCTTTACTTAGACTACTGAGTGATCCCAAATCTCCATACTGAATACACTCTATGTCGCTGATCTCATTTCTACTGCTGCTTCATAAATCTCCTTGCAGAATCTCCAACTGTGTAAAGCCAAAAGGGAAAGGGCTTCGTCGGACAACCTGTAGGGGGAAAGTAGTGGCAAGTTACAGTCACACAGTCGCGCTGTCTCTTGGCTGTTTTAACTTCTTCACTCCTGAGAACAAAAAAAAAATCACAGGAAATTTTTCCAGCAAACAAGCATTAAGCAAATGCAACTGAAATTTTTCTTGATGTTTCAAAAATGAAATGAAATGATCGCATGGCATTGTCGGCCGGGAGGCCCCATGCGGGGAAGTTCAGTAAGGCATAGCCATAGACGGAAGTCCACATATGTGGACCTCATGTCTCGTTTATGAAAATGTAGTTGAATTTGCTTCGTATTCCCATTTCTTAAATAAAAAAATTATTTAGAGATATGCATGATTCTTAGTGTTAATATTGTATGAATTCCAATACATGTTTTTGTTAATGCTCTACAACAACTACATAAATGCAAGAAAATAATAATATACAATAATTTCTGGCAAGTAATAATTTGCTACTGCAGTAAACAAATCTTTACGTTGTATGATAAATTCCAACACAATTAGTTTTCGCAGCATATAAATATGTTTCACATTTGACGCACATGTGTCTCGTTTATCTTGCAACTGCAGCCAGGTTTCCTGCATTTTGAGACATTCCTTTTCAGAACAAATTTTCGTAATTGACCAACATTTTAAAACCTAACTTCTGGAACTTGTTGCAGAACAGCTCTTTATGGTTTTTATTCACGTTTTCTTCATCACTTACGTCTTCGCAGTCAGAGGAATTGACTGTACAAAGATGTCCTCTTCTCCTAGCTACTTGCACGATAGCTTAACATTCTTATTATTTACCAGTAATGTCGGTTTCATCAAGCTCAGAAGGACAGTCTTAAGTAAAAAACGAGAATTCATCATCTTCTCATTCAGATAATTCCGCATTGCTGTCCTTGAGCAGAGCTTCTAATCGATCATCAGTTAATATTTCATACAGTGCTGCAAAGTAGAGAAATAATGGTTATTCCAGTATTCTGTTATCGAAGACCAACTTGAAACTAGCAAATATGCATTATCCACGTACGAGGACCTTCAGAAAATATGTTATTTCACAGTAAACAATAACATTTATTCAAATCTGAAGTAACCCTGAATATCTAGAAAAATTAGACTAATAGTCAGTGATCATGATTATTAACATATCTTTTCTATTGGTGGAAGTAACCAATTTCTGCCAACGACCAGGTGTAAACTAACACAAGACTCATACCTTGCAAGGTGTTGCGCCTAGAACTACACTGAAGACCCAAAGAAGCTCGTACACCTGCTGAATATCGTCTAGTGCCGCAACACGACGTGGAATGGATTCGTCTAATCTTTGAAGTAGTGCTGGAGAGAACTGACGCCATGAATCTGCAGGGCTGTCCGTAAATCCGTAAAAGCACGAGGCGGTGAGATATCTTCTGAACAGCACGTTGTAAGGCATCCCAGATATGCTCAACAATGTTCATGTCTGGGGAATCTGGTGGCCAGCGGGAGGGCTTAAACTCAGAAGAGTGTTCCTGGAGCCTCTCTGTACCAAGTCTGGAGGTGTGGGGTGTTGCATTGTCCTGCTGGAATTGCCCAAGTCCGTCGGAATCCACAACGGACATGAATGGATGCAGGTGATCAGACAGGATGCTTACGTACGTGTGACCTGACTGAGTCGTAAGTAAACGTATCAGGGATCCCATATCACTCCAACTGCACACGCCTCACATCATTACAGAGCCTCCACCAGCTTGAACAGTCCCCTGCTGACATGCAGGATCGATGGATTCATCGCCATCCGGTGTGGCAGTGCGGTTCTAGGCGCTTCAGTCTGGAACCGCGTGACCGCTACGGTCGCAGGTTCGAATCCTGCCTCGGGCGTGGATGTGTGTGATGTCCTTATGTTAGTTAGGTTTAAGTCGTTCTAAGTTCTAGGGGACTGATGACCGTACCGAGCGAGGTGGCGCAGTGGTTAGCACCCTGGACTCGCATTCGGGAGGACGACGGTTCAATCCCGTCTCCAGCCATCCTGATTTAGGTTTTCCGTGATTTCCCTAAATCGTTTCAGGCAAATGCCGGGATGGTTCCTTTGAAAGGGCACGGCCGATTTCCTTCCCAATCCTTCCATAACCCGAGCTTGCGCTCCGTCTCTAATGACCTCGTTGTCGACGGGACGTTAAACACTAACCACCACCACCACCACTGATGACCACAGATGTTAAGTCCCATAGTGCTCACAGCCATTTGAACCATTTGATGGATTCGTGAGGTTGTCTCCATACCCGTATACGTGCATCAGCTCGATACAATTTTAAACGAGACTCGTTTGACCAGGCAACAGTCCATCAACAGCCCAATGTTGGTGTTGACGGGCCCAGGCGACGCGTAAAGTTTTGTGTAGTACAGTGAGGAGTACACGATTGGGCCTTCGGCTCTGAAAACCCATATCGATGATGTTTCGCACGCTTACACTTGTTGATGGCCCAGCATTGAAATCTGCAGCAATTTGCGGAAGTATTGCACTTCTGGCACGTTGAACTATTCTCTTCAGTCGTCGTTGGTCCCGTTCTTGCAGGATCTTTTTCCGGCGGCAGCGATGTCGGAGATTTGATGTTTTAGCGGGTTCCTGATATTCACGATACACTCGTGAAATGGTCGTACGGGAAAATCCCCGCTTCATAACTACCTCGGAGGTGCTGTGTCCCATCGCTCGTGTGCCGACTATAACACCACGTTAAAACTCACTTAAATTTTGATAACCTGCAATTGTTAGCAGCAGTAACCAATCTAACAACTGCCCCAGACACTTGTTTTCTTATATAGGCGTTGATGACTGCAGCACCGTATTCTGCCTGTTTACATTTCTCTGCATTTGAATTCGCATGCCTTTACCAGTTAGTCGGTCTAGAAGGTCCATACTCACAGAACGTCGGTCTCTAAGTGGAAAATTAAGAACGTAATGGTAATCATACAGCCAACCAGCTGCACATCAAAATTTAATTCACTCTTTAACGGGTAATAACGAACCATTTTCTCATTCTGTTACCTATAAAATAAAGGGTAATGATTGTCTCTGTTTCTACATAGGGCAGACAGGAAAAGCAGTCAAAGCTAGGCAAAGCATATCTATTTGGTAAAGGAGGCGGCAACGTTCACCGCTACTTACGTGGAACATCTCACGCAATATGCACACTCCTCTATTAAATTCGAAGACAATGTTATTTTGCATAGGGAAGAGAAGGATTTTAGGCTGGATTTGCTGGAGAAATTTCAGAGTTTTAAGCAAAATTTTGGTGCTGGGTGTGTCCTTAATGATCAATTACAGCTTCCAAATTGGAACTTTTTGGGTGGCCTTTGGCTAGTTCTTAAACTGACAAAGCAACTATAAAGGGTTTTCGCGCTATTTCGAGGTGTTACTATTCTCATAGACGCTGTCAGTATCGTTCTTGAATGAGCATCGTAGGTTTTTTCACCAATTTGCATGGGTTTATTTGTTTTTTTATCTGCATATAATGTTTCTTAAATTAGTGTTTCTGTAATGTCATTTTATGTAATTTTATTAACATATCAGGTGTCTTTTGTGGTTGGCACCGCTTGTTTGTGAGCGCTAAGTCGGCGCAAATTTCTTTCTGGCTTGTCCCTGCTGTCATGTTCGTTGTCTTTTTGTGGGTATGACGCACGTCTACCTTACATTTTACATGGATCATTTTACTGTTGACTAAGCCATATGGCTATGCCACAGCATTTAGATGGATCATTTTATTGTTAACTAAACCCTATGACTTCGTTTTTTCACTCAAAATGTGACACGTATGTTTATTTTGTGTTTTTACTGTACGTAATTTTGCTGTTCATATGACGTGCATGTACTGGTTGTAATACATCCTATTTTCGGGTGTTGTTACTTTTTCTGAGGAAGACAGGCTTATATCTGCCGAAACTTAGGTAAAGGTTTGAGTAAAGCTTTGATGTGCAACTGGCTGGCTGGATGAATTCCCGTTATAATTCTGTAGTTGCTGACGGCTGCCACGTTCAAGACAGGGGTGGGCAAAACAAACAGTTTAAAAAGGATAGCGGATGGAGTTCTGAAAAACCGTTTTTCGGTAGTTGTTGGGTCTTGGTTAGAACAGGTGCTTCTTTTCGTTTTTACTAATAAAAAAACCGAGATATCGGTTGGCTATATCAGCAGCGCAAAAATTTTACGCTTTTAATTTTTTTTAACAGGAGTGATGTTTATTCGTAAAATTTGCATTCGTTTGAAATACTGCGTTATTACAGAAAATGGGAAAAGCGAACAGTGTTACTTTAATAATGCCGACAGAAAAGAGCAACAGAACATGGCTTATGAATGGGTACAACATTGCTTCTCAGCACCTGTTACAATGTGGAGTGGTCTATTAGATGTTATACAAGGACGGAGTGACGTAGCAGTGTAGTACAATACTTTATTTACTTCAAAAGATTGAAGATTAATCAAACATTTATATACAGGTAATAAAATAGGAAGGAAATTGTGTTAACAGTAATGAATTAAAATCTTAACAAGTATTCATTCACAATACACAATAAAAATAGAAAATAGATGGTCCCTTGCCTGCGTCTACATTTTATGGCTTTTATCTCCTTAACGACCTTAAAAATGGACAAATTGACACTGAAAATAGAGTTCCTCATCCTCTTTTCACGCTTGAACATTGGCTATTCCTAATCCCCTAATAGTGATAAGATCTCAAATTACAACATGGTTTCTGAGCAAAGTTTCAAAAAACTGGAATCAATGATTTGTTTTATTTGCGTATTTACTTTAATACTTTCATTCTACTTACCTTGAAACTGAGCGAGTAAAAAATTTTCAATCTTTTTCTTCGATTTCTACATTTATTACAGGAAATAATGGTAATAAAATCCGAAAATAGGTTTTTTTCAGAAACCAACTAGTTTGAGCGTTTTCAACAGTCAAGTTATACCAGGATGAAAAAAAAAAAAACGATGTGACCGAAAAGCTGTTGTTTCAGTGATGACCGCCATCCCACGTTCCAAGATATTGGAAAAATAGACATATTTACGCAGAAAAACAGTAGTGAATGAGGGGACGAAGAAGGTTCCTGTTGGGATAGCGTATCGGTAGCAGATATTCTGCAGTGACGTTGCATGAGGATTCCAGGAATGGCTCCTGATCTACTATCTATCCGCCAGGGTACTCTTCACAATAGATTTGGTGACAAGACAGTAAAGACGCTGATTTACTTTGCGAGACCGATCATTCGGAAAGCTATATTTTGCTTATGCACCCGCCGGCATACAGTAGTTGTCAGCATCTGGTGTGCCGATAGGCCACGCGTACTCGAGTGTTTCCGGGAAGAGCGTCCCACGTCCCACACGCGGCGGCGTGGAGGAGGCGGGGGCGGCGCGCATGCCCCCAGCTGGCGGCTGGCAGCTATAAAGGGGGGCGCGCGGCGCCGCCACGCCACAACACGCCGACGCCACCGACGCCGCCGCCGACGCCGCCTCCGTCGCACCACGCTCCGAAGTAGCCGCACCACAGCCCGACTCACCGCAGAGCGACAGGTGAGGGGCTCACAGCCAGCTTCAGGTACCCTCCCTCCTCCCTCCCCCACCCACCCGCTGGCCTCACAAGCTTATAATAACGGGGTCTTCGTGCTCGTAAAATATGCATTGCTTACTGCAGCCGGTGCTGTTAAAATTCTGTTACGTATTCTACCATATGTGTGAAATTTCTTCGGTAAACGTCGAGAAAATATGGAAGTATTTTATACACGATGACATGATCAAATAGTACGGCATCCTCATTTGCAAGATTCTTCATTCACAGGATATGTTTTACATAGTGAGTAACGTCTTCAATATCTTCCCATCGTACAATGTACACACGTAATTTTTCTATTCACTCTATAACCGACCAAGTTCGTTGCAGTAGTTACAAAGTGCATATAAGAATTATGTGTGAATATTTTCACGTAGGCAGAACACTTAATACCTTAAGATGCCTAGCCACTAATCAAAACGTCTAACATCATGTGACTGGAAATTTTTGTCGTTGTAGTAAAACATCATTTAAAACTTAATATTATGCTCATCTATTTGGCTACGACAGTGTCGCTTCTCTTCGTATCTTCGTCATTATAAGGGCCTGATATAAATAGTTCAGGAGAACGGATCAGTCTTTGTGACTTGAAACGAGGCAACGAGACGAAACCACAACTCTCTCATTGTTAATCTTATCTTTTATATCTACCGACTGCTGAAGAAAATACACATTTTATTAGACATAAAAAGACACTTCTGTCAACGGCACTCTCATGCTCTTTGAAAGGGAAGTATACTAACATAAACCTTGTCGGTGTTGGGAGGCCATACGTATGCAAAAACAGCCAATAATATGACGTATATTAGGGCACCGTTCGCCAGTACACCTCAGCTTGATACCCAATTATAATAAGCTGGCAACTCAAAAGTTAGGAAAAGGCGCTATTTTTGAGGACTATGGCCATTGACGAGCATTTTCACGCTACAACTGTTTTTGTGACTTAATATTACTCTTAGGGAAGTACAATTTTCATTAAATGAACATAGTTATTGCAATGTGTTCTTTTTATGTCTCACTATGTAATAATATTACTGATATGTAGAATTCAGTCATACATTCCTTTCTTTGGGAGGCCATCACGTGAGCCAGAGCTCCATAATCTTGAATTATTGGTGCGAAACCAGATGTCCACTCTGTATGGGACAATGTGATGTTCAACAGTGGTTTGCCACAAATGTGTGTGTAAATGGAAAAAAAATTATTTTCAAAATTATCTTTTGGCAGCAGGGACTCAGGCTGTGTTATTTGCTATAGTGCACTACTCACAGAGAACTAGCTATTTTTATGATTAAATGAATGGAAAATTTCAAAAAAGGTTACATTTTCTTCTGAATGTGAACGGCCGCTGTCCCTCAAACCTCCAGTCAGAACAATGGACATATAAATACTTTTACTTCAGTTGTGCGAGACATGACTTCATCACATTCACAATAAGTAAAATAAGTGTAAGTCTGCAGTCAGGAAATATGCATTTAGTTTTCTAAGTAAAGTCTGCCCATCACTGAAATTTACATATTGATGTATTATCCGCTGATGCTATGCGCTTAGGGATAAAATTTGTTTATACTGTGAATTAAAGCTAGTTCCTTAAGACTTAAGTAATCACTAGTTTCCTCGATGAAGAAATTTACCCTTTAGTAGCGCATTTCAGTAACCGACACTGTAATATAGGAGCATCAAAGTTAGCATATAAAGCAAAGCCGTCAGAAGCATTCTTTGTTGTGAACCTTTAGTAACCGTCTGACAGTTTTGTCTGAGCACGGTGCAGTACTGAAAAATTGATGAGTGTAATGTCGAACAAGCTAGTATAAAAAAGACAGGCTGAGATCTTCCTATATACAAATTATTAGCTCTAATTTATGTGAAACATGCAACTATTGTCAGCTTTGTCTTGTGTTCCGAGCAACCTTCGGTATCTGCAACAGATATAAGTCAGACATCGAATCATGTAAACTGCGATAAAGCACCCGATTCGTGAACCTAAATGGTTAAACAAAATCTTTGGTTTGTAAGTAAGGTTGATATTCAGTGTTTAAAATTATTTTCTGCGTTTGTTAATGTAACGATCCAAGCTAAGGTTATGCTTTCCATTTAGAGCTTCAAAACATAGTCCTCCATCCGTATGTTTTCTGTGTGTGTTGACGTACGCCTCCTGTATCTCTGTTGCATTTGAAATTTCGTCATTCAGTCTACGACTGAAACATTTAAATTTAAATTCAGTTCTACAGCAAGCGAACTAAAGTGTGTTCCAATGACTTCCTGGCAATCTTCCCTACTGCTCACATTTTTACTTTTTTTTTACGTTCTGTCTGGCATAAAATTGGTTTTTCAGGACACTTTTCCCCAGTGAATAGACAAATCATGAGTAACGGTGTATATTTATAGCGAGCGCAGGCACTTGCCTGCAGGGGTACAGCGGCGGTTAGTAATTACAATTGTAGAGCCACTACACGTCGCCATGTAACTTTTTCTTTATTTTACGTTTCACGCGACCAACGCGGCTGTGGAACCATGGAAATACAACGTCTTATACAACCTTACAATAAGATAAATTAACATATTCAACTTGCCACATGATAACTTACATTACGTGACCGAGGGCCACTCGTTACAAATATCTGGTTGTGTATAAGCACGCCGTCATACACAAAATGGAGTGAGTTGGTCCAGTATAGTTAAAGTAAAGTCTCTGGCCAGATGCATTCAAAGATTAAACAGCAAGAGATACCGTTTCTTGTTGAACGAGTCAAGACCCTAATGATTTACGCTTCCGTTAAAACTGCCTCATGAAACCTTATGCAACGCTATGTAATTAAAAAAAATACGATCCGGCCGTTGTGGCCGAGCTGTTCTAGGCGCTTCAGTCTGGAACCACGCTACCGCTACGGTCGCAGGTTCGAATCCTACCTCGGGCATGGATGTGTGTGATGTACTTAGGTTAGTTAGGTTTAAATAGTTCTAAGTTCTAGGGGACTGATGACCTCAGATGTTAAGTCCCATAGTGCTCAGAACCAATTTGAAAAATACTAGTATCACTAGACTGCGGCAAATATCCGCCTCATTTATGGGCATTCACGAATGTTCCGTGCAATTTCAAATTTGTTACCTTCATGGGTATAAGCAAATACGTATATGTGAGAAGTATGTGATTTGTAAATAAATATGAATGTTGTAAACACCTTCCTCCCAGTACACTGCACCCTTAATAATTGTACATGATAGAGGAATCATGCAACCACGTATGAATGGCAAAATTAATCTACGCTGTCAGTTTTAATACCATTAATATCCTGTTACATGCATGACATACGTATTAACGTCCGTAAAAGTGGCAATTATAATTTTATTTTGCAATTTTACTGTGTCATTCTAAAATTATTTCAGTAACTGGGTATGCTTTTTAGACTTGTATGAGTGAACGTCCGAAAATAATGTGAATATTTTCCATCGTTCACATAGCTTTAGATAAGTCTTCGTGAGGTACTTTCAGCGAAGGTGCATATCGAAAGGCTTTGATTCGCTCAACGGGAAAAGGTGTGTCTTGCTGTTTAATCTTAGAATGCACCTGACCAGAGAATTACGTTAACCGTTCACAACTAAGTTATTTCATTTCATGTGAGAGGTGGTGCTATACACAGCCCGATTTTTGTAACGAGTGGCCCTAGGCCACCTGATGTAAGTTATTATGTTGTAAGCTGAATCTGTTAATTTATTTTATTTTGTGGTAATAAAACACATTGTATTTCCACAGTCCCGAAGATGCTCGCGTTGATGGAGTGTAAAATAAAGAAGAAGCTACATACGGCTTGTGGCGACTCTATAACTTTAATTCATATTTATATTTAAATGATGTTCCAGTAAAAGTTCTGTCACTTGCTTGTACAGATTGTTTTTTCTATCGCAAATCACGATTTAGGCCTTGCCATTTTCAAGAACCTAAATGTTAAGGAAGTCATCTTCGAAATATATTAAATTTGGATATTTTCATTCTTTAAGCTCGTAAATAGCTTTCCACGATTTTGACATCGAGCGATCTGCTGTGACAACTGTCTGAGAATTTTCTGGATGATGATTAGAAAACATTTTTCTGGGTGACCAAAAATCCCATTCCTCTACACAATACATCTGATCTAATAGTGTATCTCGTTTGCTGTAAACGCTTGTTTTGATACGCTGTCAGCCTGTACTTACCCTCTCTTCTCTAGTTTTTGTCTCGAAGTACGTGGTCCACATTTTTAATGATCCAGAAAATTCATTTTGTCTTAACCTTCTGCCGTATATCCTTCATGTCGCCACATCAGTCAGTTAATCCAAGGGAGAGAAACCGTGTACGCCATATGTCTGTGAATCAAGTAAACTTTGTTCTGTGCGTCACGGTATTTTAGCTGTCTGTATAACGTATCCTCTGAGACGGCATTTGGGAACTAGCCCAGCATTGACCTAAATGAGAGTGAAAAACCGCTGAAACACCAAACAGCTGACCGATGTTCCAGACCAGCGGTCGTTAATCCGCGCGCGCAATCGACGTGGATGCCGCTCACCCCCCAGTCTCGTATGTTAACGCGCAGTGCGTTGAACTAACCGAGAAAATCGTCAGTATCCAAAACACCGTTCAGAAAAATAAAATTGTGAACTTAGCTGGAGAGCAGGAAACATAGGGGTTGGACCAAAATGTGGAAACACCGCGAGAAATGCGTGCCTGAACATAAATGCATTTGAGTTCGGAGGTTGCGCTGTTGTGTTTGACCACAAACAGCACGTCCGCAGTGTCCTCAACAAAAGTGTCAGTCGTTTTCAGAACAGTGTCATGTGCTGTCCTGATTGCATTTAGCCGGAGCTAAGTCAGTTCGAACGCGGAAAAATTATTAGTGCTCGTATGGTGGGCGTTACCGTAATCAAGGGAGCCAAATTGTTTGCTGTTTCTGGAGGCACTGTATCGAAGATTTATACCTCATGCAGGGAAAGCAGTTAAACAAATGTTTCAAATGGCATTATGGGACTTAACATCTGAGGTCATCAGTCCCCTAGACTTAGAACTACTTAAACCTAACTAACCTAAGGACATCACACATATCCATGCCCGAGGCAGGATTCGAACTAGCGACCATAGCAGCAACGTGGTTCCGGACTGAAGCGCCTAGAACCGATCGGCCACAGCGGCCGGCAGCAATTAAACTTCATCCGCTAAAAAGGGGGACCGCACGAACTTTTCCTCGTCGATTAGTACATCAACATACATAAACAGGAAGATGCAACTCTCAACATTTTTCGAGACACTCAAGTTTGAAAATTTTAGACACGGTTATACACTGATAAGCCTTAACTGGAACTCACCACTGTGTTCCTCGAACTACTCCGTCACATTCCTGGAATTTTGACATGGTGCATTATCTTTCTGAAAAATGCCACTGCAGTCGGGAAACAATATCGTCATGTAGGTGTGTACGTGGTCTGCAATCTGTGTACGATACTCGTTGGCCCCTCGTGGTGCCTTGCACGAGCTCCATTGGACCCAGGGATGCTCACGTGAATGTTCCCCAGAGCATAATGGAGCCGACGCGAGCTTGTCTCTGTCTCGCAACACAGGTGTGGAGGAGCTATTCCTCCGGAAGACGACGGATTAGCGCTCTCCCATCGTCGTCATGATGAAGGTGCCGGGATTCATCAGACCACGCAACGCTCTGCCACTGCGCCAATCTCAAGTGCCAATGGTCACGGAGGACCATCGTTAGGAGTGTTCGGTGCACTCTCTGTTCAGACACACTAGTATTCTGCGCAGCATTAAAGTCTCATATTAGTTTCGCGACATTTCGTCGCCACATTTCGTCCAGCCTACGACGGCCGACATCTGTAATGAAGACTGGCCGCCCAACCCCACGACATGTCGTTTCGCCACGTCTTCAAGACAATCACCACCGCACTCCTCGGACAACCGAAAGTCGCGCAGTTTCCGAAATGCTCTTGCCGAGTCTCCGCGCCATCACAATCTGTCCTTGGTCAAATGCAGATAGATCATGCGCCTTCCTCATTGGACACACAGACAGCACCGTTACTGATATTACATGCACCTAGCGTGTGTATGACTGGCAGTCATTCTCTGGCAGGTGACGCAGCTGTTGCCTGGACGGGTTTTTATCGATAGTAGGTCGGTGGTCATAGCGTGTCTGATCAGAGCATACTTTGTAAGGTCGGAACTGTTCATAGTATCCACAGCCGAGCGAGCAAGCGCCTAGTTTCATAAAAACGGGATAATTGTATCAAGTCTCGTTAGCGGTCACTCTTTCTTTTCGCTGATTGGCGACGAATCTTATAAAACGACTACAGAATTGCACATACATCACCGAACAGAATAGACATGTAGCTTCTAGCGAAGGCTGCCTAAGTGTTCAATCAGTCGTACGTCATCAATTATCTGCACCAATACTTGGTGATATGCTACGATATGCGTGGTACACCGCGAAATTGTGTGATGGCCGAGAACCGTTAATGAATGTAACATTTTTTTGTTGTTGCAATAGACACTTTGAAAAAACAAAGCACATGCAAAAGATCGTCGTTCATTTTATGTGCTATAAATCGCAAAGATCATTGCTTTCCTTGTTTCTGCGGTCATTTTCCTGTTTAGTGCAATAGTCCTTAGGTTACACATTATATTTGTTACAAATGTAGATATAGTAGTAGAAATAATATGAGTAGGCAGTACTGATTCGATTAAAGTTCTAGTGTATCCTTTTACTGTTTCCAGTCTCCGTACAAAAAACTTATTTATTGTTTTTCCAGGTTAAAGATTACGCAAATAATAAAAGATTCATTAGATATTGATAATCTGTACCATCTTAATATGGTTCAAATGGCTCTGAGCAGTATGAGATTTAACTTCTGAGGTCATCAGTCCCCTAGAACTTAAACTACTTCAACCTAACTAACCTAAGGACATCACACACATCCATGCCCGAGGCAGAATTCGAACCTGCGACCGTAGCGGTCGCGCGGTTCCAGACTAGCGCCTAAAACCTCTCGGCCACCCTGGCCGGCACAATCTTAATAAATCTGTTGCTTAAATTACGCGCGAGTTAAGTAACAAAGAGCTTTTGTTTATGCGGACATCGGGAATAGGAGGGTCCATAGAAAGTATATAATCGTGTATAAAATTTTCAAACTCTATTTTCTCAATAACGGTTGAGTGTTTCGTCTTTCTGTTTACGTAACTTGACAATTGACGTCCTAATCATGCTCTATACACGCTGAAAATATGAATACAATTAATGAGGGGAGGTTCGTGCGGTCTCCCTGAAAGTCGTAACGTGGAGGAAAGTGTGTTTTGTCGTGGCGGACAGTCATTGAAGAGGCTTGTGGCGAAAAATAAGAGGATGATAGCTACAAGATCACTGCAGGACTGACTGCCTCATTTGTGAACCGAGACAACACCAGAAAAACATGAAGTGAACTCTATAAGTACGAAATTGCAGGACGAGCTGAAATTCCGAAAACACTCACCAGTGATATAAGTGCCTCAAACAGGAAAACGTGGCGCTGAGATCATAAAACCTGGAGTAAAGAGCAATGGAAGAAAGTCATTTGGTCGGATGAGTCTTGTTTCACACCGTTTCCTACTTCCGGCCGAGTTTACGTCGCAAGGGTGTAACAGGGCGGCAGTTCGGTGATGATGTGAGCGGCCGTATCACGGTATTTCCTGGCAGTGACGAGGATGAATTGTTGCATCGCCCCCGGCCATCCCAGTTAATAGATCTCAATATTATTGGACCTTTATGGTCTACTTTGTAGAGAAGTGTGCGTGACAGCCGTCCATCTCCATCATCGTTAGCTGAACTTGTCACTATTATATAAGAAGAATGGTATAAGATTCCCTTTGAAAACCATACAGGACCTGTACTTACCCATTCCGAGACGACTGGAAGTGCTTTGTAACGGGAAAGGGTCTTCTACACAGTATTAGGCACGAATATGTGTTCTGCTTTTGGTGTTACTATATTTGTGTGCTCCCCAAGTACGCCTTCTGTATAGTAAATTATCATTCTCACTTTGGTGCATCTCGTAGTACACGTGAACGTCTCCCAGTAGCTTCTTCAAATGAAGGCACGTTTTCCATGTAAATTATCTTCATATTTATGGCTCTCTGAAGTGAATGGAACAATCCTTGGAATTTACCGTTCCTTTCTAGTTCAGTGTATTCACGTCAACGTGTTTTCTACCAGTTCCTTCATTTTGGACGGTTAGTTAGATGAACAGAACGTAAATAAAGATGGAAACATTACTTTTTGTTTGACAAAGACGTCATTCTATTGCCTTTTGTATTCCCCTCTTACCGTTTAATGTTGTGTCTACACCACAGTATTTACAAGCAAGGTAGAAGTTCGACACTTCGAAACAAATTATCGGAAACAGAATAGCAGCACACTTAACGGAGAGTGAGGGAAAGGGTCGAGCATACATATCTGAAGGCGTTCATTTCTTTATTCATGTGAATTGGTTTCATAAAAACCGTGGCAAACTTAAATGAGACGACCGGATTCGCAACGCCCCTAAACGAGACTAGCGCATTAACTATGACACCGCCTCGTCTAGTGGCTTTATCACAGATATCATCAACGAAGAATCTTCCTTTTCACTCCAGAGCATGATATGATGCTCTTCTTACTTATGAATTCGTTTTTATAAACAAAGACGAATTCAGTACCTGTTTGTCTTTATATTGAGTGTTGTCCATTTTAGCTAACGCTATTAGTAAATCGTGTATTACTTGCTAATCTTTATTCAAAACGCTTCCCTGTAAAATTTTTGTGTAGTGTAATTCTGCCACTTATCATTGCACACATTCGTTACGAACGTATTGCGATAATTGCCCTTGGACCTCCAGACGTCCACAAGAGAGTGGTCGTAAAATTTTTGTGTAGTGTAATTCTGCCACTTATCACTGCACACATTCGTTACGAACGTATTGCGATAATTGCCCTTGGACCTCCAGACGTCCACAAGAGAGTGGTCGTTATTGGCATGACTCCAAAACATCTTTCTATGAAAAACACAAATATTTGTGCAGTTTTGTGCAAAGCTTATGAGTCATTAGTCCTAACGTAAGTACAACTAAATACAGGAGATGAAGCATAAATAAAATGAAGTTGTTTGACTGATGTAACAATCAGAGCTGTGAGCTAAGATCCATTAGTCGTGTTACACATACTGGCCGTCTCTTGCGAGTTCTGACACACTTAAGACATACATTAGTTCTTCCAGTCATTGTGCAATTTATAGATCCATGAACTTGAATTTCATCTTTTTGACATTAACTTTTGTACCTGTAAATCCTTTTAAGCTTTGAAAAAAGTGTTGCCATATTTTCAAGTCTTAATATTCACTTTTGTAAAAAAATAAGCCGTTACCATAGACAAAGTTCCATCTTCTTGCGTTACAGTTGAATATGTACGTGAGATTTTCGTTTTGATTTGCTTTGTGTTTACTGTATTGGCTAATGAGATAGTACGACCTACATCTACAACTACGTGGTTACTCTGCAATTGACACTCAAGTGCCTGGCAGAGGGTTCATCGAACCATTTTCATACTACTACTCTACCATTCCACTCTCGAATGGCGCGTGGGAAAAAGGAACACCTAAATCTTTCCGTTCGAGCTCTGATTTCTCTTATTTAATTATGATGATAATTTCTCCCTGCGTAGGTGGGTGTCAACAAAATACTTTCACATTCGGAAGAGAAAGTTGGCGACTGAAATTTCGTAAATAGATCTCGCCGCAAAGAAGACCGCCTTTCTTTCAATGACTTCCACCCCAACTCGCGCATCATATCAGTGACACTCTCACCCCTACTGCACGATAACACGAAACGAGCTGCCCTTCTTTGCACTTTTTCGATGTCCTCCGCCAATCATACCTCGTAAGGATCCCACACTGCGCTGCAATATTCCAGCAGAGGACGGACAAGTGTAATGCAGGCTGTCTCTTTAGTGGGTTTGTCGTATATTCTAAGTGTTCTGCCAACAAAGCGCAGTATTTCTTTCACCTTCCCCACAATATTATCTATGTGGTCTTTCCAGTTTAAGTTGCTCATAATTGTAATTATTAGGTATTTAGTCGAAGTGACAGCCCTTAGATTTGTGCGATTTATCGTGTACCCAAAATTTTTCGGATTTCTTTTAGTACCCATGTGGATGACCTCGCACTTTTCTTTGTTTAACGCCAATTGCCACTTTTAAACCATACTGAAATTCTCTCTCGATCTTTTTGTAATTGGAATTGATCGTCTGATGATTTTACTAGACGGTAAATTACAGCCTCATCTGCAAACAATCTAAGGAGTCCCTCAGATTAACACCTAGATCATGTATGTAAATGAGGAACAGCAGAGGGCCTATGACACTACCTTGCGGAACGCCAGATATCACTTCTGTTCTACTCGATGATTTACCGTCCTTCACTACGAACTGTGACCTCTCTGGGAGGAAATCACGAATCCAGTCACACAACTGAGACGATACTCCATATGTACCCAATTTGATTAATAGTCGCTAGTGAGGAACGGTATCAAGAGCCGTCTGGAAACCTAGGAATATGAAATCGATCTGAAATCCCTTGTCAACAGTACTCATTACATCATGGGAATAAAGAGCTACCTGTGTTGCACAAGAACGATATTTTCTGAATCCGTGTAGGTTATGTATCAATAAGTCATTTTCTTCAAGGTGATTCATAATGTTCGAGTACATTATATGCTCCAAAATCCTACTACAAATTGAGGTCAGTGATATGGGTCTGTAATTCAGTGGGTTACTCCTATTTCCTTTCTTGAATATTGGTGTGACCTGTGCTACTTTCCAGTCTTTAGGAACAGAACTTTCGTGAAGTGAGCGGTTGTATATGATTGCTAAGAAAGGCGCTATTGTGTCTGCATACTCTGAAAGGAACCTGATTGGTATACCATTTGGACCGGAAGACTTGCCTTTAGTGATTTGAGTTGTTTCTCAACACCTAAGATATCTACTTTTATCTCATTCATGCTAACAGCTGTTCTGGTTTCGAATTTTGAAATATTTACTTCGTCTTCTTTCGTGAAGGAATTACGGAAGACTGTATTTAGTAACTCCTCTTTGGTGGCACCGTCATCGGTAACATTACCATCGCTATCGCGCAGTGACGGTATTGACTGTTTTTTGCCACTGGTGTACTTTACATACGACCAGAATCTCTTTGGGTTTTCTACCATATTTTGATACAATGTTTCATTGTGGAAACTATTAAAAGCATCTCACATTGACGTCCGCATTAAATTTCGAGCTTGTGTGAAACTTAGCCAGTATAGGGGATTTTGCGTTCTTCTGAATTTGGCATGTTTTTTTCGTTGCTTCTGCAACAGTGTTCTGACGTGTTTTGTGTACCGTGGTGGATCAGTCCCGTCTCTTATTAACTTATGCCGTATGAATCTATCTATTGCTGTCTATACTGTATCTTTGAATTTGAGCCATATCTGGTCTACACTTAGGTAATTAGCTTGGAAGGAAAGGAGACTCTCTCTTAGGAAGGCATCAAGCAAATTTTTATCTGCTGTTTTAAATAGATATATTTTGTGTTTATTTTTAGTGGTTTTGATTGATATGGTTTTAAGCCTCCCTACAATGACCTTGTGTTCACTAATCCCTGTATCCCTCATGACACTCTTTATTAGATCAGGATTATTTGTGGCTAAGAGGTCAAGTGTGTTTTCGCAACCGTTTACAATTTGTGTGGGCTCATGAACTAACTGTTCAAAGTAATTCTCAGAGAAAGCATTTAGTACAATTTCGGAAGATGTTTACTGTCTTCCACCGGCTTCGAACATGTATTTTCGCCAATAAATCGAGGGTAGGTATGACTGTATGAGTGGGCTACTTATTTGTAATGAGATTCAAGTTTTCTTTGAACCGTTCAGCTTTTATATCATCTAAGTCGGGGGGTCGGTAGAAGAAGCCAATTATTATTTTGGTACGGCTCTTGAGTATAACCTCTACCCATAGTAATTCGCAGGAACTATCTATTTCAACTCCACAACAAGATAAACTACTATCAACAGACACAAGGACACCACCACCTACTTTTTTTAATCTATCCTCTCTGAACACGGTTTGCGCCTCTGTAACAATTTCAGTAGAATTTATTTCCGGGTTTAGCCTTCTTTCTGTTCCAATAACGACTACAGTCAGTGCTTTCTATCAGCGCTTGAAGCTCTGGTACTTTTCCAACACAGCTACGACGATTTACAACTACAATGCCGACTGTTGCTTGGTCGATTCTCGTCGTTTCCTTGCCCTGTACCCTTGGAGACTGGAGCCCTTTTTGAACTTTCCCCGGACTGTCTAACCTAAAAAACCGCCACACAGCCCCTGCTACCCGTGTAACCGCCTCCTGTGCGTAGTGGACACCTGACCTATTTAGCGGAACCCGAAACCCCACCACCCCATGGCGCAAGTCGATGAACCTGCAGCCTACACGGTCGCAGAACCGTCTGAGCGTCTCATTCAAACCCTCCACTCGGCTCTGTACGAAAGGTCGGCAATCGGTCCTGTCGGCGATGCTGCAGATGGTGAGCTCTGCCTTCACCCCGCTAAGAAGACTGTCAGTCTTCACCAACTCAGATATCCGCCGGAAACCAGAGAGAATCTCTTCCGATCCATAGCGATACACGTCATTAGTGCCGACGTGAGCCACCACCTGCAGCTGGCTGCACCCTATACGATATAACATGTGATTGCTTATTGAAAAGTACAAACTACAAAATATTTAGGAAGTCCTGAACATTGAATGTTTGTTTTTAATGAGTTTAATCAAACTATTCCTTCGGCGCAAAGTTTCTTGATTGTGAAGAACAACAAACGGTTTGGAATACAAGTCTCAAAATGCGGTTCGTTCCGGATATTATTCATAGTTAAGCAAACGTGTTCCAATGTAAAAAAGTTTAGACTAAGGACAACTACTGTTTAGGGCGCATTTAAATTAGGAAATCTTAACGTTTTGCGTAGATTACAAAGAAATCATCACTGCCGTCCAGTTTCGTACATTCTTAATGGCGTCGTGTGCTTTGGACTGGCAAATGAATAGAAATTAAAGTATGCCACCATTTTACATCCTGAATGGATTTGGCGTCAATTTATTTGATGCGGAGGCGAATGGAAACATTATAATCCAGCCAGTTTTCAGTAAAAAAAAATCTCTTCTAACTGTATCAGTGTCTGCAACTGCAGCAAAAATAACCACTCACAAAATGACGAGTACATTTATTATTCTTAACGCGTTTATACAGCTTTTTCTAGGTAGTGCCATATTCACAGTATATTTTTTCTGTGATTAGGGCAATTATGATCACTTCCTCTTTTCTCTGTCAGTTTCGCGTCCGCCCTCAGTCCACGTCCCTGCATGCAACGCGAGAATGTCACTCCTACCCACCGATTGTGTTGCAGTGTTTCACGCCCCCGTTTTTGTTTGCAAAGGTTTCCTGCTAAGTTACAAAATCAAAATTATCAGTTTAACACTTATTTATGAAAGAAAACACCCAAGTTTCGACATTCGCTGCCTTAATACCTGAGCTTATTTGCAGTCCCACGTACAGAAAACACGGATACTACATAAGTAGAAACACTGTATACCCAACACAGTAAGCCGGCCGGTGTGGCCGAGCGGTTCTAGGCACTTCAGTCTGGAACTGCGCGACCGCTCGGGCATGGATGTGTGTGATGTCCTTAGGTTCGTTTGGTTTAAGTAGTTCTAAGTTCTAGGGGACTGGTGACCTCAGTTGTTGAGTCCCATAGTGTTCAGAGCCATTTGAATCATTTTCTGAACCAAACACAGTAAGTAAGCAAAGTGGCGCGGTGCTGTACAATAGCCTCGTAATCAGAAGTGTGAGAACTAAAATCCCCGTTCTGCTGGCCAACCTGAATTCGATTACTCGTTAATTCCCTAAATTAATTCGGGTGAGTGCTTGACTACATTACCTACAGCTGCCTCTCCTTCGCTGTAGGTCACTGAAGTTCATTTCAGAACTGCAGAATTGCAACCATTGCTCGTAATTAACCCTTTTTCCACTAAATATTGTCTCTCATCCGTGCTAAAACTTAGCAGCGCTGCCTGACTATATGGTAGCTGTTACAGCATGGAACCATCATGTGATCAGATATGTGCTCTGTGCATGTTCAACGCGCCACTAACAGTGCTGTGACTAAAGAAAAATCTTCTACTTAAGAATTGTAGTTTCAAAGTGGTCGGGTTTTTACGATTCTCGAAGTGCTTTCATGAGAATTTTTTTGCGACGTACCTACTCCCAGTTAGCAATCACCTCTTAAAAGGCACTCACAACATTTTCTTGCAAATATGTTAGCTGTGCCGATACCTTGTAATATTTACAGTGATGTGATTTCCTTCGAAGAAGTGTTCAGTACGCCTTTTATCAAGCATGGAATATTTCTTAAATTTTAGTTGTAATATGGGGGACCAGGCCAACAATGTTCACGATGTGTGTGCTGTACTAGGTTTTATTAGCGTGTGAATCGGTAGAAGAGGACGTCGTATGACACTGGAATTTTCGACGATCTGAAGGGAACCCACCAACCTTACCAATTACCTTCTTTATGGTTCCTCCTACAAACAAAGGAGTCTCCATGAAGGAAAAGAGCAAGAGTTGCCATTAAAAATGAAATTATTGCAAGGAGACCTGGAGATATTCCCCCTAAATTGTGGTGATGTGAGGCACCATGTCACGGATTGCGCGGTCCCTCCCTCCGGAGGTTCGAGTCCTCCCTCGGGCATGGGTGTGTGTGTCTGTTGTTCTTAGCATAAGTTAGCTTAAGTTAATATAAGTAGTGTGTAAGTCTAGGGACCAACGACCTCAACAGTTTGGTCCCTTAGGAATTCGCACACATTTGAACATTTTTGCGGTGATGTGAGGTGTGAACGGGGCGACTGCTTTCAGAAGGACATTTCAACTATTGAGAAAAGGTACGAAGATAAATGAAGGGTTGCTACTCAATGTGAGACGTATAGGGATGACTGCAAACTGATGAAAGTAGTTAACTGATTCATATTAATGGATTATTCCATTATTACATGTTGCACAATAATTTAATATTATAAGTTGAATAGCGACACGACATTAACGATTGACTCCATGTCATTTAATTTTGGTTTGATAAGCAGAAAATCTGTTCGTAATAAACAAATATTAATGGAAAAAGATGAAGTTTGTTTTTCCACCTTAAAGACACTCTTTCCTTTGATCTGGAGAGAGTAGAAGGTATACAGGGTGCTCAATTGATCGTGACCGGGCCAAATATCTCACGAAATAAGCGTCAAACGAAAAAACTACAAAGAGCGAAACTCGTCTAGCTTGAAGGGGGAAACCAGATGGCGCTATGGTTGGCCCGCTAGGTAGTTCTGACATAGGTCAAACGGATATCAACTGCGTTTTTTTTAAAAATAGGAACCCCCATTTTTATTACATATTCGTGAAGTGCGTAAATAAATATGAATTTTTTAGTTGCACCACTTTTTTCGCTTTGTGATAGATGGCGCTGTAATAGTCACAAACGTGTAAGTACGTGGTATCACGTAATATTCCGCCAGTGCGGACGGTATTTGCTTCGTGATACATTAACCGTGTTAAAATGGACCGTTTACCAATTGCGGGAAAGGTCGATATCGTGTTGATGTATGGCTATTGTGATCAAAATGCCCAACGGGCGTGTGCTATGTACGCTGCCCGGTATCCTGGAGGACATCATTCAAGTGTCCGGACCGTTCGCCGGATAGTTACGTTATTTAAGTGAACAGAAAGTGTTCAGCCACATGTGAAACGTCAACCACGACGTGCAACAAATGATGCACAAGTAGGTGTTTTAGCTGCTGTCGTTGCTAATCCGTTTGACCTATGTCAGTGCCATCTAGCGGGCCAACCATAGCGCCATCTGGTTTCCCCCTTCAAGCTAGACAAGTTTCGTTCTTTGTAGTTTCTTCGTTTGATGCTTATTTCGTGATATATTTATCCCGGTCATGATTAATGGACCACCCAGTATAATACTTTCTGTGTATTTAGTATACGACAAAACTGCCGAGACAGATCTGTGACTCATAAAATATGAAATGGCTTCACATTTCGCACAGCATACAGTTCAGTGATCGCCGACATTTTTTTAACATTTCATGTTATCGATTTTTTTAACATTTCATGACGCTCTGTGCACGCCACTGCAGTCGTAAATTGAGACAACAACGCTAATATTTACCCCTGTTCGCCGATAAATGAATCAGGCCACGTTAATAATTCCGTGCCTCCTAGGCATTTTTCGCAACTGGCGCGTAATGGTTACGCGACTTTCCATTGTTTTATTTATTTTTTTCGAAATGTCGTTCTTGCGAACAAGGGTCCGGGAGGGGGGGGGGCGCGTGAGAGGGGGGGAGCGTGCGGCTAGGCTTTCATTCGAGAGGAAATGACTTAAATTCTTGTCGTGCCATCGAGATATAGATTTCACGTGGTCTTCCTAAATCATTTGAGATAAGCGCATGGACGGTTCCCCAGAATAGGATACGATCGCTTTCTTTCCTTTGGCTTCTGCAATCCTGTGGTCTGTTTCTAATGAGCTCAATGCCGACGGAAATTTTAACCCTAATCTTCACTTCTGCAACATTTTATCATTGAAAATAAAAAGAAATCGTTGCTAAACATGAGCACACCAATTATTTGTGGACTATGAAGCCGGAAAGTCATGGGAAAACACTTCAGAAAAACTTTATCCCTAATATAAACGCTATCAAAAATCCATAAAAACATTAAATGCTTTTAAAAATGTTTCTTGGGTAATAGCTATACGTTATCTGCTCCACATCTTCACCTCCTCAGAGCAAGACACTTCACGATGTGTGGCGAAGGGTACTTTGTCTATCACTGTCAAACCTCCCCCACTTTTCTCTTCCAGTCGCGACTGCTTCACGTGAGGTAGACTCACTCTAATTTTACGTTCGTGACCTTCCCGCGAGCTATAGGTAGGAGGAAGCAATCCTGGTAAGCCATAACATTATGACCAGCTATCTAACAGCGGGTATGTCCACCTTTCGCACGGATGACAGCGGCGACGTGGCGTGGCATGGAAGTAGTGAGACCATGGTAAGTCGTCGGAGGGAGTTGGCAACCCATCTATACACACAATTCCCGAAAAGAGGGCGATGAGATCTGACGCCACGTGCTATCATATCCCAGATGTGTTCGATCGGGTTTAGATCTGGAACTTGCCGCTTTGTTCCTCGATCCATTCCATCACACTCCTGATCTTGTGACATGGCGCATTACGTTGTTGAAAAATGCCACTGCCGTCGGAAAACATGATCGTCAGTCAGTGAATGATACACCTTGGCCGGCATGGTGCCTTGCACGAGCTTCGCTGACCTATGGATGCCCAGATGAATGTTCCCCAGAGCATAACGCAGCTTCCGCCAGCTTGTCTCCATCCTGCAGTACAGCTGTCAAGGACCTGTTGTCCTCGATGGATTCACGGCATCGGCATCGGCATGATGAAAGAGGTATCGGGATTCATCAGACCATGTAACGCTCTGTCACTGCGCCAACGTCCAGTGCCAATGATCGCGTGCCCATTTCAATCATAGTTGGTGTTAATATTGACACATGCATGGGTCTTCGGTTGAGGAGGTCCGCCGTTAGGAGAGTTCGGTGCACTGTGTCTACAGGCACACTTGTACTCTGCCCAGCATTGAAGTCTGATGTCACTTCCGCCACAGAACGCCGCCTGTCTGCCCAGCCTACGTCGTCCGACATCTGTAATGTGGGGTGGGCGCCCAACTACACGACGGCTGGACGTGGTTTGACTTTGGTTTCGCCAAGTGTTGAAGACACTCACCACAGCACTCTTCGAACACCTGACAAGTCGTACAGCTTCCGAAACGCTCGTGGCGAGCCTCCGGGCTATTACAACGTGCCCTCCGCCAAACAGGTAGATCGCGCGCCTTCCCCACTCCACACACGGATAGCACGCTGACTGGTACAACATGCACCGTGCGTATGTCCGACTAGCAGCCATTCCTCACCAGGTGAACTTGCTACTGTCTGGACGGGCTTATTTCGATAGTAGGTCGATGGCTGTAATGTTCTGACTGACCAGTGTATGAAACTGGTCTCGATCCGGCACACAGTTTTAATCTGACAGGAAGTTTCATATCAGCGCACACTCCTCTGCAGAGTGAAAATCTCATTCTGACAAGTGTATATAGGCCGAATTAACGTAGTGCCTTCTGGCGTTGGTGACGGCTTCGAAGGGTGACTATTTTTCACCCTGCGTGCTTAGTTCTGACGCATATGGCGCCCGTACGTTTTGTGCGCTTACAAACCAGTGTAAATTATATGAATGTGTGATGTCTGTTCTTTCGGTTATGTCCGAATGAGCAGACACCATGTAGAACTGCAGCTGTGATACATAATATGTACATTGAAGCTGGAGTGGGAAGAGAGGAAAGGAAAGGGACGCACATTGTCACTCATCGCAGCCGATTCTGCACAAAGTTCCGACGTAGTTGATATCATCAGTTCCTCCCTTTCTTTTTCTTTTCCCCCTCCCACCTTCAAAGTAGAAAACCTATGTGAACCGAAGATGTATTGACGTCCTGTTACAATATACTCGTCCCCAACAAAAGAAGTCATATTTTATGACTCGTTGTCAATTATAATATCCTCCTAAGCGAAGTTCTGGTGCGCGCTGATAACCGTATTTACATACTTTAATCCGTCCTACATTAGCTGACACTATCGTTATAGAACTGTCTCTGTAATTTTAGATTCTCAATTATTGGTTGTGCATAAGTTGACTCGAACTCAATATTTGTGCGAGAAACAGACTTATCTTCAGGGCCCGTCATATTAACCGTACGCATCACTGTTTCTAATCAGTCTGTCCTTTTTGGAAAATTTGGAAAATTGAATCTACGCTACTGGCCATTAAAATTGCTACACCACGAAGATGATGTGCTACAGACGGGAAATTTAACCGACAGGAAGAAGATGCTATGATATGCAAATGATTAGCTTTTCAGAGCATTCACACAAGGTTACATTTCAGATGTGTTACGAACCGTGGCTCTGCCCTTCATTCGATCCCTGCGAAACCCTAGATTTCAGCAGGATAATGCACGACCGCATGTTGCAGCTCCTGTACAGGCCTTTCGGGATACATAAAATGTTCGACTGCTGCCCTGGCCAGCACATTCTCCAGATTTCTCACCAACTGAAAAGGTCTGGTCAATGGTGGCCGAGCAACTGGCTCGTCACAATACGCCAGTCACTACTCTTGATGAACTGTGGTATCGTGTTGAAGCTGCATGGGCAACTGTACCTATACACGCCATCCAAGCTCTGTTTGATTCAGTGCCCTGGCGTATTAAGGCCGTTATTACGGCCAGAGGTGGTTGTTCTCGGTACTGATTTCTCAGGTTTCTGTGCACCGAAATTTCGTGAAAATGTAATCACATGTCAGTTCTAGTATAATATATTTGTCCCATGAATACCCGTTTATCATCTGCATTTCTTCTTGGTGTAGCAATTTTAAAGGCCAGTAGAGTGCTATAGTATCTTATTTTATTAGTCAACACTCGGTTGTAACTTTAAACGAAGCAATGCACAGAAATAACTTCAGAAATTTTAGAGAATTTCAATTGTATCATGAATTTGCTATTGTTGATGGTTCGTTTCAATAGACATTGCAATTGAGATCATCTTATTTACATTGTAAACATTCTATTTTACATACTTTCTTTTCGAAGACCGGACTGCAAGTACGAAGAATGCTGAAATATGACTAACACTGCAGTTAATTCAAAGCTGACAGTAGGTACTGATGAGCCGAAACGATATGAACACTGCCCACGCGAGGTGGAATGCCTTGTGGTGGTGTTGCGGGCACGTGATGAGGAAGGAAAGATGAGAGACGAATGGGCAGTTATTATAGCGATGATACGGACCACAAATGTGTAAAAAGCGGTTTGCACTAAGGGCACATTGTTGTGGCGCTGCGGCTAGAAACGAGAATCTCTGAAACGGTTAAGTTGGTCGCCTGCTGGCGTACTACTGTCTTGAGCACCTATGGAAAGTGGTTGAAGGATGGAGAATAACGAGTAAGCCGTATGGTATTGGACGACCACGTCCCATTACAAAACGTAGAGGTTGGAGGAAACCCCACTGTGTAATCCAGGGTAGGAAGCGGTCTGTGGCAGATCGGACGATAGGCTACAATGCTGGTATAGGCACAAGTGTTTTGGAGCACATCGATCAAAGGACATTGTTGCACATGGAGCTCCACATGATACGACCCCTAAGTGCTCCTGTGGTGACCCAACTATATCATGAGTTATGAATGCAGTGGGCACAGCATATATGAATTTTCGACGTGGAGCAATAGAAACGTGCCGCCTGCCGAATGAATCGCGTTTATTGTCACACCAGGTCGGTTATTGGGTTCACACATGCCGTCATCCAGGGGAATGGCTGCACGGAACATGCACTGCGCCACACGTGCAGGCCATTGAGGGCAGAATTTTGCTTTTGGTACATTAAGTTGGGCTTCCATGGGTTCCTTGGTGGTAACCGAAGGCATAATGGCAGGCAGTCAATTATGTGAACATTAATGCGGACCACCTGCATCGCTTGATGCTTAAAGTCTACCCCAACGACAATGACATCGTCCAGCAGGATAACTGTCCGTGTTGCAAGGTCATAATAGTGCTACAGTGGTTTGAAGCGCATTATAGTGAACTCACATTGTCTTGGCCAGCCAATGTGCCTGATCTGCACCCACTGGAACATATAGCAGGCACCATCTGCATGCCCGTAAACCGCCATCCCGTAATTTGCAAGAACTCCTTGGCCTGTTCCAACAAATCTGGTGCAACATACTTCTGGAATCCTGTCAAGTACTTACAGAATCTATGCCAGGCAGACTCCCTGTAATACTGTATTTGAAAAGTGGAACAACACGCTATTAAACGGGTGGTCATAATGTTTTGGCTCATCGGTGTATTCTTTAAACTAAGGTTATATGTGAAATAACTTGAGAACAATATTATGGAAATGGAAGAGGATGTAGATGAAGATGAAATGGGAGATACGATACTGCGTGAAGAGTTTGACAGAGCACTGAAACACCTGAGTCGAAACAAGGCCCCCGGAGTAGACAACATTCCATTGGAACTACTGACAGCCTTGGGAGAGCCAGTCCTGACAAAACTCTACCATGTGGTGAGCAAGATGTATGAGACAGGCGAAATACCCTCAGACTTCAAGAAGAATATAATAATTCCAATCCCAAAGAAAGCAAGTGTTGACAGATGTGAAAATTACCGAACAATCAGTTTAATAAGCCACAGCTGCAAAATACTAACACGAATTCTTTACAGACGAATGGAAAAACTAGTAGAAGCCGACCTCGGGGAAGATCAGTTTGGATTCCGTAGAAATGTTGGAACACGTGAGGCAATACTGACCTTACGACTTATCTTAGAAGAAAGGTTAAGGAAAGGCAAACCTACGTTTCTAGCATTTGTAGACTTAGAGAAAGCTTTTGACAATGTTGACTGGAATACTCTCTTTCAAATTCTGAAGGTGGCAGGGGTAAAATACAGGGAGCGAAAGGCTATTTACAATTTGTACAGAAACCAGATGGCAGTTATAAGAGTCGAGGGACATGAAAGGGAAGCAGTGGTTGGGAAGGGAGTAAGACAGTGTTGTAGCCTCTTCCCGATGTTATTCAATCTGTATATTGAGCAAGCAGTAAAGGAAACAAAAGAAAAATTCGGAGTAGGTATTAAAATCCATGGAGAAGAAATAAAAACTTTGAGGTTCGCCGATGACATTGTAATTCCGTCAGAGACAGCAAAGGACTTGGAAGAGCAGTTGAACGGAATGGATGGTGTCTTGAAGGGAGGATATAAGATGAACATCAACAAAAGCAAAACGAGGATAATGGAATGTAGTCGAATTAAGTCGGGTGATGTTCAGAGAATTAGATTAGGAAATGAGACACTTAAAGTAGTAAAGGAGTTTTGCTATTTGGGGAGCAAAATAACTGATGATGGTCGAAGTAGAGAGGATATAAAATGTAGACTGGCAATGGCATGGAAAGCGTTTCTGAAGAAGAGAAATTTGTTAACATCGAGTATAGATTTAAGTGTCAGGAAGTCTTTTCTGAAAGTATTTGTATGGAGTGTAGCCATGTATGGAAGTGAAACATGGACGATAAATAGTTTGGACAAGAAGAGAATAGAAGCTTTCGAAATGTGGTGCTACAGAAGAATGCTGAAGATTAGATGGGTAGATCACATAACTAATGAGGAGGTACTGAATAGGATTGGGGAGAAGAGGAGTTTGTGGCACAACTTGACCAGAAGAAGGGATCGGTTGGTAGGACATGTTCTGAGGCATCAAGGGATCACCAATTTAGTATTGGAGGGCAGCGTGGAGGGTAAAAATCGTAGGGGAGACCAAGAGATGCATACACTAAGCAGATTCAGAACGATGTAGGTTGCAGTAGGTACTGGGAGATGAAGAAGCTTGCACAGGATAGAGTAGCATGGAGAGCTGCATCAAACCAGTCTCAGGACTGAAGACCACAACAACAACATGTGAAATAAAACGGCTGTTTCAAATACAATGGACAATAATCTGCCATTCGAACTATCGTATCGGTTTGGCATCGCTACTAGACATCACTTTGCTATAGAAACTTAATTTGATGACCAGGTATGCCGAAGATTAGGTAACGTCTTTCAAAAATCTTCAGCACTGAATCTGGCTGTACATTTTTGAACTCTGAATACTTACTGAGTCCAGTAATCTGAATAGTTACTGCACAAACGGCACTAACCTCTGATACGCTGGGAGACCAGTGGTGTACTTCATCATTCTGGTATCTAAGAAATTTGCAGTGTTAGAATAGCTTTACGAGTGCCCCTGTAGCCTGACTATTCCATCCCGATAGCTACCATAACCGTCTCTGCCAGACGCCCCAATCATATGACTGCCCACTAACACGATCAGATTTCTGATAGTAAGCGCACGAAACACCATCGCTAGCCGCAACCAGCGAGGACTAGACTGTGGATAAAAATGAAATCCTCTACTAGGCTAGACGTCCGAAAACGTACCGTCTGTTTCGACATTACTGTATGTCGAGTTTTGCACTATAAAAGATTTCTGCAGAAACTGCATTGCCAACCTTTTTTTTTTTTTTTTTTTGCCTTGAAATCAGTATTGACTCGCTTGTAGATCTTTGGATTTCTAATACACGCAGCTGGGTGGTCAAAGCAAGTGGCCCAAAACATGCTTCAGGCATCTCTTGACACACCGATACAGCAAGGACATCATTAGACAACCATCCAAAAGAAGCTCGAACACTGCGAAATATCACTTAAGAAAAAGATAGCTTGCGTAAAAGTGCGGAAAAGTAGAAATATCGGTTACACTGATCACAAAACCCTATCTCTGCTTCACAGGAGGCTGTCAATTGCCCGCATCCTGGTGTCCACAAATGTTTGGTTCTTCTACACCTGAAGACGGGGTTATAATATCACGAAACCGGTCTTGAGTTTGAACAGACGGAACTATTTACAATTGAAGCGGTTGACTATCTGTCTCTGCTTTTGAATTTCATTCACAGAAAGAGTATACAGTGTTTTTGGGGGGATAATTCGACGCTGAATCCAGATATAACTGAATCGGTCATTTTGAAAAGGGTCATCTCCAATTTTTCAGATTTTACAGGAGATGCAAAACACCTATTGTAAAGCTTACGTTTTGCAGAATGGTGCACAGGGAAATTAATTTATTATGAGAGAGATGCCCCGTTTTCAAAATGAACTTGACGTTAAAAAAAAAAAAAAAAAGATACTTTTTGTTTTTGTGAATTGTATGTGCAATATTTCAAAAATCTCCACATAAGTATTTTGCAGTCATACAAGTAAACTGAGAAAACCTTGAAATGAGCACGAGAAAATGAACTTTGTTTTATAATTCTTCAGGAGATTCATCGTTCGTGGTGGTAGGCCAATGGTAGATCTCACAGTAAAAATCCTTATTTGTATCTGATATTTATCAGTACAACATTTTTAAATCTTCGATTTTCTTGACATTTATAGGAATTTTCCCAGAAAAATCTGGATTATTAAATAGAGCTGGGATGAATAGTAATGAACTAATTTATTGTTTCTCCAGCAAGTGAAGTCGCTCCTGTGCTATGCAATCTATGAAGGGTTTCGGAATCACAGTTTCTGGTTCTTGTCTTGTATACTAAAATGCGTTTTTCCTATTCACTGTGAAACAAGATTCTCTTTATTAGGAGTTTCTCAGCCAAAACATAAAGTTGAAAGGCTTTCTTTTAGAGGAATGTAGACCAGCAAATTTTGAATGCTGCCACATCTTGATGCTTTACATGCTTTACATTAAATTTATGACGTTTCAACCAGATCTCCATACTGCCGAGGCGAATAAATCCTGTCCTGACGTCGAATTTTCCTCTTCACCGTCGCAAAATCGCGATCACAATTCTTGAAGAGTGGCTGCGTTGAGGAAAGTATAGTATTATTTTTGAAAACCTTCTCTTATTGGCAATGGCAAGCAAGAATTGTATCACGGTATTGTTACGTTTTTGTCCAGGACATTCATCATAGACTAGATTAAGAGGTTCTACTCCACTGGGTATATATTCTCTACTGTATCACAAAAAAAAAACTTCGTCGGGACGTTTGTGACCATCCCCTTCTACATACCAATAAAAAGCTGCTTTTCCAGTTTTGAAATTGTGAATGCAAAACTCGTTTAAGAGTAGCTAACGGTAATAAAAGACTTCTTGTACAGGCAAACAACGTAGGGGAAGATATTGCATGTAGTCAAGGCACCATGCAACTACTTTTTTATTTTCTTTCCTTGTTAGTCGGAGGATATCCATTTTTTTTTCTTTTGAAGAATTTTGGGGCTCTTCTCTTGTCGACAATGCGTTCAGCGGTTGCAGCACTTTTGGCGTTGTTATTTAAGTCTTATTTTGGTACCTAGCTCTTCACACTTCGAGCACACGTCGATTTGTGGGCGACCAAAATAAAAATTGAAATGTTCTTATTGTTGTTGTGTTCTTCAGTCCTGAGACTGGTTTGATGCAGCTCTCCATGCTACTCTATCCTGTGCAAGCTTCTTCATCTCCCAGTACCTACTGCAGCCTACATCCTTCTGAATCTGCTTAGTTTATTCATCTCTTGGTCTTCCTCTACGATTTTTACCCTGCACGTTGCCCTCCAGTACTAAATTGGTGATCCCTTGATGCCTCAGAACATGTCCTACCAACCGATCCCTTCTTCTGGTCAAGTTGTGCCACAAACTCCTCTTCTCCCCAATTCTATTCAACACCTCCTCGTTAATTATGTGATCTACCCATCTAATCTTCAGCATTCTTCTGTAGCACCACATTTCAAAAGCTTCTATTCTCTTCTTGTCTAAACTATTTATCGTCCATGTTTCCATTCCATACATAGCTACACTCCATACAAATACTTTAAGAAACGACTTCCTGACACTTCAATCATTACTCGATGTTAACAAATTTCTCTTCTTCAGAAACGCTTTCCTTGCCATTGCCAGTCTACATTTTATATCCTCTTTACTTCGACCATCATCAGTTATTTTGCTCCCCAAATAGCAAAAGTCCTTTACTACTATAAGTGTCTCATTTCCTAATCTAATTCCCTCAGCATCACCCGACTTAATTCGACTACATTCCATTAACCTCTTTTTGCTTTTGTTGATGTTCATCTTATACCCTCCTTTCAAGACTCTTCCAAATCCTTTGCTGTCTCTGACAGAATTACAATGTCATCGGCAAACCTCAAAGTTTTTATTTCTTCTCCATGGATTTTAATACCTACTCTTAACTTTTCTTTTGTTTCCTTTACTGCATGCTCAGTATAGAGATTGAATAGCGTCTGGGAGAGGCTACAAACCTGTCTCGCTCCCTTCCCAACCACTGCTTCCCTTTCATGTCCCTCGACTCTTATAACTGTCATCTAGTTTCTGTACAAACTGTAAATAGCATTTTTCTCCCTGTATTTTACCCTTGCCACCTTCAGAATTTGAAAGAGAGTATTCCAGTCAACATTGTCAAAAGCTAGAAAAGTAGGTTTGCTTTTCCTTAATCTATTTTCTAAGATAAGTCGTAGAGTCAGTATTGCCTCACGTGTTCCAACATTTCTACGGAATCTAAACTGATCTTCCCCGAGGTCGGCTTCTACAAGTTTTTCCATTCGTCTGTAAAGAATTCGCGTTAGTATTTTGCAGCTGTGACTTTTTAAACTGATAGTTCGGTAATTTTCACATCTGTCAACACCTACTTTCTTTGGGATTGGAAATATTATATTCTTTTTGAATTCTGAGGGTATTTCGCCTATCTCATACATCTTGCTCACCAAATGGTAGAGTTTTGTCAGGAATGGCTCTCTCAAGGCTGTAAGTAGTTATAATGGAATATTGTCTACTCCCGGGGCCTTGTTTCGACTTAGGTCTTCCTGTGCTCTGTCAAACTCTTCACGCAGTATCATATCTCCCATTTCATCTACCTCCTCTTCCATTTCCATAATATTGTCCTCAAGAACATCGCCCCTGTATAGACCCTCTATATACTCCTTACACTTTTCTGCTTTCCCTTCTTTGCTTAGAACTGTGTTTCCATCTGAGCTCTTGATATTCATGCAAGTGGTTCTCTTTTCTCCAAAGGTCTCTTTAATTTTCCTGTAGGCAGTATCTATCTTACCCCTCGTGAAATAAGCCTCTACATCCTTACATTTGTCCTCTAGCCATCCCTGCTTAGCCATTTTGCACTTCCTGTCGATCTTATTTTTGAGACGTTTGTATTCCTTTTTGCCTGCTACACTTACTGCTTTTTTATATTTTCTTCTTTCATCAATTAAATTCAATATTTCTTCTGTTACCCAAGGATTTCTACTAGCCCTCGTCTTTTTACCTACTTGATCTTCTGCTGCCTTCACTACTTCATCCCTCAGAGCTACCCATTCTTCTTGTACTGTATTTCTTTCCCCCATTCCTGTCAATTGTTCCCTTATGCTCTCTCTGAACCTCTGTACAACCTCTGGTTTAGTCAGTTTATCCAGGTCCCATCTCCTTAAATTCCCACCTTTTGCAATTTCTTCAGGACTTTGGTTACGAGTTTTCAAATAACGCAGTTGCTCAACGCGTTTCTTAGTTATCCCAAACAACGATTGGAAAGCAGCACGACATACAGAGTTGACGACAATTATTGAACAATACAACATGGTACTTGAAGACGTTTGATTCGATGTTGCTAGTCGTTGACCTGAATGTTATCATCAGACAAGCATTTCTTATAGTTTTTTGGTGGCTGAACGAAAAAAAGATCTTTGCTCGTTGCATAGATTTTTAAGGCAACATACTGAAAAAAACATTTGCCAGACACTTGGAAAAGAAACGCCAATATAATAATAAAATTATAATAAGAGCTTATTACAATCAGCAATTTGTGTATACAACCTATCTTCTTGACAAGGCAGTAAAATACAATGATGAGAATGAATTTTTGAAGTTTGTTCAAAGCGCAAACGTTAGATTGTATGAGTACATTCATGTGCGAACAGTTCAGGTCTTTAATTAATAGAATAGAAACTTACTTGTAGGGGTTTCCAGTTTGTTGAGCCTGAACAAGTTTTTCTACCGTGGTTAATACGCTCCTTTTCTGTCACTTTTGAATTTCTAACCATGTTATGTTTAATATTTATTAGGATTTCGAACGTTTTTTTTTTCATTTTTTCGAAGGAACAAAAGGCGTACTTGACGACTTTCACATCCATACAAATTCATGTTTATTTAACAAAAACAAACCTTAACATAGTACACAAGCGTCAATTTGTAATAACGCTACTAGACTACAAATGACGCGCTGGCAAGGACTGTTGCGTCAGCCACAACAAAGGTAGCGGGAACAGTGGGGGGACAAAGTCCAACATCAGTCTGCGGAAACTGGCCATCTCCGAGAGATGACTCGTTTTCAGAATCAATGCTAAGTTTCCTCCCGACTACAATTCCCTGTGGCGATGAGATTTAACTTATTTTCATGAGGACTCGCTGAATCGACCTTCAGAAAACCCGAATACAATAAAAAAGGGTTTTGTGAAGAAATTGGAGATGAACCTTTTTCAGAATGACGTATTCAAATTCAATATGTCTATACGAACCTCAGTTTTTGTGCAACAATGGTTTCTGCAAGTACTTACCACACCCTGAGTATCTAATGATTCTGATAAAATGACATGCTCTGGCAACAATACTTCCAAATCGAAACAATAAAAAAATCTATCAGTACAAAAAGGAATCAACAAATTGAACAACGTAAGACTAAAAAAACTACAGAATCATACCTAAAAGTATTTGCTTTTCCATTCTGATGTGGTCCATCAGTAGTCGGACAACACTGTTGCCTTGACAACGTTTTTCCATCTGAGAAATGTGTTTGTAGAGCTATTCTCCGCCGTTCGTCATTGATGGCGGCTATATTACGGAAGCTGAAGTACAAATGATTATCAATAAATGCAGTTTATCTTATAGTTCAACTTCAGTTACAGGATATGAAATTTGTACACAAAGCTCTGTGGAATGGTGTTGAAATAAAGTTGTTGATTTTATTACTTCTGAAAAGGGCGAGCATAAATTATGTGCACCACTACTGAACACTGATTCTGTGTTACGGAACTGTATTTTCTTTTAATTATAGCCACGTAACTACCATTTAATCCTTTATTGTGCAACTTTTTCATTTTTGTTAAAATGTGACTACAAATATAATAAAAGAATCTGTGACATGCAACGCCTGTTCTTAAATGCTGAATCCTATTGTTCTCATGCTGAAAGTGATAGTGCTGGAACATGCCAATGATGTGCTCTGTTTTACATGTGTCACGGCAAGGAGTCATGATTGGATACTAGCTCCCACTATGGTGAGATCTCTGTAAGATTTTGATCTCGCGGAAAGACGGTACTAAACAAGGAGCCCACAGTTCTATTCGTTTTTGAGTTACATATTGTTATCAATCGTTTAAATTCTCTGCATCAACTGACATTATAAAGACCTAGTACTAACTGTACCGTCTTCCTCCGTCACGTTAGACACTTTGGTGAACACTGAAATAAACATGGTACTTGGGCTGTTATTAAAATGGTTCAAATGGCTCTGAGCACTATGGGACTTAACAAAAATGGTTCAAATGGCTCTGAGCACTATGGGACTCAACTGCTGAGGTCATTAGTCCCCTAGAACTTAGAACTAGTTAAACCTAACTAACCTAAGGACATCACAAACATCCATGCCCGAGGCAGGATTCGAACCTGCGACCGTAGCGGTCTTGCGGTTCCAGACTGCAGCGCCTTTAACCGCACGGCCACTTCGGCCGGCTGGGACTTAACATCTGAGGTCATCAGTCCCCTAGAACTTAGAACTACTTAAACCTAACTAACCTAAGTACAGCACACACATTAATGCCCGAGGCAGAATTCGAACCTGCGACCCTATCAGTCTCTCGGTTGCAAACTGAAGCGCCTAGAACCGCTCGGCCACACTGGCCGGCTGCTGTTATTCACTCATGATACCCGTGTCTTTTGCTTCCACTCACGACATGCTATTTACAGATATTTAATTTATATCAGGTCTGTGCACACACTCTCAACCGTGTCTGCATGTCTTTCACTGTCGCCCCCATAACCATTCTCCCACTTCCCTCGCGCTGGACCATCTGCAACACTCGGACCACCACCTTGGTGTTACTTTAGCACGGTGTCTCGACCTGCCAGTCACGCTCTTGCCACGTGAACATCACAAAAACACAGTAGCAAAACATGCGTTCCTCACGTGACAGTCTGACGATACTTTTCTGAGCGATTCCCTTTTTCACGGTACTTTCGTAACGAACAGATTAAAACAAAGTAGCACTGAGTCCAGGTGCAAGATATGATATAAATTTAAATATAATAATTAATAAAATCTGTATTAATACGAATGAGAGTTGACGTCTGAGCTATGTGAGATGGTCACTTTACAGTCTGGAACCGCGCAACCGCTACGGTCGCAGGTTCGACTCCTGCCTCGGGCATGGATGTGTGTGATGTTCTTAGGTTAGTTAGGTTTAATTAGTTCTAAGTTCTAGGGGACTGATGACCTTAGAAGTTACGTCCCATATTGCTCAGAGCCATTTGAACCAATTTTGGTGACTTTACATAGTCACATGTTACATCGAATAAGGTGACATGATCTCAGTAGATTATGCAAAATATCACGATGATTCTCTACTCTATGTTTGCAAAAGAATTAGTGTAGATGCTTGTGAACGACAGCCATGGTATTTTTTCAACATCACTGAAAATATCAAGAAAATGCTGGCATTAATTCCTTAATTCACTGCGCTACTTATATTCCTTTATTTTTGCTCCACTCATATTTAGAAACTTCTCTCCCAAGTACACGAAATCATGTGAAGTTTTATCTATGCCCTTCACGAAGATTTTGAGAGACCTAATTTAATGTGCAGCAGAGATAGATACACAATTTAGGGGCAAACAAGAGAGCGTTCACCATAGTATCCGGTCGAAGCAGTAGTTCATTCAAAACTGGACATTTTTCCCATAATATTGTTTTTTCTTTTGCCTCTGCTGTCCCACTCGCAAAGAAATCCGGAGCGCTCAGTGTACCCTAGCTGCATGCCGGAAAGAGCTACAATAACATTGAGAGTTTCATGAGTACTTCTCATTCTGCATTTCGCAACAGAATTTAAGGATCACTTTCTCGGAATCCTGTAATTGCCTCCCATTGAGAAAGCTAAGTTTGAAATTTGGCTTAAAGGAGACTATAACCTTGTGCAAAAGCGTGCAGCCCTGCAACGTCACCTCCGATTCGGGTACGCTTCAAACAGCAAGGTGTTTACACCTACGACTTAGCAAAGAGCACCTTACACTCTCTTTATAAGGAAAATGTTGACCAAAGTTATCAGTGCATGTCAGGATATAATAAAAAAGGCTTTGCGTCGTAAATCTTAGAACTATTCTGTCGTGCGCGCATTAAGGCTTCTGCAACATAAAGTGCGTGTTTATTTGTATTTGTTATATCAGTTTGAAGTTATATCGTAACGTTTGGATCTTCGTTCTTAATATTTCTTCAGACAGGAACTTGGTCAGCCCGTTCGGGTACGTCAACTTGCAGATCATGATTCATTATGCAATAGCAAATGCTCGTCTATACGTTGAACAGCTGTTGCACAATATTGTTATTGTTACCTGATGGTCAATTTTCAGGCCAGTTTCATTTTGGGCACCTTATCTTGGAAGAATCTAATTACAACTTTTCTTTATCATGAGAGCCTACTACTTCTATTTTGTCTTGAGGGAGGGAGTACAGACAATCCATTATACTATAAAAGACACACTACACAGTGAATTCGAAATGGCCCTGATTGTTGGAATCCTGTCGCAGGACGATTTTTCTTTGGCAGTGATACTACGAGCAGCCGGTCGGACGTTTACAAAATACTGAGGGAAACTCAACACTAGTTAAACGCGAAATTCTCCAACTAATAACTCGCCCCGTGCCCCAAATTGTTGAAGATATGAATAAAGGATGCATTCGACATGTTTCGCAAAATAATGCCAATTTTAGGAACTGCATTATGCAATACACAGTTGTCACGGTGTGCTTTCTTACAGACGACTGATTTTAGTCTAGGATCAGACCATCATCTGGTCGAAAATTCATCTCAACTATGCATCTGCGTATATATTGCATAAGTTATTAAATGGACAATGTTCTATCATTATTATTAGCTGTATATCGATAGGCCATGAAAATCTCGTAACTCCATCTCTCTGTGAAAATTCATTGTTCCAGTAATCAGTAACTCAATAATCAAAGAGATCTGAAAGTGCATGGTTTTCTCTAATCTGTCAATAACTAGGCTTCTACTGTAGAGTTGCACATGCAGCAAATTTCTGTATCATTTTATATTACTTTTTAAGAAACCGTTTTTGCTTTACCCACAGTAGTTAACGAAATAGAGTTCCGAGGTTTCATTTCCTACCACCAACATGTCTAACACTGTGTCCATTTACACTCATAGTTGTTAATTGTACATTTGCTCTCTGGCCCTATAATTACGCACGTACGTAGCTGAGATTGTTTTTGGACCACTTGATATTCTGATCCTAGACCTCAATCAATCGTCTGTAAGAAAATATACCGTTGGAACTGTGTATTGCATAATGTAGTTCATAACATTAATTAAAACTGTAAAACACCAAAATATTTCTGATGCCAGATCTGTTTTCTGCAGCCATCTACGACCTAGGAGCTTCTACGAATTGCGATTGACATTACAAACTCCCACACAGATAACAGTCCGAATAGCAATGAAAATTAAATCTGAGACATTACATGCTTGAAACTGCATTGTTAGTAATTTCTGGGTCTTCTCCTTTGTAAATTTCGACGGTTTGTATATGTGCGGAAATTGCAGAGCAGTAGCTCGTAAAGAGGTAAGAACATCTGGCAACAGTAAAATGAGCGAAATTTTATTGTAGCCGTCTGCTTTTAACTAATGAGTATATAAAGAGCGAGTAACACAGTTTCATAACTGTGCGTCATGGAATGTCCCTCTCGTAGCATTAATTACATTAAGTTTAATCAGTGTTTAATTACTCTGGTACCGGTACATGAGAGTCCAGGGTTTGTTATTTGAAAACAGAGAGCGTGAATGTTCTCTTTGTGGCTTGCGCAGTTACTGCATCAACCAGGAAATAACAATTAGAGAGCATTATGTTCCCAGTCACAGACTCCATTTGAGAAAAACACAAAGGAATGTATTAAGGGCTCCTGAAAAGTAACAGTGTTTTGAAAACAGAGCTGCTAATTTTACACTCTGACTATGTATTTCTTTATCGCCAACATTCGAAATCAATTTTATAGCAAGATAACAATGAGGAGACAGGACTGTAGAACCAATGAAATCTCTTTCCAGCTCAGCCACATGGGATATGCTACTCTCGCAGAGAAGCCCGAACCCTAATGACAACACACGGCACTGGCAAGTATAAGAAGGAAGTAAGATGAGAGTTTAACGTCTCGTCTGTGATTAGGCCAAGAAAGACGAAGCACAAGCTCATATTGGGGCGATGGAAAAGGATAACGACCCTGTTGTGTCACAGGAATCATACTGTCATCCGTCTCGAACAATTTTTTTTTTCCAGTCGCCATAATCACCTTCATAGGCGTCGGCTTCTTCTCCCATTCTAAACTCTTCACTGTACTGTTTTTTCCATAACAGTCGTCGAATGGCAAATCCGTCATCTACACAGGTGGTATTGCACTATCGACGAAAGCAGACTTCGTCGACTTGATGAGAGATGGTTGAAATTTGAGGAATCTTCATGTAAAATGAAACAAACTAACATGTACGTTAATAAGTTAAATTATTGTTTATGCATAGAATTACTTTTGCTGTTTGAGTCAAAAACCTCTCTCACACATCGAAAACATATTGTAAAGAAAACAAATTATAACACAAAAGGTTAAAATCGCTAATTCTCTTCTTTAGTTTGTAGAAGGAAGAGGTGGTGGGGAGGGGGGTGGGGAGTTGCGGTGGCAACTGGACGTAGCGAAGGTGATACAGATAGGAGGGGTCTGATCGTGGGTTGAAGTGTGAATGTTTTAAGCCGAATGAAGTTATGGAAATTGGAAATTTGTGATAGGGTCTTATGGGACCAAACGACTTACGTCATCGGTCCCTAAGCGTACACCCTACTTAATCTAACTTAAACATACTTACGCTATGGACAACACACACACTCATGCCCGAGATGACAAAAATGCTGTGTCGTGCATGTGTGAAGTTCCGTCTTTATGACGGGAGGCAGTTTCTTTCGAGTTCAACTCCAAATGACGGTTTGGTCCCGAAACAAGTATCGATTTATGATGACGTCCGGATTTTAACAATAGCTTCAGAGCAGACTCTGTGCAGGGTGGGTTCGTTTCAACTTACCACGTGTAGGCACGGTCTCGATGAGTGCTTCATACCACGTTACAATCGTTTGGCGGAACATATTGCTCCATATCATAGGTAAGTTGAGATTTCGCAACATGGTTGCTACGTGGTGCGGCGAAAGAGATCCAAGCAAAGTATTATATACGACTGACTTGGAGCTGCGAAGCACCCCCTTATCCAGTTCGTTCAAGGCTTGGTAGTAGATTGCAACGTATCCTGGTACAACATTAGCAGCGATGAAAGATCTCTTGTTGGTACGGTGCTTGAAACCATCTTCGCACGTCTAAGCATCCAGTAGTAGAAATTATTCATAAAGCTGTTAAAGATAAAAAGCTTAGTATGTAGGAAAACTTACAAATTTACATAAATAAAAAGAGATACCCCACTTTATGAATGACCAATTAGTCAGCTAACCATAATTTTTTAGCATTTTTGACGGTGAATTATAAGTCTAGGGGAGACAGAGGAAGAGATTTCAGTTTACAAATTTGGTTAGTTTATAAATAAAGCGTGTATATATTGGCATGTAAGCGCTTATAGTATATCAGCTTGTAACAGCCAAGCCATTATCCCCAAACCTTACAGGTAACTTATCCCCCCTGTGATCTCATTAATTATACAGCCATTTAACATTTCACTATCTGCTGCATTAATATGAAGCCAGATCATCGTATACCCTTAGGGTTTACAGATACTACAAATTCTGTGCCATCCCCTAGCCATAATACTAATTATGGACCTCGGACGCAGCCCAGCTACATGATTTTCGTTATTGCTATTTGCTTACATGCCCTCATTTACGGTACTTCTTGACAAAATGGTTCAATGGCTCTGAGCACTATGGGACTTAACTTCTGAGGTCATCAGTCCCCGAGAACTTAGAACTACTTAAACCGAACTAACCTAAGGACATCACACACATAGATGCACGAGGCAGGATTCGAACCTGCAACCATAGCGGTAGCGCGGTTACAGACTGTAGCGCCTAGAACCGCTCGGCCACCCCGGCCGGCACTTCTTGACACACAGCATGTATTAGATACATCCTCTACGCACTGGATGACGTATTCACATACACTATGTGATCAAAAGTATCCGGTTCGGTTCGGTTGTTTGAGGAAGGAGACCAAACAGCGAGGTCATCGGTCTCATCGGATTAGGGAAGGAAGTCGGCCGTGCCCTTTCAAAGGAATCATCCCGGCATTTGCCTGGAGCGATTTAGGGAAATCACGGAAAACCTTAATCAGGATGGCTGGATGCGGGATTGAACCGTCGTCCTCCCGAATGCGAGTCTAGTGTGCTAGCCACTGAAAAAGTATCCGGACACCTGACTGAAAATGACTTACAAGTTCGTGGCGCCCTCCATCAGTAATGCTGGGATTCAGTATGGTATTGGCCCACCCATTAACCTTGATGACATCTTCCACTCTCGCAGGCTTACGTTCAAGCAGGTGCTGAAACGTTTGTTGGGTAATGGCAGCCCATTCTTCTCGGAGGGCTGCACTGAGCAGAGGTATCGATGTCAGTCGGTGAGGCCTGACACGATGTCGGCGTTCCAAAACATACCAAACGTGTTCTATAGGATTTAAGTCATGATCGTGCAGGTCAGTCCATTACAGGGATGTTATTGTCGTGTAACCACTCCGCCACAGGCCGTGCATTATGAACAGGCGCTCGATGGTGTTGAAAGATGCAATCGCCATGCCCGAATTGCTCTTCAACAATGGGAAGCAAGAACGTGGTTAAAACATCAATGTAAGCCTGTGCTGTGATAGTGGCACGCAAAACAACAAAGGGTGAAATTGTGGCCTGAGGGACACAGAGTGACCTCCATCGGTTTTCCGCTGTGCTTCTGAGAGTCGTTACCGTGTGTCAGTTGCATCCGAGAGCCGAACATAGTGGCACGTTCCTCATCATCTGTGACTATTTTGTTAGAATTTCTCTCGATTCTGGGTGTACACTTTTTGCAATGGCAGGCTGTGAAATCCACCTCCTACTGCGCGAATTTAGGCCGAATTTGTTCGGACATTTCGGGATCAGCCACTCCGTTCGATAGCTGGAAAGAGTGAGCACGAGCCGTATGCCACGTGAGGGTTGCGACTGAAACCGCTACTGATTTGGCCTCTCGGTTGGTGTTGAATCATTGCCGCAAGGTTGTAACTTCCCCGGAGAATTTATAAAAAAAGAGAATAGTTTAATGTTAATGGGAATAGAACCTAGTGTAACCTCCCACCAAATAAAATAATTTATTGACAATGACAATTAAATGAGAAATAGCAATCTGACCCAAATGTAAACTCCCCACAAAAATGAAAGTCAATTCAATAAAAAATGAAATCTCAGTGACAATGAAAACGCAAATAGACCGAAATGTCGATCTTAGGCCCTAATTAAACTCAAATTCTTACCTCAGTAAAACTGCATCTGCTCTTATTTTCGCCATAGCTTGGAGGAAATGCATCGCAAAAATTCTTTGAACTTAAGTAAATTTTTTCTTTAAGGAAATGCATGGGAAATTTTCTTTCAATAAAATGTTTGTTTTGTTAAAAATGCTTGGTTTGAAAACAAAATTATTATTGGGGCTATTCTTGAACAAATTAATTACACCTAAGATGCATTACATTATCAGATGAGCGCAATGCTGCTTCATTACCTTATTTAATAAATATACCTCGTCCTGAATCTTGACCAGAGGCCCATGTCGACCCCCGCCGACTCCTCACACACAACTGCAACTATCTCGCGCGCGCTACTACACGCAACTATGTCATCACGCATGCGCTACTACTCTCGAACTGCCTCGCAACTGAACTGAACTCTCGCGCGGTCAAGCGCAGACTAGCAACGATAAATAACTCTCTGGTCAGAGATTCTGTCATGGCTCGCCATCGCTGCTACAGAACATACGTGTTTCATAACCCTCCACTGGGGGGGCAAATATTTGGCAGCGATGGTGAATCATTTGGACTTGCCATGAGCAACAAATTTTTTTTTGACTAATTAACTTTACAATTACAGCATATATACAAATATAGAACATGAAGGAAATATGGTGCACATGCATCAAGTACAAGACATATTAGACAATGACAAAATGTGAGTACAAAACATATTAGCAAATCAGAAAAATGTATATACAAATTATTTGATAGATAACAAAAGTGCACACGCACTGAAAAACTCTTTAGCATTTTCAGAACAAATAAACAGAATGGCAAAAATCATGTTGACAAGTGACATGAGTGCACATGCACTGCAGTTCAGAACATATCAGCAAATGAGGAAATGTATATACAATGAGTACAAATGCCATAAGTGCATACGCACTGAAGTATTGAACATATCAGTAAATCACAAAATGTATACAGAATGAGTACAAATCATATTGAAAAATGAGAAAAGTGCACAGGCACTGAAGTTCAGTAGAAAACATATTAACACATGACATAAGTGCACATCAAATATAGGTCATGAATATAAATAATGTTAGCAAAAAAATGATTTTCATTATGTTACAAGAATTAGGATAGGAAAGGGAAGGATTGCATCATGGTTGTAGCACTTTAGGTTGCACGCAGCTGCACTGAAAGTCCATATCTTTCCACAGAAGTACAACACCAAGGGAGACAATCTGAAGTTCTTTTCCCATAAGTGTTTATCAGCGTAGCCAAGACACTGAAATGTCGTAGTAATATTCCCTGTTATCATTTTTGGCAGTACATCAGGTACACCAAACAGTGGGACCATAATAACGTCTCCATCGCTCACGGTGGTGGACAGCATGTCGTGTCAACACCACACTCTTACAAGGCACACCAACGTATAATCAGTGCAAAAACCAAATATAGTGCTCCATGATCAGGAGGATGTACAGGACAAATGGATATTGCAGTAATTCAGGGTAGTTAGCTCAGAAGGTGAAGGACATTAAGTCACATACTAGTCTTCATTAGTAATTACATTAGTAGTTTGCGGCATTCATAGCCCAGTTATTGAACATTTCTGTACCATGTATTTAGTATTACAGAATAATGTTCATAAAATTAACTGAATATAGCAATTATTGGCATCATGGGTAATCGTATTACAATAAACAGTGGCAATCCTCGGCCAGTTACAAAGCATATTTAGTATGACAGAATAATGTTCATCAGAAGTCATCATTGAAAAGGAGAGTCAATTATTGGCATAGCATTAACACAATTCATTTAGTTATACTTATTATTGGCACTCAGTGGCCAGCAAGTATTGAATAGTACAACGTTTTTAATTATTGGCAGTCATTGGCCTGTTACAAAACATCAAAAGTCATCATTGAAAACAGGAGCTAATGAATGGCATAGTATTAACATAATTCATTTAGTTAAACTAATTATTGGCACTCAGTGGCCAGCTACAAAACATCAAAAGTCATCATTGAAAACAGGAGCTAATGAATGGTATAGTATTAACATAATTCATTTAGTTACACTAATTATTGGCACTCAGTGACCAGTTATAAAACATCAAAAGTCATCATTGAGAACAGGAGCTAATGAATGGTATAGTATTAACATAATTCATTTAGTTACACTAATTAGTGGCACTCAGTGGCCAGTTACAAAACATCAAAAGTCATCATTGAGAACAGGAGCTAATGAATGGTATAGTATTAACATAAATCATTTAGTTACACTAATTATTGGCACTCAGTGGCCAACAAGTATTGAATAGTACAAAACCTTGTTCATTATTCAGTATTATTCAGAACTCTGTTAAATGGGTAGCATTATTTGGAACTGGTGATACACACTCTTTTTTTTTTTGTTAGCAATTCATTGCGTTGGGTAATCATAAGGGAAAGCAAGGAGAGAAAAAGAAAAAAATTTGCTTCTGGGTTGTTCCTGTAAATGAAGAATGTGTAACGTCATTCGTCATGAGTCAGCTGTAGCAAGGTTATGAAACAAGGAAGTATATGTGATCACATTTATAAATGATAGACACAACTGGGTAAAAAAAATGCAAGTACTAGTACAGGTTTAATAAGTAACAGGTTTAGTAAGTATCATGAAAGGCTTCGCCTGGAAAATAGACAAAATGGATTATTGAGCTGAAAGAAGAAACGCATACTATGCTGAAAAGTAGTGAACCTCGAATTAACAGGTAGTGAAATGTGTATAAAAATGTGTTCCATAGCTGTCCTTTCCAAAACCTTCCGTCATCCTACTATGCAATATAACACCTGCTGTCAAAGCAAACTGCAACAAATACTTAAATAACTACATACCATAAATACATAACTTCAACAATATCCTCATCTGTAAAGAAAAAAAAATCATTATCCATCACGTCATTATCATAACTCCATCATTATCATCACCTGTAAAGAAAAACTTCATTATCCATATTATCATATTCTTCATCATTATTCATCATCACTCATTATCATCTGCAAAAAATCACTTCATTACTCATTACACAACTATTCTTTATCTCTAGCATATTTCATCACTAAAACTAAGATGTGTAGTTCTGTCTGACAGCCTGCATCAATCGCCTTGTATTCTGAAAGAAAAAATTAGTTAAGACTGCTATTCTACAATGTGTATAGTATATTGTTGTTAATCCTTGTTAATTCTGATCCATTTACTCTTCCTCATAAGGTTTTTGTATCTTCTTTCGTCTATTCCGTAGTTGACATTCCCATTTCTGTTTAATTTATTTCCTTTACGCATCATTTCTTTCTGAAATTGATGAACAAAGATTAATGTCTTGCATTTAAATCATATACCCACTAAATAATGACTGGTTTATGGTGACATAATTAAGCATACAGCATAACATGACAGAAAAGGTAATATATCAAAAGCATAGACAGTGTTCAAAGGCAAAAATGTACAGAGAATATCACAATGCAGCAACAAAAAATGTAAAAATAGTCACGATGTTGAGATATCATAAAGCAAAAAATGTCAAAGTCAACTGGTGTTTGCTATGTCTTAGCTATTTCATAACGTATACAAACAAAACAGGAAAACAATCATACACACAAAAAAAAATGGAAAATGTGCACGGTCTGATGTGTAACGACAAGAAAAGCGACCTGCTAACCTTACCTTGCCGGGCACTTGCCAAGAAAAAAATACGATAATCATCAGTAAGTAGTCATGTCAATATAATTGCATATAAAAATTAGTAAATGGCATCATAGTATGCTAAATCACAAAAGGTCTTCATTCAATAAAGGGTTTAATATTGGATAAGTGTTGGTTTCCTTTCGATTTTCTGGTTCTCAAAGTTTCGACGTGTACAACATTGGGGTGAGGAATGCTGCGAATCCGATATGGACCTGCGTATAGAAGTTCAAATTTACTGCACTTACCTTTTATTCTGCTGGATAATTAGTGTGTACGTACTAATATCTTCTGTCCCACGTGAAAGTCTCGACGTGTACAAACCTGTTTTTGCTGTCTTCCCCGGCGCTCTGCGGCACGTTTGATGTTGTTTAGCGCAATGTTAATTATTTCATGGTGTCGTAATCGACGAGATGCAGGAAATGTTACTAATTCTTTAATTTTGTTAGGTGGTTCAGCATTTTTCAGTATAACAGACGGAGATAGCATAGTGGATTCATTTGGTATGGAATTAATTACATCTTGGAATGATAATATGTGTGTGTCCCAGTCAATATGTCTTTTGTGGCAGTATATTCTACACAGTTTACCAATTTCTTTCATTAATCGTTCACAGGGGTTCGAAGAAGCATGGTACTTGGATATATAGATCGGAGAAATGTTTCTAGTTCGTAACATACGTGTCCATATAGCAGAACGAAATTGTGATCCATTGTCAGAAATTACTTTCATCACATGCCCTACATGAAATAGAAAATGTTTTACAAATGCTTTCGAAATAGTTTTAGCAGTAGCTTTGCGTAACGGAGTGAAAGTAACAAATTTTGAAGTGAGTTCAACAGCGACAAAGATGTAGCAAAAACCTCTGTTAGTTCTCGGAATCGGACCAAAAATGTCTACAGCGGCGATGTGTCTCAATTTAACAGGTACAATGGGATATAATGGAGGAATATGTGAAGTTGTGTCTGACTTAGCTTTCTGGCAGATTTTACATGAGGCTAAAACTCGTCGTATACGTTTCTCCATGTTGGTAAAATAACAGTTCTGTCTCAGTATAAGAAAACATTTTCATGCTCCGTAATGTGCGTAACTTAAATGAGTGTACCAGATTAATTTGTTAACCAGTTCGTCAGGAATGCATAATAACCAATTGTTGCTGTCAGGATGAGAGCGGCGAAACAGAATGTCATTGCGTACAGTGTAATGGTTTCTAATCGTAACATTATTCTTATTTTGCCTAAGGTGTTTAATTTCTTTCCACACATTGTCTTTACTTTGCTCTTTTGCTATGTCCTGTAATGACGACGAAATAAAATTTTCAAATGCAACTTGCTGAATGTACATAACACTGAAATTGCTTTGCAGAAGTTGGTTGCGACGTCTTGCTGATTGTTGCTGAGAGAACGGGATAGTGCGTCTGCTACAACATTTTGTGTGCCGGGAATGTGAACTATTGTAAAATTAAATTCCTGTAAATAAAGTTTCCATCTGCTTAATCTGTCGTGAGTGAATTTAGCCGAAAGTAAGAATTGTATAGCTCTATGGTCTGTGTAAACAGTGGTGTGTCTGCCATAAAGAAAATGCCTGAATCTCGTAAAAGCCCATACAACACATAATGTTTCTAGTTCTGTAACGGAATAATTTCGTTCAGCAGGTGACAAAATGCGACTTGCAAATGCGATGTTTTTGATTACTGTAGAGCCATCTTCTTCAATTTCCTGAAAAATGTGTACGTATAAAGCGGTGTTGGAACTGTCGGTGGCAATGGAAAAATTTCTGGTAAGATCTGGGTGCGATAAAAGTGGAGCATTCAACAAAGCATGTTTCAGGTTCACGAATTCAGAGTGTGCTTTCTTATCCCAGAACCAAATAGCATTTTTACCTGTTAATTGGCATAATCTAGGTGTGTCTAAAGCAGAGTGATGAATAAATTTACGAAAAACGTTAATTATGCCTAAAAAACTGCGTAATTGTTTCTTTGTCGTAGGAACAGTAATGTCACGTAGAGCTTGAAGTTTTTCCGGATCTGGCGCAATGCCTTCTGCTGAAATTACGTGTCCAAGAAATTTTATGGAAGTTTTGCCAAAGTGCGATTTACTGAGATTAACTGTGAGTCCTTGTGCATGAAACATTTGTAACAGTCGTTCAAGAATCTTATTGTGTTCAGACCAGTTAGCTTCTGCGATAAGAATGTCGTCTACGTACGTCGTAATTCTGTCCTTAAGTTCTGTCGGAAGTATTGTGTTCAAACCGCGAATAAAAGCTGCAGAAGAAATAGTTAATCCGAACGGTAATTTACAAAATTGATAAAAGTCACCAAAACAGAGAAAAGCTGTATACTTTCTGCAATTCGGATGAAGCTGAATTTGGCAAAATCCCGATTTCAAATCTAATGTAGAATAAATAGCAGTACCGTGAAATTTCTGTAGAAGATCCTCTAATGTCTGTGGTCGATCTGTTTCATTAATAATTATGTCATTAATGTGACGTGAATCAAGTACGAGGCAAAGTGAGCCATCTTTTTTCTTAACAATATGTAGCGGGTTTATGTACGGACTAACTGCTGGTTCTATAATTCCTTGGTCAAGCATAGCTTGCAATTCTTTCTTAACTTGTTCTCTATGAATATATGGAAAGGGATAATGCTTGGCTTTAAATGTGTCGTGCTGTTTGACTTGAAATTCATACATAAAACCGGACATAGTACCAGGAATGTTGTCGAAAACTGGAGCTTGCTGTAAAAGAATTTTGTATAGTTGCGTGCGTTCGTCGTCTGTATTTGCACTGCTTTGTTTAACTTTATCAGAAATCATTTGCATTACGTCGTAGTCAGCTTCGTCTGGAGTGTTATAGTTATGTACGTACGTATCTGTGAACAATGTGGAATTGCAGTTTATGTTACGTGTTACGGAAATGACCTCTGTGCGATTAATTGTTTGTTCTTCCGCAGATAAAGAATGCTGAAATTCTAAAGCCAATTGCACATTTTCATCCTTCAACATTAAATAGGAATTTTGAAAATCAACCACTGCGTCGTGTTGTACGAGAAAATTAGTTCCTAAAATAACGTCTGTTGTCAATAAAGGAACAATCCAAAAATTTGAGTGAAAAGTATGACCTGCAATACAAAATGATAAATGTGTCTGTAATTTAACGTCTACTCCTTTACTCGATACTGCTCCTTTTACTTTCGTTTTGCCTAAAGGTAATGTAGGATATGTATTCTCTTTGTTACACTCGTTAAAAGTTTCTTCATTTATTACTGACATAGGTGATCCAGAATCGATTACCGCTGAAAATTTCGATGAACCAATTTTAATTTCGATGACAGGATGTGAAATAATTTTTTTAACAACTGGTCTTTCCTGCACGAGAGTGTCTCTGATGACGTCAAAAGTAATTACATTTTCGTGAATAACATTCTGCGTGTCTAAAGTAGTGCTTGTGTTACTGGAAGATGCGACCTGTACAGTATCTAGTCAAATCCTATCTGACGTGTTATTATTTTCTGGAGGATGTTGCGGCATCTCTACTATTTGAACTGTTCTATTATTTCTTCCAGACGTGTTACACTCTGGATGATACCTACTGTCGGGTTCATTCATGAGAATATGCTCTTGTGGATAATTTTGCGAAGTATTGTGTTTTCTGCACGTAATTATTTCCTTGCCGGCATGCGTTACTATTTGTTGCAGTTGGGACTATACGTCCACGCGGCGAAACATTAAAGTTTGGTTGACCTTGTGCATTACATTGTTGGTTAGGTATTCTAACCGGTTGACTTTCATGCTGTTGTGGTGGAAAATGCTACTACACGCAACTATGTCATCACGCATGCGCTACTACTCTCGAACTGCCTCGCAACTGAACTGAACTCTCGCGCGGTCAGGCGCAGACTAGCAACGATAAATAACTCTCTGGTCAGAGATTCTGTCATGGCTCGCCATCGCTGCTACAGAACATACGTGTTTGAAGGTGAAGCTCTGAAGAGGTCGATGTTTGTGATGGCCGTATAGATCTCTCTCTTGCCCTGCAAGACAGATGGCGGTGGCCATCGAGGAAGTGGAATTGTGACAACAGGAGGGCGGGGAGGGTGCCTGTTGAGCTTGTGGTAGTTTCGACACCGGTGTTGTGTGTGAGTTCCACTCCTGTGAGTGAACCGGCTACGACGATACAGGGCGGCCGTCAATGAAACGGCCAGCGTAGGTGTCTGCCTGCAAAGTTTGATTTCGCAGGTTCTCGGGAGAGGGGAGTGCTTGTCTGGCTGCAGGGCAAGCCGGGCGCCGGGCGTGTAGGTTGTCTAAACCACTGCACGCCACCCAAATGCGGAGACGACCCTCGTATACAATCGTAGCCCTACAAACATTTACGAGCAAGGAAGAGGAAAGAAGAGGGTATATGCTTCATCAAATCTACTAATGGATGACATACCTTCAGAGAGAAGTAACTATATCACTGTTTTGTAAAATGTTTATTACAGCAGTTACATAATAACAAATTTTGAGCATATTTAATGTTCATCTTCAGATACAAAAATAAAATTAAATAAAACCTTAATAATAGACCGTTGACACACATTGAAATTAATTAAACTTAAAAATAAAGTCTTAAAATTTTACCTGAATAAGCAAATAATAGAGCGTGACATAGAGGGTGATTCATCTATCTTTATCTATGGGTTTTATGCAACCTGTAAAGCCTTCCAATACCAAGTACAATATTTTTATTATCTCTCGCTTACTATCTACGAACTATTAGTCCTACACAAAACACGAACAGGAGCTTCCTCTAGAAAAATTAATATACTTGAATTTTTGTTCTGGGATACATTTTCACTGGAGACCGTAACTTTCGAATTATTCAAGAAAACCTATTAAAGTGACAATGAAATGCGTTTTTCTTGAATAACTCGAAAATCGTGGCCTCCAGCGAAAATGTACTCTAGCACAAAATTTAGATACAGTTGTTGTTGATGTTGTTGTTGTTGTGGTCTTCAGTCCAGAGACTGGTTTGATGCAGCTCTCCATGCTACTCTATCCTGTGCAAGCTTCTTCATCTCCCAGTACCTATTGCAACCTACATTCTTCTGAATCTGCTTAGTGTATTCATCTCTTCGCCTCCCTCTACGATTTTTACCCTCCACGCTGCCCTCCAATACTAAATTGGTGATCCCTTGATGCCTCAGAACATGTCCTACCAACCGATCCCTTCTTCTAGTTAAGTTGTGCCACAAACTCCTCTTCTCCCCAATTCTGTTCAATACCTCCTCATTAGTTATGTGATCTACCCATCTAATCTTCAGCATTCTTCTGTAGCACCACATTTCGAAAGCTTATATTCTCTTCTTGTCCAGACTATTTATCGTCCAGTTTCACTTCCATACATGGCTACACTCCATACAAATACTTTCAGAAACGACTTCCTAACACTTAAATCTATACTCGATGTTAACAAATTTCTCTTCTTGAGAAACGCTTTCCCTGCCATTGCCAGTCTACGTTTTATGTCCTCTCTACTTCGACCATCACTGCTCCCCAAATAGCAAAACTCATATACTACTTTAAGCGTCTCATTTCCTAATCTAATTCCCGCAGCATCACCCGATTTAATTCGACTACATACCATTATCCTCGTTTTGCTTTTGTTGATGTTCATCTTATATCATCCTTTCAAGACACTGTCCATTCCGTTCAACTGCTCTTCCAGGTCCTTTGCCGTCTCTGGCAGAATTACAATGTTATCGGCGAACCTCAAAGTTCTTTTTTCTTCTACATGGATTTTAATTCCTACTCCGAATTTTTCTTTAATTTCCTTTACTGCTTGCTCAATATACAGATTGAATAACATCGGGGATAGGCCACAACCCTGTCTCACTTCCTTCCCAACCACTGGTTCCCTTTCATGCCCCACGGCATGTCAGTGTCATGCTCTTATAACTGCCATATGGTTTCTGTACAAACTGTAAATAGCCTTTCGTTCCCCGTATTTTACCCCTGCCACCTTCATAATTTGAAAGAGAGTATTCTAGTTAACATTGTCAAAAGCTAGAAACGTAGGTTTGCCTTTCCTTACTCTATTTTGTAAGGTAAGTCGTAGGGTACGTATTGCCTCAAGTGTTGCAACATTTCTACGGAATCCAAAATGATCTTCCCAAAGGTCGGCTTCTACCAGTTCTTCCATTCGTCTGCAATGAATTCGTGTTAGTATGTTGTAGCCGTGGCCTATTAAACTGATAGTTCAGTAATTTTCACAACACTTGCTTTCTCTGGGATTGGAATTATTATATTCTTCTTGAAGTCTGAGGGTATTTCCCCTGTCTCATACATCTTGCTCACTAGATGGTAGAGTTTTGTCAGGGCTGGCTCTCCCAAGGCTATCAGTAGTTCTAATGGAATGTTGTCTACTCCCGGGGCCTTGCTTCCACTTAGGTTGTTCAGTGCTCTGTCAAACACTTCACGCAGTATAAAATCTCCCATTTCATCTTCATCTACATCGTCTTCTATTTCCATAATATTATCCTCTAGTACATCGCCCTTGTATAGACCTTCTATATACTCCCTCCACCTCTCTTCTTTCTCTTCTTTGCTTAGAACTGGGTTTCCATCTGAGCTCTTCGTATTCATACAAGTGGTTCTTTTTTCTCCAAAGGTCTCTTTAATTTTCCTGTAGGCAGTATCTATCTTAGCCCTTGTGATTTATGCCTCTACATCCTTACATTTGTCCTCTAGGCATATCCTGATTAGCCATTTTGCACTTCCTGTCGATCTCCTTTTCGAGATGTTTGTATTCCTTGATGCCTGCTTCATTTACTGCATTTTTATATTTTCTCTTTTCATCAATTAAATTCAATATATCTTCTGTTGCCCAAGGATTTCTACTAGCCCTTGTCTTTTTACCTACCTGATCCTCTGCAGCCTTTACTATTTCATCCCTCAAAGCTACCCGTTCTTCTTCTGCTTTATTTCTTTCCCCCATTCCTGTCAATCGTTCACTAATGCTCTCTCTGGAACGCTCTATAACCTTTGGTTCTGTCAGTTTATCTAGGTCCCATCTCCTTAAAATCCTACCTTTTTGCAATTTCTTCAGTTTTAATCTACGGTTCATAGCCAATAGATTGTGGTCAGAATCCACATCTCCCCTGGAAATGTCTTACAGTTTAAAACCTGGTTCCTAAATCTCTGTCTTACCATTATATAATCAATCTGAAGCCTTCCAGTATCTCCAGGCCTCTTACATGTATACAACCTTCTTTCATGAGTCTTGAACCAAGTGTTCGCTATGATTATGTTATGTTCGGTGCATACTTCTACCAGGTGGCTTCCTCTTTGGTTTCTTACCCCCATTCCATATTCACCTACTACATTTTCTTCTCTTTCTTTTGCTGTTATCGTATTCCAGCCACCCATGACTATTAAATTTTCGCCTCCCTTCATATCTGAATAATTTCTTTTATCTCATCATAGATTTCATCAATCTCTCCGTCATCTGTGGAGCTAGTTGGCATATAAACTTGTACTACTATGGTAGGCGTCGGCTTCGTGTCTATCTTGGCCACAATAATGCGTTCACTGTGATGTTTGTAGTAGTTTACCAGCACTCCTATTTTTTATTCATTATTAAATCTACTACTGCATTACCCCTATTTGGTTGCGTATTTATAACCATGTACTCACTTGAACAGAAGTCTTGTACCTCCTGCCAGCGAACTTCACTAATTCCCACTATATCTAACATTAACCTATCCATTTCCCTTTTTAAATTTTGTAACCTGCCTGCCCGATTAAGGGATCTGACATTCCACGCTACGATTCGTAGAACGCCAGTTTTCTTTCTCCTGATGACGACGTCCTCCTGAGTAGTCCCCGCCCGGAGATCCGATTGGGGGACTATTTTACCTCCGGAATATTTTACCCAAGAGGACGCCATCATCATTTAACCATACAGTAAAGCTGCATGCCATCGGCAAAAATTATCGCTGTAATTTCCACTTGCTTTCAGTCGTCCACAGTACCAGCACAGCAAGACCGTTTTGGTTAGTGTTACAAGGCCAGATCAGTCAATCATCCAAACTGTTGCCCCTGCAAGTTCTGAAAAGGCTACTGCCCCTCTTCAGGAACCACACGTTTGTCTGGACTCTCAACAGATATTCCTCCGTTGTACTTGCGCCTACGGTATGATCGCTGAGGCACGCAAGACTCCCCACCAACAGCAAGGTCCTTGGTTCATGGAGAGAGGGGGGTTGGTTGCATTTATTATCGAGTTATAATCCCAGAAATTTGACTTCTATCTGCATGTCTTCATATGTTATACACATGCTGGAAGTACGTAAACTTCTTACAGGCTCTAAATTGCATATAGTGGGTGTTTTCAGTGTTTAACGACACTGAATTAGCTTTAAACCTTTTATTAATGTAAGTGAAATTTGATTAGCAGCTATTTCTTCCAGAGATTAAAGTTTCCTGAAGGTGCTCTATTTGTACTTACTAATAATTGTGTTGCATAATGTTATAAGTGCTGCCATGTCCAAAATTTATTACTGTATATATTCTTGAAACGAACAGTTTGCGACAAATGTGGAAACTCCTGTTTTCTCAACGTTTTCTGTACAGAACTAAGGAGCCAACTTAAATCTTGTAACATTTAACATATGTCTATCAGTGGTCACCAGAGAGGCAGATTACACAAGTAAGCAACTCAGTAAGACTACCCCGAAGCCATTGGATATTCTGATTCAATAAAGATAAGTGATTTTGTGCACTAGCTGAATTACAACTGGATGGATCTAATTTTTGTGTCAGTTTCTGAACATTTCCTTTTTCAGTTACGAGCTGTTTGCACGAAAGTTGTGTATTAAAATTTGCTTTCAGGCAGTCGGTTTTGTCAATGTGAATGTGATTTTCAACCTGTCTGTGAACACCTTTTGTTTCTTCTCTCCTTACCTTAAAAACTGCTAGTCTATCATTTGTAACCACTGGGACTTACTACATGTGGTAGTGCCCTCCCTTAAGATATTTGTTGTTATCTCTGACATTTTTACCTTCCCTTTCCTGTTAAGATTAAGGCCATACCCAGTATAGTCCCAGCTACTAATAGAGTCAGCAGGAGCCACACTTGTATGAGACTCTCTAGATGAGCTCTCCCAACAGAAGAGTTTAAATGAGGGTGGTCATGGCACCTCAGAACAATTACTAGGCCAAAACCAGTATGTTTCGTTCCTCAAGCTGTCTTTGTCTTTGTCTATGCTGCTGCCTGCTCCACCCACTATTAACTCGGCGTCTTCCTTTTTGAAATCTTTGCAAAGTGGCCATCCTCTGTCACCTGACCCAGACTTACACTAGGTTTAAAAAAACTCGTGACCTGGTAACCTGACCCTAGTTCATCCTGCAACAGTTGGCCAAACCTTCTACAACATGAACTACCTAACAACAAAACATTCTTTTTTTTACAATTTTTTTTGATTGCTTACTTCTCAAACACTTTTTGGAAGTTTGTTGTATCCTGTCTACTCCTACATCTACTTGTGCCTCATTAGTTTCCAAATCTGACAACAGATTAAACTTGTTTCCCACATTAAGAACAAAATTGTCTGAGAAATTCGTATTCTTCTTTAACCTGTTTTCTCTTCCGACCTCTCTTCCCCACCTTCTCCCTTAATCTATCCAGATCTTGTTTTGCTTTATCTAGTTCCGCCTGAAGGATAGCAATCTTCTCCTCCTCTTCCACTACCTTACTGTCTCTAGAGCAAATCCTACAAAACCAAGGAGTCTTCCCATGCCACTAGTCACCCGCATGAAAGAAACGGCAACTCCTCCCACACCACACACCGGAACTAACAGTCCTATGGCAAGTCATACAATTCTCACTCATGGCAAACTAAATTAAACAAGGCTAACTTCTTATACTTCCCAGTTAATACAGTAAATTTCTTAGAAAATTTGGGCCTAAAGTCTGGATACTAGTTCAAAATTTTCGAAGAAATAAAAATGATTAAATATGTATTACTTACATGACGAAACGTAACTAAACAACGAAATGAGCCTACACTGTATGAACTTTTCACTTACTTTCGAACTTTTTCTTTTTGGTTACATACTAGAGAGTCAAATGGATAACATGTAAGAATACACTGACAACATAAACTGTACTTCATTGAAAGAATCAAGTGACTTACAGTCTACGATAACGTAAACAAAACCGAGGCCAAAATTCGCACCTATGAAATATTTTCTTTTTCTGAAAAGTACGCAAATAAAAGTGAGACCTTCAATTGACTGCTTACAGCAGATAATGACATTCTTATTTGTCATAGAATATTGCTTAAATTAGTTGTTATTACGCAATTAAACGCTTACCTTTACGAGAGCTCTGAATATACACGATTCGTCAACGTTAGAGCCATAAAATAAATATATTTTTCATTACATTCGCCTACCGTAGAATCGAAATTTTAATCGCTTGCCTAGAAGTCGTAACAATATAGTACACGTCAGATGTTACCGATAGTGCAGTTAATAATATCACTAATAATATCACTAATTATTATAGTTATAATCACTAACTTCTGACGTCGATCGTCTTTGGTTTGTGATGGCACTAGTGTATAGTGTGTGAACGCTATCTTTCAAAAGTTTCTCTGAATTGCTTTGCGCAGCGCTTACGTGTTGCAGTTTTTCTTTGAAAATGGCAGGGTGTGCTTCTGCCGAAATATCGGCGATTTCTCGACGTCACGTGCCTGCATTCCCGTAAGTTATTTGAATAGCTATCAAAAAGTTTTGGTGAGAGGCTTTTGTACCTCTGCGTTATCTCAATTCCATGAAATCTGTCTTCCTTTTTTCGTTGTATAGGCCTGTGTTAGAAGAAATACGTTGAACGGGTGAATTAGGAGGTTGTTCAGGGATATTTTCCGAGTTCTTTGGTATAAGGTGCTCGTGTCTCCCAGTGGTTCGTTACACGGCAATTGCATTTCGTTTGATTTCGTAGCCGTATCTGTACGGCACTGAAAATACCTGCGCACAATAGTGCAAATGTCAACATTACGCGCTGTGTGTCTTGTCTGAAAGCAAGCTTGCCCTTTCGTTCAGGGTACTTGCTGTTGACATTTTTCATGACCACTTTACTCATCTCCCTCAAGTTTGCACACAGTACTGCTCGTTTCTGTCGCGAGTTTGTTTTCCTAGCAGTTATTGGTTGGACGTAAACAGTGAAACAAAGCAATATGGATGCATTCACTGATAGTTTGTCGATATGTGCCTTCCGCACGGGTACACCCAGTACAATAGAAGAGCACTATGACAATGCTAAGATGAGCTGTCCCCGCGGCGACGGCGACCACATCGCGGTATTTTTACATCTGAGTGCTGTTGCTTTACTGTTTTTTAATGCACATTTTAGTAATTAAATATTACGGGCACTCCCATTGCTGTTTTCACCGAAACAGAGATAATTAGGGTAACAGAACGAATAAATCATAAATTCTTAATCTGTACCTAGACACTGGTGAGCAGAGGTCCTTCCCATCAGAATAGTTAAAAAATGTCCCTGAACAATCTCAAAGGTTTTGTCGGTTAAGTTCGGGTTCCAATGTGTACCGAAAACACTAATTTTGTTGTTGAAAACTTCGTCTTGCTGATTCCTTCAGATACTGCGATATGAGGAACTGGTTCAAATGGCTCTGAGCATTATGGGACTTACCATCTAACGTCATCAGTCCCCTAAAACTTAGAACTACTTAACCTAACTAACCAAAGGACAGCACACACATCCATACCCGAGGCAGAATTCGAACCTGCGACCGTAGTGAATGAGGAACCACACTGACAGAAAATAAAATCGCAGCCCAAAAAGAATTAATGTACAGTAATGAAATTTCGGGAATACATTTGTTTAGGTAATCTATTTAAGTCATTAACACTGCAAGATCATAGTTCAATGTAAGTGCGAGATAAGACCGCAAACGTGAAGTGCTGCGACATTAATAACCAGTGTAACAGCCAGAATGCTGAATTGTTGTACAGGTGCCGGGTATCAGTTTGTTGGATGGAGTTCCACGCCCGTTGCACTTGATTGACCAGTACAGGGATGATTAATGTTGGTTGGAGATGACGCTGCAGTTTTCATCCGATGAGGCCTCATATGTGTTTGATTGGTCTGGTGATCGAGCAGGCCAAGGAAACATGTCGACCCTCTGTCGAGTATGTTGGGTTACAACAGCGGTACATGGGCGAGCGTTATCCTGTTGGAAAACACCCCCTGGAATGTTTTTCATCAATGGCAGCACTACAAATCGAATCATCAGATTGACGAACAAATTTGCAGTCAAGGTGCACGGGATAACCCCGAAACAGCTCCTTTGTCGTTCGAGTTTGCACCACAAACCATAACCCCAGGTGTCTAGCACACAGAGAGGTTTGTTGCAGATCCTCAACTAACCTGCTTCCAACCAACACACGACCATCACTGACACTGAAGTAGAACCAGCTTTCATCGGAAATCACAACAGACCTCCACCCTGACCTCAAATAATTTCTCACTTGACACCACGGAAGTCGCAAATGGCGGTGGTTTGGGGCCAGTGGAATACACGCTACAGGGCGTCTGGTTCGGAGCTGTCCTTGAAGTAGCCGATTTGCAACATTTCGTTGTGCCGCTATGGTTCCTACTGATGCTCAGATTGCCGGTGCAGACGCAGTACAATGCAGATATACACCGGACACGATGGTCTTACCTCTCGGTAATTCCACATGATCGTCCGGAGCCCGGTCATCTTGCGACCGTACATTCTCTTGATCACCGCTGCCATCAATCAAGTACAGTGGCTACATTCTTGCCAAGTCTTTCTACAGTGTCACAGAATTAACATCCACCTTCTAGTAGCCCAGTTACACGACCCTGTTCAAACTCATTGAGTTGTTGATAATGGTGTCTTTGTCACCTTAAAGGCATTCTTGACTAACATCAACTCATCACGTCCAGTCTCAAAGACAATTAACCCTCACGCGTTACAGTGAGTATTTAAAGCGAACCTGATTTGGATCCTCACAGTAGCGATATTGGCGCCACTCTCAAGCGACTGGAGCGAAACTGGAATAGACATCATCTTCCAGATGTGAAAACAAGCCTACCATCAAACGTTGACGTCGCACGACTCCTTCTTGGTGTTACGATCTTTTCCCCGTCAGTGTGTTACAGACACTGTACTAATTTTAACCCTCTCACGACAATTACATCTCGTTCAGGTGCTTCTGTATCCATAACAATGTTAAGCAAGTGCGAGAGTAATTAAAGCTACTTGGAGAACAGACGTATGCATAATAAAGTCTGGAAAGTGCGAGAGAGGTACTGGTAAAAAGTAAAGTTGTGAGGACGGATAGCTCAATCAGCGTTTTTATTCCTGTTTCTTAAAACAGGAGTTACACTGTTTTAGAAGATGCCTTGGCTGTTCTAGATGAGGCGCTTTGTTTGATTTAGAAGAGAACAGTTTGCTTTAGATAACGTTTGTTCTTTAGAAGAAAAGCCTTTTTTGTTTTAGAGGAAAAGCTTTGTCCGACTTAGGGCCAGTTGGATAAACATTGCTGACTGCAAATCAAATTTGATATTAGATCAGAAATTGAACTACGTACAGGACTCAGTTTTATTGTAACTATAACGCTAAATTTGGATCCACTGAAGCAGGTTCGAATTAGATCTAAGGTACCACGTAATATTCTTGGCATCACGGCTGAACTCGGCTATCGATTCGATTATTGCGCTTCGACCGCAAATATTTATCGTATATTATAGATACACAGTATTTATTATCGACGGTGTCTTGCTATAACCATGGAAGCAAATAAACAAAAAAGGAGCAAACCTCAAATTTTTCTCAATACGAGAAAGATTTACTGCTGGAAATTGTGTTGGATCAGTATAAAGATATAACTGAATGCAAAAAAAAGAAAAAAGAAAACAGGTAAAGTCACTACAGCTAACAAGGTAAAGGAATAGAAGGAAGTTGCTACTGACTTCAATTCTCGTAACATCGGGACGGATCATGACTGAAAGAGTTTGAAAATGCGTTACGAAAATGTTAAGAGAAGGACCAAGAAAGCATCCGCGAATGACAAGCTATAATTCCCAAAACGTACTCTCTAATTATTCCATTTCATTTGTGCTTGTGGTATGTATACTGGGAGAAAACAGCGCTAAACTCTTAAAGGTTGAAATGCATAAAACTGGACGTGGTAATTTCGTAAGGCCTACTTTTACAGATAGCTGGAAAAAGCTAATTGTAGCCCTGAAGCCACAACTTTTTCCTATTTCCAACTCCTTCAGTGATGATTCAGACTTTCTACCTGATGTGACGTGCAGCGGTTTGTGAACATTTTGATACGAGCGCACAAATTTTTGAAGTACGTTTAGTGCGTGAAAGGTAGTTTATAATGTTATTCGTTACGTTCTTGTTCTGATGTAGATTCAGGTAACACATGGTGTAGTTCATTCACAACATCAGTAAACGAGGAGAAGGCTGTAACTTCAAGTGAAAATTTTGCTCGTATGGATGTCAATGACAACGAAAACGAAGGAGAAAGTGTGTACGTTGAACTGGCAATAACGATAACGCAAGCACAGCGACGCGTATTTGCACGGAAAATAAACTTTAACTACAGGGTTATGCACAATACGCCAGCCAGAATTCTGTTATAGTGTCAGAATTTCGCCTCAAAAACAAAAGAACAGAAAATATTCTCCATAATAAGTATCAGTTTTACAAGAGAAGAATAGAATGCCTCGAGCGTGATCATAAAATCAAATTACATTGCCTGCTGGCAGAACATGAGGTAATAATAGAAACCTGTGAAATAAAAAAGAAACTAAAGAACTGGAACTTAAGAAAATGAAAAGACAGTCAGACTTTTAATCTGATACATTGTAAATTTTTCCAATCTTGTAACTTTTTGTATAACTACCATGTTGACAAATTTTGCATTCATTGCATTGTGACTGCTGTTGCCTTCGTTTTCTGTTGGTGTGTAGCCTACTGGAATTTCTTCGTGGACAGATTTTCCTCCAGAAGTTGTATACGGTGTTTTGTATACATTTTAATACAACCTGATTAATGTAATGTTTCGAGACAAATTTGTTGCCCAAAAGACAGTTATTAATATCATTCGTGGTGTTGTTTTTCTGATACAGAATTCAATAACCAGGAGACAGAGAAGTAACTAGAACTGAAAGAAAGGAAAAGAAAAATCTGGATTTCAAACTGATACTTTGTACATTTATTCCAATTTTTCACTTCTTCCATAAATACGTTGTTATGCCACCCTCACTGCATTATGAAGCCTGTTGACTTCATATTCTGTAGGTACTGGAGTTTTTGCGCACGCTCTTCTCGCAGTAAATACATTGTCATCAATCTGAGGCTCCTCCTCTGATGACACGTTGACAACCACATTGTGCAAGACAAATCCTGCAATTATTGTAAAAGCATCACGATTTGCTTACCCTCAGAGCCCTCAACTCAGACGGGGAAATCGTGGTTTTGCTACCCGAAACATTGTCTCAACTCCTGATCTTGATTTCTTGTGGACACGAGTATAGATTCGCTCAGCTGCCGTTTCTTCACGAAGTGCCTGCGTCAAAAATACCTAACAAATACCTGCAACACTGATAGCGACTCTATCCCAGACGTATGCCTTCCGTAATTTCTACTGTTTCCCAAGGAGCATGTACACCTGAGTTTTCGAAAATATTGCTATTATGGGCCAGATCCTGGCCATCTGGCTACGATATTTAAACGTTGCAGCTTAGCGTCTGTGAACGTTTGTACATCTAAAGGAAACCACCCGTGACGATTTTTAAATATCTAAGCATTGTCGCCATCAGACGATTTGATGGGGATATGAGTGCACTCAACAGCACCTAAAACGCCAAGAAAATGCGCTATTTGATGGCAACCACGCTCAGTGTTCCTAACGTGATTTCAGTCATTGGAATTTTAATAAATTCATATTTCAATGAGGCAATGCAGGCCGATACCTTATGCACAGCTCTGTAAGCTGTTGCTATGTCTAGTTCAAACAGATCACCAGTCACTATTTGAAAGGTTCCTGTGGTGGAAAATCTTAAGGTTAATAGCAACATACACATTGCAGTTAGTGGCTGGTTTTTTTTGGTTTGTTTCTTCAGATAGTCTCTAAACCTTAGTTTCAACCGCCCAACAGTGCTTTTCCCCAAACGGAACCTCAGCTTAAACGGAGGTTTCACCCTTTCACGGAACGTGCGGGGAGCTCGCTGGATCTCGTCGTCCTCAATGGACACATCTGAATACTCAGACATCGTAAAGTAAACGAAACGAACGATATAATTTCACATCGTGTGGGGTTGTTGGATAAAGAATTTTGTCCAACAGTATCCAGGACGCTAGGAAAACGGGGAGTGTGGTATGGTTTCAACGGTATGGATTGGAATACAATGGACTGGTAGTGCTGTTATAATTATCTGTGCTACCAATAAAGAGGAGAACGTAGTAACAAATTGAAAAAAAATTCCGTAATTCAACAATAGTTTCGAACACAAGATCCCATGCACTGCAGTCAACAATGGAACCTCTGAGTCACCGATTCGGAAATGACAGCTTGATGTAATTATTAGATCTTAAAATATTTGCTTATGTTCTGTCTATCAACGCACGTGGAATTGTCATAGCAGTTTCAAGACGTGTTCGGTAGTGAATTTAATACGAATTGGATAGCTACTGCTACTCGAGCCGAGAAAGAACATAGACTATATAAGACATTTCGAATCGTTATTAGCTGCTTTCAAAATGCCCATACTTCTGTTCACTGCAAACATTTCGAATTTTCCTTTCTTACTCTGCTGCTAAGTGTCTACGAAATGCGTTTGGACTAATCAAACAAATTACGAGTCGTCTCCCAAGAGCTGTTATGAGATTGATCATTAAGTACAGACAGTAACTGGTAATTCCCTAAACCTAACCTTCCAGACGAAAAATACTTCGAGTATTAGCGTGGGATGGCGTAGTCACCTATTTAATTACTATGTTTTGTATTAATAACGTTTTTTATTATTTCAATTGGTATCTGCTAAAAAAAGTGATGAATCGTAGTGTCACTACACTTTAAACTGACTATTAGAGCTGGCTTTGAACCGCGAATTCTCGCGTCAAAAATGATCCCACTTGGCAGCGATATGATCTGGAATTAATGTTTATATAACGCAGATTTCCAGGTTAAGCTTGATCTGAGGTAGTAGAACAGCCTTTTTGGAATCTGAAGAGGAGTCTTGTTTTAAGAGGGCTGTCCAGAAAGTAAGTTACGATTGATCGCGAAATGAAAATCACAGCGAAAATCAGAAATGTTTCATTTGTAACAGTTAGCTACACCTTTCAGCTAATTCTCTACGTAGTCGCCGTTCTGACTCAGACATTCGTCGTAGCGTTGTACCAACTTTCCAATACCCTCATCATAGAAGGCCGCCGCCAATGCTTTCCGCCAATTCTCTACGCTGGCCTAAAGCTCGTTGTCTGTGCCAAAATGTTGTCTTCATAGCCAGCGATTCGTCTGAGCAGAGATGAAACTGAGTGGGAGACAATTACGGGCTGTATTGTGGGTAACCAAACATTTCCAATTGAAACGATGCAGGAACATCTTCATTGCCCCTGTAGAATGAGGCTGATAATTGTCTTGAAGCAGAAACCGCACGACAGTTATGTAATGTTGGTTGCACAGCTTCAGGGGAAAATTCTCACCAGGCCCTCTTACTTGGCGGGAGACACTATTTTCTATAACATCTTTACGCGCTCACTAAGAGCTCAGGAATGAAAAGAGCGACATAATTCTACCTAGAGTTATACTAGAAACTGCCCAACACATCTTTGCAAAGCTTTATCGGATTTTAATAGTCGTTTCCATTTCGCTATCAATCGTAACTTACTTTCTGGACAGCCCTCGTAAAAGGGGAAATTTTGGTGTATTTTGCTTGTCCTGTTAATTTTGGAAGTAAGTATAACGTTCATCTTAAAGATTGCGTTTTTTACTTCTTAGTGAGTTTTATTTCTTTTAAAAGAGGAACTACATTGCCCTAATAGAAAAGTCTTAGCTGATTTAAAAGAGGAGTTTGATTTGTTTTCGACGAAGAAACTGAGATCGTATTAGAAGGGAAACCGTGATTGCATTAGACGAAGAGCAATGTTTATTTGAGATTAAGAGTCTTGTTTGATTTAAAAAAAAGGTTTTGTTTCTTTCAGAAGGGGAGACGTATCTACATACATGAATGAAACTTTGGTGAGTTGTCTGCACGTCCGCGAAGGTTTCTGCATTATTTGTTTTATTATAATTCCAGTCTTGGATCATAATAAAGCACTTCTTCGTCAGCCCACGAGTGGCCTACCGGGACCATCCGACCGCCGTGTCATCCTCAGTGGAGGATGCGGATAGGAGGGGCGTGGGGTCAGCACACCGCTCTCCCGGTCGTTACTTGGATCATAATGTTTATTCGTAATTACAAATAAACACTGTGATCCAAGGCAGGAATTACAATAAAGCAATTATTTCTTGGGGCGCTGGAAACTTTTTCGTGACTATGTGACAACCTGTTTCTCAATTAGTGCAACCATTTTGAAATAGGTGGCGTGTGAGACTTGGCAACAGATGTGTGTATTTCGTATAGTTTGGCTGGAGCTTGTGTGCTTATGGTTGGCCGTCGCTAACAAAGCACTGGCACAACTGGCAATGGCAGCAGTGAATCGATCTGCAAACTATCTTTTCTGTTGTGAGTTGCAACGAGAAACACTGTTTGATGTCGACGAATTAGGTACATTTATTCAAAAGAATCCTCCGAAATTGGCCCAGGAGAACATAAATTGTATTATAGAATTATGTATGCAATTACAAGGTGAATTGTTGGACCGTATTTGTTATATACACCTGGAGGCACAAAAAACTATTCTCCTTTCGCTTATTTTGGCAACCTTATGATCATGAAGAAATATTGCACTCGCAATCGCATCGTCTGGATTTGTGGCAGCTCTTTTGGATAGTGGACAAACAGCGCATTCAGATCTGAAATTCCCATTGGATATGCAAGCAACCAAAGACACCAATATCCAGGATCAACATGAATTCTGGAGTGGGTAAAGTACTCCAATCACACCAACTCATTATATTGGACGAATGTACTATGTCACACAAAAAAGCGTTGGACACGCTTCATCGAACACTCAAAATCTGAGAGGAAATGAGTAGTTCATCAGTGGCGCATTCATTTTATCATATGGTGGTTTTCGACAATCTGTAGCAGTTATACCGCCTTCAGCGATTGCTGATGACTTTAAAAATGGATTACAACCAGTCTCGACAGCAATAAAAAATTTATTCCAATGGTTACCGGTTTCAATCAGAACGTGACCATCAACAGACCCGTTATACCATAATGGTAGGCGGTGGCGGTGAGCGGATCAGGTGTTATGATTCCACGAACGTCAACTACTCCATGGGAAATGTTCTGACAAATAACTGATGATGAACTTCATGCAAGTCCCAAATCATTGTATTTTTGGTGACATGTACAGAAATTAATTCTGAAGACGAATACACATGTATAACTACACATCCACTGAACTTTCCGCAGCAAAGTTGTTGAATATTGGGAATGGAAAAATGGCAGCCAATGAATCCACACAACATATCAAATTGCCAACGAACGTCTGTAAAATCACGGCAACCGCAAAAGAATTGATTCACAAAGTTTTCTCCCAGAAGTTGCACAGAATTACAAAAATCACCAGTGGGTTCACTGTAAATGTATACTAGCAGTCAGAAACAACGATGTCAGAAGCTTTTATTTCGGCATTCAAAAAGAAATACGAGGTGAAGCTACAACGTATAAGTCCATTGACACCGTAATGAATGAAGACGAAGTTGTCAGTTATCCAACAGAATTCCTGAATTCATTGATTTGCCAGACATGCCGCCACAAGTTAACATCGAAAATTGGCACGTCTCCTTCAAAACTGAACTTTTCATTGGTGTCAGTGTGTCAGTGAAAAAGATGATAAACGATACCACCGAAGTTTTAAACCGAAAATTTTACAGAGGAGGTGTACAGTACTGTTGCCACGCATCCCGGTGATACGGACAGATCTGAGGTTTCCGTGTGCGACTCGTATTTGCAGTGATCATCAACAAAGCACTGAAACAGTCGCCTCATGTGTGTGGACTTAATTTGGAAAATCTCTGCTTTTTACCTGGAAAGCTGCATGTGGCGCCCCGCGCGCCAGCGAACCTCCTGATTTTTCCGCTTACGCACCAGACGGTGAAACAAAACATACTGTGTATCCTAAAGGAATTCAGTAAACAGAATTTAAGCGCAAACATTTTCTTTTTCTACGTGGCACTGAAACGCACGCAGCGCACTCGCGAAGTTGATGTAAAAGAGGAGACTTGTTTTCTATATAAGAGAAGTCTTGTTTGCTCTAGAAAAGAAGCTACATTTCGAAGAGGTATCATGTTTGTGTTTTAAGAAGTTGTATTGTTTGATGTTTCGAAGATAAATCGCTTTTGCTATGTTACGTCGCACTGAAAGACCTAAGTCGAAACAAGGCCCCGGGAGTAGACAACATTCCATTAGAACTACTGACAGCCTTGGGAGAGCCAGGCCTAACAAAACTCTACGATCTGGTGAGCAAGATGTATGAGACAGGCGAAATTCCCTCAGACTTCAAGAAGAATATAGTAATTCCAATCCCAAAGAAAGCAGGTGTTGACAGATGAGAAAATTACCGAACAATCAGTTTAATAAGTCACAGATGCAAAATACTAGCACGAATTCTTTACAGACGAATGGAAAAACTGGTAGAAGCGGACCTCGGGGAAGATCAGTTTTGATTCCGTAGAAATGTTGGAATACGTGAGGCAATACTGACCCTACGACTTATCTTAGAAGAAAGATTAAGTTAAGGCAAACCTACGTTTCTAGGATTTGTAGACTTAGAGACAGCTTTTAACAATGTTGACTGGAATACTCTCTTTCAAATTATGAAGGTGGCAGGGGTAAAATACAGGGAGCGAAAGGCTATTTACAATTTGTACAGAAAGCAGATGGCAGTTATAAGAGTCGAGGGACATGAAAGGGAAGCAGTGGTTGGGAAGGGAGTGAGACAGGGTTGTAGCCTCTCCCAGATGCTATTCAATCTGTATATTGAGCAAGCAGTAAAGGAAACAAAAGAAAAGTTCGGAGTAGGTATTAAAATCCGTGGAGAAGAAATAAAAACTTTGAGGTTTGCCGATGACATTGTAATTCTGTCAGAGACAGCAAAGGACTTGGAAGAGCAGTTGAACGGAATGGACAGTGTCTTGAAACGAGGGTATAAGATGAACATCAAAAAAAGCAAAACGAGGATAATGGAATGTAGTCGAATTAAATCGGGTGATGCTGAGGGCATTAGTTTAGGAAATGAAACACTTAAAGTAGTAGAGGAGTTTTGCTATTTGGGGAGCAAAATAACTGATGATGGTCGAAGTAGAGAGGATATAAAATGTAGACTGGCAATGGCAAGGAAAGCGTTTCTGAAGAAGAGAAATTTGTTAAAATCAAGTACAGATTTAAGTGTCAGGAAGTCGTTTCTGAAAGTATTTGTATGGAGTGTAGCCATGTATGGAAGTGAAACATGGACGATAAATAGTTTAGACAAGAAGAGAATAGAAGCTTTCGAAATGTGGTGCTACAGAAGAATGCTGAAGATTAGATGGGTAGACCACATAACTAATGTGGAGGTATTGAATAGAATTGGGGAGAAGAGGAGTTTGTGGTACAACTTGACTAGAAGAAGGGATCGGTTGGTAGGACATGTTCTGAGGCATCAAGGGACCACCAATTTAGTACTGGAGGGCAGCGTGGAGGGTAAAAATCGTAGAGGGAGATCAAGAGATGAATACAGTAAGCAGATTCAGAAGGATGTAGGCTGCAGTGGGTACTGGGAGATGAAGAAGCTTGCACAGGATAGAGTAGCATGGAGAGCTGCATCAAACCAGTCTCAGGACTGAAGACCACAACAACAACAACATGTTACGTCGCAAAGAAGCGTTACGTGTTACGACTTAACAAAACACTGAAGATTATAGCTTGAGAAGCTAGCCGTAGAAGGCATTTCTGGAGAGCTACAGGGCTATGAGGAAATATGAGGCCGGGAAAAAAAATCCTGGTCCGACGCAGGAAGTTTCAACCGGGGATGGAAGGGATATGTCACTAAAATAATATTATCTGTACGCAGTTAACATTAAAGAAAAACTCTCATTACAGACAAGAACGTCGGGAGTCTTTAGCCATAACAACAGCAGACACCTCGCACCGGTGGTGTATGGAAGGCCACACAGAGTCGTTACCTGGCGGAGCGAGAGGTCGCCGCGGCTCTAGCGGCGGATGAGGCAGGAGTAACAGGCCACTCGGCGCGGAAGTGCTCTGTGACGTCGCACCTCTAAAAGAACGGTCTCGTTACCTGCTGGCACGCCAATAAAGCGGAACATCATTCGCAGCTCCTAGCGCTGTAGGCCCGACCCTTATCGAGGTGTACGAGCCTACCATATTGCACGCGAAACACGTGATGACGTGCGGGTCTGACGGCGGAGCTGTACTAACAGAGCCCTTCTCAATCGAATTAAAGCACTACTAGATGCTCGTGTATCCACAATGAAGGTGAAATTAAACTTATGGTCTTATTAGGAAGCTCGGATGTTTGGGTCGGCTATTACGCAAACGTGATCTCCTAAGTCCCATAGCCCCTCCAAAGCGCGTGAGATCAATGAAAGGAAATTCAGGATTTAGGTCCCGTCGAGAACGATGCCATTACAAAGGAGAATTAGAATTTCATGTCCCACCGTCGACCAGGTCGTTCAGGCAGTGCAGAAATTGCAGTTCGACAAGGACAGCGAAACGAAACGGGCGTGACGTTTTTCAATGGAAGTGTCACGGCATTGACCTTAGCGATTTGGGGGAAATCAGGAGAAATAGTGTGACGCCTCTAATTAGTGGTAAAATTCATTACAGTGATATATGCTTAACAAAGAATATTTATCACAGTGTTTTGAAACTTTGGATTTCTCGGTGACATATAAAGATTCCATGATCTTCTATATACAAGAAAGACGCCCTGTTGTCTCTCTCTTATCGCTCGTCTTTTTGATCTTGTCGCTTAGCTCTTGTCTTGTCTTGCGCTCTTCGATCTGTATTCCATTCGACGTATAGAAGCTTGCAGCCTATTCATGTATGCTGAATTACAGTTAAATAATAATTATCAGTGTTGAATTTTAAAAATTCTTTCTTGCTTTGAAACGGAAACTTTTTCCTCTCCTTACCAGTTACGTAAATGTGGCCAGTGACTTGTTCGGGTGGGAGCTCGTATGGTACTTTAATTTAATTGCAGAAGAAGCTTAAAACTAGTTTTCTTTCATTTCTCGTGCTCTACATTCTGAACAACCTGCATTTTAAAGTTATTTACAAGTCTGATTTTCAGTTAACACAGCACGGTTATCTTTGATTCTTGAAAATTTATGTTTACGTAACGCCACACTACCACAAAACTCGGCTCGTGCCTGATGAAGTAATATTGTAGAATTAAAAGAATTTTCAATTTATTTCAATTCAAACAGAAAACATTTAATATCCATACCAGGTATAATTTTTCGTAGCAATAAAATATATCTATGATCTTAGAATCATAATTCCTGACGTCACATTACTTTCACTTTATGTAAAAGATGTATCTGAAGTGCGCTTTCCATTATTAAATTATGGAGAGAAGTTCATAATAATAAACGGTTTTATTCTTGCTTTCCCAATAATTATTTTGAGAGAGTTCCTCAATTTCCCTTAGTAAAATTACTCAAGTCATAACAAAGCACAGGTAGGATCTAGTTTAATAGGAGTAAGAACAGTCAGGTGAGAAACTGGTAAGAGCCTACTGTCTTAACTACGGTGCCATCGCCCTGTCTTCAAAGTAAATCCATGTGTCGTTGATTGAATAATACATGAACTTTCTGAATGAAGTCTAAATGTTAAACATGGCTGAAATCCTTCATTCTGTTCATTGAAGAGCCACTTGTTTCCACCCATCATACCTCCTAGACGTACTACAGTAAAAATATTGCAGATAAATTCGCATTATAACATTTGACATTTTCATGATAAATACCAGTGCAGAACTAGTTCAAGCTCCAGATAAAAATTAAGAAAATTACAGAAATGAGTAACAGCAGTATAGGGAAAGGTATTCCAGCTGAGCTTTTTGGTTTAAATAGTGATTCAGATTGCAATCTTTTTTCATCAGCTATTAATTTCTTTGATAAAATATTGCAATCAACGTAACAATTATTTGGATAATAAATCTAATAAAAATTCTTGCAGATCGTTTTTTCTTCGTTAGTACTATTTTTATTTGGAAATGAAATACGCTGTCACTACTAGAAAACAATTATATACTTTATCTGTAAATTGGAATATTCAAGATAAACTGCCTAATATCATGCAGAAGCTTCAAATCCAAAGTGATTTCTTGTCGAGAATTGATGTACGCATTGTCGAAGTAAGGATGTGGACAAGATTTCAATAACAACAAGTTGTCCATGGAACCCTGTGGCAACGAAAGACGCCGACGCACAAATGATAACAGCAGTAGTGAAAGGTGATCTCAACATTCATATGCGTGCAACGTAGTGAAATATATCTCCGTACATCCATCTTCCAATAGACCATGTGACAGCAGCTTTTACTGTAACTTTGTGTAGTAGGGGTAAGACCTTCAGCTCTATTCGCATGTAACATTTTATTTGGAGTCGAATTCTGCAAGCGAGGTGCACTACTTTTGAAACTGTTTGACACTGTCAGTTTCTTCTGCTTTATCTTGTGTATTATATTCAACGGTTTGCCCCATTGCCCTGACAATGAAACACCTAAAGCGACTGCAAAAAATTAGACCAATAAATACAGCTGAAAGTCTCATACTTACTTCATAAACATAGTAAAATGTAGACCTAATAACACATTGAAAAATAATGATAAATGTGATGCAAGGTTTAAACGAGAATTACTACCCGTAAATTAATTTAAGAAGCAGGACGCTACATAGCATGTACTGGAAAGAAGTCTCCGAATGTTTAAATTATACTATAATGCCATTAAAAATCTGTATTGAAAGTTTGGTAGTTAACATTGAACCAGTGGTATAAATGCATGATCACAAGTACGAAATTTGATGATGTAGGAAATACGACTGCTTTTAACATAAGTTTCTACGAGGACGGTACTTACTGTAGGCCTTCGGAACATCACTATGTCGAGTGTCTAGTGTGTCTGCTTATCTCTTAGATATGACTTACTGGTCGTAGTTTCCGGATAAAGTGGAATCGTATAATGGTTAAGGAAGTGAACTTCCCGAAGCTGGAAAGCGATTTCATCTAGAAGAAAATAGGCGACCTCCTCAGCAAGCTTTACCAGCTCATCAGACTACAATAACCTCTATATTTACCAGTTTACGCGTGAATATACCCACCTCTGGTGCTCAAATTTCAGAGGAGGAAGGGGATTTTACTATCATGTATTTGCACTGCACCTTCCATATAACACATTTTTGAAGCTAAGTTTCAGTTCAGAAGCGATAAACTTCTCACAATTGTAACTACTTACTGTGCTGCATAAAACAGACTGAAATGAGTAGAAATGCAGCTGTCCAAACAGTCTGTCCTTTCTACCTGGCTGCAGTTCAGTTTTTATTTGAAAAGCGTCATCCCTAATGCACAAGTAACGTATCATTTCGAAGAAGAAAGCGTTACATTTTGCTACGTCAGTTGCGAAACTTTTTGTTTCTGAACTATTTTTTCCGCTTGTTAGGAGTTTGACATACTACTTTGATGCTACTAAAATACAGTACTCCATTTCACATCGTACTTATCTTTAGATGAATAACTGCCCTACAAGAATCTTAAAAGTCTAAGAGAAAATAACCATGAACATTTGATATTTACTGATCATAATTACCCATGAACCTGTTAGTAGAGGAAAACGATAGAACGATAAAATACAGTCAACATCAGTGTTTGACACTCGCTGCTGAAATAGGATCACACACGTAGTGCTAGACAAAACGGTTCTGAGTTTTTTCAAGCGCAATAAAATGCTAGATGCGTTACCCCGGATCAGATTTCTGCTGTATTTTCTACTGCACTGACCACAGACGAGTATTTCGTAAAAGTTCCCACATTTAATGATGCTAAAACAGTGACTACATTCGGGAAAAATGTTGTTTTAGTTTGTTAAGTCTAAAAAATGGGCGCTGAGTACTATGGGACTTAACATTTGAGGTCATCAGTCCCCTGGAGCTCAGAACTACTTAAACCTAACTAACCTAAGGACATCACACACATCCATGCCCGAGGCAGGATTCGAACCTGCGACCGTAGCGGTCTCTCGGCTCCAGACTGTAGCGCCTAGAACCGCACGGCCACTCGGGCCGGTGGAAATATTTTAGTTACGTTTAGGCGGATGAAACGAAATTTTTACTATCAGCCAAAAGTTGCACTATGTTTGACGGGGTATCTAATGGCAACATTAGACAAGACCTGAATATTTTTGCTGTAAATTATAAAATGGGAGTAGATAAATATAATTCGAAAACCATCTGGAACGCCTGAGAGAAACAAGGATTCCGAAGATGGCCTTGCAATCCAAACCCAAGGGAAATAGGGACATAGGCCGGGCGGTGTGGCCGAGCGGTTCTAGGCGCTTCAGTCTGGACCCGCATGACCGCTACGGTCGCAGGTTCGAATCCTGCCTCGGGCATGGATATGTGTGATGTCCTTAGGTTAGTTAGGTTTAAGTAGTTCTAAGATCTAGGGGACTGATGACCTCAGATGTTAAGTCCCATAGTGCTCAGAGCCATTTTTTGAAATAGGGATATAGGACAGCCATTTAGAGGATGGATCTGAGGCTAGAACAGGTCGATAGGTCTCATCTGTGAAGAATAATAATAATAAGAAGAAAAATAACTAAAAATTCACATGGAATACGTTATCATTGCGGATATTTTGTGAATCAAGCCGTCTAGATCGCCTAATATATTACTTCATTTATAAAGCCATTTCAACTACAGCCATCATGGGATGAATACTTGTAAAACATCATTTAACGTCAGTTTCAATGAAATTTGTGCCTAACCGAGCCATCAACTAACAGTGTCAATAATATGTGGAAATTAGTCGCACTTACAGAATTGCTCAAGAGAAGTGATTGCCTTGCTACATTACTCGCCATTAAAATCGCTACACCAAGAAGAAATGCAGATGATAAACGGGTATTCATTGGGCAAATATATTATACTAGCACTGACATGTGATTACATTTTCACGCAATTTGGTTGCATAGATCCTGAGAAATCAGTACCCAGAACAACCACCTCTGACCGCAATAACGGCCTTGATACGCCTGGGCATTGAGTCAAACAGAGCTTTGATGGCGTGTACAAGTACAGCTGCCCATGCAGCTTCAACACGATACTACAGTTCATCAAGAGTAGTGACTGGCGTATTGTGTCGAGCCAGTTGCTAGGCCACCATTGACCAGACGTTTTCAATTGGTGAGAGATCTGGAGAATGTGCTGGCCAGGGCAGCAGTCGAACATTTTCTGTATCCAGAAAGGCCCGTACAGGACCTGCAAAATGTGGTCGTGCATTATCCTGTTGAAATGTAGGGTTTCGCAAGGATCGAATGAAGGGTAGAGCCACGGGTCGTAACACATCTGAAATGTAACGTCCACTGTTCAAAGTGCCGTCAATGCGAACAAGAAGTGACCGAGACGTGTAACCAATGGCACCCTATACCATCACGCCGGGTGATAAGCCAGCATGGCGATAACGAATACATGCTTCCAATGTGCGTTCACCTCGATGTCGCCAAACACGGATGCGACCATCATGATGCTGTAAACAGAACCTGGATTCATCCGAAAAAATGACGTTTTGCCATTCGTGCACCCAGGTTCGTCGTTGAGTACACCATCGCAGGCTCTCCTGTCTGTGATGCAGTGTCAAGGGTAACAGCAGCCATAGTCTCCGATCTGATAGTCTACGCTGCTGCAAACGTCGTCGAACTGTTCGTACAGGTGGTTGTTGTCTTGCAGACGTCCCCATCAGTTGACTCAGGCATCGAGACGCGGCTGCACGAACCGTTACAGCCATGCGGATAAGATGCGTGTCATCTTGACTGCTAGTGATACGAGACCGTTGGGATCCAGCACGGCGTTCCGTATTACCATCCTGAACCCACCGATTCCATATTCTGCTAACAGTCATTGGATCTCGACCAACGCGTGTAGCAATGTCACCATACGAGAAACCGCAATCGCGATAGGCTACAATCCGACCTGTATCAAAGTCGGAAACGTGATGGTACGCATTTCTCCTCCTTATACTAGGCATCACAACAACGTTTCACGAGGCAACGCCGGTCAACTGCTGTTTGTGTATGAGAAATCGGTTGGAAACTTTCCTGATGTCAGCACGTTGAGGTGTCGCCACCGGCGCCAAGCTTGTGTGAACGCTCTGAAAACCTAATCATTTGTATATCACATCATCTTCCTGTCGGTTAAATTTCACGTCTGTAACACGTCATCTTCGTGGTGTAGCAATTTTAATGGCCAGTAGTGTAATTCTCTAAGCACTTATATTCTCACGCTGAATAAGATTACATATTTCTCGAATTAAAACACTGTAATTTGGAGTTGAGTTGTAATTTGACTCCCGAATCATTCTCAATTGTGTTAAGTTGTTACGACGAGGACAGAAGGGCCACGTAAGGGAACAGCTATAAAACGGGACAACATGCGTTGTTGTCGTAGAGAGCAATTCCAAAAAGTGGCCAGGTAAACTCTTTTCATAATCTCAGTCGTGCATATTAAATAGCATTCCGTTCTCCATAAATAACTCTTGCTCCTTATGAGTCACCGTGATGACAAAATCATCTTTCCCTACTGAATCACACAAAAGAATGTAATTTTTCGTCTATTGCTGTTTGAGAAAGACTTTTATGTTAAAGAATTTTTTACAGTAGAGGTACGGGTTTGAAGGCATTGTGTTCTGGGCCACAAAGATATTGTCATTAAGCCAAGGGCGCGAATTCTATTGTTCTTTAGATCGGCGCCGCAAATGAAATCTGTTTCAGATCTTCCCACTGAACGCAGGCTCAGTGTCAGATGAATAAAAGGTATACAGTAAATGCTGAGGGAACTGTTTATAATGTGAGATTTTCTTGTACAGCTAATAAGGGAGCTCGACGTTTTACCACCTCTACAGAGATGATGCCGGTAAATAACGATGTATAACTCGGACAAAAATTATTTGATTTTAAAATTTCTATGAGTGTAATAACAGCGATCGCAATGCCATTACGATGTTAAAAAGTATAAAAAATGTGAGGAGATGAAGAAGATACGAAATATATGCAAGAATATGTAAATATGAGAAGCTGAACCCCTTGGACAAGTGCATATTTTGGCTTTCCGTGGAAGCAAAGAACAGGGGAACCGGAAACGGCATGTATCGGACAGTTTAGTGTGATTATAGGTTATTGGAGTTCCAGCCATTATAGTTAGGGTGGGGATGCCCATAGGTTTCTGTTTGTGCATCTGGCGAAAAATTCCAGAAAAGTACATCGAAAATTAGATGACGTGTTTGAAAAACTGATTGGAGCTATACATTTAGTGTATTGTGTAGATCTACATCTACAGCTATGTACGTACCTTATACCACTACTAGTCATTTCCTTTGTGTTCAACTCCCAAACAGAGCTAGGAAAAAACGACTATCTATATTCCTCCGTAAGAGCCTTAATTTCTCGTAACTTGTCTTCGTTGTCCTTACTCGAAATGTATGTTGGCGGCAGTAGAATCTTTCAGCAGTCAGCTTCAAATTCGGGTTCTCTAATTTTGTTCAGTGTTGTTCCTCGGAAAGAATGTCGCCTTCTCTCCAGGGATTACCGTTTTAGTTCCCGAGGTATCTCCGTCACACACGCGTCTTGTTCGAACATACCTGTAACAAATCTAGCAGCCCGCCGATGCTTCGATGTATTCCTTCATCCGACCTGGTATGAATCCCAAAACTTGAACAGTACTCAATAAGTCGCATTACCGTCTCATTTACAGATGACCACATATTTCCATATTCCTCCCAACAAACAGACGTCAACCATTTGCCTTCCCTATCACAATCCTCACATGCTCGTTGTATTTCATATCCCCTGCAGTGTTACGCCCAGATATTTAAACGACGTGACTGTGCAAGCAGGACACTAGTAATACTGTTTTCGAACATGGTGGGTTTGTTTCTCCTGTTCATCCGCATTAATTTACATTTTGCTACACTTACAGTCAGCTGCCATTCATCACACCAATTAGAAATTTTGTGTAAGTCATCTTGTATCCCAACTTCGACACTTTACCGTGCACCACAGAATCATCAGCGAACAACCGCAGATCGTTGACAACCCTGTCCGTCGGATCATTTATGTACCACACTTCCCTGGGGCACGCCCGACGATAGCCCTGTCGCTGATGAATATACCTTCTAGAAAAAAAATGAGTTATTAGCTTACAAACAGGACAGAACGTAGTTAAACATTTACTGACACGTTGCACGAATGTAAAATGAAACTTGACTTCCTCTTTCGGACGGTTCAAAGAGTCACAGGAGATTCAACCGTTATACTGGCTATTTCATAAACATTCATCCGATTTGATAAGATTATATCATCCACATCAATGAAGGTAGGAACTTGCTGTTAATTTTAACTTACGCATCAAGTCTTAAGTCTACTTTAGTGCCAGTTGTAATTTGGTGGTTCAAGTGATTGTCGGTAGGGGTGTCCCTGGCATAGCTATTTCGCTCGCTCGCTCATTATCCAAGGAGCGTTGAATCTAAGTGCGATAACAAAGCAACAAAGGGCGTTTTGCGTTCTCCGTTACTACGGGTGGAATCCAGTTGCGTCCATGTGGCGTGGTTTCGGTTGGGAGTGTGGCACTGACCTAGGAGTGAGGAGGAGAACGGATGATACATGCACCACCGGCCTCCAAGGTTCCCTCATCACAAGATTTAAATTTTTTTATGGTTTATGAAAGGCTCTGCCTATGTGTCTCCTCTTCTAACAACCTTGAGTGAATTGCAACATGCCCGCATCTCGTGGTCGTGCGGTAACGTTCTCGCTTCCCACGCCCGGGTTCCTGGGTTCGATTCCCGGCGGGGTCAGGGATTTTCACTGCCTCGTGATGGCTGGGTGTTGTGTGCTGTCCTTAGGTTAGTTAGGTTTAAGTAGTTCTAAGTTCTAGGGGACTGATGACCATAGATGTTAAGTCCCATAGTGCTCAGAGCCATTTTTTTTTAATTGCAACATCACGTAGCAACCGCTGTGAATGCACAAATTCCTGACAAATCACAAAAGTATGGGTCGAATGTCAGTGTTGCCTGTATGTTTGCGTGGAGCTTGGTGACAACACATCCAACGTTAGTGAAAGTTAAATGGAAACTTGAATCGCAAAAAGCAATTGTAAACCACACCACCAAGAATGCAAGTAGAGGGTATTCCCTGATGATTCTTTTGAAGATAAAAGCTGTTTGGTTCAGATGCGGAAATTAAAATTTACCCCATGGTTCTACCTGCTTTCATGTAGATAATGCAGTGTTTTGGAACACCCTGTACTTTACGTCACCATCGGTGGAAACTTTCTACCATTGTTCCACCTGTTTGCTCCCACGGTTCACGAATGATGGAATGAGAGTCTGTATGTTCCGCGTGCACTCTTCCTCTAGTACCAGTCGTACTGACGTGAGGTATGAAACTGATGAGTAAATTAATTTTGCAGTTTACATAAAAATTCATTCTTTTTGGCACTATGCCAGTTTTTAATTTTACATTCTCTCTGAAATGCTGAGTCAACAAATAGCTTTGGCATGAAGAATGGATTCAGAGTTCACCAGGCATTCATCAGTAATGAAGGGCACTACAACTTCTGTCTCCCAACATTTCAGTTCCACTAGACCAGGGCTTAACAACTGGCCGGTTTTGAGCGCAAGTACTCGCGTCTGCTCAGGCACGTGCTCGCGAGCAGGTGCAAAGTCGCGGAGTAGGGAGGGAGGGGAGGGAGGGGAAATGCGCGCGCACGTTTGAATAGGGTCGCAGTGTGCCTATTCAATTCGCGCCGACTGTGTAACGTTTAAAGTACTACGATCAGCTCTAACAGTCACTTCGCTGGTTAAGAATCATGTCAAGTCGGCGTTGTGTAGCCCCAACCATGCTTTCGCAGTTCAACCCCCATTGGGAGGAACTGTATCTGCTTACAGAAAAAGATGGTGTTGCAAAATGTTTAGTATGTCACAAAACGCTGAATTCTTTTAGGAAATTTAATTTGCAGCGACATTATATGTCGTACCACGCGAAAGACTACGGAAATGGAAAATGTGATGGACCAGATTGTGCACAGGAAGTTATTAAACTTAAAAGAAAGATCTCCGAAGAAGATCTGGACGACGAAGAAAAAATCAACTGAGGCAGCTCTCAGAGTGAGTTACAAAATTGCTTTGCTTTTAGCAAAATCCCTGCGCCCCTTCACTGATGGCGATTTAATAAAAGAATGTTTGGTAGTTGCAGCGGAACATTTGTGTCCATCTCAAGTTGAACAGTTTCGGATTGTGCCATTATCTAACATGACCATTATGCGTTGCATACAGGACATGACAGACGACGTCCAGTTCCAGCTTGCAAATATCTGTAAAGATTTTATGGCGTATTCTCTAGCTCTGGACTAAAGTGTTGATATCACTGGAACAGTGAAGCTTACCATATTTATTAGAGGTGTTAATAGAGATCTTCAGGTGAGGGAGGAGCTCCTCGATGTAGTAGCCATGAAGAACACTACAACCGGAGGTGATATTTTAAGTAGTGTTGAAGAAATGTTGAAAATACAGGATTGTCGTGGAATTCTTTAGTTTCAGTGTCTACAGATGGTAGAAGCATACACTAAGCTAATAAAATTATGAGGCACGTGTACATTCTCCTTTATTTGTTTCATTTGTCGCAGTAATAATTCGTGAGTGATATCCCTGCAGGTGGCCGCGGATTTACATCGACTGGCGGCAGCTGTTGTGTACCCCACGTGACGGTGCACCAGCGATGACAGGGGAAAAAATCAGGTTTCGTTGCGCTGTTGAAGGAGAAAATGCAAAAACTGACCGTGTCGAATGAAATAAGGGGCGTTCACTGTGTGATCCACCAGAAAAACTTTGCAAAGAGTATCACTCTAAAAAATGTGATGAGTGTTGTTGTTCGTACAACCAATTTAAAAGCTTTCTTGAGGATGTAGAAAGCCAGTATGGAAGCCTGCCTTGTTACAGCCAGGTCCGCTGGCTTAGTCGTGGCGAATTATTAAATCGATTTTTTTGCCTATTAGATGAGATAAATATGTTCATGGAAATAAATAACATGCTTGTTCCTGAATTGAAAGAGCCTTCAAGGAAATGTGATCTCGCGTTCTTAGCAGATTCAACTAGCCATCTGAATGCTTTGAACATTTCACTACAAGGTAAAGATCTGCTAATTACTCATTTCATACAACGAATACGAGCTTTTAAAATGAAATTGACACTTTGGATGAGAACTGGAAACAGGAAGTCTAGCTCATTTTCCTAAATTATCATCCGTGCAAGATGTTCACAAAAACTGTGAACGTTATTCATATAGTTCAATTGCCCTTAGCCGGCCGTGGTGGCCGAGCGGCTCTAGGCGCTACAGTCTGGAACCGCGAGACCGCTATGGTCGCAGGTTCGAATCCTGCCTCGGGCATGGATGTGTGTCATGTCTTTAGGTTAGTTAGGTTTAAGTAGTTCTAAGCTCTAGGGAACTGATGGTCTCAGCTGTTGAGTCCCATAGTGCTGAGAGCCATTTGAACCATTTTAGTTGCCCTTAAGGAAGAATTTGATCAACGCTTTCAAGATCTGACAGCACTAGACAGTCATTTTGATCTGTTCTCCTCTCCATATTCTGCGAATATTGAAGAGATTCGTCCTGAGCTGCAACTAGAAATTATTGACTTGCAGTGTGACAGAGAATACAGAGGCAAATTTCAGAACAAGAAAAACATTTTGGAATTCTACAGACACTTCCCTCACGATAGATTTCCTCGTTTGCACAAACTGGCGGCTACAATAATATCAACGTTCGGTTCCACGTATGTTTGTGAACAACTGTTCTCTGCAATGAAATGTAACAAGACGCGCCTGAGAAACGCATTGTCTGATCGAAATTTAAACTGCACGCTGCGCCTACAATGCGCAAGAAGAATTACTCCGAACATAGACGCAATTGTAAAGGGCAAAAAGTACAAGGTAACCGAGAATCCCACACTTCAGTGACACCTTTTATTGTGTAACAGTTCACAAATTAATACGAATGTAGAGGCATACACTAAGCTAATAAAATTATGTGGCACGTGTAAATTCTCCTTTATTTGTTTCATTTGTCGCAGTAATAATTCGTGAGCGATATCCCTGCATGTGGCCGCGGATTTACATTGACTGGCGGCAGCTGTTGTGTGTCCCACGTGACTCTCCCCACTCTCCGCTCTGATCCAGTTGTGGGGGTAGCGTGCTCGCGCTGCTCCGTGCTCGCACCTTGCTGCTCACAGCTTGCTCCGCGAGCACGTATGTTGTGAAGCCCTGCACTAGACTGACACTCTGAACTTCACGGACTTCACCAGGAATTAAATGAACGTCTCAAGTTCGGGTGATGTCTCACTGGTCGAGTTCGACTGTCTCGTATCACAATTGGATGTCACTGCCTACTTTCTTCTCTCCTTCCTCCCCCTCCCTCTCCTAAACCCACCCACACACACACACACACACAATCTACATCTGTACTGCGTAAGCCACCTGACGGTGTATGGCGGAGGGTATTTCTGGTACCCCTATCCGATCCCTCCTTGCATGTTCCACTCACGAATAGCGCTTGGGAAGAACTGCAGTCGGTAAACCTCTGTACTGGCTGTAATTCCTTGCGTTTCCACGTTGTGGTCATTCCACGAGACGTACATGGTGGCAGGTGATGTGACGCCCGACTCGTTCCGCAACGTTCTCTCTCGGAATGTGAATACTTAAAACTCTACGTGATGCACGACGCCTCTCTTGTATACCCGACACTTAAGTTTCTTGAGCATCTCCGTAAAGCTCCTTTTACACGATCGGCTACGGTGTTTGAACTCCGTAATCGAGAGAAGTGAAGCTCCTTTTACACGATCGGCTAAGGTGTCTGAACTCCCTAATCGAGAGAAGTGAGCCTTTGGCAGCGCCCTTGGCGTTTAAAGTGAGGCTATGATGGGGCTATCTTTCTTAGGAGAAAAGCAGAAATGTAGGAACTAGCATTGATAACAGAATTTATTAATGACCGAAGGAAAATTCATAGTGTAAGTGCTTTTCAAGGGTCGTTGCTAAATTCTTTACATTCCTCAGAACTGGAAGAGTACGTAAAGCGTCATCCAAACATTTCAAAACCTGTACATTTATTTGCCAGATAGAATATGTACCTGTGCTTGTAAACACATCTGATAATATCTAGAATGCAGTAAATTACGCCTTCTTGTTGTATCTTTGTATGTTGTTTCCTTGACAAGTGATAAATGACATCGAAAATTATTTTTCTCGTCAAATACTTCCGACATTTACTTTTGAAATAATTTTCATTAAAACACGTTTATTTATTCACGTTATTTTCCAAGAAGAATGTAAACTTTTTCTCCGTAAAACGCAAATACCTTTTTGTTTCAGATATTTCGACTCTTTCATATGAGAATAGTACTACGAAAAAATACAATGACTTCGCTTTCGTGACATTTTGAAAACGGCTAGAACTTATTAACTTCCGATGTTAGAAGACGGCGCTATAGTCCCTTGTTTGTGAGCGGTGAGCAGCATACTCGGAAATTTCCAACTCGACGCTCGGCACACTCAATAGACCATTAGCGACATAGAGACACTCGCGTCGTGGCTGACTGCTGATTTACACACAGGGACGAAAGGTGCATCCATTTCAATTTTGATCAAAAAGTCGCTCGTGCGATAGGAGCTTAACGTTCTCGCCCCGACTATACGGTCCCGTGACGCAAGGCGAGGCTCTTAATTAGATCTTGTCTGTCTCTTCAAATAATCCATCCTGGTAAGGATCTAATACCGACGAGCAATACTCAGTAACCGGTAAGTTGTTCCTTTCGTGGATGAATTACATTTCCATAAGATTCTTCCGATGAACCTGAGCTTGGCATTTGATTTTCGTACAATTTGTACTATGCGGTCATTCCACTTCAGGTCTCTGTGAACACTTATTCCTATCTGTTACACGGTAGTTACTATTTCCAATAATTTGTCGCCAATAACGTAATCCAACAACAACGGATTTTTTTCGGCTACTTCTGCGTAATACGTTACACGAATTTACGTTCGTGGTCGACTGTCGTCTTTAGAACAGTTTGCTATTGTCTTCTTGTATTATTACCCTCTTATAGACAACCACATCATCTGTGAACAGCCAACGGTTTCCATTAGGTAATCTATATATACTGTTAATAGCAACTGTCCTACAACACTCCCTTGGAGTATTCCTGAAATAAAGGCGAAGTGTTGAACAGTGTGTGCAAGGAAGTCGTGAATACAGTCACACATATGCTCCGATACTCATTAAGCTTAGATTATGTTCACTAAACGACAGTCCGGAACTTTATCGAATGCGTTCTTGGAGTCAACGAACACGGCACCAACCTGTACGTCAATGTCTACAGTGGTTTCCCGGTGGATCGCAGATTTTCTCAGTTCAGGGACTAGGTGTTGTGTTTTCCATCTCATTTTACCGGCATAACTGACATAAAAATCGCCTGCGTGGCGAAGGAGAGAACGGATAGGTAGAAAGAGTATATTGAGGGCCTCTGTGAGAGGAAAAACTGGACTGATGACTTGACAGAGGAAGAAACTTTAGTCTATAAGGAAAATATAGGGGATCCAGTATTAGATCCAGAATTTAAAATAGTTTTGCAAGACTTACTATCAAGGAAGGGAGAGGGAAACATAACACTCCATCGGCATTTCGAAAATCATGGGGGTAAATGGCAACAAGACGACTATTGACATCGGTGTGAAGAATGAACGAGAATGGCGATATATACTCAGACTCTTGGGAAAAACATCATCCACACAATTCCGAGGATTTCAAGAGCAGACAAGTACAAAAATTATGGCCCAATCAGCTTAACAGCTGGCGCATCTAAGCTGCTGCCAAGAATAATAAACAGAAGAATGGAAAAGAAAACTGAGTATCAGTTAAATGACAATCAGTTTGTCTTCAGAAAATGTAAAGTGCTGACGTTACGGCTGATAATGGAAGCAAGTATGAAGAAAAATCGAGGCACGGTCACTGGGTTTGCCGACCGAGAAAAAGCATTAGACACTCTAAAATGGTGCAAGATGTTCGAAGCATTGAGAAAAATAGGGGTCAGCTATAGGGGAAGGCGAGTAAAATACAATACGTACAAAAACGAAGATGGGACAGAGTAGAAGACCGAAGGCGAAGTGCTCGATTACAATTGGCGTAAGGCAGGCATGTAGTATCTCGTCCCTACTCTTCCATGTATACATCGAAGAAGCAATGGTGGAAATAAAAGAAAGGTTCAAGAGTGGGATTAGAATTCAGGGTGAAAGGATATCAGTGATAAGATTCGATGACTTCATTGCCATCCTGAGTGAAAGTTAAGAAAAATTACAGGATGTTTTCTATGGAATGAACAGGTTAATGACTAGAGAATCTGGACTGAGAGTAAATCGAAGAAAGACAAAAGTAATTAGAAGAAGTAGAAGTAAGAACAGCTAGAAACTTAATATGTGACTTGGAGATCACGAAGTAGACGAAGTTAAAGAATTCTGCTACCTTGGCAGTAAAATATCCTATGACGTACGAAGAAAGGTCATAAAAAGCCGACTGACACAGGCAAAAAGGGGATTACTGGCCAAGAGAAAGCTACTAATATCAAATATAGGCCTTAATTTGAGGAACAAATTTGTGAGATTGAGCATTTGGAGCAGAGCGCCATATGGTAGTGAGACAAGGACTTTGGGAAAACCAGAACAGAAGAGAAAGGAAGCCTTTGAGATGTGGTGTTACAGAAGTATGTTGATAACTATGTGTACTGATGAGATAGTAATGAAGATGTTCTCTGGTAAATCGTCGAAGAAAGGAATATATTTAAAACACTGAGAAGAAGAAGAGACAGGATGGTATATCTTCTGTTAAGACATCTCAGAATAACTCCCATGGTACTAGAGGGAGACGTCGAGGGTAAAAACTGTAGGGGAAGGTAGAGATTCTAATACACCCAGCAAATGAATGTGGACGCAGGTCGTGAAGTGCTACTCTGGCATGAAAAGTTGAACGCATGAGAGGATTCATGGCGGACCGGATCAAACAAGTCAGAAAACTAATGATCCAACAACGCATACTTGCACTTGTTTCTTATATTCAGACTTGTTAAAAACAAATAAAAGTCCTGCTAAGTATAAGTGCACCCACATGATCAATACATTGTATACGATGTAATGAAACAGTTGTTGCTGACCTACCATTCATATGCAGGAGTTCTGTACCACGTCCATAATTCAATATTCTGAATAAGGCTGTGTTTACAAAAGAATGGACGTATACGCAGCCCTTGCAAACGCCTCGTCGTTCTTGAGCTACAATGTTTTTTTTTAATTACGTCTAGTGTATCATATCAGTTAGGTACGCTTGTACTTAATTACTTATTTGGTTTTCCTTTTATAAAATATTAATCTGTTTAGTGCTTGAACGAAGCTGGTATTCGGTAGTAGTGTTCAGGTCGTAGAGCATCAGGGGAAGACAGTCCGCCTCCAAAACAGGCACACGTGGCAGTGGCAGAACTTTTAGCGTTGCACCGACTAAACAGCTGCCACTCAACAGCGACACAAAGGAGACTTGCAAACAGTGGCCTAGAAGTGGGTATACACACAGATTGTAACAGCGTATCCAGCATAAAAGAGTGCTGAAATATCACTCGCACACGACGCTATTGTCACATCGTGAGTCTGAGAGGACATCGGGAAGCTAACAATATTTCACGCATTTACAGACTTATAAAGTTAGCGGAAACATTTATGTTTCCGGAAAAGCTACTTGTGTGAGGTAGTAACCCTCAATTCGTGCCCTATGACATTTTAATGACGGGAGTAAATCTTCTAAACGCTGGTTGCTGAGGTAGATATCCATTGTGCAATTGATATGACCCATGGACGTGAAACGAGGCCAACTTAATACGTGAAGGACACCTGTGAAGTACAAATTACCACGTTATTATTGGCTAATAAAGTTTACAATGCTGAGCGAGAATAAAGGAAATCGCCTAGTTCTGCCACTGTAGTGTCGAAGACAGCATTGAAGTTTGTGGTGGAGAAGCTCTACTCGATTCGTTGTGATTAATTAATTAATAGTTGTAGTAATACTAGCAGGAGACACATGACAGTCCTCCATAGTGACGTACACCAAACAATGAACAGGTGTGTCCTGAAGAAGTACTATATATAACTGTAGAATGAAGGCTTTCACGACCGAGTGACATGGCTGTTGATATACTTTCCGGGATATGAGGTCGTGGTCCAAGAACTTTTCTGCTCCTTACGTTTCGTCCAGAACTGCGCTGGACTTCCTCAGAGGCGCTGCTCCGCTGAGTCTTGCCGACTGACTGTTCGGGTGTCTGAGAGCGACTTATATATTGTGAGAAAGGGGGGCGTGGTTCAGGTGACACGTGATGAGCAGTGATAATCCATAGCAAAGATAAGGTTGACTATCGATTACCACCTTGTCAAAGATAAAAACTGTTAGCAATTTTGTAGAGCCACTGATAATCCGTAGCAAAGGTAAGGTTGACCATCGATTACCACCTTGTCCAAGATAAAAATTGTTAGCAATTTTGTAGAGCCACTGTCCATATATCGCTAAGTTTCATAGCCTCCTCTTTCCTATTAAAATTATCGTGATGTTTATAAATTTCGATAGCTTCTCTATATAGCCGTGGATAGTAATTTAACGTTGTAGATAAAACTTCGGTATCCGAAAACTTCACTTGGTGGTTGCCTGGTTGAAGAGCATGTTCCGCTACAGCTGACTTTTCTATTTTTCCAAGTCGGTAAAGACTTTTATGCTCTTTCAGTCGCGTGTTTACGCTTCTTTTGGTAGTACCAATGTAAACTTTACCACAGGTAAAGTTTACCACAGGTAAAGTTTACCACAGGTAAACTTTACCACAGGTAAAGTTTACCACAGGTAAAGTTTACCACAGGTAAAGTTTACATTGGTACTACCAAAAGAAGCGTAAACACGCGACTGAAAGAGCATAAAAGTCTTTACCGACTTGGAAAAATAGAAAAGTCAGCTGTAGCGGAACATGCTCTTCAACCAGGCAACCACCAAGTGAAGTTTCCGGATACCGAAGTTTTATCTACAACGTTAAATTACTATCCACGGCTATATAGAGAAGCTATCGAAATTTATAAACATCACGATAATTTTAATAGGAAAGAGGAGGCTATGAAACTTAGCGATATATGGACAGTGGCTCTACAAAATTGCTAACAATTTTTATCTTGGACACGGTGGTAATCGATAGTCAACCTTATCTTTGCTATGGATTATCACTGCTCATCACGTGTCACCTGAACCACGCCCCCCTTTCTCACAATATATAAGTCGCTCTCAGACACCCGAACAATCAGTCGGCAAGACTCAGCGGAGCAGCGCCTCTGAGGAAGTCCAGCGCAGTTCTGGACGAAACGTAAGGAGCAGAAAAGTTCTTGGACCACGACCTCATATCCCGGAAAGTATATCAACAGCCACTATATATAACTACAGTGAGACTGCTTGCACCAAATCAGAAATCGGCGTAGCAAACATCTCGTTTCCATGACGAAACAAACGAATACCTACGACCATATACCATTTACCATAAATGTTATTATTATGAGAGGCCCTTTACTTGAACGAGAATTGTGGCATGCTGCCCTAAAGATGTATGTCATCTCTCATGTCTTCTTCAATGTTTGGTCAGTTTTACAACATACATGTAAAGTGTTCGTAAATAATAACGCAAAAACAAATTTTTAACGTACGATATCAACCCCTATTAGCATGCATAATATACTCTGTTGGTGACGGTACACCTTTGATAATGTTTAGGAAGTTAATAGTAACTCGGAATAAAGATTTCTTTGGCAATGTGCCGACAAAAAATGTAACTCAGATAACTGTACAAGACAGTCCTAAAGTAGCTACCTCTTTACCGATAAAACTGGCAGCATACGCTAATGATTCACGTAAAACATGGACCTTGGTCACTCGTGTCCGTGACGTCTCCAAAGGGTTCCATCCATCTTTCTCCTGATCGTCATTTAACGTGCGCCACTCGAATAGTGTACGTTTACGGAAGTTGACACAACATCAGTCCTGTGTTACAGAGAGTTGCATGGTTTGTGCCAGCACCTGCTGTTATCTGCTGTTGCGCATATTTTCGAGAGACTCAAGCGTGAAACATCATCTACAGTTTCCTTTCGTCCAGAATAGTATTTTAATCTCTTTCAAACATATTCGGTATTCACAACGACCGTTATGTTTCCGTGACTAGGTCACAGGTATTACTGTCGCCGTTTTCACCATTTTCAACAAGACTATGTGTTTAGGACTTAGGTCGACTGTATTACTGTACAAATATTTACACTCACTACATTCGACACCCCGTAGCAGAAACATCTGTTTGGTCTAGCTGAATTCGATGCTATAAGCGCTTCCTCGACAGGACTTTATCAAGTACGTGCCCTTAGTTGTTACGGAGATAACGTTCGCAATAGTGGCAGGTATATATTAAATTCTTTGTACTGCAGGAGCAGACATTTACAAAGTATATCGATTTACATTCGATTAGTGCAGAGCAGCCTTAAAGGGAATCTACTCTTTGCGAGAGCAAGTTACAATATTCATTTGGTCAGACGTTTTCACAGATTTCTACTGTTGCTCGTAGCATTTTCAAATTCTCTCTCTCCAAGACTTGTCACTCATTCGCTTTGGGACAGCTAAGATATAACATTATTACAAATATTTCACACATTAAGCTAGTCGTACTGTACATTGGAAACCCAATAATTCGGACACGTTGCGTTGTTTTCAAAGTACCGATAGAGGTGGCTCATTGGTTAGCAAAATGGACTCGTATTCGGGAGGGAGCGGTTTCAAAACTTGTCCGGCCATCAAGATTTAGGATTTCCCTAAATCAGTTAAGGTGAATGTCGGGATGGTTCCTTTAAAAGGGCATGGCCGAATTTCATCATTCCACAGTGCGAACTTGTGCACCGTCTCTGTTGAACTCGATGTCGACGGGACATGAAACCGTAATATTCCATTTCTCAAAAATCTGAATCGCAGAAACATTTTCTGAAATATAACTCTAATAGTATGTCAAGTACTGTAGGGGAGAGTGATGTATCTTGGAACTCTTTTCGTACTTTCCGGTCTAGCCAGTCCTGTAGTAGAAGTTTAAAAATAGAATTCCCTTTTCTTGTGCTGCAGTCTTTTTCTGAAACTATAAAAACTTCTACGGAAAAGTAAAGTTTTTCCAAATGCAAAAAACGGATCCAAGGTAGAACAAGTTCATGAACCTAGGAACTAATATTTCATTCAAATTTAAAAGTGTAGTTAGCGAGAAAATCTTGTCAATAGTGTATTTAATAGTCTATGTGTTGCGTCATTACTCTGCCGTGCGTCAACAATTGGTATGTGAAACCATATTAACAAGTATTATGAAAAAACAGTTACAAGCTAAAAACATTTTGAAATAGCAGCTATTGGCAACAGAGACAAATTTATATTTTTGAAGAAAGGGAAAGTTTTTAAAACGTCAAGGGAACTCATTTCATTGGAAAAGATGACGAGTTTCATGGTAGAAGATACTCATCTCTCACAACACCAAAAATGTAGGAATTGCCGGAAATTGCTTGTGTTGATTTGTAGTGCGCATTCTTTAAAGTGATTCTAAAATCACTAGACTGAAACACGGTCCAGGAAACACCATGTTGTCCTAGGAGCAACACTCTCCCTACAGCATAATTTGAAATCGGGTGATGTAATTACCAGAACATCACAATTATAAATAATGGGATTAAACAATTTAAAGTTAAAGAAATATGTATATAGTATAGTCAAAGATTAAACGAATGGACATTAGCAGTTATTTGGCAGTGGAATGTGCTTGGATTTGAAACTTCCTGGCAGATTAAAACTGTGTACTAGACAGGGGTCTGGGCCTCGAACCGAAGACTTTTGACTTTTGCGGGCAGGTGTTCCACTATCTACACTACCCAAGCTACGACGCGACACGTCTCCACAGCTTTACTTCCGCCAGCACCTCATCTCTTACATTCTAAACTTGGCGTAAGTTCTCCTGCCTAGCTCCCCAGTAAAGCGATTGTTGATTTCAGACAAAGTGCCCGAAAGTTGCATCACGTTCATATTCGAAATATTTTTATCTCTCTTACAGTTCCGAACAGAGTTCAGACTGAAGACAGTTCCTGTCGTTCAAGAAAGAATTTCAATTGTCAACATTCAGCATAAGAATTTAACTTCGTAGTAGTGAATAAGAAGTCAATAATCTCTTAGAAGAGTTTAATTTATCTCCAGGAAATTAATCATGCACAAGATTTTAGGCTTGTTTTTCAGGAGACATGACTTCCAGAGGGAACATTAAGTTTGGTGTTTTTTGTTGCATGACAGAAGTTACATATGTGCTTCATGTATAGTGTGAAGCCACGGTAAAGATAAATGCTAAAACGCGACAGGGGGAATTAAGAGTTTGTTTTCTATCGATATTCTTTCTACTTTTAACTTGTATTCCATTTTTATCGTTCATCAAACATGTAAAAACGTCGTCCCTTTAGAGGTTTTACACAAAGGAAGGGGAATCAGCAGCTGAAGAAAGAACAAACGATTTTTGCACAACATGTGAATAGCAATCTCTGAAAAAACACTGATAAGTGTTTAGCTTGTTGCGCTACCAGAGTTAATAGAAGCCAACCCCCCCGCCCCAGAAAACCATCCTTGGAAAACCGGTAAATAGGAAAAATACGAAAATGCACCGGAATATCCTCTAAATCAAACCTCGAGAAGAGAAAATCTGAGGCCCCACTGTGTTGAGATCATTCTCAACTAGCAACGGTCGTCAGGCAAGAGCTAAAAAAGAATATTAAGAAATGAAATACAAAAATTAGGAAATAAAAAAAAGTCGGCATACGCCTGTCCATGAAAGGCAGAGATTCGAATCCGACACAACGTTTTAATCTACGAGGACGTTACTCAACTGGTGTTGAAGCCATGACACTATTTTCGATTGCAATATCTCTTAATAATGGCTTAATTAAGGTGCTTAGTTATGGTTGAGGTTCTTTTGCACACTTCTCTGATCACTTGTTGTAACATCTCTTGTAAAGTAACGTAATAATTCCAACAGCCTATGGCTTTGCGTCAGTGGTAACACCGGTTCCCGTCAAATCACTAGTTAGGCACCGTCGGACTTGCTTCGCACTTGAGTGGGTGATCTTTTGGGTGTGCCGAAAACTGTTGATAAATGGGTTTCACTCAACGCTTGTGAGGCAAATTGAGGTGCTACTTGGCTGAGAAGAAGGGACTCCATTCTTGTAAACTGACAATAGCAGAGAGTGCGGTGTGCTGAGGATGTGCCCCTCCGTATCCGCACCCAGTCACCCCTATGGGCTGAGGATGACACGACGGTTGTCGGCCAGAGTTTTTTTTAATCATTTTCGTAACACATATTAGTCTCAATAAAAATCATAAGTATTTGGGTAGGCTAATTTCCGTTTTCTGAAACAGTCGGCCATTCTTTACCGTTTTCTGTTAGAGATATAGTGCTGAATAGCCATATAGTAACAAATAGCATTGAAACCTGTTTGGACTGAAACAACTGTAAATCTTTCCGCTGCAGCCTGCACGTTGACTGGCCTTACAGGAACTCCACAGAGCGTTGTTGTTTATACAACGGACCAACCACAATGTTCAGGTTTGGTGCAATTGTCCGTTCTCATTTTCCAGGTAGTTCGTCTTCGCCTTGTTTTAGCATAAAGTATTAAGGGTTGTGAAAAGTCGACTTATCAGTACCAAACTTTATTATAACACGCTGGGGACAAGCACGGGATTCGATTTTATCAAACACTGTCATTTTTTTCTTCTATATTTAACGATTTGTATTTATTCCTAATAATCATCTTGGGTACTCTATTTCATTGTACGAGGGATGTTCAATAAGTATGCAACACATATTTTTTCTCGAACGGTTTCTGTTGGAAAAATGCGAAATTTGCTGTGGGACATCGTTAAACATTCCCGCTTCTGCCCCTGTAGTTGTATGAAGTTCCGATAGGTGGCAGCACTACATGTACTCTTCAAATCGGCGTCTGTAACGGAGGTGCGTTCCAAGGAGAGAGCTGTCATTGAGATTCTTTTGGCGGAAAACCAGAGCATCACATATATTAATAGGCGCTCGCAGAATGTCTACAGGCATATGACAGTGAACAAATACACAGTGAGTTGTTGGGATGCGCGTGTCTCATCATCGCAACAAGCCTGCGAAAACCTGTCCGATCTCCCACCCAGCGTGCCGGCCGGCCGCACACAGCTGTGACTCCTGCACGGTTGGAACGTGCGGACACTCTCATTCGAGGTGATCGACGGATCACAACATCGCTGCACAACTGGACTTGTCTGTTTGTTGTGCTGGCATACTCGTCCACCTGTCGGGTACTCAGAGATGTGTACTCGTTGGGTTGCTCGGCGCCTAACAGAAGATCATATAGAGCAAAAAAGGACCTTTTGCGCGTTACAAGACTGATGCTGACAATTTTTTGTCGAACATCATCACAGGCGATGAAACATGGGTTCTTCACTTCGAACCGGAAACATAATGGCAATCAATCGAGTGGTGGCGTGCCACCTCTCCTCTGAAGAAAAAGTTCAAAGCCGCACTCTCAGCTTCTGAGACTCTGAAGGGGTTGTTCCTTATTACTTTGGGAGATTCCTACCCCATTCTGTGGCATCTAGTAGTCAGGCCTACTAGATGAGTGGGTTGCCAAGCGAGTACGATTATGATTCGTACATCAGCAATACCCACTGCAACTATGCTTCAGATATGAGCCATAGTGCCTATCAGTTAAGCTATAATTTATTCTCGTCCTTACTTCTTAATGCAACGGAATGGATAACGCATCTTACGAATGGCTAGTGCACAAATCTGATGGACTCACTCCACCCTGGCAAGAGCACATTTCCTTCCTGTGGGCATCCCAGCAAGAAAATGGAGGTTATGGTAAAATACCTTAACAATATGGCTACCCACAACTCAATAATCAAGAACACTATTTGTTTCATATATCTCCTCTTTTATTATAATAAATTCTTTCACACTAATGTTGAAAAATACCTTGCATTACACTTGAACACAACAGCTAAACAAGGGATTCTCCACCCAATGGGCATGACATAAGATAAGCATTTTACTTTCTATGGTCTCATAATGTTTCTGTCTATTGCTACAGTGTACTTTCTTGATTGGTAAGGAATCTTTCGCTACGTCATCCTCTCCCACACTCTCGTAATCTCATTCTTTAGCAACATAACGAATTTACTGAATTTCGTGCTGTACTAGGATACATCAAGCTTGACCCACAAAATTCGCTACTGTCTCATGCAAATTACACAGATTAAATACACATATCAAATCACACTGACAGTATAAAACACATCTCAAAAAACAAAACGTTTGGTTTTCTACTCGTTCTGCTTTCCCACATCAAACAATAGTCATCCCAGATTCACACGTCACTGACCCACGTAATAATTTTCCTACCACATTGCACATCTCCCTGTGCAATGCAACCCACATGGAGTTGCCGGGTAGATGGCTGACTCACCTTAATTCACTCTCAGAGTATCTGAATATCAAGCTGGCGTCACCCGAATGTATTTCATAATGGAAGTTTTGGTATCTTATTTATCTCACACACGGATCCTCAACTGAATTCTAGGACAAGCACTTCTAATTCTTTTATTGTCTCATAATCACACTGTACTCACCATGTGGAAGTGCTTGTCTCTAATTCAAGTTCTGCACACGGAAATCTTAATTATTTTCAACCTATATTTACACACGCAAGTATTTCATCTTAATACTACCACACGCTAGTATTTCGTCTTATAATAGCAAGACGTGGTTTCTTTATCACTTCGGAAGAATCCTATGTTCCCCATGGATTTTTACCTGCCTATCATTTTACGAATAATTTACATGAACCTCTCACCAAAAGTTTCTGAAAAGAGAAATTATTAGTCCATCTACTCTTCAATATTCCACATGCATACCATTTTCATTTAAATTTGTTTTTCTGGAGCACACATAGAGCACGTCTTCACACCTCAGGAATCAGCAACAGAGTGCTGAAACACGGCCGTTCATCCGGTCATCACGCGCTACCGCAGAAGTGGGGGAGGGAGGACGTTGGCACCGTATTGGTCAGCCACATTCCAGGCCCTCTGGTGCTCTGGTATACTTCCTCTCTTGGGTTCGGCCAAAAGTGACCAGAGAACCGTCTCAAAGATGATTATAGAATCTACCTTCACTATCTGTGGTCAGCAGACGACCAGCCATTCATTCAATTCACATACATTACCAAACTGGATTCAGGGATCTATTTTAAGGAAGTGCACATCTGAATCATTAAACATACAAACTGCCCTTCTTTCCTACATTGGTATCCGCCTTCAATGTATTAAATAAAAAGGTGTTATTCTACAAAAAACGCTGTTCTGACAAAAACAACAAAGTATGTTGTTGTACATCTTTTCTATGTCGGGCAGTACTGTACCCTTTCAACTTGCTTATTGAGAGTTGACGCTACCTCTGCTAGTAGGTGTGGCCCATAACTTGTATGCGTTAACTATTCGTTTCGTAGCCGTGAAGTAGAATGACCACACAAGTGAAGGTCTTCAGTGCTATTACTCTAGAAATATCCGTACCGCGACGACTTGTGATGACTATATTTACGTTGCTCATATATGAACAAGTCACACTCAAAATATTGACAGAATTACATAAATAATAGTGTTTTTAGAAGAGCACATACCATTATGCTCTCGACTACGCTACACTACACAGGCAGCCACTTTCCTCACTGCATTCTTCTCAGATTAGTCAGTTGACGCATATTGGCTTGGATCTCATTGTCTCCAATCAAAGCTCTTACATTAGCAGCAAACTGTCCACCTTTGACATTATGTCACAAGAACGCAACTCTTTGGTATCAGTGGTGAATAGTTGGACGTATAACAAACGTGTATTCCATTACAAATGTTGTAATAATTTGGTTTATTTCTCATTCTCTTTATGATGTTTTTTGAAATACGAAAATAAGTGAGCAGACTTAGTGTTACGACCTAAAGACAGCGTGGGCACGCGAGTCTGGAACGAAAGAGAAGAGACGGCTGTGGGAAAAGATCAGCCTCGCGTGGATCTGCACGGAGATAACTTGTCCTCCGATGTGTGATGGAGTTCGCAGCAGTTATTGCTTTCCCTTCCATGCATGCCGATGTAATGCGTCTTCACATGTAGATTGTCTTCTTGGGTGTTTGCCGCCCAGCGTCCGGATTTGGGCGTTGTGTGACCGGCCAGCACGTTCGTAAAAGGTGCGGGCGGTCGCCTGGAAGTGGTCACGGAGCAAAGGGACTTCCGCGATGTCGTGAAGATGAGCGGTGGGGAAATCGTAAGGCAGGTGTAAGGCCAGCCGAAGGATGCGATTCTGCAGTGTCTCCAGCTTCTTCAGGTTCGTGTCGGCGGCGTTCCCCCAGACGACGGCGGCGTATTGGAGTACAGGGCGGAGCAGCGCCTTGTACATAATGATGCCCAGCCGCGGTGGTAGTTGGGAACCGGGGTTCAGCACCGGGTACAGGATGCGGAGCCTGTTCCGCACTTTCTTCTTCACTTCGCGGATGTGCGCAACCCACGTGAGTCGGTAATGCGCCGTTGGGCGCCACGGGACAGGGCTTCCACCGACGGTGAGCGGTTGCAGACCTGCAGGAACGAGTCGCCTTGTGACGATCAGGAATTGCGTCTTGGCCCCATTGAATTGTAGACGCCACTTGACGGCCCAGACTGCCAGGGTGCCAACGGCGAGCTGCAGACGGCTTCGCACGACGGCGGCGGCATTGAGGCTCCTCGTATACAGGGTGTTACAAAAAGGTACGGCCAAACTTTCAGGAAACATTCCTCACACACAAATAAAGAAATGATGTTATGTGGACATGTGTCCGGAAACGCTTAATTTCCATGTTAGAGCACATTTTAGTTTCGTCAGTATGTACTTCCACCTACGCTCAATGGAGCACTTTATCATGATTTCATGCGGGATACTCTACCTGTGCTGCTAGAACAAGTGCCTTTACAAGTACGACACAACATGTGGTTCATGCACGATGGAACTCCTGCACATTTCAGTCGAAGTGTTCGTACTGTAACCTCCCCACAAAAATCCTTCTCATTTGTAACCTCCCCACAAAATTCATTCATATTTTTAGTGTAACCTCAAAACAGAAAAATTCCTAAACCTCTCAACAGTAAAAATTATAATTATGTCGTTCACATTCAGTGTAACGTCCCAACAAAAAAATAAATTCAGTAACCTGGTAATAATACAATATAACTAACCTCTCAATTAAATTGTCGCTCACTTATAACTTTTCAATAATTGACTGTGAATTTAACCTGGTAAATTTTGGACCTCAGCAGTGCTGCGTCATGGCCCTGAAAGATCATTCTGAATAAAAAAGAGAAAAATTCTTACCTCAATGAAGTCGCTGGATAACGCATATATATCTGCTCTTACAATAATTTTTTTTTTTTTTTTTTTTTTTTTTGGTACTGCCCTGTGCAATGCTGACCGATAGATTTGTCATTTATGAAAGGAAACAACTGATTTTTCTTTTGCAATAATCGGGATGATCATGGACTGGAGAAATTAGTAAATTCTTTAAATTGAAATGAATGGTTGTTAAAAGTTACTTTATATGAGAAAGATTATTATTAGGACATTTGTAAAACATTTACATGGGACTTGAGATAACAATACTGCATATGCGCGAGGCTGCTATTTACCTTATACAATAATGCTTAGGCCCAGCCAAAACGATACACCAGACCAGACCAGAGCAGACTGCTCCCTAGCAACAACTTACTGCTACAGCTACACAGTTCCTACTGCAGTCAACACTGCTCTCTGGTCAGAGATCCTCTTATACCTTGCATATCGCAGGCAGCGCATGAGCAATACATCGAAATTACATCTGCTCGGACCTCCTGTGCTGCTAGAACATGTGCCTTTGCAAGAACGACACAACATGTGGTTCGTGCACGATGGAGCTCCTGCACATTTCAGTCGAAGTGTTCGTACGCTTCTCAACAACAGATTCGGTGACCGATGGATTGGTAGGGGCAGACCAATTCCATGGCCTCCACGCTCTCCTAACCTCAAGCCTCTTGACTTTCATTTATGGGGACATTTGAAAGCTCTTGTCTACGCAACCCAGGTACCAAATATAGAGACTCTTCGTGCTCGTATTGTGGACGGCTGTGATACAATACGACATTCTCCAGGGCTGCATCAGCGCATCAGGGATTCCATACGACGGAGGGTGGATGCATGTATCCTCGCTAACGGAGGACATTTTGAACATTTCCTGTAGCAAAGTGTTTGAAGTCACGCTGGTACGTTCTGTTGCTGTGTGTTTCCATTCCATGATTAATGTGATTTGAAGAGAAGTAATAAAATGAGCTCTAACATGGAAAGTAAGCGTTTCTTTGTGTGTGAGAAATGTTTCCTGAAAGTTTGGCCGTACATTTTTGGAACACCCTGTATAGAGCCATGTCGCCCGCGTACAGGGCGAGCCGCACACGGTCGATCTTCGGCGCAGCAGAAGTGTGCAGCGAGTACAGGAGTGGCCCCAAGACCGAGCCCTTTGGCACACCGGCGTTGATGCGGCGGACGGAGGACAAGCCATGCGCGGCCCGCACATGGAAGGTCCTATCGGCAAGATAGGAACGGATGAGACGGACGTGCGACGTCGGGACGTCAAGTTCAAAAAGTTTGAATAAGAGGCCGCGGTGCCACACACTGTCGAAAGCACGCGACACGTCCAGGAACACCGCGCCGAAGAACTCGCGCTGCTCGAGGGCGACGAACGCATCTTCCACTATCCGAAGGAGTTGGTGAACTGCCGAGTGGCCCCTGCGAAAGCCGAACTGCTCTTCGGGCAGGAGGCCTCCCTCGTCAAGGTGGCGCTGCAGCCGTCTGATGTACACCCTTTCAAAGACCTTGGAGACGGCCGGCAGTAAACTAATAGGTCTACGCGGGCTGACGCAGATCCTTCCCCATCTTCGGATTCGCCACGATCTCTGCATGCTTCCAGGACTGAGGAAAACTGCAGGACCGGAGGATTACATTAAAGACGTCGGAGAGATGAGTGACAGCCACCGGCGGCAACTTCTGGAGTAGGGCGTTGGAAACTTCGTCTGGGCCCGCAGCTTTCCTGGGGTTCAGGGCACGCAGGATGGACGACACCTCCTCCGAGGTCGTCTCTTCAATGACGTCATCGTCGTTGCGTGCCTCCAAGTAGCGTTGGAGCCGGTCGGCAACCAGGTCGTCGTGGACAGCGGTCGGTCGGGGGGGAAGGGGGGGGGGGGAGGTGCCGCGCGGACCGTGACAAGGAGCCTCAGAGCGCGCGGCTCGCCTTGAGTTGACAGGCCAGCCAGGCGTTGACACGAACAGTGACACCGGAAATGGCTAAGTCCCAAAGCTGGATTATCGGATGGATTATCGGCTGCTACTAACATGGCCTTTGTGCAGGAGATGCGCCAGAAATGGTGGAGTGGCAGGCAAACTGCTAGATGGTTTCTTACAGCTCTTTGAGAAGTTTAAAATTTGTGTTTTCGGGATATGTTTCGCAACGGCGGACTGTTCTAACGTGCTATAGCACACTGTATACATCACTCTATAATTATGTCATTTTCTCTTCAAATGCGAGACGGAGATCGCACTAGAATTACGCCATTTTTTTCGAATGCGTGCCAAAAATTGCACTAAACGTACACTATTTCTCTTCTAATCCGTGCTGGTATGCAAATAAAACTGACGAAAACATCTTTTGTTGCACTCTCTCTAGAATCCAGTGCTTGTGCTGTAATTAGGGTCAGCCGTGCTACGATCAAATCAGAGAAGGAACGCAGCTGTCTGTTTTCGACTGTGGATGCTCTGACGTAACGTCATCCCTTCCACCATTATTTTTCTTTGAAAGTGCAAGTACGGCACATGAGAGATTCTTTGAGGAGCAGTTGAAGCAATTGCCGTGGCCTGTGGGCAAGGGCACTGACTGGCAGTTTATTGGCTCGGGTTGCTGCTACTATAGTTTTTTTTTTCAGTTTATTTTATACCTCACAATGTTAAAAAATGTTTAAATATTAATATCAAAATTTAAATATATTTAACAGTTTATATAAGTGAAATTAATATATTCAATTTAGTTACGATTACTACACTTGTAAGTCAAAGGGTTATGCCACCATATTGTAGCACACTGATAAAATTTTGCATGAGCCGGCACTGATTTGGATGACTGTGGACATGAACCAGGATGATGATTTCAAAAATTATTGCTGAGCAATGATAGTTTCATGATGAGTGCACTGTGGCTACCTCAATTTTGCAAGACTGCAAAAACCACGTTCACATGGCTGCGTATGAACTTTTCTCATTTGATGATGAGTTAGGTGGCCTTTCGCACCTCGACGGAGCTGTTACATCTTCCAGTCTTAATCTAACAGAGAACTGTCTGGGACCATTAGGAACAGCAGATAGTCCTACGGGATCTAATAATAAATAAGTGGCTTCAGTTGTATATGGCGTACCTGAAGTAACTTACCGACTCTCTTCCTCGCCGTACTGCTGCTATAGTCAAGATTAGAAGCGCTGTTACACGATGTTAGCGTGACGTCTCTGAGCCTTGTCGCGGTAGTTTGAGTTACCTTTGCGTGAATATCCTCTTTGCCTCATACATCGATAGTGGCGTACTCTTTGGTTACGACCAGAGGGCATGGTGACAGAGTGGAGCAGATGATCAGAAGTGCTCCCTTGCTGAGCGACTGCCAGAGAGAGAAGTCGTGTTGGATGGTCTTCGTCGATGTGCCGTGAACAGTGGTGTCCTGCTAGTGGTAGTTGTGCACGTTCTGTGGCCTTGAGTGGTGAATGGATGGAGCAGCTCGTATTACCGCAGCGTTTTCAAGCGCGTAGTAGCGTCAGGGTTCGATGGCCTGGGGCATGGCAGACGAAAAATTCTTCTGCACTCCAAATTTTATCTTGGTCACTAGTAAATTTTTTCTCTGTAAGAACTCTTTGGCTTGTAGCCACAGTAATTTTCTGTGATTTAAACCTAATTGAGTATTCCCCTATAACGTTTGTTTGTTTAAGTCTATTGTTGACGTGATCATTTAAAGGTGTATTTAAGGTCCTGTTTATCCTCAGGGAAATTTTATCTGTACTAAATGTGTTTCAAAATATGTGTTTATTAGCTAATCCAGCCCCTCAGCACTCCATCACCTAGCTCCCGGCTGTCGCCCCATTATAGTTTGTCCATAGTGCGGAGTTTGGCAATTTTGTACATTGTTTTCTTAATAAATTACGAAACATGCGTTTTTAGGAAAATGTAGCAATGAAAATCATTCTGAAAGTTCGTGTATGTTTCACCAAGCCGACTTTTATGTAGAGTTTGTCTGCAAATACATTACGTTTGTCGCACGTGTTACGGGCAAACCAAATCTTTCTCTGAAGTGTCATATGTAGGTCATTAAATATTTTCATGTCTCCTTGAGAAAGGTGGGTTGCACACGACAGAGCATAGCGGCAGCCAAGTGTGACAAGGTATCCAAACTATCTGATCCTTTGCAGCAGGTTATCCACGGGCGGACGTGGGTGTAGTAGAGCTGTGGGTAACGTTGGAACGGAATGCACTATAGCGGGACATTACAGTACCACGCAGAAGGAGCTTAAAAGTTTAGCTGACAATGAAATAGCAAAAAATTATAACGATCGACAGGTAGAACTCATTGTTCTGTACATGTGGAGACACTTCGTGCTACATTTGTAGGCTTGCAGCATATGAAGAAATGGGCGGTACAAATACTAAAATTTCCGAAGTCGCACGCATTATTCCATGTCAGTTACAACAGTTTTCAGTGAAATTAAACGAATAGTATGGAGACTTTATATATCACAGCGAAGAGCATTGGTTATGTCAAGGGACATGCCTGGAACAGTTTTTTCGATTTAAAGGTCGCTATTGTTGAATTTATGAAGAAGAATGGACTGCACGAAGGAACATTTGAACATCCGAAATGGATTACAGATCTTACATTTGAAGTGGACTGCGCTATTCACAGGCCCCAGTAAGACACTGAAAGGTGAGAAACAACTTCTTTCTGAATTTATGGGAATGCATTTGAAAAGAAACTCGCATTGTAAAAGGGGAACAGCCTGATAAACACAGTCGAGTTCCCTAAGCTCACTGACGTTAAAGAAAATGTGGGTTTTGGAGAATTCACTGTGGCCCTGAATGAATTGCAAATAAAATTTTCTAAACGTTTTGAGCACACTGCCGATCTTACATAAATTTTCGAAATCGGTTTCCGTTTCAATTGAAAGTTTCCCCGCGCATATGCAAATGTAACTGACTGATCTGCCAGGTAATTCCCATTTTAAAGACAAATCATTCTACGTTGCAACTGTCCAGGACGTCTACTTTGTTTTAGTCAGAGTTTCCAAGTCTCCAAAAATTCGTTGCAGAAGCACTACAATATTTCTATCAACATATGTGTGTGAACGACCTTTCTCAGATTATGAATCCAGATTAGCCACGACTACGTGGCAATGTCAGTGTGAAAATCTGTGAAACTCTGGGAACTCTCTGCGTCCGTCCATATGCCTACAGGTTGCACCAGTTAAAAATTATGCTTGTCTTCAGCACTCCAAAAGTACTTACATAATACTGAAATTAGTTTTTGTTTGTGTTCTATGGTTTTGAGAAATGTGAAGTATAAAACCAAGTCGTATGCAGTGGGTCTACACTTTCATTTAAAAGCGGCTCATTCACAGTTTAACCTCTCTTCCACCTTCTCAAACAATGTGACGTGGTGGTGAGGGAAATGTGCACCGAAGCTGAGTGTTATGGCGCTCACGCTGGGGCATGGCTTGTGAGCTGATTTCTGGGCCATCTCTGCACTGAATAGTAAAAGTATGTCTTCTCAGTAAGCTTCCAAAGGCTGTAGGTAAGTCTGAGTCACCGTTACTCCCTTTTACTTAAATGTGTTATTCACACAATGTCATAGAAAAGTTCGAGGAATGAGGAGAGCAACCAGTGGCAAGTTGAAACCTTCAGTCGAACCACGTAATGTATGCAAGTAGTAGAGCCCTGCGCTCCATAGGCAAGATTAAGCTTTGTGTGTCACTTCGGTACATCGTTTTGACTGAAAACTTCCATGTTGTGTATATGGGACACACTACTTTCTATTATGTAATCTGAAGATGGTAATTTAACTGGTTGAAACTAGTCTCCTTCCTTACTATTTGGTAAAGAAACAGTTTTCCTGAAATATTACATCGCCTCCGTATTTATTTATTTTTAACATAATAACGTTCCCTCGCTTAGTTCTCAAGCACCTTTGTAGGTCACCGTGGACAGTGGCACAAAGTTGGCCTATGTAGCAATGTAGTCAACAACGCGCATAGGTGCTGTGAAGTCTCAACACATCACATCATGAAGTCGAAAGATAAAGGTTAAATCGCATCAAGAAACACATGGCATGTAGTATAATACGCGTACAGAGATAGCAAGTCAAACGCAACTAAGTAGATCACACAATGTAAACTTTGATCACACAATGTAAGGCAACTAAGTAGAGTTGGCTGTAATGCCAACTGCAAGCTCAGAGTAGACTCTCTTGACATTTCCTTGTCATGCAATTTAATTATTGAATACTGGATTGAAGCGCTTCTCTTTCGTTGTTCCCGGAACTCCAGGGGTCGCGCGTGCACCCGAGGACTGACTTCCTGCTAATTCTTTGAGAAGCAGAGACTCCACGTGGCAGCCAGCAGCTGCCACCCTCCAAATCCCCCGTCCCTCCCTTATCAAACTCTGCACGTGGCTGGCAGGTCGCGGCTTCGTTATTAACATACCGCCTGTCCGCGCCGGATTACGCCTTCCGCTGCCCATTTCTCGCTAACTGACGGGCGCTGACGTTTCCTGTTAACTACGCCAGCCAGCATTTCTGCACGTCAAAGCTGTCTTTTGTCTGGCAGTCTAAAATCTTATATTGACAGCCACAAATTGATTGCGGAGAAGTTCTGTGAAAATAGGTCTTTTTTGGCCTACTGAAGTGCCACAAGATAGCTAAGTAATTGAGATACTGGTTGGCTGTGTCGAACAGTTGTCCTCGGACGTTTGGTAACTTTATTCAGGAATGTGGAGTCGCAAACATATAATAGGGAAAAGGAATACTATTGCGATTTTGGTTTTTCTAGTATGAATCACTTCAAGTAAATCTGGTGATTGAATTTTGTCTCGTGTGTTCGATGTAGTGCTCCACTTCTATTGACTCAATTTAATATACTCCACATTTAGAACTGCTAACATGGGAACTGTAAAACGAGATGTAAATTTTACAATACCTGCGGTACTGTGTAAAGTACGTCTCGCATAGTCACTGCTAAAGTACTAGACTAATTATAATGGATTATACTGTAAATGATGAAAGTTTGTGAATGCAGCTTGCCGCTAACTGGGTGTAATGTCTCTCACACATAAACCTGTACAGTAAAGTAAGGGCCTCCTGTTTTATCTTTAGGCTGATCCGTGATAAGACCGGCAAACAATTATACTAATGGAGGATTCTGCGTATTTTCTCTAATTTCATTCGCTCTCTCTTTCTCTCTCTCTCTGTCCTTTATCTATATACAGTTTTAAATATATTATTTAATTACGTGAACTCAGCCCAATAGAATCTCTGGTGGAGCCCTTCGTCTTAATATTCAGCGGCTGGCTTGCTGTAAAAGATCTTTATATCTATTATTATTGTTAAGCGCTGCATTCAGTTGGGAAAATCGATCGTTTGAACAATTCGTTCATTTTACGACAGATTTAGAATTTCAGATGTGTCCGAAGCCTTTTTGGACGATTTTATAAAATATCGGTGATTGCAGGCTCTCTTCGTCACAACTGAAACTTCCCCACTAATTTCAGGGCCAAGACAATCATCAATGATTCAGACAGAGAACTCATTCGTCATTCACTCTAGAATAAAAGGGTCACAAACCTTATTTCTGAGGAAAATTGTATATTCAATCCATCTCCATTACATATTCCGTTTTCTGTTGATTCCAAGTCTTACTTAATTTGCGTTTACAGTTTTTCTCTCTCTTCAAATAACCCGCTAGTGGCACAAACGTTAATAGCTCGCTTTAGCGAGAAGAAGAGCAAATATGTCTCTTTTAGCAACCCGACAATCTTCCAACAGATAATTCCGAAGCTGTCCTCGTTATTCCGTCCCTAACAACCATGGAGAATACATATATGTATCTCTGTTCTTCCAAAGAATAAACGTACTAGAAAAATACCTTGGCGTCGACGAGCTGTCGGCGCATATATTACTAGAAAATCCGATCAGATACTTTCCAAAAGTGAATGAATGTGGATGATTTGATTGATAATTATTAATTATTGCGTGGTAGAGGGTAATTTTCCGTGGGGAGATTACATAATGACGTAAATATCTCGGTTTCGATCTGTCCTGGGATTATTATTTATCATGTATGTAAAAAAAAAAGGTTCAAATGGCTCTGAGCACTATGCGACCTAACATCTGTGGTCATCAGTCCCTAGAACTTAGAACACTAAATCGCCTAGAACCGCATGCCACACCGGCCGGCATAATTTATGTCCACACTGACATTATTCACACGAAAAATGTCGAACCGCACAGCGGTTTGGAGTTAAATTGAAGATACGCCTATAGCAACAGGGTAGTCAATTCGAAGGTTGGAGGACTACGACGGCATATTACATCCTAACCAAACTTCTGGCTGATGACAGCTTTACCTGTCCTCATACTGAACTTCACATACACAGATGTAAATTATATTTACAGCAGAGGATACTTCTTGGTTACAAGGAAACCAAACAAAGGATTTGAAATATTAACTGAATTATCTTCATCTTACAATGTTGATTAATTTTCACAAATAAATGGCTACTGATGGACTTGGAAAATCTCGTGGATTGCCAGGGAATCCTGCCTCGAAACCATTACAGTCTGAAAACTTCTTGTGCTTAAATTCTGGGAGAGCTTCCTGTTTGAAGTGCAATAATTTGACGTGTATGGACGTACTATGTTAATGTGTTTCTTATGATAATTATTGTATATCTTGTACCCTGTAGCAGATGTGTGATCTTCAAATTTATGCTGTTCTGTGGGAATCGTGAGCGTGCCTCTTTAACTGCGAGATGTTTCCAAAACTTGAGATAGACTGCTGTAACCGTAAGTGCAACGCCACCTCTGAACTATGTCTCAACAAAATTATTAATGCTCTTTTGTTCTACAAGAATACGAAGTCTCAGCGTAATATCTATAATGAAAGAAGAAATATTCTAATTCTAACTGCTGAATTGTCATTTGATCATGACTTACACATAATACAGCTGGGCTACTTTTAAATGCGAAAGCTAGCTGTGAAAATTGCTAAACATGAAATAGTACTGCTATTCCCAAACGTGACGCTCTAAAATTTAATCTATAAACAGTGAAACCGAAATTAGTAACTCTCGACGACTTCCGCATCAACAATTAAAATTTGAAACCGTGAAATGTCATGTGTTACATCTGAATATAGTAAATAACGCAACTTGTGGATTATACATAGAGTATCATAATTTTTGGTGTTAATACGTACATGCACTTGAAGCAAAAGAAGTCTCAGTAAACTTGGGCTATAAATGTCTACCTTAAGAGCTATGAGCACTTCTTCGTCTTAGGTACTGTGGAACAAATCTCTTCTTCTGAAAACGCTTTGCTTTCTGTATTCTGGAAGGGGATAGTATGGACAGAAGCCAGAAAAGCGGTGCGGTAAACGCACGCTCCAAAGTGCATACCTTAAGAACTATGAGCACTCGTTCAGTCAAAGGGATGTGTTTTACAGTAGTGAGGATGGAAAAGTGCTTATGGCTGTTAAAGTATGCGCCGGCCAGTGTGGCCGTGCGGTCTAGGCGCTTCAGTCTGGAACCGCGTGACCGCTCCGGTCGCAGGTTCGAATCCTGCCTCGGGCATGGATGTGTGTGATGTCCTTAGGTTAGTTAGGTTTAAGTAGTTCTAAGTTCTAGGGGACTGATGACCACAGCAGTTAAGTCCCATAGTGCTCAGAGCCATTTGAACCATTTTTTTGTTAAAGTATGCACTATGGACAGTCCACACTGCCACCTCTCAAAATACGAAAATTAGAGAACTGGCAGTAGAAGAGAGTTGTTCGACAGTGTCAAAGATTAAGAACTGCTCATAGCTTTTAAGGTACGCGCTTTAGAACCCATGTTTACTGAGAGTTTTTTGATTCTACGAGGGTGGCATGGTAAGTCTAGTAATAAAACAAGAAAAGTGTTCGTTTCGTAAACAACTCGCCTTACATAGTCTCCTTTCAGGGACATACACTTGGTCCACCAATTCTCCAACTTTTTCATTCCATTGGAAAAATATGTTCTGTCAAACAAATTAATTCAAAGCCCAAATCATGCACTTTTTTCCATTGTTATCGCTGATGTATGGGATGATGCACATCCTGGTGAAAGAGCACATTTCTGTGTGCCTAACGATCCAACATTAAAGCATAATAGGTTCCAGTTACTATTCTGCTTTTTCAAAGCGAGCTATGAGTATTGTTCGTTGGGAATCACAAAAAAACAGTGGCCGTCACGTTACCTGCTGAAAAAATGGTTTTTGCCCTCTTCAGTGCACTTTCACCAGCCTTTGTCCATGTTTCGACTCTACTGTGTAATGGCGGATTCAGGATTCATTAACAGTCACAAACCAGTGCAAAAAATTCCTGTCTGCTGCGATCAAACATTGCCTGTCATTGTGTTGAAATGTTGTTCAGGTTCCTGTTTTGGGCGACTGTGAGCAATCGCGGCACCCAGCTCTTAAACAGTTTCTTCATAGCCAATTCTCCGTGCAGTCTCAGCAATCTCATAAATTTTTATTTGGCGGTCTTGCAGTACCCTATCATGGATTTTGGCAATAGTTTTCTTTGTGATGACCTCAACTGAGCGGCCGGATCACGCCTCGTCTTCGGTGCTCGTCCGGCCACATTTAAATTCATTAACCCAAAAGTAAAAGCTCTTCAATGATGCTACAGAATCCAGGCGAACTGCATCCTATTCTATTTCGATCTGTGTGTCACCCCTTCCTTTTAATGAAAATTAGTAACAGCAAGAAACTCAGTCTCTTTCTCCATTTCCAATCGACGCACTGACCAATTCAGATAGCTATCCCTTTCATGCCCCTCGACTCTTATAACTGCCATCTGGTTTCTGTACAAATTGTAAATAGCCTCTCGCTCCCTGTATTTTACCCCTGCCACATTCAGAATTTGAAAGAGAGTATTCCAGTCAACATTGTCAAAAGTTTTCTCTAAGTCTACAAATGCTAGAAACGTAGGTTTGTCTTTCCTTAATCTATTTTCTAAGCTAAGTCGTAGGGTCAGTATTACCTCACGTGTTCCAACATTTCCATGGAATCCAAACTGATCTGCCCGAGGTCGGCTTCTACCAGTTTTTCCATTCGTCTGAAAAGAATTCGTGTTGGTATTTTGCAGCCATGGCTTATTAAACTGATAGTTCAGTAATTTTCACATCTGTCAATACCTCCTTTCTTTGGGATTGGAATTATTATATTCTTCTTGAAGTCTTAGGGTATTTTGCCTGTCTCATACATCTTGCTCACTAGATGGTAGAATTTTGCTACGCCTGGCTCTCCCAAGGCTGTCAGTAGTTCTAATGGAATGTTGTCTACTCCCGGGGCCTTGTTTCGACGAAAAGTAATTACAATTACAAATATATTCTTGTATCATAAAATCGAGTGAAGTGTAAAAATGGGCGAAACATTAGACTCCACAAAAAGGTTTTAAGTGTCAAGGAAAGAGCCTATGATAAGAACAACAGGCAACAACAGAAATATATGCTTTTCATGCATGAAATACGTGTTTGCATTCTCTTGCTTTCGATGGAATGAGCTCCAAATATATAAATAAGCTGTAGTTTACGTCATTGAACTAGCGTGATTCGACTGTTCAACATATACTTCATGACATTTCACGTCTCTTGGTAATTGACTAACACGTGAAATTCAAAAGTATAACTATTTCGTTAATTAAATAGAAAATAATCAAATACAAACATCGTGACGACACATATGACCTTCTGCTTCCGGTCGCTTGGAGCCTTGATGTCGCTCGAGCTTTCAAACGGTAACAACTTTTGCACCATGACTGTATACATTAGACTGTGGTTGTACGTTGATCTTTGGGATAATGAAGCTCACCAACCATGAAGGCACAAAAAATGTTCCATTCTTTCATGGAAATTTACCAGATCTGCCAAACCACCACCTCGTTTACTTTACATTTAAGGCATTAACTACTATACACTCTATATAGAAAAATTACAAATGATCACTGTTTCCTCGTCACAACGCGCAATAGTTAGTCTTGGCCCTAAAGTAAATCCTTACCCGAACAAGGGAAGCACTGCTCTGCTGTGACATAACTCCTAAAATAAATCACTGGGCTGCATGTACCTGTAGAAATGATTGCGCTGCACGTGTGCCTGAAACTATCGTAGCTCCTTGACAAAACTCAAAACGTTCATCAAGAATGCAGCTAGCTTACCACGCTGTAGTGCAATGCGTGTCAGCAATCTTATGTTTTACTTTACTCACAGACTTTAAAATAACACGTGGTAGCCCGGGATTAAACAAGTTAAAGCGATGTTTTAAGCTGAAGTTTCATTGTAACTTGAAACAAAACAAATTATTTCATTTACATTCGACTGAGAAGTTTGGACCCTCTTTATGCATCATCACAAGAATGAAACCGATACAATGATAAATTAAGAGAATTCGGTAAACGATTATCATGCGATTTACTCCTTACCCTGTTTTGAAATGAATGTAAAGGGAGTGGAGAATACTTTAAGAATTTCCTGAGCACATGACTGATAATCATGAAATGGTCACCAAGACAGAGATTGTCCATCAGAATTACATCTGCCCCATAAGAATAATTTGCGGAATGAATGGTAGCAAATAGCTAGCGCAAGTATTACGGTTAGTTCTCGCAGCAAATATATAAATTTTGTTCGATATTACCTCACTCCAGGTGCACAGGCAGCATTTCAATAATTATCTGCTGCTATCCATAACCAACAACCGCGCTGGACAGACCTCAACAAGACAAGACAATGATGTTATCTGCCCCTAGACTTAACTATGATAACCAAAGTCATATATAACGATCACGTGTTCAAGACACATACATTACTACACTGGCAGTGACGTAGGCCTACGCAATATCATTCATGTCACTGATGATGCCAGCACTTTGTAAATGTAGTATGGTGGAGAGCGTGAAGGGTATTAAACAGATGTTTGTTGGAGGTAAGTTCGTATGGGACTAGACTGCAGAGGTCATCGGTCCCTAGGCTTACACACTACTTAAGCTAACTTAACGCTAAGGACAACACAATACATATGCCCGAGGGAGGACTCGAACCTCCAACGGGGGGAGCCGCGATTCTCCTAATGCAAGGGTAACTAGAAATATCTAGAATAATAGAATTGTATCTTTTGTACTGTATGTAAGCCTAAATAGTTAAATTACAGTTTGTCTTATCTGAAACACTGACAGTGTTTAAATAGTATATTTTAAGAAGTTTAATAAATGATCAACTTTGGCTTTTCTTCGAATGTATGTTCGCTATGAAAGTGCTCCTGTAAGTAGAACGTGCCATTTGCCGTTAATAAAAGGTGTCTTTATTCATCCGAGTGTTCTTACGAAAATTACAGTCTACTTTAAATGTGTGTATATGAACTTGATGTTCTTCTCATATTACAACGTATGTGTTATTAAACTCAACTAGTACGCAAATACTTGCTCAACTGCAGATCTTGTTTAGACCACCTCATGAAGCTTACAACGTCATTTAGTTTGAGAAAATCGTAGTGCTACCACTCACAAATTTCCTAACGCCGCCATCTTACTTTAGTACAAGATGCACATTTGCCGTCTGGTAATGCATGCCTGTGGATCAGGTATGGATCCCACAAAGATTTTGAAATTTACAGCCATTTCTCACCATACGAAGGTCTTTAAAGTTTTACTGTTGTACAAGGTCACTGCCGGTACAATAGCACCTCGGCAGTTTTTGACTCCATGCACACCCTGGAGTGTCTATCCGTTTTATAAAAGAATCATAAATATTGGCATTTATAAAACATATGAAAATTTAATTCGTAATTACTATGTTTCTGCTGTTGAACTAAAACGTATTGTTATTCTTCTCATCTGAACTGATTCTTAGGCCCGATTAATGTCTGGCAGATATTCAAAAGTTCATCTCGACTTTCAGGATCGTAAGTCGAGCAACTCCTTCTTTGGAATGCAGTTTGCAATTATATCAGCTTTAGTCCACAGATCTGGATCCTCTACGGTTGTTTGCAGAGTGCAGTGAAACTGTATATGTTTTACTATTTTGGTTGCAACACAGTCAACAGCCGCCACAGCTGTCTCTAGGACGACATTTCACCACACAGTTTGTTACTCCATGAAGTTAATCACTCCTTTACTTGCCTCCATTACTGTTCAGTTGCTGTTGCGTGCCATTTTCAAATATATGCATAAATACAAAGTACCACAAAGATAGTACGACAAAGATTTTCATTTCATCACTAGTCCAGGAACACTCTTCTAACAGTCTAATCGTACGTGGTTGAGTATATTAGCGGACTTCACGATCGAAGGAGTAGGTGATGCTAGTGCAGTACAGCGTATCATTTAGAATTTTGTGAGCGTACTAATACCGTGTGCTTTTGCCTTGGAGAGAGTGACTGTACAACTTCAAATGTTGTTGGGTTCCAATCTAAGTTCATGTGTCATAGATGCCACATTATTGAAGTGGAATACCCGTTTGCACATTATAGTGTGCCACATCAACAATGGTAGAGTTAAAATATTAAACTGCTGCGATGATACCATCCTCTCCAGGAACCACTTTTAATACCAAAACTTATATTGTTTATAGTTCTGTCTAGAGGTCGGTGGAAGTCAGGTGTCCAATTGGCATTTTCCTTAACCTTCACCATACAGCTCTAAAGCCGATATAAATTTCATCATGTGGCTACAAAGAACTACGCATGATACTGACGAGGCTCTGACTACATTAAACAAATCATTCATTCGCTTAAAACAGCTTATAGAACTGGTGTGTCATATCTGGATCTTATTGGAACCCCATTAGAAGCGCAAAACTGTAGCATAGCCTGAACTCCCTCAGCTTTAGCGTCAACTAAACGTGAAGTAAAAATGACAATTTGCATCATCTAAGCCTGAGTTCCTTAAAATATTCAGAGTTCGAAGACTATCTCTCAAGCCCCTATACAAAAATAAATAAAAAGAATTCTGCGTGTTGTTGTACATCGAGTTCAGCGGAAAGTCCCACGAAACACCAACTCATCGGAAGCCAACTGCCACGAGAGATCCTGTCACTATAAGGATCGAAAACCTACTGCTCCCACCGTCTAGTGAGGACCAATATGTCTATCTCCCAATACTTTCCAAATCAAGCATCATTAACTGATGACCAACCGCAAGGCACAGAATGAAGCACGCTTCAGCGCTGATTAACATGACACCAAATAACATAATAACACAATGTTTTATTCACTAGTATGTTGGTAAGTCTTAAATAAAGACTGAACTAATTGCTCCATTGTCACAGATTACTTAAATGTGGGCACTAATTATGACACGATAGTTTTATAGGGATTTTTCTCCCAGTTACACAACATATTCAGCACGAAAGAGAATGAATCACAGGCGTTATTCTACTCCAAAATTCTTAATTAACCTAGCAAAAGTATATGAAACGAGAAATACCCATACTCAGTAGCGTGGAAAATTCTGACAGCTACCACGTGTTGGCGATTTACCTCCACGTGTAACTGTATTCTTTAATTAAATATGGTTGAGTAATTAGCTCTTTCATCTAAAGCGGTAGTTAGAAATTGTTGCTTTGGTACGTAGTGGATACATATTCAGAATTTCGATATTGCAATGTATAATATCATAAACTGCAACTGATCACAGTCCATATGTGCAAAATACATTAACTGTGAACAGTTTTGTTAATTTTTTGTTTTCCGTTTTGATTAACATAAGCGAAGAACATTCAGCCACTACCTTGAGACACCAAACATTGAAGATCTGACCTGTAGTGGTCGTCACTGCTGGACAGCACTAGATGATAACCTCTACCTACATTTTAAGGCTAGTAGGTAACCCAAGACTAATGTAACAGAACTGCACGCTCAATCGTTGCAAGAAACTGTGAAGAACGCATCCACGCTATTTAGCCTCTAGGTGTCTAGTACGTTCAGCTGTGTCAACTCCATGTTCCCCCAAGTATCGTAGCCTGCAGGGAAATTGTGTACTGAACCACTTAGAACAGTATCTGGATCATTGGCATCGCGTTTTCTTCACCGACGACGCCAGGATTTGAATGTCATCTGATGATAGTCCTACAAGATTGTAGAAGTTGCACAGGTTCAGCAGGGAGATCGAACAGTCATGCTTCGTGTTGGTATCATAGGAGACGTCACGTGCCTCTCGTGGATGGTAATTTCAGAGCTCGAGAGATCCTCCAACTTATTACCCTGCCCTTCAATCATCATGTCGGAGATGGGTTTACCTTCCACGATGAGCAAACTGCACCCAACTCGTGAACATCTGACGTCAGCATGCGTGGACCAACCGAATAGAATGGTTTGCGGTATCAGCTTACATAAACCTGACTGAGCGTGATGGGACCAGCTGAATCTAATACCGCGTTATCGCAGAAGCGCTCCTCACGCGTTGGATGACCTCAGGAGGATTCTCCGTCTGTGAATGGAAAAATATCGAGCTGCAATGTATCGACCACCTTGTGGACACCATGCCAATGAGAATCCAAGCATGTTAGGATGCATGAAGTGGAGGATCATGGTATTTAATATTACTCAGTCCCATAGTGCTCAGAGCCATTTGAACCATTTTGAACCATTTATCTTTCATCTAAGTGGGGAACAACATTATATTAAATAGGAATCTATCTGACGTCATCTGGCCGAAACCACCACTGTAATGACTGAAAGTAAACAACCTTACGACTACCTAGAACTTTGCCTATACTAATTGCAAACAATAGATTTTCAATTGTTTGATTACGTCACCGTTATGGTTCATTGCTGGAGGCATAAATGAAATGTTATATTAGTAAAATTTGATGAGTAATGTTAAGGGAAGCTTTTATTACTTTGCAAACAATAGACTTTCAATTGTTCGATTACGTCACCGTTATGGTTCTTTGCTGGAGGCATAAATGAAATATTATATTAGTAAAATTTGATGAGTAATGTTAAGGGAAGCTTTTATTACTTTGCTTTGTATTCTTGTGCGTTTGTTCTGGGCTTCTTCCATGAAGTCGAGAGTCTTCTTTCAGCGTTATCATCTCATGGATTGTTTTCAGAGCTCAGCTTGACCTGGAATAGTGGTATGACCGAATAGGTTTTTTTTTTTTGGTCATCAGTCTACTGACTGGTTTGATGCGGCCCGCCACGTATTCCTTTCCTGTGCTAACCTCTTCATCTCAGAGTAGCACTTGCAACCTACGTCCTCAATTATTTGCTTGACGTATTCCAATCTCTGTCTTCCTCTACAGTTTTTGCCCTCTACAGCTCCCTCTTGTACCATGGAAGTCATTCCCTCATGTCTTAGCAGATGTCCTATCATCCTGTCCCTTCTCCTTATCAGTGTTTTCCACATATTCCTTTCCTCTCCGATTCTGCGTAGAACCTCCTCATTCCTTACCTTATCAGTCCACCTAATTTTCAACATTCGTCTATAGCACCACATCTCAAATGCTTCGATTCTCTTCTGTTCCGGTTTTCCCACAGTCCATGTTTCACTACCATACAATGCTGTACTCCAGACGTACATCCTCAGAAATTTCTTCCTCAAATTAAGGCCGGTATTTGATATTAGTAGACTTCTCTTGGCCAGACATGCCTTTCTTGCCATAGCGAGTGTGCTTTTGATGTCCTCCTTGCTCCGTCCGTCATTGGCTATTTTACTGCCTAGATAGCAGAATTCCTTAACTTCATTGACTTCATGACCATCAATCCTGATGTTAAGTTTCTCGCTGTTCTCATTTCTACTACTTCTCATTACCTTCGTCTTTCTCCGATTTACTCTCAAACCATACTGTGTGCTCATTAAACTGTTCATTTCGTTCAGCAGATCATTTAATCCTTCTTCACTTTCACTCAGGATAGCAATGTCATCAGCGAATCGTATCACTGATATCCTTTCACCTTGTATTTTAATTCCACTCCTGAACCTTTCTTTTATTTCCATCATTGCTTCCTCGATGTACAGATTGAAGAGTAGGGGCGAAAGGCTACAGCCTTGTCTTACACCCTTCTTAATACGAGCACTTCGTTCTTGATCGTCCACTCTTATTATTCCCTCTTGGTTGTTGTACATATTGTATATGACTCGTCTCTCCCTATAGCTTACCCCTACTTTTTCCAGAATCTCGAACAGCTTGCACCATTTTATATTGTCGAACGCTTTTTCCAGGTCGACAAATCCTATGAAAGTGTCTTGATTTTTCTTTAGCCTTGCTTCCATTATTAGCCGTAACGTCAGATTTGCCTCTCTCGTCCCTTTACTTTTCCTAAAGCCAAACTGATCGTCACCTAGCGCATTCTCAATTTTCTTTTCCATTCTTCTGTATATTATTCTTGTAAGCAGCTTCGATGCATGAGCTGTTAAGCTGATTGTGCGACAATTCTCGCACTTGTCAGCTCTTGCCGTCTTCGGAATTGTGTGGATGATGCTTTTCCGAAAGTTTTACAGATGTGCAAAACTACGCCCTTGCGAAGAGACTACCATTATTTGGCTTATTAATTTGGTTTTCTTTGTCTGTTAATTTATTTATCTTGTAGATATGTTGTGGTGCGAGATGTTTCCTTTGGGTTACGTTAAACTGTCGCAGCAGGCTCATTTGTTTCTGTTAATCTTGGCAAACGACACTTTCCTGCGAAAAGTAAGAGCGTGTCCTCAGTAAACTGTCCATCGAATGCTGCGGTGTCCATAGATTTCAATCAAGCTTCTCCCCAGCGCTAGTTCGAGAACATTTTCCCAAACGAGTGAGATACTACCTGCTCTCTTTCCCCTCCCTCAAACATTAGTTGCCTTTGCTTGTGCTCTTGGTACGACGTTGAAATATGAAGCTACATACCGGTATAGTGATAGTGACAATGGGATGTTTGTTATTCTGAAAGATATGCTGCAGAGACATTCTCCTGTTTGAAATGTAAGGTTTTGAAATGTAAACATTTCGATTAAGTACCCATCTAAACGAATTCTAATTTCTAGGTGTGGCCTGCCTTACCTCGCGCAACGTTGGAGACGTGGCTCATGCACGATGTGAAACAGGCACATTTTGATGTTGATAAAAGACACCTATTGCACCATTATAGTCCAAAGTGGATACGTCGAGCACATCCTGTTACTCGGTTTCCCCGGAAACCTGACAATAGCCCTCTACATTTTTCGTTCGGAGTTCATCTCAAAACTTAAGTGTACAGCACTCCTGCTGTACGGTTGAAAAAGTGGAGGAGAGAACTCCAGTCTCGTCAAGACTAACAAGATGATTGGTAACTCTAGGTGCGCGTCCAGTGTTACTCTAAATGTGAGGGTGACACCAACCGAACAAGAACAGTAAATTGTAACTTTCAAACATGCTGAAATGAAACAAGGCTACTGTAAATGATTCATTCGTTTTTAAGACTGTATATTTTCGAAAGTATTACTACATGTACAATTATAATTAATGCATGAATAGAACCGTAAACTCATCGAGTTTGCATTGTGCCCACCAGTTAGCATTACGGATGCTGTGCCCTGACAACATGGCGACAAAACAAGAAAAAAGTTTTGTGTGTTGCAATATGCGAGGGCAGCGAACATGCAGTAGGAATTGTGGAAAAGAACCACGATGAGTACCGAGGGTTATGGGGTGGTATCGACAATTTAGGGACACTTGCTGTCTCTGGAAACGGAAAATCAGAGGCCGACCCAGAGTGCCAGACGGTGAAGGGTAGTTTCGAAGGCAGTCGAAAAAATGAGCCTCTACCGAAGACTGTGGATGATTTTGCGTCAGCGGTTACATTTCAAACCGTACCGTCTGTAATTTGTGCGGCAGTTAACCCTCCAGTGCGCGCGCTGGCATATAAAGTACAAGTTTGATTTTTGAGAGTTTAGATAGGTACTCCTTCACTATTGATTCGGCTACCGTGTTGATAGGTTGTGTCCATTATCAAGCACTCGTAGTGCGTCTGCGAAAAGTTTAATGTGAGTGTATCACTGCGTCTATTTGGGCGTACAAAATACATCACGCGCCTGGTTATGTAAGTAGAATATCTACTGTTAAGTTTTTCTACTTTCACTGGCTGCTGCCTTGCGACAGGTTTTGTATGTAAGTGGTCTATAGAGCAGGAAAGACGTTTCCTTTTACCTGTCGCATAAAAACGTCACAACTGATAAACTTTATTAGCTATGCAGCACGAACTACAATGTTCAGATGGGAATGATGCCAGTTCTGATGAAGATGAAGCCATTAACTATACCGAAATTCGCTGAAGGTTAGCCGGCCGGTGTGGCGCAGCGGTTCTAGGCGCTTCAGTCTGGAACCGAGCGACCGCTACGGTCGCAGGTTCGAATCCTGCCTCGGGCATGGATGTGTGTGTTGTCCTTAGGTTAGTTAGGTTTAAGTAGTTGTAAGTTCTAGGGAACTGATGACCTCAGATGTTAAGTCCCATAGTGCTCAGAGCCATTTGAACCATTTTCTTTTTTTCGCTGAAGGTTAATGTATTCTGGGCAATGTCCCAGACAAAGCTGTATGGTCCTTTTTCCTTCTGTGAGTACGGGTACCATTGCCTTGATACGTTTCAGTTGTGGTTCTTTCCCCAACTGACTGCTGATTCGAAATTTCATCTTCCAGCAAGATGAGTAGCTCCCACATTGGAAAATCGCTGGATTGGGCGTAGTGGTAAAGATGATGTGGCTCTGATCCCTTAGACTCCTCATGTCGCCTGGGCTAAAGCAATGTGACATTTTTCCTTTGGAGTTTCGTGTTTATGAATTCCCAGTTGCAAGAACAGGTCATAGAAAGCATAAATGATGTTGCGATGACCACTGACATGATGTTGCTACATAAGATATAGAACGATATTGTTTACCGTTTGGCCGTGGGACATGTGACGAGAGGCGCACTCGTAAAACATTTGTAGAGCGCAAAATACAAATTATATAAGTTTACGGCTCTCTTCATGCATCAATCATATTTTTACATATAACACTTTGTAAAATGTTAGGTTGGTGCAATGGTTCGTATCGTTTTTCGATAAGTTTAACTAACGTAGCAGATACATGTAACACACACTTTAGTCATCAGTAATATATTTTCCTTTAATGTCTACAACAGTCGGCAGACGCCGGGGTAACATTCTGATTTAGTGGTTGCAGAAATCACGTGATGTTGAGAGAAATAACTCGTCGAGTCTTGTTTGGAGCGAGTTTCCACGAGGAAAGGAACTTTTTGGATGTTATTCGATGGTGAGGGAATAAGGTGAAAATCTGAGAACGCAAGAGTATAGTTTTTTTTTTTTTTTTTTTTTTGTCAGCCCAGCAGAAAGCAGAAGGGCGTTATCACTCCACGCAGTCTTCCACCCCCAGGGGGGCACGTTCCTAGCACACATGGAGCCCCTGCCTTTGTAATACTCATTTATTTGACTTGCTGCATGTCTATCCTCCTATTATTCTTTCTGCCCTCCCTTGAAGACCATGTCTTGTGTGCAATTGGAAAACCGAAACTTGTGAAAGTATCTCAAGACATAGGTGGACTTCACATTTGTCTTTCTCTCTTTTCTTATTTTGACACCTCCTATCCTTCCTTCGCTTCGGCGTTTGACATCTCTCCTTTTGTCTTTATTCCTCCCTGTGCATTTGACGCATAAGGTGCTACAGGGTAATGCGTAACTCCCAGCACCTGGATCGACAGGTAGGGCCCGTTTGTATCCCCCTCGTAAAGGCCAGGCCCAGGGAGGGGTGATTGCCAGAGCTGTTACCTTCCCAATTGCCGATTGGTTGCCCTGTCTGGAGTTCGGAAGGTGTGATCTGAGATGTGAATAGTCACATAAGGCGGATGTGCTCCCCTTTATGGGGGCTCCCGGAAGGAAGGAGCGCAATCGTGGGGCAATCATAGGGGATACATCTGCGATGAGTACATCAGGTCAACACAGCCTTCATATAATAAACTAAAATGAAACGACGGCAAAGACACAAAAATCTTCCAGTTGCAACCCGATACGTTGTGGTATCATGTACGGAAGAAAGTCAGTACTTTTCCACAGTGAACCCATCCAGAAAGGTGGCGATACAGTTGCAGAACCACTAAGTCCTGCTCTCACTTGCGTAATGGTTCACAGCTTCTAGAGACGGATAGTGCCTTTTAAGCTCAAAAACTGCTTAAAGCTGTGCTGCTCCACGCATGCCCTGTTCGTGTACGGGCTCATCGAACACCGAGTTCGTCACGTGTTGTCAGATACACTTGGCTGCTTGATGGTCGACTGAGGGAGATACACAAAATTTCTGTCTGATCAGGACGTGAGCGCCGTCCATTAGCTTATGAAGAGGGTTGATGTAGAATTAGTGCTACCTGAACCCTTTTCTTACAAGGGAACCTCCCCATCGCTCCCCCCTCAGATGTAGTTATAAGTTGCCACAGCTGATAGGCCTTGAACAACTGAACACATATCTATCGAGAAAACAGGAAGAAGTTGTGTGGAACTATGAAAAAAATAAGCAAAATATACGAACTGATTAGTTCATGCATAACATCGGCAATTTTAAGGAGCAAGTGATCTCACGAGTGCCGTGGTCCCGTGGTTAGCGTGAGCAGCTGCGGAATGAGAGGTCTTTGGTTCAAGTCTCCCTCGCGTGAAAATTTTAATTTTTTATTTTCAGATAATTATTATCTGTCCGTCCGATGCGAGGTAACTGCGCCGTAGTATGGGGACGCTACACCTAAACAAACTTCGAAACACACGACGTCAGTCGACTACAACGCACGGAAGAGAGAGTATTCCTCCTAACGAGGCTCCCTGGCTGGCAGTTGACTGTTCGCTACTTTGGACGAGAGTGCATTAAATACGTGAGATATTATTCCGTGGGCAATATGAATCCAGCAAATATAGCGGACGGACGGACAGACAATAATTGTCTGAAAATAAAAAAATTAAAATTTTCATCCGAGGGAAGACTTGAACCACGGACCTCTTACTCCGCAGCTGCTCACGCTAACCACGGCACCACGGCGCTCCTGAGCTTGTGTTATCATTGATGTTGCATATGTGCGCATGGACTACTCCGTTTGTATATTTTGCTTATTTTTTTCATAGTTCCACATAACTTCTTCCTCTTTTCTGGATTGATCTGTGTTCAGTTTTTCAAGGCCTATCCACTTTGCCAACTTATAACTAAATCTGAGGGGGGTGCGATGGGGAGGTTCCCTTGTTAGTGCTTGATCGAGTGGAACTCCTGTTGAAGGTCAAGGCGGGCTTTGAAGTCATCAACGTCATACCAAACATACTGAAGCCAATGCCACGCTACCAATACCAGTATTATAACCATACCCGCATGTGCTGTAACAGTGCAGCCAAATGTGTAACTTGTGGCAAGGATGTTCATGAGGAGGATTGCCCACGTTTGCCCGCATCTCGTGGTCGTGCGGTAGCGTTCTCGCTTCCCACGCCCGGGTTCCCGGGTTCGATTCCCGGCGGGGTCAGGGATTTTCTCTGCCTCGTGATGGCTGGGTGTTGTGTGCTGTCCTTAGGTTAGTTAGGTTTAAGTAGTTCTAAGTTCTAGGGGACTTATGACCACAGCAGTTGAGTCCCATAGTGCTCAGAGCCATTTGAACCATTTTTTGCCCACGTTTTTCTTCCCGCTGCATCAACTGCACTGGAAACCATGCCGCTTCATCCCGCGAATGCCCCATGTACCACGATGAGCAAGCCATTCGGGAGATCTGGATGAAGGAAAAGTTAATGTTGCTCGCTGAATGTTAGGTAGCTGTAAGCCTTGCATACCACTATAAGGCATTGTTGCTATGTCACTACCCACGAAAGATATGGGCACGCATACCTCCAGCCTCCGGCTAGTGCTATGTTTGTGAACTCGCCTAGTGCTAAGCTGACATCCTTAGGATGACTTAGGAATTCGGGATGAGGGGTACACTTAGCACGGAAGGTCAAGGCCCCTACTATGTCACTCTTTCACACCACAACTAGCAAATCAATAATTACCAATTTATTCAAAACAAGCTTTTATAAAACAGAAAAGAGACAATCAACACCTGGCCGTGTTTAAGACAATATCAACAACTGACCTAAAAGATGAGCCACGGAGATTTCAATACGTCAGAAACATAAATTACAATCTGAAGGTAATTTTAAAAGGTGGCACAGATAGTTCTTTTTAGGCAAAAATCTGCAATATGAAAGTGATTGACAAGCACACCAGTTCGTTATGAAACCAAATAACACAAGGAGCACAACAAGTTAATTAAGACAATTGACTGACAAGCAAATTAAAAAAAAAACCTTTTTTACCTATACATAAAACCGGTTAAATATCTACCAAACGGGCAGCGATGCCAGGCTGCAATGGACAAAAGGTGACTTAACTTGGTTGGGCCCAACCAGAAGTCACTTCCCATTAGACGTCACCTCACAGCTTCTGTGCACCGAAGCGGAATGTGGCGCCGCTCCCACACACTCCAACTCGCAGAAAACTGGAACACAAACAGACGGCAGAAAACATGGCAAACACCAAGCAAACATCAATTAATATAGTTATGAGATCAATGAACAACAACGTAAATGAAGAACCAGTAAATGCTTTCAATAGAAGTGACTCAAGTTTTACAGCAATATCAATGCTGTAAAACATTTAAACTGAGAACTGTACACAAATCCAATGCTGAAAATATAGTATCAGATTTTGACACTCTCATAGCTTTCCAAACAATATTTCCACATATGATTAAGGCCGACAATGTGTACAAAGATGGAATGGAAGAAATTTCAAGATATCACATTATTCAAATGCACAACTTCACAACGATACTAGGTTCTATGCACTTTAATTTCGTTGCATAGGTCTGCAATGTAGATGCCAATGGTGTGAGCTTGGTATGCAGAAATTACTACTAGACTATGACCAAATATCTTCAATACCTTACAATTACTTCATCAATTGTGAACACTGATTTTATAAAGGAAGTAGTGACTGCTGGTCTCCATGCGGTCACACACCTTGCCGGCTGCTCTTACTTCAACAGCACGTACATTAGGGCAAATCGTTCAAAGAAACGAAGGCACCAAAGTCACTTACACCATCGATGGAGAGCGTTGTTGGAGATGGTCTGGAGGAATGGGTCTCTCCTTGAAAACAGGCACCAAGGTAATGCGACGAACAACGACCAGAGTTGAAATCAGGCAGGTCCACGACAAACTCACGACCGTCTTGCAAGGTAGACCGGCCGCGCCGCTGCTGGCCGAGCGCGTGTGTTTGCCTCCTTCGTCCCCGCGAACACGTCCTTCAGCCTCGTAGCGAGTCCGACCCCAACTGCCGCGACTGCAAAACAGCCCCCAGATCACAACAGGGCCAAAGATCGTAGTACAGCCGGGTAATCGATAGTGACGTGCCAAAGAGCTGGTGTGCCAGAAAGGCGCACCACGGCTCAAGTTGCTCAACACGGCAGAAAATCTTCGCTCACACCGATGAAGTTACTTATGATGCAACCAGAAGAACGAAAATTTAAGAAGGAATTCTTCTGAGATGACTTTTTGCGTACCTCAAGCAGGAAATTTCTGGGTCACGGTCCGACAAACGCAAAGGTACTAATAAGTCGAACAACGACAAACGTTCTCCTCCTTCTCCTACTCGGAGATCCTCTACAACGGTGATACAGGATGAAATTTCTGTCTGGTTGACCTCCATTTCACCAGTGTGAATCACCAACCGATTCTCGACGCTGGAGTCAGCTGACCAACCCTGGGAGGTTACCCGTCCCTCTGAAGAAATAACGGAACAGGATCTTCTGTCTCAGAACCCTGTACTAGTACGCAGCCGAAATTTGGCACTCGGTAGCCACTGAACTAATTGTCCCTTATAAGAGAAATATCTCCTGTCATCTAATATAGCTGTTCTCCAACGGAACATTCCTGGCATCAGAGCACACAGGACAGAATTACAGTTGCTATTGCGATCATAATGCTAAGTTGTGTTATGCTTCCAAAAAACGAAGTTAAGATGGCTTTGACGTCTTACATTCACTACAGCACGTTTCGCTCTTCCTTACAACGGATGAACTCTAGGTCACTGGGGCGACATGACGCTTTGTCGGGGCGACATTCATAGCCAAACCATTTCACTGAACACCTAACTATAAGCGGTTACTGTCCATCTTTCTCTCCTCAGTTATACCTTTTCTCTACATATCCATATCATCTGATCTCACCAGGGCAGACATACCGCAGGATTACCGCTCAGCTCACTCAACTGTTTTTGCTATTGGGCGACTTCAGAGCTCACCAAACCATTTGGGGCTCGCTGAAAACCTGTTCGAGAGTCTCTCACCTGGCAGATAATCTCAGCCATCATACGTTCATTTTCTCAACACTGGTGAACCTACATTTGTTTCAGATTCCACACATATTTTCTCGCACCTGGATATCTCGTTACGTAATGCATAGCTTGCCCATTGTCTACAGTGGTCAGCACTCTCAGAGATATACTCGAGCGACCACTTCCCGTGCGTGATAGGTCTGCTACCTCATTTCCCACCAGTGTACAAGAGCAGCCGGCAGCGTTCTAAAGCTGACTGGAGGTTCTACTCTTCACTGCAAACCTTCGACGTGCCGGCCGCGGTGGTCTAGCGGTTCTAGGCGCTGAGTCCGGAACCGCGCGACTGCTTCGGTTGCAGGTTCGAATCCTGCCTCGGGCATGGATGTGTGTGATGTCCTTAGGTTAGTTAGGTTTAAGTAGTTCTAAGTTCTAGGGGACTGATGACCACAGATGTTAAGTCCCATAGTGCTCAGAGCCATTTGAACCCAACCAAACCTTCGACGAACAACATTTCCACAGCAGTGATGATCATATAGAGTATCATACGAATGTTATCCTTACCGCTGCAGAACGTTCCACCCCCGAACTCCTTCCCTACCGCCACGTGTCACACTCCCTAGTGGACTAAGGATTGCCGCGACGCGGTTCGCGCTCGGAGATGTTTCCGTGTCTTCGACCGCCTTCCCACAAAAGAGAACTGTATGACCTATGTAAACTGATGTGTCGACAGAAATGCCGACACAGTGTGATTTGAGGGGACCGCTATGCACGCTATAAACACACGAAGGATGGCGTGAGGTCTGAAACAGGATACGTAATGAATGCTATAAAGAAAAGTACGTAGCTTTTGGAATACTTAACTTTAATCCATCCTTGTTGTATACATCGTTCTTGATGAGACATGCTTTATACGATAAGTATCAATTGCTATGTAAGGCTAATGGCGCCTTGCTAGGTCGTAGCCATGGACTTAGCTGAAGGCTATTCTAACTATCTGCTCGGCAAAGGAGCGCGGCTTCGTCAGTGTAGTCGCTAGCAAAGTCGTCCGTACAACTGGGGCGAGTGCTCGTCCGTCTCTCGAGACCTGCCGTGTGGTGGCGCTCGGTCTGCGATCACTAACAGTGGCGACACGCGGGTCCGACATGTACTAATGGACCGCGGCCGATTTAAAGCTACCACCTAGCAAGTGTGGTGTCTGGCGGTGACACCACATAAACAGTTGTCTCAAAGTATCGTCGCATTATCAGAGACAGAAAAGAAAAGCTAGCTGGATCTCTTTTCCTAATTCTTTTAACCGTTTTGCTCCCTGTTCTGTTGTCGGATTCTGGAAACAAGGTACGTCTCCCGATTCCTGGCCTGACTGTAGCGAAGGATGTCATTGTGGAACCTACTGATATTTTATACGCCTTGGCTCGATACTTGTCCGAGGTCTCTATCACTGCCAATTACCATCCCGGTTTCCTACTTGAGCAGAGGAGGCTAGGGAGACATCTTTCCTATCTCCGTTTTCACTATGATGGAGCTCGAACCTCTCTCCGTTTTTACTATGATGGAGCTCGAACATTCTCTCATCTCGTCGCGATCCTCCAGGGACGATGTTCACAGTCATAAGTTGCAGCACCTACCCTTTGACGGCAAACACTTTCTCCTTCGTACATACAACCGCATCTGGATGGACGGCGCGTTTCTCAGACGTTGGCGTGAAGCCAGTGTAAGTAACTCCCACACGCAAGCCTGGTAAGGAATGCATCTTCCAATCAGCTACCGCCCAATTTCATTTACCTACAGTGAATGCAGGGTGATGTAATGCACGATCTACGGTGGGCTCGTATTGTGGCTCGAGTCTCGGAATTTGCTAACAAATGCACAATGTGGATTTCATAAGCACCGCTCTGCCGTTGGTCATCTTGTCACATTGTCAACGCATATTATGAAAAATTTTCTGCGCAAATACCAGACTGGAATTGTGTGTTTCAGTTTGGAGAAGACTTACGATACCTGCTGGAGGACGGGTATCCTCCGTACAATGCACACATGGGGCACCCAAGGCCGTATGCCTCATTTTATTGGGAGTTTTTAAAGGATCGGGTTTCCAAGGTACGTGTGAGTTCGGCTTCATCACACACTTTTATTCAGGAGAACGTGGTGCCTCAGTGCTCTGTGCTGAGCGTAGCCCTACTTGCCATAGCAATTAACCCTATCCGAGACTGTCTCCCGCGAGGCATCTCAGACTCTCGTTTCGTGGATGACTTTATGACCTACTGCATTTTTGAAAGGATCTATTTACTTGAGCGAAGACTTCAGCCATGTCTCGGCGATCTTTACGCGTGGAGCATCTGTGGGGCGGCTGGTGGAATTTATGTAGTTAGAATAAAATGAAGAATGTAAGGTAGAAAAGATGCATTTCCCGGCCGATTAACCATATGTGGGGCGGCGGGTGGAATTAATTGTTATATAAATGTTCCTATTATTTATGCTGTCTTTTGCCGTTCTCAACACTGGCTCTCTAACTACAATATTGGTAAGCAGAAAGTGATTAGCAAAACGTGAAGCCTGTAATTAGAATTCCTAGTGCCCACTTCATCTGAGAAATACACCTATAGCTACAGCTTATAGCTCTGAGGAATTAGGAGATTGTCAGGGATTCATAATCAAAAATGATTCTCTAAAATGTTCACTATATTCTGAAAGTCACAGACCAAAAAGGATCCACACAATCCAACTAACAGAGTAGTTCAGAGTCTAATGCGCTGATACAACTATAACTGTTCAAATTAAATGTTTAAGTGAATGCTCGCCATAATTTGATGATAATGTTCATCTAACGCCACGCTAAATAATGGTAGAATGTTTGTCCCGCGGCGGCACGTGAAAATACGACATACGCAAACTGAAGATAGGTCATTAAAGTCATCCCAGAATTAACACTTCACTCGAAAACGATTTCATGGTTACGCGTATCCCGAGTAACTTATTATGGCATCCGAGGCTGTTTATAGCAATGATACCGATGCGACGCGACTCCCGGCACAGATGGTGCGCTAATCAGCGTCTGGAGAGAACTTGGGCCTTACTTCCAAGCGCAGCGTTCTTATATTTAAAGCCGTGGTGCGGACGCCTGATCAATTCCGTTCTCCCAACTAGCCGCTGGGCAAGTTATGCACCACTTTAAGTTATTGAATAAATCATTGCTTCCTTTGCTGATGGCCAATGAAGCTCTCAATTTAAATGTGCAATCAGCACACAGGTAAGTAATCATAATAAAAGTCTGACGTGGCTAAGTCAAATATTTTGGGCGAGAGAATTAATTTAATTACACTACACGCAGTAGACGACCTCTGAACTTGCACTTGGAGATACGCTATCGCTATAGCTTTATAGTTATTCAATTGAAACTTCTCACATCTTTATGATTATAGCGGATCTCCCTTCTACTTAAATTTAAACATCCTAGCCTTATTTATTATCCTTCTTAATCTATCTTGCTTCCTTAATTTCTAAGACAAAACCAGAAAATTATGAATTTCAACTGAAATTTTAATTTGTGAGATCCAAAATACTGTTTCTACTAAATTATTATGAAAAAGGAATCTAAATATAAATTTTTTTAAGTTTCTAGCTCTTTTCTGTTGCGCCAATGATTTTTACAGAAAAACGTCCAAATTTCGAAAATGGTTAAAGTTATTGAACTGATATTCAACACATATTGATTTAGTATTACTCCTGACATGCTAGAACCGTTTCAGGTTATTTACTTGATTTTTTAAGTATTGCGCAACATTTATGACGTCAGAGCTAGCTAGCTACAGCGGACTAGGCTGGCACACAATGGAAAGACTGATGTGGATTTTATAAGGCGTGAGTAGGCTGCTTCCCTACACATCGACGACGACTTCCACTCTTCCACCGCAAAAAAGTGTGTATCTGAACTTCTGGTTACGTAGGAAGTTCCTTCCAGCGTCCTTGCATCTCGGTCCTATTGCACTTTGCCGAAACTACGAAATTCTTGGGACTCACGTTCGATAGAAAACTCTCTTAGTTGGGTTCGGTTGTTTGGAGGAGGAGACCAGACAGCGAGGTCATCGGTCTCATCGGATTAGGGAAGGAGGGGGAAGGAAGGCGGCCGTGCCCTTTCAAAGGAACCATCCCGGCATTTGCCTGAAGCGATTTAGGGAAATCACGGATAACCTAAATCAGGATGGCCTGACGCGGGGTTGAACCGTCGTCCTCCCGAATGCGAGACCAGTGAGCTAAAACTCTCTTAGTCCTCGGAAGAATCTTAACATGCTATACCCGATCTCTAAATATCTTACGTGTTTTAAACGGCACTTCATGCGGAGCGGATCGGAAAATCATATTCCGCTTATACCAAACCCTTCTCCGATCAAAAAGTGACTATGGCTGTTTCGTTTATTCATCTGCAAGACCCTGTATTTTACGGTATCCCATTATAATCCACCGTAGAGGTATACTTTTGGCCGCTGGAGCTTTCTGCACTAGACCAGTTATGAGTCTCTATGCAGACACTGCTCAACTACCGTTGTCATACCGGCATGATATTCTCTTCAGCTGATAAGCGTGTTGTCTGTCCTCTAGGCCCAACAATCCATCTAATGCGCCCTTTTCCGATGACTGCCTTGACCGTGAATGCAACTTGTTGCCTCCTGGATTTCGCTTTGGTACACTGCTGCGGATGCTTAACCTTTCGTTACGTGCCACGTTCCCGATTGCCTCGAGAGTCCTTCACCGACTTGGCTTCGTGCAGATGTCCGCGTTCATCTAGGACTTCGCTTCCCAAGGACTCTACTCTAGATTCGATTTATCGCTGTAAGTTTCTCGAACTTCTCACATACACTCCTGGAAATTGAAATAAGAACACCGTGAATTCATTGTCCCAGGAAGGGGAAACTTTATTGACACATTCCTGGGGTCAGATACATCACATGATCACACTGACAGAACCACAGGCACATAGACACAGGCAACAGAGCATGCACAATGTCGGCACTAGTACAGTGTATATCCACCTTTCGCAGCAATGCAGGCTGCTATTCTCCCATGGAGACGATCGTAGAGATGCTGGATGTAGTCCTGTGGAACGGCTTGCCATGCCATTTCCACCTGGCGCCTCAGTTGGACCAGCGTTCGTGCTGGACGTGCAGACCGCGTGAGACGACGCTTCATCCAGTCCCAAACACGCTCAATGGGGGACAGATCCGGAGATCTTGCTGGCCAGGGTAGTTGACTTACACCTTCTAGAGCACGTTGGGTGGCACGGGATACATGCGGACGTGCATTGTCCTGTTGGAACAGCAAGTTCCCTTGCCGGTCTAGGAATGGTAGAACGATGGGTTCGATGACGGTTTGGATGTACCGTGCACTATTCAGTGTCCCCTCGACGATCACCAGTGGTGTACGGCCAGTGTAGGAGATCGCTCCCCACACCATGATGCCGGGTGTTGGCCCTGTGTGCCTCGGTCGTATGCAGTCCTGATTGTGGCGCTCAACTGCACGGCGCCAAACACGCATACGACCATCATTGGCACCAAGGCAGAAGCGACTCTCATCGCTGAAGACGACACGTCTCCATTCGTCCCTCCATTCACGCCTGTCGCGACACCACTGGAGGCGGGCTGCACGATGTTGGGGCGTGAGCGGAAGACGGCCTAACGGAGTGCGGGACCGTAGCCCAGCTTCATGGAGACGATTGCGAATGGTCCTCGCCGATACCCCAGCAGCAACAGTGTCCCTAATTTGCTGGGAAGTGGCGGTGCGGTCCCCTACGGCACTGCGTAGGATCCTACGGTCTTGGCGTGCATCCGTGCGTCGCTGCGGTCCGGTCCCAGGTCGACGGGCACGTGCACCTTCCGCCGACCACTGGCGACAACATCGATGTACTGTGGAGACCTCACGCCCCACGTGTTGAGCAATTCGGCGGTACGTCCACCCGGCCTCCCGCATGCCCACTATACGCCCTCGCACAAAGTCCGTCAACTGCACATACGGTTCACGTCCACGCTGTCGCGGCATGATACCAGTGTTAAAGACTGCGATGGAGCTCCGTATGCCACGGCAAACTGGCTGACACTGACGGCGGCGGTGCACAAATGCTGCGCAGCTAGCGCCATTCGACGGCCAACACCGCGGTTCCTGGTGTGTCCGCTGTGCCGTGCGTGTGATCATTGCTTGTACAGCCCTCTCGCAGTGTCCGGAGCAAGTATGGTGGGTCTGACACACCGGTGTCAATGTGTTCTTTTTTCCATTTCCAGGAGTGTACTTTGGAGATAGCTCTGAGACCGACTGTGGTGTCTTATACCCCATTGTCATTGGCAACAAACATTTTAGGTGTCGGCTTCAAGAATAATGATCAAACGTATTATATATCGGCTTCTGCACTACTGGCCTTTAAAATTGCTGCGCCAAGAAGAAATGCACAAGATAAACGGGTATTCATTGGGCAAATATACTAGAACTGGCATGTGTTTACATTTTCACGCAATTTGGATGCATAGATCCTGAGAAATCAGTACCCAGAACAACCACCTCTGGCCGTAATAACGGCCTTGACAAGTCTGGGCATTGAGTCAAACAGAACTTCGATGGCGTGTACAGGTACAGCTGCCCATGCATCATCAGCACGATACCACAGTTCATCAAGAGTAGTGACTGGCGTGTTGTGACGAGCCAGTTGCTCGGCCACCGTTGACCAGACGTTTTGCTGAATCCAGAGAGACCCGTACAGGACCTGCAACATGCGGTCCTGCATATCCTGCTGAAATGTAGGATTTCGCAGGGATCGAATGAAGGGTAGAGCCACGGGTCGTAACACATCTGAAATGTAACGTCCACTGTTCAAAGTGCCGTCAATGCGAACAAGAGGTGACCGAGACGTGTAACCAATGGTACCCCATAGCGTCACATCGGGTGATACACCAGTATGGCGATGACGCTTCGAATGTGCGTTCACCGCGATGTCGCCAAACACGGATGCGACCATCATGATGCTGTAAACAGAACCTGGATTCGTCCGAAAGAATGACGTTTTACCATTCGTGCACCCAGGTTCGTCGTTGAGTACACCATCGCAAGCGCTCCTGTCTGTGATGCAGCGTCAAGGGTAACCGCAGCCATTGTCTCCGAGCTGATATTCCATGCTGCTGCAAACGTCGTCGAACTGTTCGTGAAGATGGTTGTTGTATTGCAAACGTCCCCATCTGTTGACTTAGGGATCGAGACGTGGCTGCACGATCCGTTACAGCCATGCGGATAAGGTGCCTGTCACCTCGACTGCTAGTGATACGAGGCCGCTGTGATCCAGCACGGCGTTCCGTATTACCCTCCTGAACCCACCGATTCCATAGTCTGTCTAACATTCATTGGATCTCGACCAACGCGGGCAGCAATGTCGCGATACGATAAAAAGCAATCGCGATAGGCTACAATCCGACCTTTATCGAAGTCGGAAACGTGAAGGTACGCATTTCTCCTCCTTGCACGAGGCATCACAACAGCGTTTCACCAGGCAACGCCTGTCAACTGCTGTTTGTGTATGAGAAATCGGTTGGAAACGTCACCTTCGTGGTGTAGCAATTTTAATGGCCAGTAGTGTATGATATATGATTGCAGTCAACGCTTCAAGAATAATGCTCATGTTAGATATCGGCTTCTAGAATAATGCTCCATTTTTACTATAGAGCTTTCTGCCCTCTACCAGGCCAACCAGTACACCCGAGGATACAGGCTTCTCAACTGCGTATAATGTTCCAATTCACTTAATGCCCCTCAGAGGCTCTGTGTGCTATACACAACGAATCCAAGAATGCATCCACTCGCCCGCTAATGATGAAGCCAACGTGATGTTCATGTGGGTCCCTGGTCACGTCGGAGTCTCGGTGAATGAAGCTGCCGATGGTGCTACCAAGGTTGCAGTCCGACTACCATGGCCTTTTAGCTATCCTGCCTCTTCAGATTATCACTGTGCTGCCGCACTTAGGAACATTGTATCCCTCTGGCATGAACGTTGGTTTTCTCTATACGCTTTGTTTGGGCTCAACCATGTCAGTATAATGACGTCATTTCTCGCCATCAGTAACGATACAGGATAGGAGTGGTCGGTGTTGTTCACGAGTCAGCTGATGACGAGCAGGCAGATGCACGTGTGGCCAGACGCTGATTTGAGTGATTTTGGCTTAGTGCTTGCGGTACCTATACACCCTATTTTTAACTTTACCCGATACAAACAAATTTCGCATGACGGTGTAATGACAACAGCTCATCCATCATATATGCCAGTTCTCGAGTGCACTGACACGTGGATCATTGTAGATTAATGCGTATGAACGGTGTTCACCAGTCCCGATGGCCTTTCTGAGCATGGCGAGTCAAAACGATCCTCCTAAAAAAGAGAAAACCATTGTCTTGCCGTACTGCGACCACTGGTATTATCCCCATACATAGCGCAAATGTTTCGGGCCGCATCCGCTGCTGTCACACCTCGACCGAACTCAAACAAAAGAGTATGTCGGTAACGATCCGATTGCTTCAATCGGCATTCCACGGCTCCACTCACTACCTCAAAATGACAATACGTAAACAGCAACAGTAATAGCAACAGTGAACTACAAACAAAAAATTTACAATCTCTAAATAAACTCACAGCAAGCGGAATACCAACATGTAAAACAAAAATTCAACGAAACTATGCACCAACCTAGTATACACATCCGAAAACAAATCAATCATTTACAGTACTCATGCATTGCATTTCTTGTTAACGGAGGCAGTGGACGAAATTCCATGTCAATTAGGTGGCAACTAATCGAAAAGCTTACATTTCAAATACACTCCTGGAAATGGAAAAAAGAACACATTGACACCGGTGTGTCAGACCCACCATACTTGCTCCGGACACTGCGAGAGGGCTGTACAAGCAATGATCACACGCACGGCACAGCGGACACACCAGGAACCGCGGTGTTGGCCGTCGAATGGCGCTAGCTGCGCAGCATTTGTGCACCGCCGCCGTCAGTGTCAGCCAGTTTGCCGTGGCATACGGAGCTCCATCGCAGTCTTTAACACTGGTAGCATGCCGCGACAGCGTGGACGTGAACCGTATGTGCAGTTGACGGACTTTGAGCGAGGGCGTATAGTGGGCATGCGGGAGGCCGGGTGGACGTACCGCCGAATTGCTCAACACGTGGGGCGTGAGGTCTCCACAGTACATCGATGTTGTCGCCAGTGGTCGGCGGAAGGTGCACGTGCCCGTCGACCTGGGACCATACCGCAGCGACGCACGGATGCACGCCAAGACCGTAGGATCCTACGCAGTGCCGTAGGGGACCGCACCGCCACTTCCCAGCAAATTAGGGACACTGTTGCTCCTGGGGTATCGGCGAGGACCATTCGCAAACGTCTCCATGAAGCTGGGCTACGGTCCCGCACACCGTTAGGCCGTCTTCCGCTCACGCCCCAACATCGTGCAGCCCGCCTCCAGTGGTGTCGCGACAGGCGTGAATGGAGGGACGAATGGAGACGTGTCGTCTTCAGTGATGAGAGTCGCTTCTGCCTTGGTGCCAATGATGGTCGTATGCGTGTTTGGCGCCGTGCAGGTGAGCGCCACAACCAGGACTGCATACGACCGAGGTACACAGGGCCAACACCCGGCATCATGGTGTGGGGATCGATCTCCTACACTGGCCGTACACCACTGGTGATCGTCGAGGGGACACTGAATAGTGCACGGTACATCCAAACCGTCATCGAACCCATCATTCTACCATTCCTAGACCGGCAAGGGAACTTGCTGTTCCAACAGGACAATGCACGTCCGCATGTATCCCGTGCCACCCAACGTGCTCTAGAAGGTGTAAGTCAACTACCCTGGCCAGCAAGATCTCCGGATCTGTCCCCCATTGAGCATGTTTGGGACTGGATGAAGCGTCGTCTCACGCGGTCTGCACGTCCAGCACGAACGCTGGTCCAACTGAGGCGCCAGGTGGAAATGGCATGGCAAGCCGTTCCACAGGACTACATCCAGCATCTCTACGATCGTCTCCATGGGAGAATAGCAGCCTGCATTGCTGCGAAAGGTGGATATACACTGTACTAGTGCCGACATTGTGCATGCTCTGTTGCCTGTGTCTATGTGTCTGTGGTTCTGTCAGTGTGATCATGTGATGTATCTGACCCCAGGAATGTGTCAATAAAGTTTCCCCTTCCTGGGACAATGAATTCACGGTGTTCTTATTTCAATTTCCAGGAGTGTACATTTATGATAACTCGTAACGCTCCTCCCGCCGCAGGTTCCAGTCCTCCCTCGGGCATGGGTGTGTGTGTTGTTCTTAGCATAAGTTAGTTTAAGTCAGTTTAAGTAGTGTGTAAATCTAGGGACCGATGACCTAAGCAGTTTGGTCCCTTAGAAATTCACACACATTTGAACATTTTTAAACTCGTAACGAAACTTCTGCAATTACCTCGCAAATGGCTCGTTTGCAAACCCACATTGACTGGAAAGTTTCTGCTGTTATTATCTATACTTTCAATCGTGTCAGTTTCCAGTTTATGCACATTCCGCCTCTTGTGTCTCTCGGACCTAAGACCGGCCCTGTTTCCCAATACCACTTAAGTACCGGTACGGTTCTGGGTTGACAGCGAGACCCACGAGGAAGATCGGCCGAGGTGCTTACGTCAAGAGGGTAGGCCTGAGCCGGCCGAAGTGGCCGTGCGGTTAAAGGCGCTGCAGTCTGGAACCGCGAGACCGCTACGGTCGCAGGTTCGAATCCTGCCTCGGGCATCGATGTTTGTGATGTCCTTAGGTTAGTTAGGTTTAACTAGTTCTAAGTTCTAGGGGCTAATGACCTCAGCAGTTGAGTCCCATAGTGCTCAGAGCCATTTGAACCATTTTTTTCTTTTGGTAGGCCTGAGCTCGCTCAGCTCCGTACAGGAACTGCGTTTCTAAACCTGTTAACTCGTAATTGGATATTTTCGAACAAACGAGAATTTCACCTTCTATTGGTTCAAATGGCTCTGAGCACTATGGGACTTACCTTATGAGGTCATCAGTCCCCCAGAACTTAGAACTACTTAAACCTAACTAACCTAAGGACATCACACACATCCATGCCCGAGGCAGGATTCGAACCAGCGACCGTAGCGGTCGCGCGGTGCCAGACTGTAGCGCCTAGAACCACTCGGCCACCCCGGCCGGCACACATTCTATTGGTATCCGTTTAGGTAGAGTCTTATTGGTTTCTGGTACCCTACACGACAGGAAGTCAATGTGCCTACTGTTGTGTGTGTGCATCGTGTATTGAACCGGGGACCTAGAAACTACGGAGATTCTTCGTCCCGTCGTAGCCGTCACTGATTCACAACCCAACCACAGGCCACAGCAGTCCAGCCAGCTGACCGCCGCACCACACCGAACCCAGGGTTATTGTGCGGTTCGGACCCCAGTGGAACCCCTCCGGGAACGTCTCATACCACACGAGTGTACCCCAAATGTTTGCTTGGTAGAATAATTAGTGTAACTGATGCCGAGGCAGATGGAAAACCGCCTTAACCATCCACAGGCTGGCCGGCACACCGGACCTCGACACTAATCCGCCAGGCGGATTCGTGCCGGGGACTGGAACGCCTTCCCGCTCGGGAAGCAGCGCGTTGGACCGCGCGCCTAGCAGGGCGTGAATAGGCCTACGATTATTTTGCTGCGGAAGTATTAGGTGCAATAAATCTTAAAATTACAGTATACTGCAAAGTCGTGTGTTTCGTTGTAGTACTAGTGTTCAGTAAGACTCCATAATAGCGGATTCCAGTAGAAGATGCAATTCCCCTTTATATGTTTTGTGTACATAGTTCCGCGTAGTCAGCGCGTACACAACTTTCCCACTAGAGCGCGCCCCGCTAAGCACAACAGCGCAGGCGCAGCGCTCGTCCATCTCCGCACTGCGTGATGGCGCTGTCTTAGAGACAGACCAAATTCTGCTTCCGCCGTTCCGCGTATTAATATGTAACGCAGCCAATGAGATTGCTGCTAACGTAGAACCTTTTCTCCTCGCGGATCACGCTCGCGCAGTGATACCTGAACGCTCGAGGTATTATAACGAGTGTACAGACCTCCGATTAGTCAGTCTGCATTTGTCTGCACTAGTGTGTACCATTCTGCATTAGTCTGTAGCAGTCTATAGTCAAGTTTCAGTCTGCGCCTAATAAGATTGTCATATTCCTGTACATAGCCATGAAGAGAAATGTATAGACACTTTGTCAAGTATCAGAGATATGTAAGAATAAGATTAACGTACCAAGACCAAAGGAACTTCAGATTGTCAGTTGTATACAGCATCCAGAATCAAGCTAAGTAATTTCTATGCTTTTTATTATTTTAAAAAATGTGTGTGAAAATTAATCAAGTTCTGTTTAAAATTGGTCACCGTCAATCTGCTACTCTAAGCGTGCAAGTGGCATTTCAATCGTCTGACCTAACGGCAGAAGATAAAAACGCCACGATAAGACCACGAGACATATTGCTGACACTCGCCTACTTCGTTAGAGCGACAAGTCAAATAATCCGATGGTGTGTGTACCGAAGGTCTTACAGTACGCACACCACATGTGTAAATACCCAATTACGAGTTAACAGTCTAAGGAACGCATTTCGCCTCCTCAGCTGAGCGAGCGAGGGAGCTAGACCTACCCTCGTGACACATGCAACGCGGTCTGTCTTCACCGTGAGCCTCGTGTCGACAAAGAATTTCTTAGTATCACGTCCAGTAATACCTTTGCATGTAGAGCTGTCTCATAACTCGTTGTACGGTGCAAACTGGGATTGTATCTACTTAAACATTACGTTGCCTTAAAACGCAACGCGGCTGCCAGGCGCAGCGGGAACATCCTTTGGCGTCTGTAAATGGCGTAGTCGATAGTTATCAAATAGAGCACCGGCGCAGGTGGCTGGGCGCGGGCCAGTTAACGAACGAACGGCGCGCCTGCAATCAGGGCACCGGCCTCATCAGGTACCAGGTAGTCTCCCCCCTGCCCCCGCCCCCCTCCACCGAACCGTGCTGGTCATCACCCGGCCCTGGAAAATGACGAAAACAGCTGCGCAACGCAACTGCCCAGCCCAACAGAACACTTTGCTCAAATCATTCTTGATTTTAGCTGTTTTTCCGTCACTTCCTCAGTTACTAGAAAGGTAGACAGTGTAATTAATTTCGTACAGTAAGTCGACTAACACCAACAATTAATGTAACAGATGATCAGGACACAGTATGTAGGATAGAATGATAAAAATTTTTTTGTGTACATATTGAGTCAAATTTTAACTGGAAGATAAAGAAACTAAAGTCTGCGCATTATTATCAGTTTTTGAACCCACTGAAAATCGTAACATGTTATGCGTATTTGCACTCACTAAAATCATAAAGATGATTTTCAGGGATTATTCAAGTGTTCTATAGAGAAAATTTAAAATATCAATAAATAAAATAGCCTCAAGCTGTAATGGTCGTACAAGTTTTATTGCATTTTCTACACAAATCAAAAAAAAAGTTTTGCATCACTTCGGTTCCCAGAACTTCTGAAGATAGACGTTGACTGTGGGTACTGTATCACAGACACGGTCTCTTTGACTGTTCAGAGATGTCACTAAACCCGCCCAAAGATGTAAACAACCATTCATTAGACGGGAGGGGTCCGACAGTCGATCAGTTCCAGTCATTCCACCAGGAAGGAGGTATACGGCTCGTGTTGGCTGCAGTTCAAACATGCCTAGACGGTCAAAACCGCGGGTTCGATCGCGTCTGCATTTTTACTTCATGCCAGGAAGGGCTCTCAACAAGGGAATTATCCAGGCGTCTCGGAGTGAACCAAAGCGATGTTGTTCGGACATGGAGGAGATATAGAGAGACAGGAACTGTCGATGACATGTCTCGCTCAGGCATCCCAGGATGACTGCTATCTACGGATTATAGGTCGGAGGAGCCCTGACAGCAATGCCACCATGTTGAATAATGCTTTTCGTGCAACCACAGGACGTCGTGTTACGACTCAAACTGTGCGCAATAGGCTGCATGATGCGCAACTTCACTTCTGACGTCCATGGCGAGATCCATCTTTGCAACCCCGACACCATGCAGTGCGGTACAGAAGGGCCCAACAACATGCCGAATGGACCAAAAAAATGGTTCAAATGGCTCTGATCACTATGCGACTTAACTTCTGAGGTCATCAGTCGCCAAGAACTTAGAACTAATTAAACCTAACTAACCTAAGGACATCACACACATCCATGGTGCCCGAGGCAGGATTCGAACCTGCGACCGTAGCCGTCGCTCGGTTCCAGACTGTAGCGCTTTGAACCGCACGGCCACTACGGCCGGCCCGAATGGACCACTCTGGATTGACATCATGTTCTCTTCGCCGATGAGTGTCACATATGCTTTGAACCAGACAATCGTCGGAGACGTATTTGGAGGCAACCCGGTCACGCTGAACGCCTTAGACACACTGTCCAGCGAGTGAAGCAAGGTGGACATTCCCTGCCCTGTTTTGGGGTGGCATTATGTGGGGCCGACGTACGCCGCTGGTGGTCATTAAAGGCGGCGTAACGGCTGTACGATACGAGAATGCCATCCTCCGACCGATAGTGCAACCATATCGTCAGCATATCGTCAGCATATTAATGGACGACAATTCGCGCCTGAATGAGGCACATCTTGTGATTGACATCCTTCAGGATAATGACGTCGCTCGACCACAGTGGCCAGCATGTTCTCCAGACATGAGCCCTATCGAACATGCGTGGGGTAGATTGAAAAGGGCTGCTTGTGGACGACTTGACCCACCAATCACTCTAAGAAATCTACGCCGAGGCGCCATTGAGGAGTGGGACAATCTGGACCAACAGTGCCTTGATGAACTTTTGGATAGTATGCCACGACGAATACAGGCATGCATCAAGCAAGAGGACGTGCTGTCGGGTATTAGAGGTACCGGTGTGTACAGCAATCTGGACCACCACCTCTGAAGGTCTTGCTGTACAACATATAGTGTGTGGTTTTCATGAGCAATGGAAAGGGAGGATGTGAAGTTTATGTTGATCTCTTTTCCAATTTTCTTTACAGGTTCCGGGACCCTCGGAAGCGAGGTGATGCAAAACTTTTTTTGATGTGTATATTTCGATGCTTTACGCCTCATCCTTAGAGTGTATATACCTTTTAGCTATTGATATTACAGAGGAAAAATTCCGTAGGCATCTCCGGCACTTGAGAATTTGACGACATTGGTAATGATTCACAACCTCGCCTGGTACGAAACGCATGAACTGTGTCTACCCTGTCGCAGTAACAGCAGTTTAGCTTTGCTTTTGACTTTTCGGGGCAGTGAGTTGTTAATGTAAGTTGCTGGAATTCGAAGAAGTTTCCAAAAATTTAGTGAAATGTAACGCAGAGATCAAGAAAAACTGTGTCAGGGTAATAACAGCAGAAAACCAGTGCGTTTTATAGTGTTTTGAAGTGACTGTTGATTTATTTGTAATTCGGAGACTCGACAAATAATCAATGCAAGAAAAGTCCAAGTGAGACATTGAAGATCACTTTCGCAGATGCCATTGTACTTGTTTTCATAAGTAGTATGCGAGTAGGGCAACTTTTCATTGTGATGGACGGGCTACTTAAAAGAGTATTTGGATAAAGTATCAACAAAACATTGTCTAAAGTGATGAAGATTAGAAGAAAGGAGACTATTGCATTAATAAACGTCAACATTGGAGGAAATGTAGAAGATCTGAAAGAATAATTCTACCATTAAATATCCGAGTGGTCATATAGCTATTTCACGCTTCAGGTAGTTCAAAGAAGGAGTGGAAACTAATACCATTGTGAGCAGATGTTGATTTGAACCACTTCTACTCGAGGACACGAGTCGACGGAGTTCGGCAACGTAAATCATTCTAACCCTTGTCCTCTAAATGTCTCAGCAGGAGTGAATGGATTCGCTATCAATTAATTAAAATTTCACTATAACGAATATTATATTCCTTCTCCAGCGGACGCTACACTGAATAAATTTCTGATCACTTTGAAACTCCGGTGGTAGTCCGGAACTCATGGCTTTTCGTGAACTGTTACAGAAATGAGATTTTCACTATAACGAATATTATTTTCCTTCTCCAGCGGACGCTACACTGAATAAATTTCTGATCACTTTGAAACTCCAGTGGTAGTCTGGAACTCATGGCTTTTCGTGAACTGTTACAGAAATGAGATTTTCGCAGCTTCGTATTCACGTTCTGCCGTTTCAGGTACTTCGATCCAAGGACTCCAAAGAGACGCCTCTTGAAAAAACGTTTCACATAAATATCAAGGCCTGCTCAAGGGCTTTACTCAAAGGAACTTCTAACGTACTTTCCAAAGTTAACAAGCGAGCGACATGGCGCAGAGGTTAATAAATTATCCAACCTCGTTCGGTACCCCAATCCAAGGTCCCGTCCGTACTTCCCGTCTGTAATGACAACGTAGTTGACGGGACCTTAAACTCTATTATTGCTAACTTCTGAGAAAGTTCACAGAGGATATTCTGAATTCGCTGAATGACTCAATTTCAATCTAACACCAAGTTTCATTGTACAGTATCGTCTGCTGCACAGTGGAAGTTTAATCACGGAAACAACTAGGCTGAAGGCAGGCAGTTCTCTAACATATCCTTCCGTCCCGACAAGATTGTGTGCTTTCTGCTACATCACACAAATGTAAATGCAGGTGCCTCCGAAAAAGAGGAGAGATAAACAGTCAGAAACCACTGAGAAACTTTTCTAGACAAGCACTGCATGGGCCCATGACTAAAGACTGGTTTGATACAGCTCTCCAAGCTACTCTATACTGTGCAAGCCTATTCGACTTCGAATAACTACTGCAACATACCCCCTACACGGATGAGTCACGTTTCAAATTGCCTCGAGTGGATGGACGTGTACCGGCATGGAGACAACCTGATGAATCCATGGACCTGAATGACACCAGGGGACTGTTCAAGCTGATTGAGGCTCTGTAATTGTGTGGGGAGTGTGCAACTGGAGTGATATAGTGCCCATGATACGTCTAGATAAGCTGGCAGTTGACACGTACGTAAGCATCCTATCTGATCACCTGCATCCATTCACATCTATTGTGCATTCCGACGAAGTTGGACAATTCCAGCAGGACAATACGATATCCCACACGTCTAGAATTGGTACACAGTGGCTCCAGGAACAGTCTTCTGAGTTTAAACACTTTCGCTGGCCATCAACCTCCCCAGACATGAACATTATTGAGCATATCTGGGATGCCTTGCAACGTGCTGTTCAAAAGAGATCTCCAGCCTCTCGTACTCTTACTGGTTTATGGACAGCCCTGCAGGATTCATGGTGTTAATTCCCTCCAGCACTAATTCAGACATTAGTCGAGTCCATGCCAAGTCGTGTTGCTGCAGTTCTGCGCGCTCGCGGGGGCCCTTAACGATATTAGGCAGGTATACAAGTTTCTTTGGTTCTTCAGTGTATCTTCATCTACTTCCACTTCTCATTCTATAATATTGCCTTCAAGTTTATCTGCCTTGTATAGACCCTCTACATACTGCTTCACGCTTTCAGATTTCCTTCTTTGCTTAAGACTGGTTTCCCATGTGATCTTTTGACATTCATACAGCTGCTTCTCTTTTCCCCAAAACCGTTTTTAATATTCCTGTAGGCGGTATCTATCTTTCCCCTAATGAAATATGCTTGTAAATCCTTAAATCTGTCCTCTAATCATTCTTGCTTAGACATTTTGCGCTTCCTGTCAATCCCATTTCTTATATGTTTGTATCACCTTTCGCCTGCTTTATTTGCTGCATTTTTATACTTTCTCCTTTCATCGATTAAATTCAATATGTCTTGTGTTACCCAAGGATTTCTACTAGGCCTTGTCTTTTTACCTAGTCGATCTTCTGCTGCTTTCACTATTTCACCACTTAAAGTTACCCATTGTTCTTCTTCTGTATTCCTTTCCCGTATCGTAGTCAACCGTTGCCTAATGCTCCCTCTGAGACTCTCAGCAGCCTCTGGTTCTTTCAACTTGTGGAGGTTCCGTCTCATTAATTTGCTACCAATTTCTTTAGTTGTAATCTACAGTTCATGGCCAATTAATTGTAGTCAGAATCCACATTTGCCCCGGGAAATGTTTTACAATTTAAAATCCATTTTCTAAATCTCTGTCTTATAATTATATAATCAGTCTGAAACCTTCCATTTTCTGCAGTTCTCTCCCGCATATACAACTTTCTTTCATGATTCTTAAACCAAGTGTTATCTACGATTAAGTTATGCTCTGTCCAAATTCTACCAGGCGGCTTCCTCTTTCATTCCTTATCCCCATTCCATATTCACCTACTACGTTTCCTTCTCTTCCTTTTCCTACTAATTCCAGTCCCACATCACTATTGAATTTTCGTCTCCCTTCACTATCTGAATAATTTCTTTTATTTCATCATACATTTCTTCAATCTCTTCGTCGTCTGCAGAGCTAGTTGGCATATAAACTTGTACTACTGTGGGAGGCGTGGGCTTCGTGTCTATCTTGGCTACAATAATGCGTTCACTATGCTGTTCGTATTAGCTTACCCGCGCTCCTATTTTTTATTCGTTATTAAACCTGCTCCTGCATTACTCCTATTTGATTTTGTATTTACAACCCTGTATTCACCTGACCAGAAGTAATTTTTCTCCTGCTACCGAACTTCAGTAATTCCCAGTATATCTAACTGCATACTTACCCATTTCTATTTTTAAATTTCCTGAGCTACCTGCCCGATTAAGGGATCTGACATTCAACTCTCCGATCCATAGAACACCAGTTTTATTGCTCCTGATAACGACATCCTCCTGAGTAGTCCCGGCCCGGAGACCCGAATGGAGGACTATTTGACCTCCGGAATATTTTACCCAAGAGGATGCCATCACCATTCAGCCGTACAGTAGAGCTGCATGCACTCGGGAAAATTACGGCTGTAGTTTTTCCTTCCATTCAGCCGTTCACAGAACGAGCACAGCAAGGTCGTTTTGGTTCATGTTACAAGGCCAAATCAGTCAGTCATCGAGACTGCTGCTGCCCATGCAACTACTGGAAAGACTGCTGTCTTCTTCGGGAACCGCACGTCTATCTGGCCTCTCAACAGATACCCCTGTGTAGTGATTGCACCTACGGTACGGCTATCTTTATGGCTGAGGCACGCAAGGCACTCCACCACTACAAGGTCCACGGTTCATGGGGGTTCATTAAGAGCCTAAATTAATAGGCTAATATACAAGAGCCGTTCGTTAAGTGATGCAACAGATTTTCTTCTCTGGCAATTTCGGTTGAAAAAATGCGGAATTTGCTGTGGGACATCGTGGAATATATATTATACAACTGTCCACAAGAATGTTGCTACGCCAATTTACGGTACTCCATGCAGCCGGTCCCACACTGAAACGTCCAAGTCACCACGGGCAGCACGCCTCGAGTGCACCAGGAAGAACTGCGGCGACGAAGTACGGATGCAGAATATGAGGCCACTATAGCCAACACCGAGTGAAACTTCGACCCACTCCCGGCTCTGCTCCTCGACCAACCTCACAGCGCCACGAGCCAACTTCAAGAGAGCGAGGCCGCTGCCGGTGCATCCTGGCAGACTCTCTTGGCCTGTGGTGAATACTATTCATAGGATGATGCGACATATCGATTCGCCGCACGGCCCACATGTGCATCTCTTGTTGTTTTATTCCGGATGTCACAAGCAAGGCAAAAATGGACTGCGGGAAAGGCAGGACGCTGGACCCAACCCCTGGTCTCGTTTCTCAGCTGTCCTCCAACGACACCGTGTCTTTTCAAAGTCAAGAAAAGGCGGAGCGCAGCGCCACAGTTGGTGGTTATCACCGCGGGTGAAACTGCGTGGCTGGGCTCCATTATTTTCCGCGGCGTGGACGCAATTTGTCGCCGTAATTGCGGTGGGCAAGTCGCCGCTGTCATTAGAGCCCAGCGGGGTGCATTGGCTGGCAGGCTGCTAACGATCACCACCGCCAGTCAGCACTGTGCGCCGCGGTCCGGGCGCTCAAAAAGTGGCTGCGGCGAAAGAAAGCAATTAGGCGCTGGTGACATGTGGGCCCGACAGCCAGCAGTCCGTCTCGTCCCGCGTGGAAGGAGGAGGACCCTGTGCCGACACCGACACGCGACCAAAGAGACGAGCCGCTAATTGTTTACACCAATTAGAACCCTATTTAACGCTCATTAAGCGATACGCGGGCTGCAGTTTAGTCCGCTCGTCAACTGCGCAATACGCGTATGTCTGCCCGCTGCGGGTAGCGTTTTCGTTTTCCTGATCAGTACGAAGTAATTAAGTTTATTACTCGAACGGGCTTATTTAACAAATTGAGTTTTCGATATTTTAGCAATCTGAGTTTCGTAATTAGTTGAAATACAATTCATTCGGGCTTATCTACAAGGCACAGGTTACAGCATTTCCGAAATAATTTATCTGAGCTGTGCCTAGTTGTAATACTTTGAAATTACATTGCTAAATGTCAAAATTATTGGTCTCCTGGCTCGGAGTAATAAGTTGAGCGTTAGTTTTTTTTGTCACTTGCCAACCCCGTACAGCCATCCACCACATTTAGGTGCAATGATAGCCATTACAGCTGCAACGCCCTGGAGGTGGCGTGCAACAAAAATTAAATGCCATCCACCACATTTAGTTGCAATGATGGCCACTAAAACTGCGGCGCCGTGAAGGTGGTGTTCAGCAAAAATAGAATTAGCATCAAGTGTAGGCCTACTACTTGCTTCGATATGCAAATATTGGCATTGCTGCGAAACTGTACAGAGTAGGCAGGGGTCGGAACATCTACATTGCGTACTGAAATTCGATGGTGTCTCTGACTTCAAAAAATGGTTCAAATGGCTCTGAGCACTATGGGACTTAACTTCGGAGGTCATCAGTCCCCTAGAACTTAGAACTACTCAAACCTAACTAACCTAAGGAGATCACACACATCCATGCCCGAGGCAGGATTCGAACCTGCGAACGTAGCGGTCGCGCGGTTCCAGACTGTAGCGTCTAGAATCGCTCGGCCACCCCGGCCGGTCTTTGACTTCAAATAGCAGCTGGTTGCGTTTGCCCAATATACACAATGAAAACACCACCGCATTGAGAACAACAGCTTAGGGATACAACAGACTGTATTTGTTATTTGTGGGTTGTCCAACACTGGAAAAATGTAGAACAATCAAGAAATTTTGATAACTACGTCAAGTCCGACTATAGCTCATTATGATGCACACAGTTCACATAAAATTGAGAGAGAGCACAGTTCTATGAAATCTCAATAGAAATTAAACAAAATGACTGAGAGATGTACTAAATTAGATGGAAGACTGCAAGGAGAAAACGCAAAGGTTTTCTCATCTGGGCATCTCGCCATTTCAAAGCGACGAGAGAAAAGAGACCAACATTTATAGTCAATTAAGCAACACAACTATGTAGTAGAATAAGTCAGTTGCGAGCTGCTCAGATATGGTATACACTACCGCAAGTGTGAGACTTACATTCCCTCAAAAATCAACTAGGATGTCGCAATCCGTGCCAGACGGTATCAAATGGTTAAAATGGCTCTGAGCACTATGGGACTTAACTTCTGAGGTCATCAGTCCCCTAGAACTTAGAACTACTTAAACCTAAGTAACCTAAGGACAGAACACACATCCATGCCCGAGGCAGGATTCGAACCTGCGACCGTAGCGGTCACGCGGTTCCAGACTGTAGTGTCTAGAACCGCCCGGCCACCCCGGTCGGCCAGACGGTATCCGGCAGACGAGTAGCCCAGAAACTTCCATCTCCACCCCCAAGTCCCAACTTAGAACTCCACATTCAGAGGACCAATCACTGCCGATGCCAATGTGACGAACCAAAATACCGCTTGTTTAACGAAAACACAGGAGAACACACCAGAAACTTCGCACTTACGACGTGCACAAGTCACCTTAACAAACATGTGCTGGATGCTGGGGTTTACCAGTGTCTCACTGATTGGAGGGCCGCTCCGCACGAAGCATGGTGACGGGAACGCCCCATCCCAATGGATACGTTAAAATTTTGAAGCGAAAGCAACGGACTTTCTTACACTGCTCAGGCGGTGCCATGGCGTCACGTAATTTAGCGTCCGTATAGGAAACGAAAAATGTGATGGTCAGTTATTCTCTGGAACTATGGTGAGAGCACGGCAGTCTCTGGCCTCAGTGAGGACAGGTACCGACTCTGGCCGACAAAATCACGGAGTGGGCCGCAGCCCCACTTCTGCAAAGCTGCTGAACAGCTCACTGGCAACCTTCCGCCGACTAACAGGTACTAGAGACAGTACTGGGAGCGCATCTTAAGTAACTGATGACCTTGCAGTATAGTCTCTTTCACTCCAAAACAACCAACCAATCAAACATCTACATCACCGTAGCTCAAATTAGGTAACACAAAACCCGTTGCCTACATTGACAGGAACTGAAATACAGGCAATACATTGTTACAGCGGAGCGCACGTTCCCTCCGATATAAACGCAAATCTTTCATCTCAAGCAAACATTCCTACACTACTGGCCATTAAAATTGCTGCACCCCGAAGACGACGTGCTACAGACGCGAAATTTAATCGACAGGAAGAAGATGCTGTGATATGCAATTGATTAGCTTTTCAGAGCATTCACAAAAGGTTGGCGCCGGTGGCGACACCTCCAACGTGCTCACATGAGCAAAATTTCCAACCGATTTCTCACACATAAACAGCAGTTGACCGGCGTTGCCTGGTGAAAAGTTGTTGTGATGCCTCGTGTAAGGAGGAGAAATGCGTACCATCACGTTTCCGACTTTGATAAAGGTCGGATTGTAGCCTATCGCGATTGCGGTTTAACGTATCGCGATATTGCTGCCCGCGTTGGTCAAGATGCAATGACTGTTAGCAGAATATGGAATCTGTGGGTTCAGGAGGGTAATATGGAACGCCGTGTTGGATCCCAACGGCCTCGTATCACTAGCAGTCTAGATGACAGGCATCTTACCCGCATGGCTGTAACGGATCGTGCAGCCACGTCTCGATCCCTGAGTCAACAGATGGGGACGATTGCAAGACAACAACCATCTGCACGAACAGTTCGACGACGTTTGCAGCAGCATGGAATATCAGCTCGGAGACCATGGCTGCAGTTACCCTTGACGCTGCATCACACCGAGCGAGGTGGCGCAGTGGTTAGCACACTGGACTCGCATTCGGGAGGACGACGGTTCAATCCCGTCTCCAGCCATCCTGATTTAGGTTTTCCGTGATTTCCCTAAATCGTTTCAGGCAAATGCTGGGATGGTTCCTTTGAAAGGGCACGGCCGATTTCCTTCCCAATCCTTCCCTAACCCGAGCTTGCGCTCCGTCTCTAATGACCTCGTTGTCGACGGGACGTTAAACACTAACCACCACCACCACCACCGCTGCATCACAGACAGGAGCGCTTGCGATGGTGTACTCAACGACGAACCTGGGTGCACGAATGGTAAAACGTCATTTTTTCGGACGAATCCAGGTTCTGTTTACAGCGTCATGATGGTCGCATCCGTGTTTGGCGACATCGCGGTGAACGCACATTGTAAGCGTCTGTTCGTCATCGCCATACTGGCGTATCACCCGGCGTGATGGTATGGGGTGCCATTGGTTACACGTCTCGGTCACCTCTTGTTCGCGTTGACGGCACTTTGAATAGTGGACGTTACATTTCAGATGTGTTACGACCCGTGGCTCTACCCTTCATTCGATCCCTGCGAACCACTACATTTCATCATGATAATGCACCGACCGCATGTTGCAGGTCCTGTACGGGCCTTTCTGGATACAGAAAATGTTCGACTGGTGCCCTGGCGAGCACATTCTCCAGATCTCTCACCAATTGCAAACGTCTGGTCAATGGTGGCCGAGCAACTGGCTCGTCACAATACGCCAGTCACTACTCTTGATGAACTGTGGTATCGTGTTGAAGCTGCATGGGCAGCTGCACCTGTACACGCCATCCAAGCTAACTCAATGCCCAGGCGTATCAAGGCCGTTATTACGGCCAGAAGTGGTGGCTGTGGGTACTGATTTCTCAGGATCTATGCACCCAAATTGCGTGAAAATGTAATCACATGTCAGTTCCAGTATAATATATTTGTCCAATGAATACCCGTTTATCATCTGCGTTTATTCTTGGTCTAGCAATTTTAATGGCCAGTAGTGTAGTATCCTCAGTAAAATGAGCACCCAAGAGTAGAGAAAAACGAAACAACATCACACAGCGATATGTGACAGTTACGTCACAGCATAGAGGAAGCGCAGTATGTTTCTCAATCAGAAACCGCAGTTGAATGTTGGGGTCTTGGAAATGATCGTGTTTTGCATCGCGTGAGGAGGAAATCTTCTACCAACACATTTAAGATTTTCACAGCCGTACTCTTCAAGAAAGAAAAGATTTGTATCCCACCGCTGTTTCCAGAAACGTCTTCGCTGGTCATCAGGGCTCATTTCAAAGCGGGGCTCATTACTAGAGACAGACCTGTCCAGTCAATGAGATTCCAGGATAAAGACTCGTCTGGACGCAGCCGCTACTATGGTGGGACGCCAGTGGTTGTTATCAAAATGGCTGTCACCCGCCACACGGCACGACAACCCGAGAAATAACCTTCGGTGGCATTTCTTTTTCTATCGGTACCCCTTTGGCTCCCATCCGCGGCACCCTTACAGCACAGTAGTACGTCGACGATGTTCTATGCCTGTTTCGTCATCCTGGGCTTACGTTCTAGCAAGATCATGCCCGCCAAAGAGAATTGCTACTGCTTGTTTTCGTGGTAGCTAAACTCTACCTTGGCTAGCAAGGTCGCCGGATCTCTCCGTAATCCAGAAAGTTTAGAGCACTATGGGTAGGGCCCTCCAACCTTCTCAGCAGTTTGACGATCTAACACTATAGTTGGACAGAATTAGCACGATATCCCTTACGAGGACATCCAACAACTCTATGAATCAATACCAAGCCGAATAACTGTTTGCATAAGGGCCAGAGGTGGGCCAGTGAGTTGTTCACTTGCGTATTTGCGAAGCTATTTTTCTTGAATAAATCATCCAGTTTTCCCGAAGTTGTAATCATTTGTTCATCAGTACATGTACATCACTCTGCCGATTTCCGTCCCATACGGGCAATCCCTTCGTGGTGGGTCGTTCTTTCTTTTTGTCTTAGACTGTTTGATTGTGACCTATAGAAACTACAGTTGCGTGGCCTATCCTTTCTCGATATTAATACTCACATTCTTTGTTTCTGACGATTGTATAGCAGATATGGACTCGGCGGGGTCAAGAGGGCAATACTCAAATCCATGCAAGATATAAGCAGCCCCATGAGACAAGAGCCGGATAGAACAGACACGTAGTTTGCCGTGCAGGACCGTACTGGAAAGTCAAGCTCCTTGAACCAGGAAATGGGTTTATGTGCAGCAAGTCAAGTATCCACAAAGCAAGAACCACTCACTCGTACTATATCACCAGAAATGTCACAATTTAGCTGGTGAAGCCGTACGTGGGGGTATAAGAGGCGACAGTATAACTGGCTACGCTTTCGGTTATGCCAAAGTTATGCACTTATTTAATAATATCGAAGTTTCCTGGCTTTGTGAAATTACTAAAAGATAGTACTTATGGCCTGTAGACTCCTCCTGATGTCTGATTGGCAAAAGGCAACTTTTGATGGGAAATATTTATTAATAACAGTCACTTGATTCGCGCCAGAAAAAAATGTACTTTCCCTTTGTATCTGTTTTCTGACGTCACAAGCGGTTTCTGCGTCGGCACCTTGTCGACAACGTACTGCTCGCTCCTTACTCCATACCTATTGCAGCGCTGATACTGTACATTCACTTCACATATGTGAAATAGCAAAACAGATAATAAAGTAAAATGCACTATTATCTGCAAATAAGGTATACCTTACAACACGGACAGTGCGGTGACGGCGAATGGAGCACTACATATCACAGTAACCATCGTTGCGACAGCACAAAGAGGTCCACCAGCAGTGGTGTGCCCAAAGACAACCCTGGACGCTGGGGAGGCACCAAGTCGTATATTCAGAAGGGCACACATACGACAGCTTGTAGGGGGAAGGGGTGGCAGACCTGAAGGTATGGTGTACATTTAATATTTTGAAAGCACATGGCGACTTGCAAGTAGCCATAAAAAGGTTCCAGTTCTGACTCAGTTGAAAACTTGCGTAATACCGACTTTTAAATAATTTTCTTGAAAGAAAAACAGCCCGACTACACTATATGTCTCCCTTTACATGAGAGCTATGGGGGGGGGGGGGGGGGGAGGGCCGGGGTAGGAGGCCCCCTTTGTTGCGGGGTGTGGGCGCCCTTGGGTCTACGCACAGCATCACGAAGATGTATCGAAGTGTGATAGCTCCAAGGAGAGCGAGCGCCGCCAGATTGCATATACAGGCTCAGCACCTGGCACTGATATAATGGGTGCCATTCGCTACACAATGCGATCATCTCTGGATCGCGTATCCGATACTTTCGACAGCAAGCATTACATTCATTTGCAGATACTCGCCTGCAAGCCAATGAAAATTAATTACGTTTCATTTTCTCAGTGTGACAGTAGAAACCTTACGTTTCTTCTCGTACCGCACATAGAGCAGATCCAATAACTTCATTCAAAAGAGAAGATGTGACAAAAGGGATCATCGCAGAGACAGGTCGAAAGATACAGTAGTCGATAGACAGTGGAGATTACTTATGGTGTACTATATGCCACTAAACAGCGTAGACCACAAAACGTAGCTATCATCGTAGATATAGAATAACAAGATCAGCTAAACAGTGATATATACACTCCTGGAAATTGAAATAAGAACACCGTGAATTCATTGTCCCAGGAAGGGGAAACTTTATTGACACATTCCTGGGGTCAGATACATCACATGATCACACTGACAGAACCACAGACACATAGACACAGGCAACAGAGCATGCACAATGTCGGCACTAGCACAGTGTATATCCACCTTTCGCAGCAATGCAGGCTGCTATTCTCCCATGGAGACGATCGTAGAGATGCTGGATGTAGTCCTGTGGAACGGCTTGCCATGCCATTTCCACCTGGCGCCTCAGTTGGACCAGCGTTCGTGCTGGACGTGCAGACCGCGTGAGACGACGCTTCATCCAGTCCCAAACATGCTCAATGGGGGACAGATCCGGAGATCTTGCTGGCCAGGGTAGTTGACTTACACCTTCTAGAGCACGTTGGGTGGCACGGGATACATGCGGACGTGCACTGTCCTGTTGGAACAGCAAGTTCCCTTGCCGGTCTAGGAATGGTAGAACGATGGGTTCGATGACGGTTTGGATGTACCGTGCACTATTCAGTGTCCCTTCGACGATCACCAGTGGTGTACGGCCAGTGTAGGAGATCGCTCCCCACACCATGATGCCGGGTGTTGGCCCTGTGTGCCTCGGTCGTATGCAGTCCTGATTGTGGCGCTCACCTGCACGGCGCCAAACACGCATACGACCATCATTGGCACCAAGGCAGAAGCGACTCTCATCGCTGAAGACGACACGTCTCCATTCGTCCCTCCATTCACGCCTGTCGCTACACCACTGGAGGCGGGCTGCACGATGTTGGGGCGTGAGCGGAAGACGGCCTAACGGTGTGCGGGACCGTAGCCCAGCTTCATGGAGACGGTTGCGAATGGTCCTCGCCGATACCCCAGGAGCAACAGTGTCCCTAATTTGCTGGGAAGTGGCGGTGCGGTCCCCTACGGCACTGCGTAGGATCCTACGGTCTTGGCGTGCATCCGTGCGTCGCTGTGGTCCGGTCCCAGGTCGACGGGCACGTGCACCTTCCGCCGACCACTGGCGACAACATCGATGTACTGTGGAGACCTCACGCCCCACGTGTTGAGCAATTCGGCGGTACGTCCACCCGGCCTCCCGCATGCCCACTATACGCCCTCGCTCAAAGTCCGTCAACTGCACATACGGTTCACGTCCACGCTGTCGCGACATGCTACCAGTGTTAAAGACCGCGATGGAGCTCCGTATGCCACGGCAAACTGGCTGACACTGACGGCGGCGGTGCACAAATGCTGCGCAGCTAGCGCCATTCGGCTGCCAACACCGCGGTTCCTGGTGTGTCCGCTGTGCCGTGCGTGTGATCATTGCTTGTACAGCCCTCTCGCAGTGTCCGGAGCAAGTATGGTGGGTCTGACACACCGGTGTCAATGTGTTCTTTTTTCCATTTCCAGGAGTGTATGTTAGCAGACAAGGACAAAATTAACTTTTAAACAGGACGAAGATACATTTACGGTAACCGAAAACCATAAAGGGAATAGTTTCAGAAACTCTTCAAACAGCTGGAAAGTAGTACAAAGAAAACTGGAAAGACCATATAACGAGCTCTGGCTTCTTGAATTGAAACCTTAAAAATATGGCTTTTATATATTTAGCGATTATGTTAAGAGATCTTACTAAAAGCAAAGCCTTCACAGAATAGACTTAAGGAACGCAGCATCCAGTCTGCCTACTGGGAATACGTAACAACAAAGCTTCGACCAAAACTGCTCGCTCAGGGGATGACAATACTTTCATTCAGAGGCGGGCCGCTAGATTTGTTACCGGTAGTTTCGAACAACAATCAAGCATTACGAAGATGCTTAGGGAACTCAAATGGTAACCACTGGAGGGAAGGTGACGTTCTTTTCGACGAACACTGGGGTGTTTGTCTATTTCCCTCTCTGCAGTTACAAGAGATCCTTACAAAATAGCTTGTTTTACCAATTAGCCAGCAAATGCCGGTATTGTCTTGAAGTTGCCGTGGCGCACAAGTCACATGATGTTTCAGTTTTGTGTTGACTGTAGCAGAGGACACATGGCAACCCCTAGTGGCTTGCACCTCTGTTGAATTTTATTTTAATTCTGACTTTCTGACGCTGTCAGGTATGACCGCAGCTTTCGTATTTTTTGGTACGTTATGCTGTAACATCTAGTTTTAATTTTGTCCAAAGAAGGTGTCCCTTGTGGCACCGAAATCTAGATTACAAATTGTGTTCGCGACTGAGGGCTGTGTCTTTCAAAATTTTGTTTGAACACTATTGAGAAAATTTACACAACCGGCACTCGAGACTGACTGTAAAGCGATTCTACTGCCAGCAACGTACATTTCGCGTAAGAACAACGACGATACGACTAGAGAGACTGGAGCCCTCATGGAGGCATATTGAGAGCCGTTTTTCTCTCTGTTTGCGACTGGAACAGGAAAGGAAATGATTAGTAGTGGTACAGGGTACCCTCCGCCAAGCACCATACGGTGGCTTGCGGAGTATGCATGTAGACGTAGATGTAGATTGTTCGACTTGTATTTAATAAACTAACGCTTTTGGTCATCTGGGCAGTAAGGCTTTTGATCGAACCTAGAGCAACCTGTCATTGGTAAAAGGCAACAGAGAGGAATAGTACAGTCTTCTATCGACTTCGTAACTTCAAACAATGGGTAAACATAAAGCTAGTGGTTAGAGGTAACGTGCCCGCTAAAATATACTTTTTCGTCTATCCTACTTTATCATTATATTAACAACTAGAACAGCTGCAACAACAACAATGACATCTAGAAATAACAGCATTCGTCGTCAAATTTCCTGACACCCTAGTTTTAAAGGTAGTAATGCAGACTAATATCACTGTTCGTGCAGTGTTTCATTCGTCTGACAGTTTACTCTGTCTTTCTTCGTAATATTAGCAACTGTGTCTATTTTAAGGTCCTATCTTATGTCCGTGTTTCTCTTGTAATAAATGAGAGAGTATTGCGCTACATAACGAAGATAATCCGACTTGGCAGCCTGAGAAAGATATCTTAGGTACTCAAATTCTCTTATTTGTACAATAATTTGTTCGTTCGTAGTGAATTTACTCTTGTAGGATCTCCTCGAGATGTCATTATTTTACTTTTACTTCGAATTCCATATTTAATAGCATTCATGTGTGCTTTATGTGCCTCATCTTAATTCTTTCCTGCGTCAACATTATCAATAAATAGTAAGACTGCTGAATTTATATAATTAATAATATGTGTATCTTTTATTCCTGCTGCCAATTTTATTAGAACTTTACCAATACAAATATTGAAAAATGTGGGTGAAAGTAAACACTCTTGTTAAAATCCTGAGTCCGTTCTGTTCCTCAAACGATGAATTCTTATTTTGTTGTTTATTGGAAGTCATTGAAATATAGAGGTACGTGTGGTGATACTCCAATATTTTGGAATGCTTCTGGTATTAACATCCGTCCTACCATACCACATGCTTTATTTACTCGTTTAGCATGTTTTTTCTAACCAGTAGCCGCGCGGCCGCCCCTCCCGCCGGAGGTTCGAGTCCTACCTCGGGCATGGGTGTGTGTTGTTCTTAGCATAAATCAGATTAAGTTAGTTTAAGTAGTGTGTGAGTCTTGCGATCGATGACCTCAGAAGTTCGGTCCCTTAGGACTTCACACACATTTGAACATTTTTTTCTAAGCAGTATTTGGGAGACTTCTGCCTCTTTAATTTGAACATCGTTTGATTCCATTCCTGTGGTACACATTCATTTTACCGAAATATATTATGAAATTAGGACTCCCCTATGTCAACGTTTTTATACCAGTTCCATGAAACTATTGTAACGGAATCACTAAACTATATTTGTGTACCAAGTTAGTGTACAGTACGTTACTCCTCCATAGAGATTTGAAATAATTAAGCTATTTACTCTCTATTATTACATTCAAATGTACTGTATCTTACTCTTGTTTATGCCTATGATCTTATAGGTTTGCTTTGGCTTCCATGTAAATCAAATTCGATTTGAATAACACAGCGACTCATTATTCCTGATTAATTTTACGAACATCTTTCTTTACAAGCATTGACTTTTTGTATACTTATTTACCGCTTATATCGTTATGTGGCAAGATTATCTTTAAATATCCTTCTTCATGTCATTTTGTTTATTAGGAGGCAATCTATCACAGGTAATGTCCCTCGAGCAGATCAAGAAAATCTGTGATTGTCTGAAGAGCTGAGGATTCATAGTTTTTTATGCTTGTTTTTACTATGTATGGTGATCTCACCTTCTGCACCCACTACATTTTTGTTATCTACTGACATTTAAATCACACAGAACGAAGAAATAAACATTTTTAATCTGTGCTACTGTATAAAGACAAGTCGTTGTCTGAAGTTGTTACCAAATTCTCGAAGAGTACTTGGATTTCCTTTAAATTTTTACATGATACTCTAATAAAAATTTGGACAGACACAGGCTACACATTTTTAATATCTATAACACAGAAACGTATATATTATATATGTAGGTGTTTGACCGCCTCAGTTTAATTTCTGCACGATAATTTAATAAACATTCAGATGGAGATAGCCCATATATCTTTTTAAACGACAGTGTGTAGGTTTCCTACTAACACCGACTGCGACACAGAAAATGTTGTGCTGTGATGTCCAAATATGCGGTTTCTTCTAGCTCCTCATAGTCGATTTTAACTACCATAGAAGGGCATGTAAACTATTAGATGAGTTTTCTCTCCTCTCTTCTTATACACTCCCGGAAATTGAAATAAGAACACCGTGAATTCATTGTCCCAGGAAGGGGAAACTTTATTGACACATTCCTGGGGTCAGATACATCACATGATCACACTGACAGAACCACAGGCACATAGACACAGGCAACAGAGCATGCACAATGTCGGCACTAGTACAGTGTATATCCACCTTTCGCAGCAATGCAGGCTGCTATTCTCCCATGGAGACGATCGTAGAGATGCTGGATGTAGTCCTGTGGAACGGCTTGCCATGCCATTTCCACCTGGCGCCTCAGTTGGACCAGCGTTCGTGCTGGACGTGCAGACCGCGTGAGACGACGCTTCATCCAGTCCCAATCATGCTCAATGGGGGACAGATCCGGAGATCTTGCTGGCCAGGGTAGTTGACTTACACCTTCTAGAGCACGTTGGGTGGCACGGGATACATGCGGACGTGCATTGTCCTGTTGGAACAGCAAGTTCCCTTGCCGGTCTAGGAATGGTAGAACGATGGGTTCGATGACGGTTTGGATGTACCGTGCACTATTCAGTGTCCCCTCGACGATCACCAGTGGTGTACGGCCAGTGTAGGAGATCGCTCCCCACACCATGATGCCGGGTGTTGGCCCTGTGTGCCTCGGTCGTATGCAGTCCTGATTGTGGCGCACACCTGCACGGCGCCAAACACGCATACGACCATCATTGGCACCAAGGCAGAAGCGACTCTCATCGCTGAAGACGACACGTCTCCATTCGTCCCTCCATTCACGCCTGTCGCGACACCACTGGAGGCGGGCTGCACGATGTTGGGGCGTGAGCGGAAGACGGCCTAACGGTGTGCGGGACCGTAGCCCAGCTTCATGGAGACGGTTGCGAATGGTCCTCGCCGATACCCCAGGAGCAACAGTGTCCCTAATTTGCTGGGAAGTGGCGGTGCGGTCCCTTACGGCACTGCGTAGGATCCTACGGTCTTGGCGTGCATCCGTGCGTCGCTGCGGTCCGGTCCCAGGTCGACGGGCACGTGCACCTTCCGCCGACCACTGGCGACAACATCGATGTACTGTGGAGACCTCACGCCCCACGTGTTGAGCAATTCGGCGGTACGTCCACCCGGCCTCCCGCATGCCCACTATACGCCCTCGCTCAAAGTCCGTCAACTGCACATACGGTTCACGTCCACGCTGTCGCGGCATGCTACCAGTGTTAAAGACTGCGATGGAGCTCCGCATGCCACGGCAAACTGGCTGACACTGACGGCGGCGGTGCACAAATGCTGCGCAGCTAGCGCCATTCGACGGCCAACACCGCGGGTCCTGGTGTGTCCGCTGTGCCGTGCGTGTGATCATTGCTTGTACAGCCCTCTCGCAGTGTCCGGAGCAAGTATGGTGGGTCTGACACACTCGTGTCAATGTGTTCTTTTTTCCATTTCCAGGAGTGTATATATTTTCAAACACAATTACATAAACACAAATGTGCTGGTTTTGTTTTCTTCCTCATCATCGGTGAACAGCCACTCGCAAAACTGGAGGCGCTGAAGAGCATCTGCTAGTTTTAATGCACGAATGACGGACACTCGGTAGCGATGCTGATGAAGGTCCAGGTGGAGTATGCGTCTGCTTGATTGACGTCATATGCGATCTCTTGCGACAGACGTCGGGTTGGTTTGGTAGGGCTCTGATGCATTTTCTCGTGAACTGCAGCCACATTTTCTAGTGTGCAGGGAACGTTTCGGGACTTGTTCAAAACAGAGCCTATATGACGCCATTTTCTTACTAAGCATTGCATGGCACTCCACCCGTATCCACTCGTCCGGGACATTTTCATTTACCCACCCTGTATTTCACTTCTCAAGAATGGAACGGAGAAGAGTTTTGAAAGAGATTTCTTCGTTGGTCAGACACGCGTTCTCAGAAATCTTCCGAGAATAAACAGTTATAGTCGTTTCTGATTTGACTGATATACCGCATTCGACGTAGTCAAATGATAATTTTAGTTCAATTCTAGGTTCACGTTTCCTTAAAGTTTGTATACAATAGTTTTATAAGAAGTTAAAGCCGGGCGGAGGTGGCCGAGCGGTTCTAGGCGCTTCAGTCTGGAACTGCACGTCCGCTCCGGTCGCAGGTTCGAATCCTGCCTCGGGCATGGCTGTGTGTGATGTCCTTAGGTTATTTAGGTTTAAATAGTTCTAAGTTCTAGGGGACTAATGACCTCAGATGTTATGTCCCATAGTGCTCAAACCCTTTTTTTAAGAAGTTAATGTGTGTAAGCCCAGTATGTGCTTTAACATTTTACGAAATTTTTAGTGGTATTTTATTAATTTGATATATGTCATGACTAAGCGTCTCAGATTATGAAGCTCTTTGAGTTAGCCGTAACCAGTTTGAGCCTGTTGTTGACCATTACTGATGCACATTAGACAACGTACTTATGTTCTGTTCACTTATATCTGATATCCTTAGTCGTGCAGTAGTACTGTTGAAGAAGGTTTAGTCTCATGAAAGAGTTGACTGACACTGTCCATAAAACGAATTATCATGCACATGGCCTCTCTTATACAGGCAGTCAACGAATGAAAGCATTTGATTACAGCGTTCAGCACATGTTTGTATAAAAAAAAGTAACGTTCTCTGTATGAGGTGTGTTTACCTTAGGCTTTTCTTCCCCTTTCTCCAATGTGTCCGGTCCCGCTGGCGCTGACTTCCTGCGATAAAGGGCTTTCTGGGAGCTAATATTTAGAGAGCGGCTTCGGAAAGGATGCCGAAAAGCGGATTTACGAAATTCCTTCCTTTAACTCCGTGTTAAGGCTCCGAATCAGTATCATCAAAGTGAATTTGTGGAAGCTGGGATTTCCACGCCTCTTGAAACTGGCTCGAATGATAAGCATTTGGAACAATTTTTCACCAATTTCATTTATCTTACTAAGCGAAAGTGACACCAGAAATAACTACGAAGCACGTTTGTGTGTACACACACGAACTTAACTACTAGGATATAACTCTATAATTTGTGCAGAATTAAGAAAATACAAAAGCAGTATTTGAAATACTGCACTTCTTTGGCTTGTTGACTCAGGTTGACAAATGATGAAATATGTTAAAATCAAACTCCACTTGTTCATAGTCTATGATGATTCATATCATTTTTATGGTGTTCAGAACCTATCTGCGTTAATTACTGTGTCATTTCATCGGAATATTCGCTTTCTTGTGCAATCTTTGTTGTCGCAAAACAATTATACACTGAGGTGTCGAAAATCGTGGGATACCTACTCCTTTGCCCCGGAGTAGTGCAGCACCTCAACTTATCATGGACACAACAAGTCGTTGGAAGTCCCCTGTACAAATATTAATCCATGCTTCCGTTACAGCCGTCCATAATTGCGAAAATGTTGCCGGTGCAGGATATTGTGCGCGAACTGACCTTTCCATTATGTCCCATATGTGTTCGATGTGATTCATGCCGGCCGATCTGGCTGGCCGTATCATTCGCTCGAATTAACCAGAATGTTCTTCAAACCAATTCCGAACACCTGAGATCTGGTGACATGGCGCACTGTCATCCATAAAACTTCCATCTTTATTTGAAGACATGAAGTCCATGAATACCTGCAAATCTTTTCCAAGTAGCCGAACACAACAGTCAATGACAGGTTTAGTTGAACCAGAGGACCCAATCTATTCCATGTAAACACAGCACAGACAATTATGGAGCCACCACCAGCGTGCACGTGCCTCGTTGACAACTTGGGTCTGCACCTTAGTCGAACCGTACCATCAGCTCCTAGAAACCGAAGTAGGGACTCATCTGACGAGAGACAACGTCGTCTGGGGCGCAACCGATATGGTTATGAGCTCAAGAGAGATGCTGCAGGCGATGTCGTACTGTTAGCAATGGCACTTGTGGTGTCACTGCCAGACACCACACTTGCTAGGTGGTAGCTTAAATCGGCCGCGGTCCATTAGTACATGTCGGACCCGCGTGTCGCCACTGTGTGATCGCAGACCGAGCGCCACCACACGGCAGGTCTCGAGAGACGTACGAGAACTCGCCCCAGTTGTACGGCGACGTTGCTAGCGACTATACTGACGAAGCCTTTGCTCTCATTTGCCGAGAGACAGTTAGAATAGCCTTCAGCTAAGTTAATGGCTACGACTTAGCAAGGCGCCAATTGTCACAGTGCATGTATGGTTCAAATGGCTCTGAGCACTATGGGATTCAACTGCTGTGGTCATAAGTCCCCTAGAACTTAGAACTACTTAAACCTAACTAACCTAAGGACAGCACACAACACCCAGCCATCACGAGGCAGAGAAAATCCCTGACCCCGCCGGGAATCGAACCCGGGAACCCGGGCGTGGGAAGCGAGAACGCTACCGCACGACCACGAGATGCGGGCAACAGTGCATGTATCTTACGAGTCTCATTTGTATAGTCAAGAGAGATGTATCACAAGGATTGATTAAAAGTTAAGTATATTCCAAAGATACGTATTTTCTTTATAGTATTCAATACGTATCCTGTTCCAGACTTGACGCCAGTCGGCGTGTGTGTACGCGTGCCTTTCGGCTTCCTCCTCAGTGTGGCGAGACTAGCTTGTTACGCCACAACAGCACTCGTGTCGGTCGTCTGCTGCCATAGCCCATTAACGCCAGATTTCGCCGCACTTTCATGACGGATACGTTCGTTGTGCGTCCCACGCCGATTTCTGCGGTTATTTCACGCAGTGTGGGTTGTCTGTTAGGACTGACAGCCCAACACAAACACCGATGCTCTCGATTAAGTGAAGGCCATCGGCCATTGAGTTGTCCGTGGTGAGAGGCAATGGTATTCTCGACACACTCTCTACTCTGTGGATCCCGGTATACTGAATTCCCTAACGATTTTCGAAATGGAACGTCTCAAGCGTCAAGCTCCAACTATCATTCCGCGTTCAGAGTATGTTAATTCCCATCGTTTGACCATAATCACGTCTTACATGAATCATCCGAGTACAAATGACAGCTCCGGCAATGCACTGGCCCTTAATACCACCGCCATCTGCGTATGCTCATATCGCTATCCCATGACTTTTGTCACCTCAGTATACTGTATCACCGCAGTTCGATGGGTCAACATAGAGACATGATAACTATTCAGGCAGATACTTGAAAGTCCAGCAACTCCAAAGATATGGAAATCAAGATTAGGGTTTAACGTTCCGTCAAATTGATGCCCATTAGAGATGAAGTTCGAGCTCGGATTATTTCGGTCCTAGGGAAGGAAATAGGCCGTGCCCATACAGAGGAACCATCCAAGCATCGCAGCGATTTAGGGAAATCACGGAAAACTTAAAACTGGATGGCCAGACCTGGATTCGAACCGTTGCCCTACTGAATGCGTGTAACAATAATGTAGTGTCGCGGAATAGTAAAGAGCTGGAAACGTGGAATATTGTCAAAGTTTCGTTGCCTATGCCAAGAGCCAGAGGCAGTAGGTTAGCCAAGAGGTGAGAGTATTGCACATGTATCGGAATGTGTCGTCGCGCAGGGGCAGTGGCCGGGTTACACACAACAGGCGAGAGAGAATTGCTTAGCACACAGGTTTGTGTTGGACGGAGATTTTCGTAGAGTGTAAGACAGAGGTATAGTGTCCGCTGTAGTGCATTTCACAACACGTAACTCTGTTGTAAGAACACCTAAGGGGCGAGTACGACAGATGAATCAGCAGTATAAGTGGAACGAATGTGTTCATTACAAACGAGCATGACGTCAGGACGTCGCTCGTGTTTCCTTTAAATACGCCAGCTGTGATAGCAACAAGGCACTCGCAGATGGACTTGCAGTTAGGTGTGTACTGGGTCGCTGCGTAGCGCTCAGCTCGGTGATCGACATGTTAATCTTTATTAAGGAGATGTTGCAGTAAGGGCGGCCCATCCAGCAGCAGACGTGAGGGGGCAGTACCAGCATCATTAGTCGCTCGTTAGACAGCCACTGGTCCAAGTTAACATCTTGTGATCTGAATGCAAATCCTGGCTGCCTTTCTCTTCGCTCGCGGAAGTGTTTTTGGTGTGACCTACTCAGAGGTTGATTCGTGGTGCACCGTCTGTCACTGGCCCTTGTGTTAATTTTATTATTGTATTATTAAGTTACCATCATTTGGATCTGAGCACTATGGGACTTAACATCTGAGGTCATCAGTCCCGTAGACTTAGAACTACTTAAACCTAACTAACCTAAGAACATCACACCCATCCATGCCCGAGGCAGGATTCGAACCTGCGACCGTAGCAGCAGCGCGGTTCCGGACTGACGCGCCTAGAACCGCTCGGCCACAACGGTACCATCATTTGTCTCACTTGATTGGTGATTTGTTGTTTTTTAATTAGCTTTTGCTATGCCATTCGCCATTTGACAGTATATTTGTTAATTTTTTATAATTGACATTTTGGGCGTTAAAATCCTTTTGGGCGTTAAACGCCTTCAGCCGCGATTGTGGTTACTTGCCTTAAAATTCTGATTGCGACCACATTAGCTTGTCTTCAAAATTATTGGCTATCTGTATTTTATGAATTAGTTAAATTTTTAATAATTCCCGTTTTTGGCGTTAAATGCCTTCAGCTGTGATTGCAGTTACGTACTTTAAAAGTCTGATTGCGGCCTCATTGACTTCTATTCAAAAATTATTTATTAAAATAAATGAGTGAAACTGCAAAGCAAACCAATAGTAATTGATCGGGCCCCGTCCACAATCGTAACCCAGTCCTGCCTTCCTTAATTACCAGGTTTCACTGGTAGCAGTGCGTGGTTGCGAGTGTCAGTCGTGGTCAGAGCGGTGTTGTGTGTAGTTGCAAGTGCATAACGTCGGAAATAAGTGAATTCGAACGTACGCCAATTGTTGGTGCTCGTATGGTCGATGCTTCCGTAATCGAGGTAGCCGAAGTGTTTTCTGTCTCAAAAGGCACTGTATCGAAGACTTATACCGCATATAGAGAAAGCAGAAAACAACTCCAACCGAGTCACAACAGCTTGTGTCCAGTAATTGTTACAGATGGTTATTGAAGAGGATTGTGAGGAAAAAGAAGAGGTTCACAACAGGGAAAGTCACTGCAGAACTGAATGTCGTATTCACGAACAAAGTCAGCACCAAAACAAAACGAAGGGAGATCCATGAGCAGGGAATTGTAAGGTGGGCTGGAATTTCAAAACCACTCATCTGTGATGCAAATACTCGTAACAGGCAAACGTCGTAACGAAGCCACAGAACCTGTATAATGGAGCAATTGAAGAACGCCATTTATTCGATAGAGTCTTGTTTCACACTGTTTCCAACTTCATGCAGGGGGGGGGGGGGGTGATGATTTGGGCTACCATAAGGAGATGTTCCATCGGCACGGTGGTTACTCCAGAAGATCGCATTACTGACAAAGACTATGTGACCATTTTGGCTGTTCATATCCATCCCATCGTGCAATGTTTATTAACCAATGTGAAAAAATGTGTGTGTTCAAATGTGTGTGAAATCCTAAGAGACCAGGCTGCTGAGGTCATCGGTCCATAGACTTAAACACTACTGAAACTAACTTATGCTAGGAACAACACACTCACCCATGGCCGAGGGAGGAATCGAACCTCCGGTGGGAGGGGCCCCGCAATCCGTGGCATGGTTCCTCTAACAGCTCGGCCACTCCGCGCGGCTCCCCAACGTGAAGCTGTGTTCAAAGACCACATGACCACTGTTCACAGAGCTCGCATCATCGACTAGTTTTGTGAGCATGAGGATGAATTGTCGCATGTCCCTTGGACACAACAGTCACGAGATCTCATTGTAGTCTGCGTTGGAGAGAAGGGAGTGTGATCGCTATCCACCTCCACCGTTGACCTGAACTCGCCACTATTTTCTCGGAAGAACGGTACAAGATCTCTTTCAAAACCATACGGGACCTGTACTTATACGTGCATTCCGCGACGACTGGAAGCTCTATTTTGAAAGCCAAAAGTATTCCTACATCATATTAGGTATGGTAATGCCTTTTTTTCGTGTTTCCATATCTTTGTCCTCTCCCTGTAAATAGTGAAGACCTGGTACAACGGCCCATGTGGTCCGGCACCGCCGACGAAAGTGCAGTGGAGTGGTGTGTGTGTGTGTGTGTGTGTGTGTGTGTGTGTGTGTGTGTGTGTGTGTCTGTGTCAGTCGATTACATGGAACCAACGCAGTAAGGTAGGTCGACGTGGACTCTTGAAACAATGGCAGAAAGGAGGTATAGTGTTTGGATGTGCCCATGACCACATCTTGAATGACGTTTCCCGATTTGTTTATCTATCAAAGCGGAGTGTCGAATATGTTTAGAGAGAATGGTGCACCATTCGTTGACATGTGACTTCGAGTGAGAAGAGTGGATATAAAAATATCATAACCGGCATGCACTAGACACAAGTATCACGGCTTTTCAACGACAGTGGTTTAACCCCCGATAGGAATTCTTATTTAAATTAATTGCAAATCTATCCCAACTAGTTTCCGGGTGATCATGCGGGACACGCTTTCGGGGATCCAAAAACCACACAAACGCGGCAGTAACTTATTATAGGCTGTTTTTTGGAGTGTTGATGGGTTCGACGAGATGAGGTTGCTTCTCTCTTCAAACGATATACCGCGACGAGAGCACCGAAAGCAGAATAGACGTCTAAGCCTCGGTGTATGAAGGATGTAGGGGTTCTGTGACGTTTCGGGATTGTATTTAGTACTTCGTCTTGGGAGCAATCATTCAGGCTAAAACTTACTCATCTTGTTCGGGCGTTTTGTTTATTTGTGAAAGGCAAGATCTCTCGATTTTAAGACCTTTATTCAAATTATTAGTTTCGACAGAATCTTGCTGTCATCATGAGATTGGCATTACACTTTGGGTAGATGTTCACGTACATGTCTTCGACATATTGAGAACAAAGTGTAAATACATTACATTTGGCAACCCATCTGGGATCATTATGTTTTATAAATGACAAACCATGTGGAGTTTTTAATGCATTTACGCAAAGAGTAAAACCAATCTGAAGATGGCAGCAGATTCTGTCGGAACTAGTAACTGGAATAAAGGTCTTAAAATCAAGTGATCCTGGCTTTCACAGAAAACAAAAACTATTTATGATTCAGGTTACATTGTGGATGACCAAGTGTTTCCCTTTCTTCTACGTCTTCATGAAGACGCTTCCCTCTTTCATTACACTCCCATCTTTCAAGATGAATAGGCGTATTCACAAAACTGCACGCATCCAGTCCTGTTTGGTGAATACTCAAACACCCTATCGCACCTCCATGGGCCTGCCACATTATCCGATCTTAGCATCACAAACATGCCTGATTCTGTTTGGAACAGCGGGAGAACATAGCAGTCAACATCCTTACAAGTTGGTAGCTCAGTAGGTTCTAATCATCAGTGGGTGCCTTCAGCTGGACGCTTTTGGATCCTTATTCTCGCTGAACAGAGACCATTATGAGGGCTAGAGGTGGAGTTACGCAGAACGAGCATTGTGTCTCCTGGGGATGCCTAAGAGCAGGGTGGTGCAGATTCTCACGGAGTTGCAGTGTGGTCTGTAATACAGTGTGGCAGCGAAATTTGGTAGATATGCAAATATGTTAATGCTAAAATGATTCACGCTGGAGAAAAATTAGTTCTAGATTTGGCCATCAGGTGCAAATCTGGTGCTGTACACTGATTGTATGACAAGCCATGACGTGAGTGGACAATTTTGATAATGGGAAGGGCTATTGAAACTGTATTATGTGAACAGGAGCAAGGGCAGTACGCCATTGAGAGAGTAACTCAGACTGAAAGGTCTGAGAAGGGGCCCGATGTCATTAAATGGCTGAAAGAATATGACAAGCGGACCATGGTGGCCACGCGGTTCTATGCGCTGCAGTCCGGAACCGCGTGACTGCTATGGTCGCAGGTTCGAATCCTGCCTCGGGCATGGATGTGTGTTATGTCCTTATGTTAGTTAGGTTTATGTCGTTCTATGTTCTAGGGGACTGATGACCTCAGATGTTAAGTCCCATAGTGCTCAGAGCCATTTGAACCATTTGAATATGACAATGTGATTCTAATAAACGGGCAAGCTTGCACCGACACCAGAAAGAGGACAGCGTCCTATCCCGGTGGAAGTTATTGACGAGGTTGCTGTTGCTGTAACTGACCATGCAGCATGTGTCACAGGCAGTGCTAGTGCTCGTGAAGTCTCAGGAGACTTGCCCATCCCGTGGTTAGCAGTACGGAGGTTCTGTGGTCAACTAGGTACTGGTAAAAGATTCAGACGGTGTACCAGCTAAAACCTCATCGTCTGCAGCAACGTCCTGAATTTGCTCTTCGCTTTATGGCACGGATCGAAGTGACCGGGCAAATTCTATAGAATGTTATGGCACACTTTATACTGCAGAGAACAGTGAATAAGCAGAAGTGTCGAATATGGGGTACCGTTAAACCACGTGTTGTGTATGAAGAGCCATCACGCTCGTCTTACGTGACTGTGTGGGGTGGATTCACAAACACCGTTATTCTCCGTCCGTTCTTCTTCAGGTGCAGTATGACACCTCGTTGAACAGTGTATGATGGCTACGTAGGAAGAGCGCATCCGTGTAGAAGCCACTGTTTTCATGCGTGGGGCAACACTTCATGTTGCTCGCGCAGTAAAAGTTCTGTTTAATGCAACCTTCCACGAACGTCTTATCTCGCGAGGTTTCCGGATGCGTGGCCTCCAAGATCACCTGATCTGAATCCATTTGATTTTGCCTCTGGGGATATCTAAAAGAACGCGTTTACTAGCGAAACGTTCGGTCTCTATCTGATCTGAAGGCCAGCATACAGGAAAACGTTGCTCAGGTTCCACCGGAACTGGTGCGAGCAACTGCTAATCACATCATTTTACGGATGCAGTGTCTCGTTGATCTCTCCAGTGCTCATATTGAAAAAAAACTGTGTAACCGGCAGTTAATAATAATATCAACATTGTACCCTTCTCACATTTTTCACCTTTTCTGCCTACGTCTCGTTGACAATTTATTTCCAGCGTAAATCAGTTCCGCATTAACGCAGTAGCATATCTATCAAGTTTCGCTGCCATGCTACAATTACAGCCCACAATGGATCTCCCTGGGTAGCGGCAATTTAATTATAACCACACGGTATATTACAGAGAGAAGCTTATTTAAAATAAATCTGTTCTGATGTTTGTAACGCGGCCGTCAGTATTTACTACCGAAATACCCTTCCTAATTAGACATAATGTCAATATCCCAACGCCGTGTTACAACAACGGTCGTAGGAGTACTATAATTCCATGTGCACTCGTTTGAAATAATAATAATTTGCCAGAAGAAAATGATACGTTATTAAATTTCAAATTCAGTCTCAGCATATACCAGGAATCTTTCTGATTCATTCTCCAAACTTTTAACATTACACTTCGCCTGCATCATCATATTATGACTGATTAAAAGACTAGCTTAGCGACCACTGCTTCATTTGCATTGGCTGTAAAGTCTATACTGAGCTTTTTGTTTTTCTTTAGTCGAATGTTTATGTTGTAGTAAAATTGCAACATCTTCTAAGCTTTCCACGCTAATTAGGGCCATAGAGGAGCGATCTTTTCAGAATGCGCTTCTGTCCAAAAAGCGGTTCTGGTAGCTGGAGTCGTAGATCTTCGTTAATCTTTCGTCTTAATTTTTTGTGATGATATTTCAGTAAAAACTTTCATCCTGTAACACGTATTTCCTTAGAAGTAGAATACCAATTCAATATAACGAAATATTTTCATAAGAAGTTTAACCCCCTGAGTTTGCAGAAACACTGAAACACGCACTTTCTCCAACAGACAAGTCAACTACCAATTTTCATTGATGTACCTTTAAAATGTCTTAGTAGTACTTTAATAACGATTTATGCGCATTAGAGGTGAAAATTCGAACTATCCCTAGTGGACGGTGCCCAGAGTAGAAGATAAACACCGTGTCCAAATTTACAGCTTCAATCCCCAGCAGTTTGGGCTGCGCAATGATGAGTCACTCAGAATGAGATTTTCACTCTGCAGCGGAGTGTGCGCTGATATGAAACTTCCTGGCAGATTAAAACTGTGTGCCCGACCGAGACTCGAACTCGGGACCTTTGCCTTTCGCGGGCAAGTGCTCTACCAACTGAGCTACCGAAGCACGACTCACGCCCGGTACTCACAGCTTTACTTCTGCCAGTACCTCGTCTCCTACCTTCCAAACTTTACAGAAGCTCTCCTAGGTTCGCAGGAGAGCTTCTCTCAGTTGGTAGAGCACTTGCCCGCGAAAGCCAAAGGTCCCGAGTTCGAGTCTCGGTCGGGCACACAGTTTTAATCTGCCAGGAAGTTTCATGAGTCACTCAGTCAGGACATTACCTTTTATGCATAGAGATTTGACCGTACGAAAAAAATATTCTAGTTTTCAGACGTTAATCGTTAGTACCACATTCTGCACCTCTACACACAGCATGGTGCTTTAAATCGAATTTCTCTCTATTTAAAATATAAAAGTTATTGATTTTTCAGTATAATTTGTTGTTTTGGAATACTGCAGGAGACTGTCACTACGTTTTTTTTAATAACACGAACTGTTATTTTTTAAGTCTAAATAAACGATTTTTAACAAAAAAATATTTGGAATGGGTAGTTGGATTGTGATGCTTCTGACTGCATCAGAGCGTATCTGTTAATCCCTAATTTACGAATGAAAAAGAAATTTAAGCTTATGGTTTACTGTTCCGTCGATGGCGAGGTTATTAAAGACGGAGGACTAGGTCATGTTGGAATAGGTTAGAGAAGAAAATCCAACGCGGGCTTTTTAAACGCACCATTTCGGCAGTTGCCTCAAGCGATTTAGGTGAAATACGGAATACATAATCTGGATGGCGGACAGGTATTTGAATCCTGTTGCTTAAGAACGCCAGTCAAGCTCGCTCGGCTCCCGACTGAAGACAAGATCCTCATGTTCAGCTGTGCATTTACCCAAACAGCGTAGAAGAATGGCGTGACCCAAAGTGTATGGCGTGCGTCTGGCCGTAAAAGGGCTGCAGATAGCATAGTGGTGGGTGAGATGGCGAGATGGAAATCTCCACCACTCGAGACCTGTGTAGGGGTGAGCGGGGGTGGTGGAGAGGGGGGGGGGGCTCTCCCATCAAGTTTACTTGCGTCACAACAGCTTTTCAGACAGGATTAGGGGAACGCTTTCGCCCATCTCATCACACCCCATCATTAATACAGTGTTAATGCGCTATTTACACGATTTAGACCAGGAAAGGTACAATGCGATTCAGTTTTAGCATCCGACAAATACACTCTGTGAGAAAAAATTGAAACACCTAGGAGACATAGTCTCATGGCAGTATAACTTCGTACACATTACACCGTGAGCAGTTATGTAATTGATTACAGTCGTAATTCTCTGACCGGTTGAACAGCCACCAGTATACATTAGATTTGTTAGTGTTTAGTGTTGTTACCAGGTCTGGTAAGGTATATAGGGTGATTCAGTTGTCCCTACCGTTTCGTTTTATGCAACTGCGCATGACAGAACAATGTCATTGGACAGTTGGCTCTGGAGATGCGAAGCACGCTGTCCCTGAATAACTGGTAAAATGTACGAATACATTTTAGAGTTATTGGACTAAATTTGTTTGTGAAACTGCTTTAGCACATTAACGCAGCGAGTCTTATATTAATCATTTGATTGAGTTATATACCGGAAAGTTGTTTCGAAGCTTCCCATTTTTATCTCTCCTGTGAATTCCGATGGTGAAACACACTTTATAAGCCAACACTTCTCAACCATTTACTTAAAGTTAAGTACTATGAACAGAATAAGCTTATAGAGGCATCTATAACCTGTATGACTACAGCGCTGATTCCACAAAGAAAGATTGTACACACTTGGATAATTATGGCAGAAGTAGAGAATATTAAGTGCTGTAAGCAGAATAAATTAACAGAGACACCCAAAACCTGTCTAATTTCATCGATAATTACAGAAGAAAATGGTTAGAGACTCTTGGGAAAGTCGGCAGCAGTAAGGTATATCCTGGTCCAACAATACTGTTTAACTACTAGCACTTACGTGAGGACCCTGCGTAGGTTCGTGATCAAGACTGAAGTTATGGTTTCGAAAACGAGTCGACGTCTTTGTGGTTATTATTGAAACGATACACAAATTAACTGGTCCATGCCAAGATACATCTCGTAACTGAATGTATGCAGTCTGTGAAGCAGTGGCGAAGATTAGTGGCAGACGAAATGGCGGCTAACTGTACTCACGGCTCTTGATGTGCAAATGCTCTATAAAATCTCTTCATGGTGTCGGATTTTCAACATATTAGATGTATTCTATTATTCCGTGAATACCAAATAATAGCCAGATCCACATCCGAGGCAAATCCCTTCTAATGCAGCTTCCAATTGCGTCCCCTAGCACCGTAGAGGTGTACCGTGCTAAGGCTAGCCACACAGTGCGTGCAGTTCACACAAAGTAGCCGCTCAGTTCGACCGCCAAACCATCCTTTTACATTGCGCCATGTCACTTTCGCTGCGGAGGGACTTCCCTACAGCGTTTACAGTTTCAAATACAAGCTTTTAACAAACATACTTATTTCGTAAACATATTCATATTATAATAATTTAAAATTTCAACATATTCATTTGCTTTTTTCATATATACATTACAAAACTCTAATATTCTTTCCATACATCAAGGAATTCAAACAACACAGAATGTACACTTCATAAATTCCAGATACACAGTAACTTAAAATAAACCTACCCCTAATCGATGTATGTGTTACATGCTCAGGGCCAGTCCTCTTTTAAATTTTTTTACAGTATGATTCCGTTTGCTTACAGTTGCCCAAAGCTCTGAGAGGGATCTTACATCGATTACGTGGCTGTCGCCTGTCTAGATACCGTACCTGATGCAGACGTAGTGTGGGTTGCGTAAAGCGCTATCAGGAGGAGCATTGAATCACCTCGTATAAGGGACGTCAAGAGTGTCATACGTTGAGTGACCATTGTGAAAGACACGGACATACTTCGTACTTATGTGAGACGGCTTTATGAACACATGTTGGAATTTTAAACAGGCCTTATTGTAGGTCTCCGTTTGCCCGATTGGTTGAATTGTACAAAATCCAGATTTGTAGGTATTCAGATGGGACAGTCGTCTGATATTAGACTGCTTAGGAACGTGAGGGTACGCATACTTGTCGTCAAGATTTCAGGCGACCACGTTTAACCACCACAAGGGAGGATCGCAGTGTTGTGCACCAAGTACATCGTACACCTTTCACCTACGAGAAGTTACAACGGCTTTGTAACACTTTTCCAAACCGAATAGAGAATGCTTTCAGGTCAGAAGGGATACAATGTCGTACTGATAAATGGGCTCGTACTGTTAGGTTCTTTGTGAATTTTGCTAAATTTTGTACTCACTGCAATAACATGGGACACACATTCAATCCACTAACCTGCATTAAGTTTCATACGCCTCTTCTAAGTGCTTCACTTCTTTTTTCAAGCAGTGTACTTACTTACAGTACGACGAGTGTTTTGGGTACTACAACGCGGGGGTAAAATAGGGTGTTTTCATTTTCCTGTTCAGTTTCCATGATGCAGGAAGAAATATATTTCACAAAATTATACACACATCAAAAAAAGTTTTGCATCACCTCGGTTCCGAGAGTTGCGGAACCTGTTCAGATATATGGAATAGAGATCAACGTAAACATCATTCCTGCCCTTCTCATTGCTCATGAAAACCACACATTGCATGTTGTACCACCATACAGCGAAACTTTCGGAGATGGTGGTCCAGATTTCTGTACACACCGGTACCTCTGATACCCAGTAGCACGTCCTCTTGCATTGCTCCAGGCCTGTATTCGTAGTGGCACACTATCCACGTCATCAAGGCATTGTTGGTCCAGATTGTCCCACTCCTCAACGGCGATTCGGCGTAGATCCCTCAGAGTGGTTGGCGGTCACGTTGTCTACAAACAGCCCTTTACAGTCTATCCCAGGCATGTTCGATAGGGTTCATGTCTGGAGTACATCCTGGCCACTTCAATCGAGCGGTCATTATCCTGAAGGAACTCATTCACAAGATGAGTACGATGGGGGCACGAACTGTCGTCCACGAAGACGAATGCTTCGCCAATATGCTGCCGATATGGTTGCACTTTCGGTCGGAGGATGGCATTCACATATCGTACAGCCATTGCAACACCTTTCATGACCACCAGCGGCCCCACATAATGCCACCCCAAAACAGCAGGGAACCACCACCTTGCTGTACTCACTGGACAGTGTGTTTAAGGCGTAGGGCCTGATCGGATTGTCTCCAAACACGTCTCCGACAATTGTCTTGTTGAAGACATATGCGACACTCATCAGTGAAGGGAACATGATGCCAATCTGAGCCGCCCATTCGGCATGTTTTTGGACCCATCTGTACTGCGATGCTTGTAGTCGTGGCTGCAAAGATGGACGTCGCCGTGGAAGTAGGGAGTGAAGTTGCGCATCATGCAGATTTTTGCGCACAGTTTGAGCCGTAACACGACGTCCTGTGACTGCACGAAAAGCATTATTCAACATGGTGGCGTTGCTGTCAGGGTTCCTCCGAGCCATAATCCGTAGGTAGCGTTCATCCACTGCAGTAGTAACCCTTGGACGGACTGAGCGAGGCATGTCATCGACCTTTACTATCTCTCTGTATGTCTTTCATGCCCGATGACATCGATTCGGTTCACTCCGAGACGCCTGGACACTTCCATTGCCGAGAGCCCTTCCTGGCACAAAGTAACAATGCGGACGCAATTGAATCGCGGTATTGACCGTCTAGGCATGGTTGAACAACAGACAATACGCGCTGTGTACCTCCTTCCTGGTGGAATAACTGCAACTGATCGGCTCATGCTCATGCATGGTTGTTTACGTCTTTGGGCAGGATTAGTGACATCTCTGAACAGTCAAAGGGCTGAGTCTCTGATACAGTATCCACAGTCAACGTCTATCTTGAGGAGTTCTGGGAACCAGGGTGATACAAAACGTTTTTTGATATATATATCGTATACAGAGTAGTCCTATGAATATGTAGAATGTTTAGGCATCAATTCTGAGCCATGTACCATATGGGGATTCTGAAAATAGGATGTACGTTCTATCACCACACTTAATTTGCAACAGTTATCTGTCCTCTCTTTGGCGTGTGCCTCAGTGACTATAGAACGAAACGCCATTGCACATTCAAATCAGGACTCAGATGCATGGTCACACGTACACTTCCCACTCATCATCCAAGATCATCCCAAGCAGATATCCGTGGATATTACGCATTGGTGATACAACTGCTTGCTTCTCCACTCACTAGGAGTTAACACCACTGATCTCGAAAATTATTGGGCAGTTAACACTATGTGCTGGAATGGGATGAAAACAGAACTCTTGCCGCCTTCTAAGCAATAAAAGCGTTGTCCTCGAAACTGATGCGTCTGGTGCCTGTTACCATTGCGCTATGCAGTTTTGAGAGATTTAACAACATTCGCATTTTGCTGCATTTTGGAAAAACTTATTTCTCTATATAGATATTCACGATAAGTCATATCTAAAATACGTTCACCCAGTTGCAAGGACCGAATTACGAGCGTGTCTGCAGAAATTCGTCACACGCCTCGTAGCTTTTAGCGGGCACAACAGTACATGGTGCGCTTACACGAGGTTCTGATCATTTCCTGCAGCAGGTCGTCTGTTCGGGCTCTATCCTTCCCGTGCTGAAGAACTGTACGCATTTTGTACACCAGCTGGCATTCATGCATTCAGTGCTTTTGGAAGTAGTAGTGAAAGTCAGTGGACGGAAAGTGCTTGTTACTGCTTCGTGGAAAGCAGGAAATTTGCGAAAATTGATTCCCATCCCCGCTACCACCTACTCAGTCGCATCAGCCGTAACAGTTTGTAGTGCGAATCATACCGTGCAAACTGAAGCTGTAACGCCTACTTGGTGTTGGATTTTCTGCTTCTGTATTCATAGCATCTAAATGCTACCTCCCACTGGCACAGAAACATCTGCGATTGTCGTGTGTGTTGTACAATAGTTGCGTTAATGTGCGAGGAACCATTCCGAGAAGGAGACCCGTGTTCTGCGGGCGGCAGCATTCCAGGCGTGCCACGGCTGCTCTGCCAATTTGTCGGGGAATCCCAGGAGCAGTGTGTGCGAGCGTGAGGTGAGTGAGGGAGTGGGGGGGAAGAGGATTGTTGAGGGGAGGAGGGCTCCCTCCTGCGCAACCGTCCGTTCCGTCGCCCCAGGCGAAAACATGTGCTCGTTCATACGCCTGAACGAACTTTGCTCACAAGCGCAGGATTTCCCACAATTTCCAGCCGCGTAATGCCTTCACCCTTTTCTCTACCTTTTCCTAAATCTTTTGCTTGAGCTGGGATCACGGTATAAGTGTATATGTATGTGTGTGGCTATGCGGCACTTATCACGGGACAATTACATATTTTTATTTTTATATTTATATATTTTATGATTTTGGTTGGGGTGGCTTTAAATATTGTGGGCTAGCATGAGACTTTTAATTAACTTATACCGCGATAACACTCGTACGGACATCGGCTGCCCCGAAGTACGTACGATATAATATTTTTTAAACACGACGTGTGACCCACCGCCTTCTAATAAATAGTTTGCGTGAGCGGAGCTACACTCCTGGAAATTGAAATACGAACACCGTGAATTCATTGTCCCAGGAAGGGGAAACTTTATTGACACATTCCTGGGGTCAGATACATCACATGATCACACTGACAGAACCACAGGCACATAGACACAGGCAACAGAGCATGCACAATGTCGGCACTAGTACAGTGTATATCCACCATTCGCAGCAATGCAGGCTGCTATTCTCCCATGGAGACGATCGTAGAGATGCTGGATGTAGTCCTGTGGAACGGCTTGCCATGCCATTTCCACCTGGCGCCTCAGTTGGACCAGCGTTCGTGCTGGACGTGCAGACCGCGTGAGACGACGCTTCATCCAGTCCCATACATGCTCAATGGGGGACAGATCCGGAGATCTTGCTGGCCAGGGTAGTTGACTTACACCTTCTAGAGCACGTTGGGTGGCACGGGATACATGCGGAGGTGCACTGTCCTGTTGGAACAGCAAGTTCTCTTGCCGGTCTAGGAATGGTACAACGATGGGTTCGATGACGGTTTGGATGTACCGTGCACTATTCAGTGTCCCCTCGACGATCACCAGTGGTGTACGGCCAGTGTAGGAGATCGCTCCCCACACCATGATGCCGGGTGTTGGCCCTGTGTGCCTCGGTCGTATGCAGTCCTGATTGTGGCGATCACCTGCACGGCGCCAAACACGCATACGATCATCATTGGCACCAAGGCAGAAGCGACTCTCATCGCTGAAGACGACACGTCTCCATTCGTCCCTCCATTCACGGTTGGGGCGTGAGCGGAAGACGGCCTAACGGTGTGCGGGACCGTAGCCCAGCTTCATGGAGACGGTTGCGAATGGTCCTCGCCGATACCCCAGGAGCAACAGTGTCCCTAATTTGCTGGGAAGTGGCGGTGCGGTCCCCTACGGCACTGCGTAGGATCCTACGGTCTTGGCGTGCATCCGTGCGTCGCTGCGGTCCGGTCTCAGGTCGACGGGCACGTGCACCTTCCGCCGACCACTGGCGACAACATCGATGTACTGTGGGGACCTCACGCCCCACGTGTTGAGCAATTCGGCGGTACGTCCACCCGGCCTCCCGCATGCCCACTATACGCCCTCGCTCAAAGTCCGTCAACTGCACATACGGTTCACGTCCACGCTGTCGCGGCATGCTACCAGTGTTAAAGACTGCGATGGAGCTCCGTATGCCACGGCAAACTGGCTGACACTGACGGCGGCGGTGCACAAATGCTGCGCAGCTAGCGCCATTCGACGGCCAACACCGCGGTTCCTGGTGTGTCCCCTGTGCCGTGCGTGTGATCATTGCTTGTACAGCCCTCTCGCAGTGTCCGGAGCAAGTATGGTGGGTCTGACACACCGGTGTCAATGTGTTCTTTTTTCCATTTCCAGGAGTGTATTTAGAAAAGAAAATATGTGTATTCTTACGGAAACTGTAATTATTAATATGAGTCTCAGGGGCCACTGGTTATTTATGTACCAAACTACATAAAGATTAACTGAGATATTGCAAGGCAAAACTGGAGATAATCTCATCTGCCGTTAGGCGGCAAAATTGAAACATACTGAACTCATTCAGTGCTGGGTATTTTAGTAAATGACATTTATTACTACGCTTTTTAACTTTGAAATTAATTAAAGATCAAAATCGAGAAGTCTCTCGCATTTGCATTTAATATTATGACATAAAAGTTTAATTAAATAATACAGTCAGCGTAATGGCCGACTAAATCCTGCAAGGGTAGATGAGCTTCGTGCACTAAAAAGTTCTGTAAAAATTTTGTTAATTATAATTAATGGTTGCAATCATGAGAGGTGACAAGTAAGTCAATAATACACACTTTCCAATAACAATTATAAGTATATTTTCTAAATTACAACCAAATTTACATTAAATATTATCCAGTGCTAGTATGGCGGCCTACCGGTAGACGAAACAAAACAGGAGAGATAGTTCAATCAAAGCATTGTCTCTGATCTTCAGGGCCTATGTTACACAGAGATTATACCAAAAAAACTGTGTTTTGTTAATTACATCGATATTTGTGTTTTGATAATAATAACTTACGTTTTTTAGTATTTGTTATACATCGCGCACACGTACACAGTCTTGAAGTAATTTATAATTCACAAATCGCACAACAAAAACTTCCTTTCCCTTTCTCCAAATGTCTATTTATGTGACGTAGCGTCACACTGGTATCGCCAGGTAGCACTAGTAACGGTCCCACGTTCAGTTACTAGAACATATTGTAAGGTAAACCTTTCCGTGTGTATTTTCACAAGTAGGATGAGCGAATTCAGTTCGCAAGTAAGAGTTTTTGTCCGCTCGAAATGACAGTTAGTTTTATTAAGCACCAAATGAAATATAATTTCAGTAAAAGAGTAAGAAGTGAAAGAAAGAATAGGAGTTAAATTTTGCTCATTATAAGCTTGAGAAAGCGAGAGAAACGCTCAGTGACAGACGAGGGAATGACCATCTTGTGTGAGTGATGAAACTTGCAATGAAGAATGTTGGTAGTCTACACAGGTGACCTCTATGAATGAGAAACACAAACTTTGAAACGAGTCAGAGACTCTTAAAATGTGCGACATACATGATACTGCAGCGCCTGTGTTATTACGAACCAACGGCCTTGCCGCAGTCGTAACGCCGGTTCCCGTCAGATCGCCGAAGTTAAGCGATGTCGGTCTGGGATGGCTGTTGGCCGGCGGGGTGCTCTCAGCCCTTTTGAGGCAAATTGTGGAGGTACTTGATTGAGAAGTATCGGCTCCGGTCTCGGAAACTGACGTACTGCTGGGAGAGCGGTGTGCTGACCACATGCCCCTCCATATCCGCATGCAGTAACGCCTATGAGCTGAGGATGACACGGCGGCCTGTCAGTACCGTTGGGCCTTCACAGGAGGAATTTAGTTTAGTTTTCTTTGTGTTACTACGAATTACGTGCAAAGTCCATAATTAATGTACGAGTACAGATTGTAGATACATGGCTGACTATATGTTTAAATTTGAGTCTCACCGTGAGTCACAGCCAAATGGTAAAGGCGACCTCCAGCGACCAGCGGAAAATCCTCGCTCGAGTCCATGGCCGGCTCAGATTTTTATTGTCGTCTTTCCATTAAGCAGCTGATGGTTGTCCATATTCACAACTGCGACTACTTTTCTTGTACTTTAAAATGTGGGTCGGCATCTTTTGACCATAAAAAATATAATTATTCTTTCCTTTTTAATTTGTAACAATAAGATTATTACTAATTTCTGTGGTTTTGAAAATTACAAAGGATTATTCTGGATTTCTCGGAAATAATAATGGATATTTCTGGAAGGGAATTAAACAGATTATTTCGAGAAAAATAAAATGTTAAAAGGATCATAGACGGCAAGAAAGATTGTTCGGAGTCGTAATGGGAAGAAGACATTTGTAACCAAGAATTTTATTTTGTTCTAGATGGCAATACAGTGTAAGTTATAAGACATGTTTCTATTTTTCATCATCCAGATTGCAGTGTGCAATCTTTTAAGATCAGACAGTCAGATAGAGCTTCGAAGGACGATATTTTCTAGAATTTGGTCTCGCTTTAACATTAATTTCAAATTGAACCACACTGCGCTTAACGCGGTGCCAAATATGACTTCAGTTTTCAGTTTACTCAAGTAAGTAAAAATAAAAAATAAAAAATTCTGTTCACGAAAGTTGGACGCACGGGTTTCGCTTCTGGCAGTGGCGAGTTTTCAGTGATAATTCTGGCGTCTCAGCTTGTGATACGGGATATGCTACAACATTTTTCAAAAGTTTGATACGTATTTTTATGTAATTTGTTACGCTATAAAATCCATACTATACGTTGATAGTAAAGGAGCACTACTCCTGAAATCTTAGTTACAACTTCATCTAACGTAGCTTTACTAGACAGAGAGCTCACTTTATTTACTTTCGGATACTAATTTTGCCCCGCCGTCCTAGCGAACGATCTTTTGAATATTTACTACGTACAGCATTTGGTTCGCATGACTGGAGATGTCCGATACTCACACCTTTTGTGCTCTGACAGTAGGAGACGAGACACTGGATGAAAAAGGAAAAGTAAAGCTGAAGCTGGTTGTAAAGGGTCTCTTGAAAGACATTCGATACTAGAAAGTAATGCAGCGAGTGGCCAAAAGTCATGGGAAGGCACCGTATGTCTCCTTGGAGGGGTCGTGACATCCCGTCATCAGACGCTTGTGGTCATATTACGTAGTAGTTGGCGCGTATGGAGAAATATTCTCTGCGATTCACCCAAGACACTGTTCACTTATGAAACCTGAATCTTTGGGTAACCTCCGTTATGCGACGACGCACGGGTTTCGTTCCGATTATCATTACAAGTTCAGAGTAGGTTAACTTCTGCATAGACGGCTCATGTTCAAATGGGACATCCATTCCGGTGACTTAGGTCACTCAGTTAAAATGTTCAAAAGTGATATCTAGGTAAAAAACTGCAAATAAGTGTTGTACAAGATGACTACAGGAAACGTGAGAAGAGCCGTTTCGAAAATCTTGTGGACTTAAGGGAACTAGTGCCTAGCTCTGGCAGTGCTGGAAATGATGCAACAAAATTTACATTTTTCGTCTAATGGTCATAGCTTCACTGATGTTTCAAAACATATTTCCTTTTATTTGTCAGTCTCAATTATGTTTTAATTTAAACTGCAACCACAGCTTCGGATGAACGTTCCTTTTCCTGCAGACTAGTATTAGGCCAATTGTGTCGTCGTATGCCAGTAGCAGCATCGCCCTTTATGTGTACCTTGATGTATTTCGACTCATTATTGCGTAGTGGTGGTGACGGAAATGCTATTTGATAATGAGTGCCGAAATAAATGGTGACAGTTTTGAATGAAAAAAAAACATTATTACTGATAAATAAGAGCGATTGTTTGTTGTGTAAGTGACAACTTTTGCGACTGGTATCGCTGATACAAACTCATATGAAGAGGATTATCATAGTAAGACAAATATCTGTAAAAACATGATTCACAGTGCAAAAGATCAGCTCAATCTGTTAAGGCAGCTTCGATTTGTCGCGAAACTTAATTATACAAATCGTTACTGGCTTACATTCACAATACGTTACAGTAATTAGTTCCACTGTGTGATGATCTGGACTGGGGCATCTGATTCAAAAGCAAGCGTTTAGTAACAATACAGCATACTCTGAAACTACGGAAAGCGTCACGTCGCCCGCAAATCCAACGGTATTGAAGTGGACACACACCCTCAGAGACAATGTCAGTGAACCGTTGTCGGAGACTAGGAAACGTTACCAGCCGTATTGCTCTCTAAATTGTCACCGTTACATATTGCATGCTAACGAGAACTTTTGCGGTGCAAAGGCGCGTTTGTACCGTTAACAGTTGCGGCAGCTACAGCACTGGGGTCGACGATCCGTCTATTTGCTGACAGTACATCTGTTTAACGGCTACTCCATTACGAAAGCAGTTGCCTATGTGTATTTTGCTGTATGCTTACTTAAAATGCTTCAGTTAACTGCAAATACGCACAGTCAATCATTTTCTGTCTGAAAAGACGTGAAAAAGATCTACATTCATTGGCAGTTTAGTAAAGTTCTTGTAAAAATCACTAGGAGCAATGACGTGTTAAGAAAATTGATTAGAGTATTTGTAGCTGGCCTTAGTAATATCCATGATGAAGTGGAAACTTGACGACCATTTGTCATCACTGAAGACTTGGTGCAGACAGTCAGTGCAAAACCTAAAGAAAATAGAGGCTTTAAAATTTTGTAATTATTTAACGAAATTCGCACAGAAAGCTTAAATTATTGAAAGTTACGCTTACAGTTGATACCGAAAATGGTATCTGAGAAGCACAAAACCAACTGAGTAACTATTACTTTGAACCTCATTATGCGATATATTAATGAATCTGACGAATATTTCAATGTAATTGTCGACGGAGTTGAAACATTGGTGTCTCACGCTACAACAGAAATGAAACATTGACATAGATGTTCCAACATCACTTAAGAATAGGAAGTTACAACAAACAATTTCGGTCCGGAAAGCCTTGTGTACTTTATTTTGATATAGGAAGAACGTCTGACTTGTAGTCTTTTTTGTCTCACAATAACACAGTTTATTGACATTCTTTATTGTGATTTTAATGTAACTGTGTCAAGCAATCTAAAACAAATGGAGTTCCAACGTCAATAGAGAGACGTTTTTGCTTCATGGCAGTGCGGACCATCGATCGCCCAGTTCCTGTGTGTGAAAATGCATTTAGACGCAACTGCAACAACGACAACTTTAAAACAAACGTTCAACAGTGATTGGAAAATTTGTCGGAAAATTTTTATGAAACTGGAACTGAAAAATTGGTTTGTTCCTTATGATAAGAACCACAACATTGGTAGCAATTGTCTTTAAGAAGCAGAGTCAGACGAAGGTTTTCACGTAGTAGTGGAACTCTTTGAAAAACCAGTTGTATTTGTTTAATATGGAAAGCATACTTACTTTAAAAAAATATCACGCCTCCTAATGACCTGTTGGTGAAGGGTTCTAGTGGATTGTAAACATCCACACGGCAGGATGGCATTGCTTTGTAATTACAGAAAACTTATGACACCGTGTATTGTATTAAGTCTGGTCATCTCATTCCGATGTCGGCGGCCACCGTCACTGATTCTTCGCTGATTGGGCTTTGTTTACTAGTAGCATATGTCGTCATCACTTTGAATTTGTTGCCGTAGATACCTACTGCTTTTCGATGCAATTGTTTAGACTAAATGTGTTCCATTTATTTATCCTCTTTGAACGCCAGTAAGTTCTTCAGTAATGTATCACGTTAACTCAGGGACTAACACGCGACGCTCGGCGTAAAGTACTCTACACTAATTTCTTTGTAAGCAATTGCAACCGGCAGTGTGGCTTAGATTGGTTAATGCCACTCTGTAACGAAGTGCTTCACTGTTTTGATAATTACGGTGCATGTAACGTTTCTTTGACTTGTTGCGAGAGCCATGACTACACAAGCGTCTAGCTTCTTCAACAGTCGCTTTTGGCGCTATGTTGTATATGTAATTCTTTTTTTATTTGTCACAGGGAATCAGCTCAAGCAGGTCGACATGTGATAATGAAACAATCTTTGTAATTTTAACTATTACTTGCCGGAACACGAGTAAGAAATTACCTGAACTGCCCTTAACCATGGTGACTGTTCAACAAGATGTCTTTTATTTTGCAAGACAGTATCATTTAAAACTGGAGAAAGAGAAAATTTTTATGCCTTTCTCAGGGTTATTTATCATATACATATTTCACACACCAAAACGCAAGTTTTTGTTGCACGAAAGGGTAACAGTTTTGAATAATATGCTTGCATGCAGAAAACGTAGAATATACTTATGTCTTTCATTCGCATATGAAAGAGAATTCAAGGTTTATTGTGGATGCGCAAAGAATAAAGCTGATCTTCAACCAGGCGCTTTGTACGTCTGTTCCATAGGCGCTAAAATCGTGGTTCTTTCTCTTATGTGAGGTCTGCTTCACTTACTTTTGGAACGATTCTCAGCGGCAATATTTTATGCTTTCATACTCAGGTAATATCGTTAATTTATAGAACAATGAAACCTGCATGTAACTGACACCTAAACAGTCTGCTGGACTGTACGAACCAACCAGAAATGGGATCATCGCATCACAGATGTGACAATAGATCGTTGGAAATGGTCACGAAGAATATTTTGGGAATATATTGAGAGAAACGCTTACAGCTAACATTATAAAATCTGTTCCTTAGCCGGCCGCTGGTGGCCGAGCGGTTCTGGCGCTACAGTCTGGAACCGCGCGACCGCTACGGTCGCAGGTTCGAATCCTGCCTCGGGCATGGATGTGTGTGTTGTCCTTAGGTTAGTTAGGTTTAAGTAGTTCTAAGTTCTAGAGGACTTATGACCTCAGCAGTTGAGTCCCATAGTGCTCAGAGCCATCTGTTCCTTAGCCACAAAAAAACATATCAATTAAAAGGAAACTAAAAATTACTTTCTTTTTGCTCCAAAATGTAGTTTCCTAGCACTTAACTCCTTCTGACTTTTACTGAAAATGTAAACGACTGTGAACGTGCTACTCTTAACTTCAACGTAATAACAATCTATCCAGTTACGCGACAATACTGTATCTTACATGCGCACAAAGTGGCGTCTTTCAGATAACGGTTTCTCTTACTTAGTTTGTTCCTAGCGTGCAGCTTTTTCTGGCCAGTTAACAGGGAAAGTCGTTCCATTGCTTTTAGGAGGTAAGAGTAGGAAATATCATATTGTCGAGTAGATCCCGCCACACTAACGGCCGAACTTTCGGTTAGCAACCGCCGTCTGAAAACGTCAGCGAGCTGCAGGAAACTTCGCAAATCCTGCAGTTAGCGTTTCTCCGAGGACGAACACAACAGTGTATGGTTTTCCTTACAAGGAAACTAGCAGCGTTTCCGGCTCGAGTTCTAAAGGAATGTCGTTAATTCCCTGCAAGCACTGCCGCTAAGCGTTTATTAATTTACATAATGTTCGCATTGACCTGTGTGTCAAAGGATGAGAAAAAAGTGTTTTCCATCCTTGATCCAAATATGTAATTGGATGGTAATTAAGTTTTAACATGCTTTCACGGGGTTCTAGTTCCCTGCCAGCATCTACACCTCATTTAAAAAAGCAACCTGGTCACGCACATACATTTTATGCCAATTTTTGGAATTAAAATTCCTTGTACTGTAGAGGAGACTGGAACGTTTACTGAACGAAACGTAGTAGTTTATTATGATAAAAACGACTGCAATAGGCGAACATATGCAAGATCATTCTCAGAGTATTATTCAGTTTAGTAGCTTAATATATGACGACCATTAACAATTTAAATTGACGACCATTAACAAATTTTCGAGAAACAGAAAATACACGTACTGTTTACAGTGTACTGTTTCAAGTATAGATTCATTCTGTAAATGATGGACACCAGAGAGCTATCAGCTGCACAGTAACGAAAAAATAAAAATTTTGTTACAAGGCATCATTGCCTCTCCATACAATATAGAAACGGAAAAGAACTCGACGACGTTATTCGGCAAGGGCTTTCACACGAGATCTCATGTTGCTTACACACACTGATGGAAAAACAATCGCAACACCAAGGAGTTGTTGTGCGATATAAATAGAAGTCGGTAGGCATGTTTTTCCATCTGGAAAATTACGTCTATTCAAATTTCAAGATAGTCACATACGAGTGGGGTTAGTAACGCCACTATGAGGATACAGATCAGGTTTCCTTTAGATGTACGTTGAAACGGTGGAGACCGTCCATTGCCTTTGAGACTGGGCTTGGTGAGTAGATGTCAGTCAAGAAAGCCTTTAAGGCCACGAAGACATCACTATCAAAAAATTCACTGAGTCTGAACGAGATCGCGTAACAGGTCACGAGTTGCTGCATGTTCCTTCTGTGATACTGTAGAAAGACTTGTTAGGAATCCAGCCACTGTACATGATTTCTGGCAGCGGTGGTCGCGAAAATGTACGGTCGCAAGATGCCCGGGCTCAAATGGCCACGTGGCAGTACGGAGAGGTGAGACCATCCTGTTCGGCCCACGGCTCTGGCGCATCATACTGCATCTGCAGCAGCAATCTGAGCAGCAGTTGGTACCACAGTGACACAATGAACTGTTACAAATCGGTTACTTCAAGGACAGCTCCGAGTCATACGCCCTGTTGCTTACATTCCACTGACCCCAATCCACCATCATTTGCGACTTCAGTGGTGTTAAACGAGAGCTCATTGGCGACTGGTTGGAGGTCTGTTATGTTGTCTGGTGAAAGCTGGTTCTGCCTTGGTGCCAGTGATTGCCGTGTGTTGGTTAGAAGGAGGTCAGTCGAAGACCTACACCAAACCTGTCCCCATGCTGGACACACTGGACCTACACTTGGAAATATGGGCTGGAGTGCAATTTCATATGCCACAGGAGCACTCTCGTGGTTATCCCACACACCCCGACTCCAAAATCGTACATCAGTCTGGTGACTCGACTTGTTGTGCTGCATTCATGAACAACATTCCAGAGTGTGTTTTCCAACAGAGTAACGCTCGCCCGCATGCTACTCTTGTAACCCAACATGCTCTACACCGTGCCGACATTCTGCCTTGGCCTGCTCGATCAACAGATTGTCTCCAATCGAGCACATATGGGACATCATCTGGCGACAACGCCAGCGTCATCCACAAACAGCACTAACTGTCCTGTTTTGAGCGAACGATTGCAACAGGCATGGAACTCCATCCCAAACTGACATCCGACACGTGCACTACGCAATGCATGCACGTTTGCGTGCTTGAGTTCAAAATTCTGGCGGTTACGCCGGTTATTAGTGTACCAGCATTTCACATTTGCAATGGTGTACCTCGCGTTTACAGTAACCTGTGATGAAACTTCCTGGCAGATTGAAACTGTGTGCCGGACCGAGACTCGCACTCGGCACCTACGACTTTCGCGGGCTACCCAAGCACGACTCACGCCCCGTCCTGACAGCTTTACTTCTGCCAGTACCTCGTCTCCTACCTTCCAAACTTTACAGAAGCTCTCCTCTGGTAGAGCACTTGCCCGCGAAAGGCATAGGTCCCGAGTTCGAGTCTCGGCCCGGCACACAGTTTTAATCTGCCGAGATGTTTCATATCAGCGCACACTCCGCTGCAGAGTGAAAATCTCATTCTAGTAACCTCTGATCTTGAAATGAAAATCACTTACATATCTTACCAGACAAATGCATTCCCGAAATTCCATTATTGTGCATTAATTCATTTTATTGTTGCGATCTTTTTTCCGTCAGTGTATTTTTCATCATTTTGACACCATGCTACGTAGAAACGATTTTGGTAAGTGCGATCACAGGAGTTGACTACCGGGCGTCCTGTTTGGTGTACTCTCTGCTCAGTTTCTACGTATTTGACTTACATATGCAAGGACTAATGTAGAAGTCGTACATGTTCATGAACCTGCTTATTGTATTCAAAATTTATTCTCCCTCTATAATTTGTACCCCCACGCTTCCTTTCATTACATAATAAAAGATTGCCTAATGCCCCAGGATGTGTTCCATCAATAAATCGCTTATTTTAGTCACGTTGTTCCATAATCCCCTTTGCTCTACAGTTTGATTCACTACCTATGCATTAATTACTCAACCTGCAATTGCAGTCTTTAAACTTCTAGTTAAAAAACTATTATCTGTTTATGTTACTACTAATTCACTATTTCTGTATAAGACTATAATTATTATAATTATTATTATTTAATTTACACTTTGTGGCCATAACACAGTATGCAGATGGGTGGTAGTTAAAAACATTTTCTCCTTTCGATATCCGGGTTTCACGTTTTAGCAAGTAATGCTTTTGTGCTGCAGAACTCTGTTACTTATTAGTACAGCGTACTTGCTTGCTGTCTTACATAGTTGCTTATTGCCTTCCACGCGTTGGTCAAACACGTCTCAAAACATTGTCTGAAAAGTGTGACGAATTAAACAATTGCAGCAATAATCTGTTTCAGTCAGCGTGAGAGCTCTAAGGAATTCACAGCATATTGATCTTATGAAATAGCTGTGAAGATTAGAGGACAGTAAGTACATAAAAGGAAATTTGTAATGTGGACGGAAAATACACTCTAAGACAAAAAAAAAAAAAAAAAAAAAGCCATGCACCGCGAAGGGAAAACCCAAAAGGGACGGAAAGCAGTAGATGTGCTGTACATATACAGACAAAATAGTGTTTACAATTTCAGAAAAATTGGCTGTTTGTTTCAAGAGAAACTGCTTCACAAAGTGATCAAGTCAATAGAGAGGTGGTCCACCTGTGTCCCTTACGCACATATCTACATCTACATCTACATCCATACTCCGCAAGCCACCTGACGGTGTGTGGCGGAGGGTACCCTGAGTACCTCTATCGGTTCTCCCTTCTATTCCAGTCTCGTATTGTTCGTGGAAAGAAGGATTGTCGGTATGCTTCTGTGTGGACTCTAATCTCTCTGATTTTATCCTCATGGTCTCTTCGCGAGAAATACGTAGGAGGGAGCAATATACTGCTGGACTCTTCGGTGGAGGTATGTTCCCGAAACTTTAACAAAAGCCCGTACCGAGCTAGTAGAGCGTCTCTCCTGCAGAGTCTTCCACTGGAGTTTATCTGTCATCTCCGTAACGCTTTCGCGATTACTAAATGATCCTGTAACGAAGCGCACTGCTCTCCGTTAGATCTTCTCTATCTCTTCTATCAACCCTATCTGGTACGGATCCCACACCGCTCAGCAGTATTCAAGCAGTGGGCGAACAAGCGTACTGTAACCTACATCCGTTGTTTTCGGATTGCATTTCCTTAGGATTCTTCCAATGAATGTCAGTCTGGCATCTGCTTTACCGACGATCAACTTTATGTGATCATTCCATTTTAAATCACTCCTAATGCGTACTCCCAGATAATTTATGGAATTAACTGCTTCCAGTTGCTGACCTGCTATTTTGTAGCTAAATGATAAGGGATCTATCTTTCTATGTATTCCGGAGGTAAAATAGTCGCCCATTCGGATCTCCGGGCGGGGACTACTCAAGAGGACGTCGTTATCAGGAGAAAGAAAACTGGCATTCTACGGATCGGAGCGTGGAATGTCAGATCCCTTAATCGGGCAGGTAGGTTAGAAAATTTAAAAAGGGAAATGGATAGGTTAAAGTTAGATATAGTGGGAATTAGTGAAGTTCGGTTGCAGCAGGAAGAAGACTTTTGGTCAGGTGATTACAGGGTTATAAATACAAAATCAAATAGGGGTAATGCAGGAGTAGGTTTAATAATGGATAAAAAAAATAGGAGTGCGGGTTAGCTACCACAAACAGCATAGTGAACGCATTATTGTGGCCAAGATAGACACAAAGCCCATGCCTACTATAGTAGTACAAGTTTATATGCCAACTAGCTCTGCAGATGATGAAGAAATTGATGAAATGTATGACGAGATAAAAGAAATTATTCAGGTAGTGAAGGAAGACGAAAATTTAATAGTCATGGGTGACTGGAATTCGTCAGTAGGAAAAGGGAGAGAAGGAAACATAGTAGGTGAATATGGATTGGGGGGAAGAAATGAAAGAGGAAGCCGCCTTGTAGAATTTTGCACAGAGCATAACTTAATCATAGCTAACACTTGGTTCAAGAATCATAAAAGAAGGTTGTATACCTGGAAGAATACTGGAGATACTAAAAGGTATCAGATAGATTATATAATGGTAAGACAGAGATTTAGGAACCAGGTTTTAAATTGTAAGACATTTCCAGGGGCAGATGTGGAATCTGACCACAATCTATTGGTTATGAACTGCAGATTGAAACTGAAGAAACTGCAAAAAGGTGGGAATTTAAGGAGATGGGACCTGGATAAACTGAAAGAACCAGAGGTTGTAGAGAGTTTCAGGGAGAGCATTAGGGAACAATTGACAGGAATGGGGGAAAGAAATACAGTAGAAGAAGAATGGGTAGCTCTGAGGGATGAAGTAGTGAAGGCAGCAGAGGATCATGTAGGTAAAAAGACGAGGGCTAAGAGAAATTCTTGGGTAACAGAAGAAATATTGATTGTAATTGATGAAAGGCGAAAATACACTCCTGGAAATGGAAAAAAGAACACATTGACACCGTTGTGTCAGACCCACCATACTTGCTCCGGACACTGCGAGAGGGCTGTACAAGCAATGATCACACGCACGGCACAGCGGACACACCAGGAACCGCGGTGTTGGCCGTCGAATGGCGCTAGCTGCGCAGCATTTGTGCACCGCCGCCGTCAGTGTCAGCCAGTTTGCCGTGGCATGCGGAGCTCCATCGCAGTCTTTAACACTGGTAGCATGCCGCGACAGCGTGGACGTGAACCGTATGTGCAGTTGACGGACTTTGAGCGAGGGCGTATAGTGGGCATGCGGGAGGCCGGGTGGACTTACCGCCGAATTGCTCAACACGTGGGGCGTGAGGTCTCCACAGTACATCGATGTTGTCGCCAGTGGTCGGCGGAAGGTGCACGTGCCCGTCGACCTGGGACCGGACCGCAGCGACGCACGGATGCACGCCAAGACCGTAGGATCCTACGCAGTGCCGTAGGGGACCGCACCGCCACTTCCCAGCAAATTAGGGACACTGTTGCTCCTGGGGTATCGGCGAGGACCATTCGCAACCGTCTCCATGAAGATGGGCTACGGTCCCGCACACCGTTAGGCCGTCTTCCGCTCACGCCCCAACATCGTGCAGCCCGCCTCCAGTGGTGTCGCGACAGGCGTGAATGGAGGGACGAATGGAGACGTGTCGTCTTCAGCGATGAGAGTCGCTTCTGCCTTGGTGCCAATGATGGTCGTATGCGTGTTTGGCGCCGTGCAGGTGAGCGCCACAATCAGGACTGCATACGACCGAGGCACACAGGGCCAACACCCGGCATCATGGTGTGGGGAGCGATCTCCTACACTGGCCGTACACCACTGGTGATCGTCGAGGGGACACTGAATAGTGCACGGTACATCCAAACCGTCATCGAACCCATCGTTCTACCATTCCTAGACAGGCAAGGGAACTTGCTGTTCCAACAGGACAATGCACGTCCGCATGTATCCCGTGCCACCCAACGTGCTCTAGAAGGTGTAAGTCAACTACCCTGGCCAGCAAGATCTCCGGATCTGTCCCCCATTGAGCATGTTTGGGACCGGATGAAGCGTCGTCTCACGCGGTCTGCACGTCCAGCACGAACGCTGGTCCAACTGAGGCGCCAGGTGGAAATGGCATGGCAAGCCGTTCCACAGGACTACAGCCAGCATCTCTACGATCGTCTCCATGGGAGAATAGCAGCCTGCATTGTTGCGAAAGGCGGATATACACTGTACTAGTGCCGACATTGTGCATGCTCTGTTGCCTGTGTCTGTGTGCCTGTGGTTCTGTCAGTGTGATCATGTGATGTATCTGACCCCAGGAATGTGTCAATAAAGTTTCCCCTTCCTGGGACAATGAATGCACGGTGTTCTTATTTCAATTTCCAGGAGTGTATAAAAATGCAGTAAATGAAACAGGCAAAAAGGAATGAGATCGACAGGAAGTGCAAAATGGCTAAGCAGGGATGGCTAGAGGACAAATGTAAGGATGTAGAGGCTTGTCTCACTAGGGGTAAGATAGATACTGCCTACAGGAAAATTAAAGAGCCCTTTGGAGAGAAGAGAACCACTTGTATGAATATCAAGAGCTCAGATGGCAACCCAGTTCTAAGCAAAGAAGGGAAGGCAGAAAGGTGGAAGGAGTATATAGAGGGTTTATACAAGGGCGATGTACTTGAGGACAATATTATGGAAATGGAAGAGGATGTAGATGAAGATGAAATGGGAGATAAGATACTGCGTGAAGAGTTTGACAGAGCACTGAAACACCTGAGTCGAAACAAGGCCCCGGGAGTAGACAACATTCCATTAGAACTACTGATGGCCTTGGGAGATCCAGTCATGACAAAACTCTACCATCTGGTGAGCAAGATGTATGAGACAGGCGAAATACCCACAGACTTCAAGTAGAATATAATAATTCCAATCCGAAAGAAAGCAGGTGTTGACAGATGTGAAAATTACCGAACTATCAGTTTAATAAGTCACAGCTGCAAAATACTAACGCGAATTCTTTACAGACGAATGGAAACACTGGTAGAAGCGGACCTCGGGGAAGATCAGTTTGGATTCCGTAGAAATGTTGGAACACGTGAGGCAATACTAACCTTACGACTTATCTTAGAAGAAAGATTAAGAAAAGGCAAACCTACGTTTCTAGCATTTGTAGACTTAGATAAAGCTTTTGACAACGTTAACTGGAATACTCTCTTTCAAATTCTGAAGGTGGCAGGGGTAAAATAAAGGGAGCGAAAGGCTATTTACAATTTGTACAGAAACCAGATGGCAGTTATAAGAGTCGAGGGGCATGAAAGGGAAGCAGTGGTTGGGAAAGGAGTGAGACAGGGTTGTAGCCTCTCCCCGATGTTATTCATTCTGAATATTGAGCAAGCACTAAAGGAAGCAAAAGAGAAATTCGGAGTAGGTATTAAAATTCATGGAGAAGAAGTAAAAACTTTGAGGTTCGCCGATGACATTGTAATTCTGTCAGAGACAGCAAAGGACTTGGAAGAGCAGTTGAACGGAATGGACAGTGTCTTGAAAGGAGGATATAAGATGAACATCAACAAAAGCAAAACGAGGAGAATGGAATGTAGTCAAATTAAATCGGGTGATGCTGAGGGGATTAGATTAGGAAATGAGACACTTAAATTAGTAAAGGAGTTTTGCTATTTAGGGAGTAAAATAACTGATGATGGTCGAAGTAGAGAGGATATAAAATGTAGACTGGCAATGGCAAGGAAATCGTTTCTGAAGAAGAGAAATTTATTAACATCTAGTATAGATTTAAGTGTCAGGAAGTCGTTTCTGAAAGTATTTGTATGGAGTGTAGCCATGTATGGAAGTGAAACATGGACGATAACCAGTTTGGACAAGAAGAGAATAGAAGCTTTCGAAATGTGGTGCTACAGAAGAATGCTGAAGATAAGGTGGGTAGATCACGTAACTAATGAGGAGGTATTGAATAGGATTGGGGAGAAGAGAAGTTTGTGACACAACTTGACTAGAAGAAGGGATCGGTTGGTAGGACATGTTTTGAGGCATCAAGGGATCACAAATTTAGCATTGGAGGGCAGCGTGGAGGGTAAAAATCGTAGAGGGAGACCAAGAGATGAATACACTAAGCAGATTCAGAAGGATGTAGGTTGCAGTAGGTACTGGGAGATGAAGAAGCTTGCACAGGATAGAGTAGCATGGAGAGCTGCATCAAACCAGTCTCAGGACTGGAGACCACAACAACAACGATGTATTCGCAGCACATTACACTTGTCTACATTCAGATTCAATTGCCATTCCCTGCACCATGCGTCAATTCGCTGCAGATCCTCCTGCATTTCAGTATAATTTTCCATTGTTACAACCTCTCGATACACCACAGCATCATCTGCAAAAAGCCTCAGTGAACTTCCGATGTCATCCACCAGGTCATTTATGTATATTGTGAACAGCAACGGTCCCATGACACTCCCCTGTGGCACACCTGAAATCACTCTTACTTCGGAAGACTTCTCTCCATTGAGAATGACATGCTGCGGTCTGTTATCTAGGAACTCCTCAATCCAATCACACAATTGGTCTGATAGTCCATATGCTCTTAATTTGTTCATTAAACGACTGTGGCGAACCGTATCGAACGCCTTGCGGAGCCGGCCGGAGTGGCCGAGCGGTTCTAGGCGCTACAGTCTGGAACCGCACGACCGCTACGGTCGCAGGTTCGAATCCTGCCTCAGGCATGGATGTGTGTGATGTCCTTAGGTTAGTTAGGTTTAAGTAGTTGTAAGTTCTAGGGGACTGGTGACCTCAGCAGTTGCGTCCCATAGTGCTAAGAGCCATTTGAACCATTTTTGAACGCCTTGCGGAAGTCAAGAAACACTGCATCTATATGTGAACCCGTGTCTATGTCCCTCTGAGTCTCGTGGACGAATAGCGCGAGCTGGGTTTCAAACGACCGTCTTTTTCGAAACCCATGCTGATTCCTACAGAGTAGATTTCTAGTCTCCAGAAAAGTCATTATACTCGAACATAATACTGTACGTGTTCCAAAATTCTACAACTGATCGACGTTAGAGATATAGGTCTATAGTTCTGCACATCTGTTCGACGTCCTTTCTTGAAAACGGGGAGGACCTGTGCCCTTTTCCAATCCTTTGGAACGCTACGCTCTTCTAGAGACCTACGGTACACCGCTGCAAGAAGGGGGGCAAGTTCCTTCGCGTACTCTGTGTCTGGACATTTTGTTTTGATCCACCTACCGCTTTGACATAAGACCAGAATTTCTTAGGATTTTCTGCCAAGTCAGTACATAGAACTTTACTTTCGAATTCATTGAACGCCTCTCGCATAGCCCTCCTCACACTACATTTCGCTTCGCGTAATTTTTGTTTGTCTGCAAGGCTTTGGCTATGCTTATGTTTGCTGTGAAGTTCCCTTTGCTTCCGCAGCAGTTTTCTAACTCGGTTGTCGTACCACGGTGGCTCTTTTCCATCTCTTACGATCTTGCTTAGCACATACTCATCTAACGCATATTGTACGATGGTTTTGAACTTTGTCCACTGATCCTCAACACTATCTGTACTTGAGACAAAACTTTTGTGTTGAGCCGCCAGGTACTCTGTAATCTGCATTTTGTCACTTTTGCTAAACAGAAAAATCTTCCTACCTTTTTTAATATTTCTATAAACGGCGGAAATCATCGATGCCGTAACCGCTTTATGATCGCTGATTCCCTGTTCTGCGTTCACTGTTTCAAATATTTGGGGTCTGTTTGTCACCAGAAGGTCTAATATGTTATCGCCACGAGTCGGTTCTCTGTTTAACTGCTCAAGGTAGTTTTCAGATAAAGCACTTAAAAAAAATTCACTAGATTCTTTGTCCCTGCCACCCGTTATGAATGTTTGAGTCTCCCAGTCTATATCCGGCAAATTAAAATCTCCACCCAGAACTATAACATGGTGGGGAAATCTACTCGAAATATTTTCCAAATTATCCTTCAGGTGCTCAGCCACAATAGCTGCTGAGCCAGGGGGCCTATGAAGACATCCAATTACCATGTCTGAGCCTGCTTTAACCGTGACCTTCACCCAAATCATTTCACATTTCGGATCTCCGTCAATTTCCTTCGATACTATTGCACTTCTTATCGCTATAAACACGCCTCCCCCTTCACTGTGCAGCCTATCTCTGCAGTATACATTCCAATCTGAGTTTAGGATTTCATTACTGTTTACGTCTGGTTTCAGCCAACTTTCTGTTCCTAGTACTATATGGGCGTTGTGACCGTTTATTAATGACAGCAGTTCTGGGACCTTTCTATAGACGCTCCTGCAGTTTACTATTAGCACATTAATATTGTTATTCCCTGTTGCATTTTGCCTACTCCTACCTTTCCGCGTCTCAGGAGGCGCCTTGTCGGGCCTAGGGAGGGAATTCTCTAACCTAAAAAAGCGCCATGTGCTCGCCACACGACTCCGCTACCCATGTAGCCGCTTTCGGCGTGTAGTGCACGCCTGACCTATTCATGGGGACCCTACATTTCTCCATCCGATAGCGGAGGTCGAGAAATTTGCACCCCAGATCTCCGCAGAATCGTCTGAGCCTCTGGTTTAAGCCTTCCACTCGGCTCCAAACCAGAGGGCCGCGATCGGTTCTGGGAACGATACTACAAATAGTTAGCTCTGATTCCACCCCGCGGGCGAGGCTTTCCGCCTTCACCAATTCCGCCAACCGCCTGTACGAACTGAGGATGACCTCTGAACCCAGACGGCAGGAGTCATTGGTGCAGACATGAGCAACAATTTGCAGTCGGGTGCACCCAGTTCTCTGTATCGCCGCAGGCAGGGCCTCCTCCACATCTCGGATGAGACCCCCTGGCAAGCAGACAGAGTGAACACTGGCCTTCTTCCCCGACCTTTTCGCTATTTCCCTAAGGGGCTCCATCACCCGCCTAACGTTGGAGCTCCCAATAACTAATAAACCCCACCCCCGTGTGCCTGCTCGGACCTTGCTGAAGGAGCAGCCACATGTCCACTCACAGGCAGAGCAGGCGATGCCACACGGCCAGTCTCCACATTTACCCTCCGCCTCGTGCGCCGCGAACGCCGCTGAATCCGCCACTCCCCTTGGGGAGAGGGTGGCCCAACCGCGCCCGGTACTCGCGAAGATGTCTCGACAGCAGGGACAGTGGATGAAGCATGTAACACCTGGGGTGTACCTTGCGACGCACCAGACTCCCCACTGCCGCTACACTCCGAGGCAGCAGCCTGAAGACGGCTGACCGCGGCCATCAACACGTTCAGCTGTTCGCGAACAGTGGCCAGCTACTCCTGCGTCCGTACACAGCAGCAGTCCGTACATAGTTATCCCACTTGGCATTAATTGATAGCGTTGTTGTATGTCTTCCTGAGGAATATCGTGCCCATATATGTTCAACTGGCGCTTTAGATTGTCAAAACCCAGAGCTGGTTAGAGGGTCCTGCCCGTAATTGTCCAAGTGTTGTCAGTTTGGGAGGGATCCGGCGAACTTGCTGGTCAAATGAGGGTGTGGGAAGGACGAAGACAAGCAGGTGAAACCCTCGCTGTGTTCAGGCGGGCATTATCTTGCTTAAACATAGGCCGAGGATGATTCACCACGGGAGGGGGAGGGGGTCGGGGGGGGGGGGGGGCAACAAAACGTACCGCTTTGCTGTAGGGCGCTGAGGGAGACAACCTAATTGGTCCTGCTATGAGAAGGAACGGCACCTCAGACCTTCAACCCTGGTTGTCGGGCCGTACAGTGGGCAACAGTCAGGCTGTTATCGCACTGCTGCCCGGAACGTCTGCAAGCACGTCTTCGGCCTGAAATCTTACTGCGTGGAGTAGAATTGTCGTCACTGATAAGACCTACTACCAACTGAGCCACGATGACCAGCGAATGAATGTCTGGGGACGCCCCAAATAGCGGTTGGGTGCCAAGGTGACAATCGCCTGCCACGTGGTCGGACATCCAGGGGTGAAGGTCTGTGATGCCATTTCATTGCAGGGCGCCTTTGTTGTCATCCGTGGCACCGTTACAGCAAAGTGGTACCTTGACAACATTCCAGACTGTTTTGTTGTCCTACATTGCAAACCATTCTGAGCGTACATTTCAACCAGATAAATGACCCCCACACACTGCAAGAGTTTCTAGTGCTTGTCTTCGCGCTTGCCAACCGTACCTCGATCAGCGAGGTCGTCGGATCTCTTCCCATTTGAGAGCGTTTGGAGCAGTATGGGCAGGTCCCTGTAACCGGGTCTGGATTTTGACGAAGTATTGCGCCAATTGGCCAGTATTTAGCACGATATCCCTCAGAAGACCTCCAACAACTCTATCAATCGACGTCAAGCCGAAAAACTGCTTGTATAAGGGCCAGGGCTGGACCAGCGCTTTACTGATTTTCTCAGTTTGTAAGCTCTTTCTCTTGAACAAGTCTTCCAATTTCTCTGCAATTGAAATCATTTGTTTGTCTATACATGTATGCCACACCTACCGATTTCCGTCCTGTTCAGATGAAGTCTTTGTGGTGACAAACAAGTGCGGCACTCTGGGCCATGGGAATCGAGAACTACAGATGCTATACATCCGAACAGAGCTGTTCCTCTACCGGCTGGTCTGTAGCGTCCGTTGGTGGTGTGTTGCAGGCAGACAGAGAACGACCGCCTGCCCATCATGCTGTTGCCGCTGCTCCTGGCGACGCTCGCCGCCGGTCCTGTGCTGGGTGAGGCGGCTCCCGCCCCCGCACCTCAGGCCGCAGCCCGCAGCCCAACCGAGATCACCGGTGAGTGGCCGACCGGCGTCCGCTCTGAGACCGTAACCCTACCGTCTCATTCCGCAGTTCACGTGTTTCTGGACAGTAATGCTGCTTTTGAATACATTGTGGGAGTGAACAGTGATCAAAGTGTTACAAATATTTACTATCAAAAACAGTCTTGATCACAATTTATTTATTGCGGTGACCGTTTCGACCACTACTGTGGTCATCTTCAGACCAATGAGTAAGCAGCAGAAGGAGTTCCTTACTCATTGGTCTGAAGATGACCACAGTCACCGTAATAAATAAATTGTGATGAAGTCTGTTTTTGATAGTAAATAGTTCTGTGTCTTTTTAGATCGCTGGTCATGGAAATTGCAACACATGGAGAGGAAATGAGCAATTTTACAGTTTAACAAGAAAAAAAACTGGAATAAATTTATTACTGGAATTACGTACAAAGAGCTGTCACTTTTTCCAGGAACAACAATTCAAATACGGGCTTCCATCATGTATGGCCACCATAGGTTCTTGACGTTCCATAAGATCTTTATCTCTTTACAATAGTTACTACGAGCACAACAGTGTTCCAGCTCGTCGATCTAGATCGTTCCAGTCAACAGGATGGTTACAGTAGCATTGTTTCTTCATGATGTACAGTGTCAAATGAGCTTCCCAGGTACTCCTCTCGGTATCGCAATGATCCGCATTAGCTGGACAGACCGATAGTTAGGCTAGGAAAAGGATGGCACTAGCAGACATGTGACGGGAATGTGAGACCTTAACTTCTCCCTGCGAATTGAATGTTCAAATAACTTACGGGTTTGCTGCTGGGTGACGTCGTCGACCACTGCCGATATTTCGACGGGAGCACACCCTCCCATTCTCAAGGCACAACTGCAAGGAGGAAGCAATGTGTAAGGGAATTTAATATCTCGGTTCACAGAGGAGAAACAAGGAAGATACCAGACACAGAACAAGTAACGCCAGAGTCAACACACAACCAAAGATAACCAACATCAGAAATATCGATAGTGACTATTAATCAACAGGTGAGGAAGCATTTCCAACAGGATAGGCCGTATTTTGCGGAAATATGGTGTGAAATGTGTTTTTCGACCACCTTCTAAGATTAAGACCCTGTTGGCGTCCGTAAAAGACGATCTTGGTTTGCGTAAGGCTGCTGTCTATCGTATTCCTTGCAGTTGTGGCATGTCATGTATTGATCAGACAATCAGGCGTGTGGAAGACCGGTGTATTGAACACACACGCTTACAACAGCTGAGCTAATCCGCTATTGCAGAACATTGCCTTGACACCGGTCATCCTACGCAATATAACAACACGAAGATTCTGGCTTACACGTCCAGCGATTGGGATTGTGTTATTAAGGAAGCTATTGAAATCAAATTATCAAGCAACCTTATAAACACAGATGGTGGATTTTATTTACATGCTGCTTGGAATCCGGTTCTGTCTCTCATCAAAAAACAGAGGGACACAATTAGTGCTATCTCTCTTGTTGATTAATACTCACTATCGATATTTCTGATGTTGGTTATCTTTGGTTGTGTGTTGACTCTGCGGTTAATTGTTCTGTGTGTGGTGTCTTCCTTGTTTCTCCTCTGTGAACCGAGGTATAAAATTCCCTTGCACATTGCTTCCTCCTTGCAGTTGTACCTTGAGAATGGCAGGGTGTACTCCTTTCGAAATGTAAGCGGTGGTTGACGACGTCACCCGGCAGCAAACCCGTACGTTATTTAACATGTGACGGGGATGCTGGACCTCCAGATAGATTATATAATGGGGATTAACCAACTATGAAATGAAATAATGGTCCAAACTGACCCTGCTAACAAATATATGAACAAGAATTAATCATAGCATCTCTTCGAGATCGAAAAAATACAAACTGACAGTTACTAACATGAAACAGATCTACACTAACAAATATCTTGGCAAAGACCGGAGAGAGTAGGTGAATTGGAAAGATCCGCATCCTACAAATCAGTAATGGAAAGATAAATTGGTGGTCGACACACAGTGAAGGCCTGATTGGACCAGAAGAACAGGAAATTACTCCGTGCAAACATTATCTCTAGCGCAGTAATGAATGGGCTTTTGCTCACTCAAGAAAAGTGTAGCATCAGCAAAAAATGGTTCAAATGGCTCTGAGCACTATGGGACTTAACATCTGAGGTCATCAGTCCCCTAGAACTTAGAACTACCTAAACCTAACTAACCTAAGGACATCACACACATCCATGCCCGAGGCAGGATTTGAACCTGCGACCGTAGCGGTCGCACGGTTCCAGACTGAAGCGCCAGAACCGCTCGGCCACACCGGCCGGCTAGCATCAGCAAAACTGTTTTACCTTAACAGCGCCCCTACTGAAGGTCGATATGTCTCATACGCCGCTCACCTTATCTGCAATTTCTCGCCGTACTCCGTATCAGAAGCTGCAAGTGCCATCAGCTGCTACCCTCTGCAAAGGATCAGCTGCTCATTGTGGCACGTTCTTTCTCCACAACTGTGGATGAAGCGTTCTTATCAACCTCTGAGGAACAACTGCCTCTCTCAAGATCTCCAGACGAAGCGTTTTACTGGGAATACCGAGACGAATAGTTTTACATCGAAACAGTCTCCTTTGTCCTCTCTACAAATCCTGTGCTGTTCCCGTGTGCCAATCAAAAGGCTCTACAAACTGCTGGCCACTTATATCGTTGTTAAAAAAATAACTGACTTCCCACCTGGCAAACGTTTTTACAATGTTAACCAACTATCTAACCCCCACGTACACAATTCTTAAACAATTCTCTGTGGCACGCCCACGCTTTATTAAGTTTATCACTTAAGCCAATACGTTTGTCTCCCCACCCGAATTTCTCGGAAACTGATGTGCTGACACTCTCTGCTCTGCTATTTTTCAAGATTAATTAATGACGTGTCTTACAAAGTTTCAGGTAGCAGGGTGTTCACCCCATGTGGACCAGCACAGGAATGTAATGTCGACCCATCGCTTTCACAAAGAGAGAAAAGATATCAGGAACAAAACGTAGCTGCGTTGCTTCTCACGTAACAAAGATCTGTACCTGCGATTGACTTCTCAGTTCACTGCATTCTATGAAAGCGGCCAGTTGCCGAAGAACGAAGTTCTTTTGAAACGTGTTTTTACCAGATGTCACAGCTTGTAAATGCCAGATTCTGCACATGCTCAGGTGCCTGTCACATCACGTTATACGACTTCTTCGTGTAGTGGTTGAAAGCCCATAATGTGCAAAGTTTATTATGAGAAAAACTGGCGAAAAGTGACTCCCAGGCATCCAAGCTAAGCAATGCTTGGCCCGTAGCCCTGTATCTCCTGCCAGTGGAAAATTCTCCCAATCCCCTCGCTTTCACCACTGAAAGCCGATCTGAAACTCTTAGGAGGCTTCCCGGGACCCCGAGTCACTGTCATGTGGCTCTCTTTCTTCGCTGGCGCATCATGGTCCCAGTTAAATTGCAGAGAAAGATGGATAATTAATACACGAGTAGACAGCTTAATCACTGAGCTTAGTTATAATTAGCATTAAATATTTAAATTAAAGTACGATCTTGGTTGCGGGCGCTTTTATTTTCAAATTTCTTGGGTTAAACTGTCCGCGTCCGAAATGCCATATACTCTGTATACCTAACTCCGAAGGGCGCCACTACGTTGGTATGGTGGATGAAAAATTAAAATGCGGATACTGATCTCTGTGCGTCGGCTTTCGATGAATACTATGTCCCAAAGTACCATCTGTCTTTTTTTGTGAACTATAACGTCCAAGAATAGAAGCATCCCATCACTTTCAACCTTCCTGAAAAAAAAACCCGAAGAGACTTTCAAAACCTGAATTTTGTGAACAACTGCTTCGTAACACCATCACTCATAAATCCGTGTCCATATAAACGACGCAATAGATTATGAATCTCGGCGGCGTTGACTCCTTCCTATTATAGAAAGCGAATGATGAACGTACCTCAGAACTTAGCGGGATATGTAATAATAAGGTTCATTTCAATCGCTTGCTGTATACACACTCACGAACGGAACAGATCTTATTGACACAGCGTCACCTACAAAGTCTCCTTCTCCAACCATGAAGCACCATAAAGCTATAAGTATGAATCGACAATAGGAGGTTAATTTCTGAACTGCGCTCATATGTCGATTAGAATTCACATTTTACAAGATTTTAAGATCAAATTTTAAGATTCACGTACGTGAACGACAATTTAAATGGCGTCCTGTTTCAGATCTAAGATGCATTCTGTTAAGGAGAACTACCCACACTGCTTTACCGAGCAAGCGCGAATATACTGTACCATACTCATGTGAATTGCCTCTTTGAGGCAAATTTAGAAAAATAAAGGTGTGTGTGTATGTGTGTGAATAAATGGATGAGAAAAATGCATTGTGTTACGATGCTTGCGGTGAAACAAAAGACTGCTTTACTTTCTGCCTCAGAACAGCGGCCATTAATTGTGTTGCCACACGACTCGCGGCTGAAACAGGAGGAAACTAAGAAAAAGTACCTACAGTAATGAGCTGTATCGTTATTTATGACGACATAATTCTTCATCTCTTAATTAAAAGTGTAGGCGAGACGTCGGTACACGCTGGAAACAGTACTTCGTCTTGTGGGTCATGACGAGAAACAGCTAGCGTTGACAATTGAAACTGAAAGGTTAAGGAGATCATTACACTCATAAACGATGTAATAAGGTGCTTTGTCGATAGGCAATCATAGAGATTGGAAGTACAGATCATTTGAACTCCTGTTCTAAACACTAGATATAGCACCTTCCGAATCCCACCTATCCTGTCATCTAAATTATGTTGTTTTTGGAAGCAGTCGGATGAAGTGTTAAGGGAGCTGTATGGCGGTAGTTTGCACACACTCGCGAATATCTACATCTACATTTATACTCCGCAAGCCACCCAACGGTGTGTGTGGCGGAGGGCACTTTACGTGCCACTGTCGTTACCTTCGGTTCCTATTCCACTCGCTTATGGTTCGCGGGAAGAACGACTGCCGGAAAGCCTCTGTGCGCGCTCGAATCTCTCTAATTTTACATTCGTGATCTCCTCGGGAGGTATAAGTAGGGGGAAGCAATATATTCGATACCTTATCCAGAAACGCACCCTCTCGAAACCTGGGCAGCAAGCTACACCGCGATGCAGAGCGCCTCTCTTGCAGAGTCTGCCACTTGAGTTTGCTAAACGTCTCCGTAACGCTAACACGCTTACCAAATAACCCTGTGACGAAACGCGCCGCTCTTCTTTGGATCTTCTCTATCTCCTCTGTCAACCCGACCTGGTACGGATCCCACACTGATGAGCAATACTCAAGTATACGTCGAACGAGTGTTTTGTAAGCCACCTCCTTTGTTGATGGAAGACATTTTCTAAGGACTCTCCCAATGAATCTCAACCTGGCACCCGCCTTACCAACAATTAATTTTATACGATCATTCCACTTCATATCGTTCCGCACGCATACTACCAGATACTTTACAGAAGTAACTGCTATCTGTGTTTGTTCCGCAATCATATAATCATACAATAAAGGATCCTTCTTTCTATGTATTCGCAATACATTACATTTGTCTATGTTAAGGGTCAGTTGCCACTCCCTGCACCAAGTGCCTATCCGCTGCAGATCTTCCTGCATTTCGCTACAATTTTCTAATGCTGCAACTTCTCTTTATACTACAGCATCATCCGCGAAAAGCCCCATGGAACTTCCGACACTATCTACTAGGTCATTTATATATATTGTGAAAAGCAATGGTCCCATAACACTCCCCTGTGGCACGCCAGAGGTTACTTTAACGTCTGTAGACGTCTCTCCATTGAGAACAACATGCTGTGTTCTGTTTGCTAAAAACTCTTCAGTCCAGCCACACATCTGGTCTGATATTCCGTAGGGTCTTACTTTGTTATCAGGCGACAGTGCGGAACTGTATCGAACGCCTTCCGGAAGTCGAGGAAAATGGCATCTACCTGGGAGCCTGTATCTAATATTTTCTGGGTCTCATGAACAAATGAAGCGAGTTGGGTCTCACACGATCGCTATTTCCGGAATCCATGTTGATTCCTACAGAGTAGATTCTGGATTTCCAGAAATGACATGATACGCGAGCAAAAAACATGTTCTAAAATTCTACAAAAGATCGATGTCAGAGATACAGGTCTATAGTTTTGCGCATCTGCTCGACGACCCTTCTTGAAGACTGGGACTACCTGTGCTCTTTTCCAATCATTTGGCACCTTCCGTTCCTCTAGAGACTTGAGGTACACGGCTGATAGAAAGGGGGCAGCACAAAAATGGAATCTATTCGCTGGATAGGAACAGAAATTGTCTCCTTGCCTTCGTAGTTACTAGTGTCACGTCTGTCGCTATGGCAGTGGTAAGAAGAAGCTGTACAACACGTATAATGCTTTAGTACTGCGTATTTAGGAAGAGGTGCCTCGAGAAGGAATCTGAAGGAATTGTGGCAAATAGTTGGGGAAGTGAAGTGCTTCAAATTTCTGGATTATGTATCTATGCACTGAATGAGAATCACTAAAATGAAATCAATGTATCGATGAGTGTAAAGTCAGTGATGATGAAAACACTTTTCAGTTGTCACAACATACTGATTACACAAAACTGTTGGCACTGTTATGAAAACACATCGTTACACGTTCAGTGATTTCATTCCTAACTGAGGGCATTTCTTTCAAGTCCTTTGCGACTGAGTAAGCCACATCCCTCCGCCACATCCCTTCTCCCAGTGAAGTTATTTCCATATATCTCTGGTTGCAGTGTTCGAAAGTCCAAATGGAAACATCCCTGACGATGTAACTCTTGAGTCAGGCCTGGAGACGTGCTCAGGCAGCGTAATGTTTAAGCAGGAAATTTGGGTTCGATTCCCGACCTGGTACAGATTTTCAATTGTCACGACATATTCATTGAAAACATATCTGCCGAAGATTGATTTCTAGCCCTCATTCACACGAGACATCCACAGGCAATCATCTCTTTGATTACGAAAGCTAATAAATCAGTCAAGAAGCATAAGAGAATGTTTCTGGTAGAAAGAGCGGATAGGCTGTTGTTAGCATCTGACTTAGACAGTGAACTGGTATCACTTCCTTCCAGTAAGACGGACGTAGAGGAATTATGGACAAGGTATAAACAGACAAAACACCGTACTCTGGGGAACTATGTTAGTACTCAGTAGATTAAGAACGGGAACGAACCATCATTGTTTAACAACGAAATTCAGAAAATTCTGAGGAATCGAAAGCCGTTGCACTCTCGGTTCAAAACCGATCGCGCTAATGACGACAGGCAAAGGTTAGTAGAGATTCGTGTGTCTTCGAAAAAATGTATGTGCGAAGCGTATAACAGCTACCTCCGTCATAGCTTAGCAAAAGATTTGGCTGAAAACCCGAGAAGATTCTGGCTCTACGTAAAATCGCTAAGTAGGTCTAAGGCTTCTATCCAGTTATTCCTAGAGTAGTCTGTTCTGGCACTCGAAGATTGCCGAAGTTTTAAATTTCATGTTTAAGAATCATTCTCGCAGGAGAGTCCAACAAACATACCGTCGTTTGAGCATCGAACATACTTCCGTATGGACGACGCAGTAATAAGCATCCTGGGCGCAGAGAAACAACAGAAAGATTTGAAAAGAAATAGGTCGCCAGTTCCGGATGGGATCGCTGTTCTATTTTACAAAGGATACCCCTTACTAATCTTGCATTTATCGCCAATCTCTGGCCCAACATAAAATCCCAAGGGACTGGAAAAAAAGCACAAGTGACTCCTGTATAAAAGATGGGTTAAAGAACGGACACGCAAATTTATAGACCAATTACCCTAATATCGGTTTGCTGTCGAATCCTTCAACGTAGTCTGAGTTCGAATATAATAAATTCTCTTGAGGCCGAAAAGCTTATGTCGACGAATCAACATGGTTTTAGAAAGCATCACTCTTACAAAACACAGCTTTCATTTTTCTCACATGATATACTGCGAACTATGGATGAGGGACAACAGGGAGGTTCAATATTTCTAGATTTCCCGAAAGCGTTTGAGACGGTACCCCACTGCAGGCTATACATGAAGGTACGAGCATATTTAACAGGTTCCCAGATACGTGAGTGGCTAGAAGACTTTTCAAGTAATAGTACCAAGTACGTTGTCCACGACAGCGAGTGTTCGTCAAAGACAAGGGTATCGTCAGGAGTGCCCAGGGAAGTGTGACAGGACCGCTATAATTCTCTATGTACGAGGGCAGTTCAATAAGTAATGCAACACATTTTTTTTTCGGCCAATTTTCGTTGAAAAAACCGGAAATTTCTTGTGGAATATTTTCAAACATTCCCGCTTCGTCTCGTATAGTTTCATTGACTTCCGACAGGTGGCAGCGCTGTACGGAGCTGTTAAAATGGCGTCTGTAACGGGTGTGCGTTGCAAACAACGGGCAGTGATCGAGTTTCTTTTGGCGGAAAACCAGGGCATCTCAGATATTCATAGGCGCTTGCAGAATGTCTACGGTGATCTGGCAGTGGACAAAAGCACGGTGAGTCGTTGGGCAAAGCGTGTGTCATCATCGCCGCGGGGTCAAGCAAGACTGACTGATCTCCCGCGTGCGGGCCGGCCGTGCACAGCTGTGACTCCTGCAATGGCGGAGCGTGCGAACACACTCGTTCGAGATGATCGACGGATCACCATCAAACAACTCAGTGCTCAACTTGACATCTCTGTTGGTAGTGCTGTCACAATTGTTCACCAGTTGGGATATTCAAAGGTTTGTTCCCGCTGGGTCCCTCGTTGTCTAACCGAACACCATAAAGAGCAAAGGAGAACCATCTGTGCGGAATTGCTTGCTCGTCATGTGGCTGAGGGTGACAATTTCTTGTCAAAGATTGTTACAGGCGATGAAACATGGGTTCATCACTTCGAACCTGAAACAAAACGGCAATCAATGGAGTGGCGCCACACCCACTCCCCTACCAAGAAAAAGTTTAAAGCCATACCCTCAGCTGGTAAAGTCATGGTTACAGTCTTCTGGGACGCTGAAGGGGTTATTCTGTTCGATGTCCTTCCCCATGGTCAAACGATCAACTCTGAAGTGTATTGTGCTACTCTTCAGAAATTGAAGAAACGACTTCAGCGTGTTCGTAGGCACAAAAATCTGAACGAACTTCTCCTTCTTCATGACAACGCAAGACCTCACACAAGTCTTCGCACCCGAGAGGAGCTCACAAAACTTCAGGGGACTGTTCTTCCTCATGCACCCTACAGCCCCGATCTCGCACCGTCGGATTTCCATATGTTTGGCCCAATGAAGGACGCAATCCGTGGGAGGCACTACGCAGATGATGAAGAAGTTATTGATGCAGTACGATGTTGGCTCCGACATCGACCAGTGGAATGGTACCGTGCAGGCATACAGGCCCTCATTTCAAGGTGGCGTAAGGCCGTAGCATTGAATGGAGATTACGTTGAAAAATATTGTGTAGCTAACAGATTGGGGAATAACCTGGTGTATTTCAATGCTGAATAAAACAACCCCTGTTTCAGAAAAAAATGTGTTACATTACTTATTGAACTTCCCTCGTACATTAAAGATCTGGTGGACTGAAGTCTGCGGTTGTTTGCTGATGATACTACGGTGTACGGGAAGGTGTCGAAGGTGTAGGAAGATACAAGATGACTTAGCCTTCATTTCTAGATGGCCTGGTGAATGGCAGCTATCTCTCAATGTAAAAGAAAAAGTAAGTTAAGGTGGACGGGTAGGAAAAACAAACCCACAGTCACGTCGTTAAAATGTGTGGGCGTAACGTTGCAAAGTGATATGAGATTGAATGAGTATACGAGGATTGTGGTAGGCGAGTCGAATGGTCGACTGCGGTTTATTGGGATAATTTTGAGAAAGTGTGGAGCATCTGTAAAGGAGACCTATTCCTGAGTACCACTCGACTGTTTTGGATCCATACCAGCTCGAATTAAAGGAAGACATCGAAGCAATACAGAGGCGGGCTGCTAGATTCGAACAACACGCAAGTGTAACGAAGACACTTCAGGATATGAAATGGGAATCCATGGAGAGAAGACCACGATCTTTCCGAGGAAAATTTAGAGAGCCAGCGTTTGAAACAGACTGCAGAACGATTTTACTGCTGCCAAAATACATTTCGCGTGAAGACTACGAAGATAAGATACGAGAATTAGGGCTCATATGGAGGCATATATTTAGTCGCTTTACCCTCGCTCTACTTGATATTGGAACACGAAAGGACTGGTAGTGGTGCAGCTATCCTTCGGCACGCACCAAAGGTATCTTGCGGAGTATGTATGTAGATGTTGATGTAGATGTTACACTGATGAATACATCGATGTCGGGTGGCTAAGTAGCAGTGTATAGAACGGCAAGCGAAAGATCAGTCTGCATCAATAACCTGTCTGTATTCAACGTACTGATGAGCGAGTTTCGGAACAAGATGTTGTGATGTGTGTAGACATCGTTCACTGACTGGGAACAGTATTCTTCAAAATTAACCGCGCTCGTCGATGAGACTGACGTGTACGTAGCTGTGTTGCCTTTCAGCGAAGGGTGAAACTCCAGCTCGCTGGCAGTTTACGCTGAAGGAAGTGTAGGGTGCACAAGCACAGGAAGAAAGTCTAAAGTACCAACAGATCTCGCCGAGGGTCTCCGCTTTTCTTTCAAAGCGACCCGTATAGTCTGGCACACCCTTCTGGAGCAATGCACCCCTCTTTGCAGCTTATCGTGGAGGCTACTCCTTGCCTTTTTTATCTGAAATAACATAACCAGTACAACCCGGACTAGAAAATTTGTGCACCGAAGAATAGCTTTGTATTTCGAAGGTACCGCAGGTAAAACATGCAAAGAATGTTTGTCTTCCTTAATATCTTCTGTTTCCTGTCAGGACAGGAGAATAATACAGGGTATTAAACTGCTCCATCTGATCTGAGTACACGTCTCTTGAAAAACATGTCGTGGCACATCGTTGGACCATACTTCGGACCTGTCTGTGTTTGCAGTTTTCTGCTCCGTTGAGACTCCGTATATCATATACCTAAAGTACACATGCGAAAAGTGGAAGCTGTTTTGACTGCCAACGGTTTTGCTACACCGCATTAGGCTTGGTAATCTGTTTTGGTGCTTCCATACTTTTGTCCATCCCCTGTAAGTCACGGCAGTGAACTAATATATGGAATCAGTGTAGTAAGACAGGCCGACATTGAGGCTTTATAGAATGGCAGAGAGGAGTTATCGTACACGGACCCACCCATGACCACACTGCAAATGAAATTGTTCTACTGATTAGTGTCTCAATGCAGGCTGTGTGACATGTCCTCAAGGTATATTGCACGACTTGCAGCCATGTAACACGATGTAAGAACTATATTCGTAAAGTATCCTAACGGATAGGGACTGCAAATGAGTGTCACTTCTTGTCAATGACAATCGGCTGTAAACCCCGCAGCAATTACTACTGTCAGTGAATTGTTGGACCATCTCAACCAGTTTCAAGGCAAACATTGCGAAAGAATCTGCCTGCAATGCGCATTTAGAGTCGAGCGCCTCGAAGAAGTCTGTTGCTGACGGGGCACATGAAGCTGTACGTCCTCATGGGGAACAACAACACAAAAGCTGGACAGGATAAGACAGGAGCTGAGTGGAGGTGAGTAGAGTGGTCCACGGAGTCGCGATTTTGTCTCTTTTGAAATGATGCGAGGCGTCGAGTGGACCGACGACAAAGTCAAACTTTTAACCTGTACTGTATGAAGGGCACAGGCCAAGCTGGAGGAGGTTCAGTGGTGTTTGGAGTGTATTTCGAGCCATGAGTTTGGCCCATTCATTCATGTTACCATTAATATGAACCAGGAAGTTTATTTCGACATTCTTGCTGACCAAATATTGACTTTCTCTTACATTTCATAATGAATATGATGCGGACCCTCTCGTTTTCCAACATGTCAACAGCTGTATTCACAGGGCTGCAGACGTACATCCTTGGTTTGACGAAAACTCAGATTTCACATCACGCCTCCGCTGACTCGCTTAATTATCCAGTCTTAATCCCACTGAAAATGTCTGGGACTACATGAAACAGCATGTGAAATTTAGCACTCAACATTCCTACAATTTTGTAGCTGGTTGGGATCCAGTCATCAGTGCGTTGCTTCAGCTGGGTGAGTTCTTTCTTCTCTCGTAACCCAGCAAAGAACTTCCTCTGTTCATCTAACATCCATTCACTTGGCTGTTTGTCCATCCCACTTCATCGCATTTTCATTACAGGCATAATTATCTCCTCCACACCGTTCGGCAATCTTCGGCAGATATGTTTTCAATGAATATGTGGTGACAATTGAAAATCTGTACCAGGTCGGGAATCGAACCCAAATTTCCTGCTTTTCTGAAGCGACCGCCTTAAACATTACGCTGCCTGAGCACGTCTCCAGGCCTGACTCAAGAGTTACATCGTCAGGGATGTTTCCATTTGGACTTTCGAACACTGCAACCAGAGATATATGGAAATAACTTCACTGGGAGAAGGGATGTGGCGGAGGGATGTGGCTTACTCAGTCGCAAAGGACTTGAAAGAAATGCCCTCAGTTAGGAATGAAATCACTGAACGTGTAACGATGTGTTTTCATAACAGTGCCAACAGTTTTGTGTAATCAGTATGTTGTGACAACTGAAAAGTGTTTTCATCATCACTGACTTTACACTCATCGATACATTGATTTCATTTTAGTGATTCTCATTCAGTGCATAGATACATAATCCAGAAATTTGAAGCACTTCACTTCCCCAACTATTTGCCATAATTCCTTCAGATTGGTTCTTCGTACTAATTCTCACTATTCGCTATACATGTTTTGGGCCAGATTTGGAAACCAATAAGGCAGCGGTTCTCTGTGGCATGCATTCGACAAGTTTTTGTTACGTTTTCCGAGGTCATGCAGCTCCTCAGACTTACTGGCCTGTTACTTGTTGGCGCGGAGCTCGCGCCCAACACAGTCCCAGATGTGTCCCATCGGATTAGCTGAATTTGGTGGCCAAGACGTCAACGTTGAGTTCACTGTCATGCTCCACAACAGCTGTAGCACGATTCTGGATTTGTATCACGATGCTAGAAGATACCATCGCCGTCATGGGAAATATCTAACAAGCGCCACATTTCCGTTGATCCGATGATGCCGCGCACACTGTCATCGTAACTGACGACGTCAGTGGGTAACTATGAGCACATCGGGGTCGTGCGGTACCGATTTTCATGTTCGACAACGAACGCTTAAGAATTTGTTCGAAGAAACTTGTTCCCACAACAGCACTGTACTCTTTTTCTGCCACATATCGCCGCATTTACTGCCTTCGAGCGTAAGGAAGCCTCCGACCTCCACGTTTTGTGACGAGGCGTGGACGTCCATCCTGTCACCTACTCGTGGTTTCGCTGTCTTTCAGGCACTTTCCATAGACGAGCTCGACAGTAGCACGCGAACAGTTCACCAGCTTCGCCGTTCCCGAGATGCTCGTTCCTAGATACTGTGCCATAAGACTCTATTTTTTTTCTCGAAGTGCTTACGCCAGTGGATTTACGACCCGTATTGTCGCCAGACTGATTCCCATATGTCTCTGCATCAGTAACACGGTTTCCTTGCCACTTCACGTATGAGCAGCACCACCATGCGATATTAAATATGACGTTAGGCAGTGGGCATAATGTTTTCGCTCATTACCATATGTGAAATCTGCACCGTCAAGAAGGATACACGTAATTAAAAAAATGGCTCTGAGCACTATGGGACTTAACTGCTGTGGTCATCAGTCCCCTAGAACTTAGAACTACTTAAACCTAACTAACCTAAGGACATCACACACAGCCATGCCCGAGGCAGGATTCGAACCTGCGACCGTAGCAGTCGCACGGTTCCGGACTGCGCGCCTAGAACCGCGAGACCACCGCGGCCGGCTACACGTAATTAAAATGAACTTTGTGCCACAGTTACTCGTATATCACAGATTAGATCTGCAGTGATGATATAGTTCTTTCTCGGTGAGAACTTAAAGAACTATAAACTGGTGACAATAGTCATGAGATAGCGATATGTAAATACACAGATGGCGGTAGTATCTTGTACACGAGGTGTAAAAGGGCAGTGTATCGGTGAACAAGTTTCTGACGTGCTTATGGCCGCGCGACTGGAAGTAACAGACTTTGAAAGCGGGATGATAGTTGCACCAACACGCATGGGATATTTCATTTCGGATATCGTTAGGAAATTCAATATTCCGAGATCCACAGAGTCGAGAGTATGCTGAGAACACCAAAGTTCAGGCATTGCCTCTCACCGCGAACAAAGCAATGACCGACGCCTTCTTTTAACGACCGAGAGCAGCGGCTATTCAGTAGAGTTGTCACTGCTAACAAACAAGCAACACTGCGTGAAATCAATGTCTGACTATGACGAACAAATCCGTTAGTCTTGTGCGGCGAAATTTGGCGTAATGAGCTATAGCAGCAAACGACGTACACGAGTGCCTTTGCTGACAGAGCGACACAGTCTGCAGCGCCTCTCCTGGGCTCGTGATAGTATCGGTCGAAGCCTAGAGGAGTGGAAGACTTTGGTCTGGTCAAATGAGTCCTGATCTCAGTTGGTAAGAGCTGATGGAAGGGTTCCAGTGTGACACAGACTCCACGAAGCCATGGACTCAAGTTATCAACAAGATACTGTGCAAGCTGGTGATGGCTCCATGATGATGTGGGCTATGTTTTCATGGAACACGGACAGGAAATGGTTATGTTCGGCTACTTAGAGACTACTTACAGCCATTCATTGACTTCATATAGCTAAACAAGATGGAAGTTTTATGGATGATAATGCGCCTTAACTGTTCGCGACTGCTTTGAAGAACATTCTGGAGGGTTCAGTCGAATACGTTGGCCACCCAGATAGCTCGACAAGGATTTCTTCCCACATTTATGAGGCATAATCGACAGGTCACTTCGTGCACAAAATTCTGCACCGGCAACACATCCGCAATATTACGGACGGCTGTAGAGGCAGCATGGCTCAATATTTCTGAAAAAAATGGTTGAAATGGCTCTGAGCACTATGGGACTTATCATCTGAGGTCATCAGTCCCCTAGAACTTAGAACTACTTAAACCTGACTAACCTAAGGACATCACACACATCCATGCCCGAGGCAGGATTCGAACCTGCGACCGTAGCAGTCGCGCGGTTCCGGACTGAAGCGCCTAGAACCGCTCGGCCACCAATATTTCTGCAGAGGACTTCCAGCGACCTGTTGAGTCCATACCACGTCGATCTGCCACACTACACATCGAACAAGGAGGTCCGACACGATGTTAGGAGGTATTAGACCACTTTGATCGCCTCTGTGTATAAAAGAAAAGGCTTCTGAGAATTTTGCTTTCTTCGAAGATGGCTAGCGCACTGCATGCCACACGTAGCAGGTCGTTCTCCTGCTAAAATTTAATCTAAATTGCGCGAAGGACAGAAGACACAAAGTCTAACAACTTCCTTAATTTGCAGTTGCTGTTCGTATAGCTAACAATACGTAGCAGTCGAAAAAGCAATGAATTATACATTGTATCATCGCATCGACGATACGGTCATTAGAGAGCGATCACAACATCTGAGTGGCTGAAGAAGGGCAACAAAAATCATGTGAATTCTTTTCGAACAAACAATACGCTATCTGCGTCTAGTTACGTAAGGAAACCACTGGAAACGTTCCTCTGAAGCGCCGCAGGGGGTTTCGAACGCCACTACTTCCGGACTTGAATCGCCTTCCGATATCTTAGCAACTGAGCCCCCTAACTGATTTGGTTTTAGTTGTCGAGATCACACGTTGTATCTTGTAGCACTCCAAACTATCATGTCTGCAACGCTGATCAACAATATAGGCTGAATAATTACGGTGGCTACAAGTGCAATCAGCACTCCAGGGCAAGTTGAACTCGGACTTGGGCATAAACATCACATAGTGACACTCACAAGGGGACATTCCGAAGTGTCAATAAACGACCTTGATGAAACTTGGCGGATGTGTAGGGGAGGGGGAGGGGTCGGGGGAGGCAAAATATTGCATATTAGGTTTGGAGGGAATATTTTCGAAACGATGATATATAAAAAGGAATGTGATATAAAAGCTGAATTTAATTAACGTTCTTGAAAATTGTATAAACGAATTTTGTAATTATTTTAAATTTTGCAAAATATCCCTCTGCCATTAAATAATTTTAAAAAATCAAAACCTTTGTTACATAGATTAAATAAGCTTCCAAGCTACATACGTCTATGTATAAAAAATGCTGGTTTCTCGAATATTCTTTATCAGTGAACTATTCTCCTATTGCGTAGGCATACTGCCCACGTTTATAACAACTCAGGCTCTAATATGTGATAACAATGATTTCTGCTAATTTTTACATAAATCTAATTTCTTTTCCATTCAGCTTCAGGTGGCTGTAGATGACTTCCAGCTTCATATTGCTGATAAAAATTCTCGCCCTAAATAAAAACACGCAGCTTCCAGTTAAGTCTCTCTCAATCAGTTCTTCTCGAACCACAGTTTATTAACTTCGTGATACAGATAGCGACTTTATTCAGCCATAATGCATTGTCTAATGAAATGTCTCCATTGACAACAAAGCAAATACTAGACTTTTTCTTGACATGGTTTGCTGTGAATCACTACAGTGGTTTGTATAAAATTATTTTTGTAGAACTAATACATCAAACAGAGAATATACGGATAAATAGGCTATCATTTACTTGCGATGACCGAGACTTCGAAGATTCGTTTCAAATGATAACGATGACACTGCCTTGTCACGATTCCCGCTAACTGCACATAAAAAAGAAAGACATACAGCAGTGTGAACACACTGAAGTACAAATATCATAAATATATTGAAATATATATATTCACGCTTATAGGGAAGTCTGTCAATGCATCACAGCAGAATAGCGGATGTGAACTCTAGCCTTGATCTTGTAAAACGGCATGTGCGTGGAGATAAGGCATTACACCTGGAAACGCACTGCATTGTTTTATTTTACTTATTCATAAATTTATCCAGTCAAGATTGCAGTCGTCATCCACTTTCTTGCATCTAACCCGGAATCCTATATCCCTTACATTATTATCATTACGACATACACGTTACGAGTAATCTTAGATTTAATACAGGATAGACCACTTGGAATTCACTATAACACCAATAGAGCAAACAGTAGTTGCTATAGTAGAGAGAATTCACTTTTTATTAGGCCATAAAAAGTAGAGAAACAAAGATAAATTTCAGTCAACTCGATGGTAAAATGAGGACGCTGACAGCAATGATCGTGAGAGAAGAGGGAGAGAAACGGGAACCTGATTGAACATGTGTAATGAAGTGAGGTGGAAAGAAAGTAATGTGACTGATTCAGATGCAAAAGGAGAAAGAAGCGCACCTGGAGAAGTGGGTACATTTGATTTACCGTTAGGAAGGAAGGAAGGAAGATTGAGTTTAACGTCCCATCGACATTGAGGTCATTGCAGAAGGGGCACAAGCTCGGATGATGTCAAGGACGGGGCAGGAAATGGGCCGTGTCCTTTCAAAGGAACAGTCCCGCCATTTGCCTGGAGTGACTTAGGGAAATAACGGAAAACCTAAATCTGGATAGCCGGACGTGAGTTTGAACCGTCGTCCTTCCAGTGTGGTAATCACTGCGCCACTTCGCTCAGTTTACCGTTTGACACACGGAAACTGGACGTACAGGTTAATTTTTAGGGACAGCAATTTGAAGTTTACAGAAGGAAAATCTTCGGCTATTTCGTCAATGAAACATCACGTTGCCTGGTGCTTAGAGTGCAGGGTAGGTAGAACCAGAGGTGCACAACAGCAACAGAAAAGGAGGATGCGAAAGTTTCATGAATGGGCACATCGAGGATACTATATAAGTGAGATACTTTGATGCAGTGATAATGAGGTGGCAGGTGTTTCAGTTGTCATACGATGCACTCGGATGCATTCGCACTGGGGAGCCTATAAACTAGTCTGGTCACAAGCATCCTAAATGAGCGTAAGACTCACTGACATAGGCAAACAGACAAGTGTTGTAGATGTAACGCACATAAGCATTCATGGTTAATCCTAACCGACTAACTAAAATTTTCACTATTCGCTGTGATGTTAAATTACATAGTAATAGTGGAGGTTCGACAGAAAGAGTGATTACACAAGTTTACGTTTCACATGCTGTGAATATGCTCCATACTTCTGAAGGGAATAGAGAGACGGTGTTCCTGCACGTGGTGACGCTATTGTCTGCCGTTTCGAGTGCTCAGCCATAGTTACATACAAGTTCTTCACCGTTTTCTGTTATGACATTGGGATACCGCCGAGAAGGACGTTGGACAGTTGTTGTCGAAATCACAATTAACTTCCGATGGGTTGCTAAAATTACTTGTGACTTCTTTGCATTTCGTTTAGCTCATAACTCATTGCTTTTACAACCTTCTGACAATTGAAACATGTTCATTATTCAGGGTAATAGCAGTACTGATATTTTCAGGCCAAGCATTTAATTGAAGTTGAAGGTAGTCCGCATGGTAAGAATACTTACAGGACAACAGAACTGAAGAGATATCATTCGTATGCAAGACTAACAATAATGGGATCAGGACTCAGGCTTTCGGCACTCCTGAGAGGACTTGCTACCGGAACGACTTTTCGGTTCCACAGTCAACTTCCTACTGTCAGTTTCTCAAGAACCTTTCAAACCACTCGAGTGCGCTGTCTGAAAATTGTAGCTTGCGCATTTTTCTGAGCAGTACGTCGAAGCTGATGGTATCAAATACTTTTTTTTACTTCAAAATGAATAAAAGTCTAGGTTGCAAAGTTATTTATTTCAGTAACGCGATTCACCCTCTAGAGCATCCTCAGATTGTCTATAAAACAGGAAAACAATCCATTAAGAAGGAAACAGAGTGGAGGGCAGGGTCCTATCTCGTACAACTACACGAATAAATGAACTGAAATATGGACTAGATCTAGCGAAAAAGTAACAGAATATAAAACCCATCCTTCAAAGAGTCATAAAGAATGAGAGGTGGGCCTAATTAAAAGGAAGGAGATACGACATACACCATCACACATATATAGGATACATAAACAGTTTTCAAAAAGGCCCGTACGTTACCTTAATCACACCAGGAAACTTTGTCGTAACAGCGCAGCGTATGATCACGCTCACAGAAGTATCTAAGCCGTAATAGCTGTAGGTCAAATGGTTCAAATGGCTCTGAGCACTATGGCACTTAACATCTATGGTCATCAGTCCCCTAGAACCTGGAACTACTTAAACCTAACTAACCTAAGGACAGCACACATCACCCAGTCATCACGAGGCAGAGAAAATCCCTGACCCCACCTGGAATCGAACCCGGGAACCCGGGCGTGGGAAGCGAGAACGCTACCGCACGACCACGAGCTGCCGACAGCTGTAGGTCCTTTTAGCGCTCACACAGATAAGACTATGACAGACTATGAAACACACACAGCGTTAGTCTGGCAAAACATAACCAGATGGGGCGAAAAATCAACCATAAGGAGCGTTACATAAGATACACAACTACTTAAAACAAACAGTACTACTTTGCAAGCCAGACTGTTTTTCAGCTTAAAATAATTCCAAGCGGTTGCAGTCACAGCCAGCCAGAATGGAATGAAGTAAACTCTACTCTTTTCGTTTTACGTCCAGTAGTCTACCAGTGTAAAAGACTGGCGATTGCCGATGACATATATCAGGTCATTACATTAATAGATCAATACATTTTACTGGATTAGGTAGTAAAACAAACATGTATGCAAGTCATAAGAAAAAATAAAATAACAGAATCATACAAAATTATGTAAAAACAAATATATATTATGCTGCCTATACATGAAACAAAATAGAAAAATACTAAAGTGATGGTTGCTTGATACATAGCGAGTCAAGTACGGCATAAAGGCCCAGTAATACGCAATAAATGGGCTAAAGCTTAAAGTACATCACAAATACAAACACCAAAGCTCTAGAAACAGGGGTTGTGATCAAATTTGCAGATCATAAACAATGACCTATCCTTAGGCATTAAAATGAAAAAAATGTAAATATACAAAAACATACCTACAATAAAATAAAGCCCTTATAAACCCCATAGAAGTCTCTCTCATCCCATCATCTCAATATAACAAAAGCTTAATGTTAAATATAATCCTGTCGTATGAAACACCTGAAGCGAAAAACAGTGCCTATCACTACACCAAGAGTCTAAAAACGGGTAACAATCTTAACGGATTGTCTCCTTGTTTTGTAGACAGTCATACAATGACCCTAAAGGGCGAAACGCGTTGTTGGAATCAATAACTTTGCAAGCCAGACTGTTTTTCAGCTTAAGATAATTCCAAGCGGTAGCAGTCACAGCCGGCCAGAATGGAACGAGGTTAACTCTGCTTTTTTTTTTTTTTTTACGTCTAGTAATCTACCAATGTAAAAGACTGGCGATTGCCGATGACATATATAAGGTCATTATATTAATATGTCAATACATTTTACTGGAATAGGTAGTTACTGTGTGTAGTGTGTTGTTTTTGGTCTATGTGTTATACAATTAGACGTACAGAAAGTGTAACTCCCTAACGTTTAAGTTAAAATTCTTGTTTTTCCATATTTGCATAATTGTCTGGATCAATGGGAAATTATTTCGTAGTTGACTCACAATCTGGAATGAAGGGGAGACTGTTGGAGCCTTGAAAGAATGTGTTCCAAACGCCAATCCAAGACGACATTCAAATATAACGATACTGCAGGTTTGAATTGGAAGATGCCAGTCTCCGGGCCTTACGGGTTGCCTCTCCGCCTCGTGAAACGAAGGTCTCATGGTTCGAGTCATGACTCGCCCAATGGGCTCTTTTCTCTGGGTTCAGCACAGATAAAGAATCAAATATTGCAAAGTGAACATCACAGGACGCATACCAGTAAAAAAACGTTCCTAAATAAATTGTGCGGAAGCTGTCAAAGCATAATACGAGGGCTATTCCGAAAGTAAGGTCCGATAGGTCGCGAAATGGAAACCACGGTAAAAATCAAAAATGTTTTATTTGCAACAGTTAGATACACCTTGCAGCTACTTATCTCCATAGTCGCCGACCCGACTTAGACGTGTATCGTAGCGTTGTACCAACTTTCCCATACCCTCGCTATAGAAGGCAGCCGCCAGTGCTCTCCGCCAATTCTCTACGCTGGCCTACGGCTCGTTGTCTTGTGCCGAAATGTTGTCTTCATAACCAGCGGTTCATGTGACCAGAGCTGAAACTCAGAGGGAGACAATTACGGGCTGTATTGTGGGTACTCTCACATTTCCATTTGAAAACGATGCAGGAGCATCTTCATTGCCCCTGCAGAATGCGGCTGAGAATTGTCTTGAAGACGAAACAGCACGACAGTTATGTAATGTTAGCTGCATAGCTTCAGGGGAAATTTCTCACCAGGCCCCCGTACTTGGCGGCAGACACTATTTTCTAGACATCTTTACGCACTCACTGCGAGCTCAGAAATGAGAAGAGCGACGTGATGCTAACTGGGGTTATACTAGAGACACTACCCAACACATCTGTGCAAAGCTTTATCGGATTTTCATAGTCGTTTCCATTTCGTGACCGATCGGACCTTACTTTCGGAATAGCCCTCGTACATTCGATTTAATTCTCACGTGTCGATGCTGGCTAAACGGATAAAAGTTCGAAGCCTTTTTATAATAAAGTTATAGGGAAACGCTGGGATACATGTTTACGAGAAAGCTGCTGTGAGACGGCCCGTAGAATTTATCCCGGCGTGGTACCGTGTAATCCAGCGTCTATCATCTCGCTACGCTAAGCACATTACGACGGGAGGCGGAGCGAATGAAAGCCAACCGTTCTGTTGTCGCATGTGTGACAGAGAGGCCGTCTGATGGTTTTGTACGCTTTTGCCTACGCTACCTGAAGTCTAATTTTCCACGCGATTTCCTCCCGCGATGAACTTCTCTCTGCAGAACACTCTCCGTTTGAAGTGTATCAGTCAGTCATAAAATCCTCCCCTGTCGAAATTTACATTCTGGGGCACCTCTACAAGTGATTTTCGTCTAATAATAATGCCTTGCGGTCTACGTCGAGTGCAACATTTTCCACACGATAGTTATAACAATAATAATGTTTACAATCAACTACTTTATCAATAACGCACTAGTTTTTCATTGAATCACAATGACTCGGCCACTTCTATTCGTTCGGCTGTAGAACTTGCTTGTGTGATGAAATACCATCAAATTGGGATCGCTTGTAACTATAAGACTAATAATGTGTCAAAAATGATTGAGACAACAACGAACAGATATGCCTATACCTGAAACTTCCTGGCAGATTAAAACTGTGTGCCGGACCTCTGCCTTTCGCGGGCAATTGCTCTACCAACTGAGCTACCCAAGCATGACTCACGCCAGGTCCTCACAGCTTTAATTCCGGCAGTACCTAGCCTCATACCTTCCAAACTTCACAGAAGCTCTCCTGCGAACGTTGCAGAACTAGCACTCCTGAAGGAAAGGATATTGCGGAGACACGGCTTAGCCACAGCCTGGGGGATATTTTTAGAATGTCTATACGTGTTTGTGGCGCAGTACACTGAGGTGGTAAAAGTCGTGGGATAGCAATATGCACATACACAGACTGCTGCAGTATCTGGTACACAAGCTATAAAAGGGCAGTGCGTTGGCGGTGCTGTCATTTGTACTCAGGTGACCCATTGAGAAGGTGTCCGACGTTATTATGGCCGCGAGACGAAGGTTAACAGATTTTGAACGCAGAATGGTAGTTGGAGCTAGACGCATGGGACGTTCCGTTTCGGAAATCGCTAGGGAGTTCAGTACTACGAGATCCACAGTGTCAAGAGTGTGTCAAGAATACCAAATTTCAGGCATTGCCTCTCACTGCGGATAACTCAGTACCCGACGGTCTTCACTTAACGACCGAGAGCAGCGGCGTTTGTGTAAAGTCATCAGTGCTAACAGACAAGCAACACTGCCTCAAATAATGACAGAAATCGATATGGGCCGCACGGCGAATGTTGATGGGCTATGGCATGGCTAATAATACGCGTACCTTTACTAACAGTAGAACATCACCTGCAGCACCTTGCCTGGGATCGTGATCAAATCGGCTGGACTCAACACGACTGCAAAACCTTAGCCCGGTAAGATGACTCCTGATTTCAGTTCGTAAGAGCTGAGAATAGGTTTCGAGAGTGATGCAGGTCCCACGAAGCCACGGACCCAGGTTGACAACAGAGCTTGTGGGGTTCCCTCGTGGTCTGGGCTGTGTTTGCATGAAACGGACTGGCTCCTCTGGTTCAATTGAACCGTTCATTGACTGGAAATAATTACGTTCGGCTACTTGGAGACAATTTGCAGCCATTCATCGACTTCAGGATCCCAAACAACGATGGATTTATTGTGAATTACTGTGTGGCATGCCACCATTGTTCGTGACTGGTTTGAAAAACATTCTGCACAATTCGAGCGAATGATATAGCCATTTTCCCTTCATGGATCCCAACGAACATTAAAGGGACATAATCGAAAGGTCAGTTCGTGCACAACGCCCTACACCGGTAACACTTCAGCGATTGTGGACGGCTGTAGAGGCAGCATGGCTCAATATTCATGGCTCAATATTTCTGGAGAGGACTTCCAGCGACCTTTTGGGTGATCCATGTCACGTCGAGTTGCTGCACTTCACCGGGCAAAAGGACGTCCGACACGATATTAGAAGGTATCCCAAGACTTTTGTCACCTTAGATTTTTGCCTGCGACGTTATCGCACCAGTGTAGCTTTGTTGTTGTTGTTGTGGTCTTCGTCCGAAGCTCGTGGTCGTGCGGTAGCGTTCTCGTTTCCCGCGCCCGGGTTCCCGGGTTCGATTCCCGGCGGGGTCAGGGATTTTCTCTGCCTCGTGAAGACTGGGTGTTGTGTGATGTCCTTAGGTTAGTTAGGTTTAAGTAGTTCTAAGTTCTAGGGGACTGATGACCATAGATGTTAAGTCCCATAGTGCTCAGAGCCATTTGAACCATTTTTTGTTGTGGTCTTCAGTCCGGAGACTGGTTTGATGCAGCTCTCCATGCTACTCTACCCTCTGCAGGCTTCTTCATCTCCCAGTACCTACTGCAGCCTACATCCTTCTGAATCTGCTTAATGTATTCATCTCTTGGTCTCCCTCTACGATTTTTACCCTACACGCTGCCATCCAGTACTAAATTGGTGATCCCTTGATGCCTCAGAACATGTCCTACCAACCGGTCCCTTCTTCTGGTCAAGTTGTGCCACAAATTCCTCTTCTCCCCAATTCTATTCAATACCTCCTCATTAGTTATGTGATCTACCCATCTAATCTTCAGCATTCTTCTGTAGCACCACATCTCGAAAGCTTCTATTCTCTTCTTGTCCAAACTATTTATCGTCCATGTTTCACTTCCATACATGGCTACACTCCATACAAATGCTTTCAGAAACGACTTCCTAACACTTAAATCTATATTCGATGTTAACAAATTTCTCTTCTTCAGAAACTCTTTCCTTGCCATTGCCAGTCTACATTTTATATCCGCTCTACTTCAACCATCATCAGCTTCAGCCATCATCAGCTATCTGTACAAATTGTAAATAGCCTTTCGCTCCCTGTATTTTACCCCTGCCACCTTCAGAATTTGAAAGAGAGTATTCCAGTCAATATTGTCAAAAAGTCTACAAAAAGTCTAAAAATGCTAGAAACATAGGTTTGCCTTTCCTTAATCTATTTTCTAAGATAACTCGTAGGGTCAGTATTGCCTCACGTGTTCCAACATTTCTACGGAATCCAAACTGCTCTTCCCCGAGGTCGGCTTCTACCAGTTTCTCCATTCGTCTGTAAAGAATTCGCGTTAGTATTTTGCAGCTGTGACTTATTAAACTGATAGTTCGGTAATTTTCACATCTGTCAATACCTGCTTTCTTTGGGATTGGAATTATTATATTCTTCTTGAAGTCTGAGGGAATTTCGCCTGTCTCATGCATCTTACTCGCCAGATGGTAAAGTTTTGTCAGGACTGGCTCTTCCAAGGCTGTCAGTAGTTTTAATGGAATGTTGTCTACTCCCGGGGCCTTGTATGAAGATATTAATTGGTGTAGGGTGGAAAAGCGTTTAGCTAGTACATTGATTGTGGTGCTGCTCTGAAAAGCTTGTGGAGCTGAGAGAATAAATATATACACTGGATTATGAGTGAACATCGGTGTTAAATTTAAAGTTAAAAAATACTGAAAGATGTTGCTGCATATGACTCGTAAATATGGTCGGAATTATGGAAAACATAATTCAGACAAAGCTCGATACGAAAGCTTGCCTATGTAGTCCAGCACCGAGCGAATGAGAGAGCTGCGGCAGCGTCGAAAAGGAAACGGGAAAACGTCGCAGAGAGATTACGTAGCTGGCCCATCGCTCAATCAGCGGCCGGTGACAGTCCAAAGTTGTGAGTTGTGTATTTTCCAACCATTGTATTAAGAGACTGTTAATTAAGTTACACATTAATACGAAACACATGTTACGATTTTACCAAGAAGTTCTTACGAAAAAGGTACGGCGACGATCCGAATTACACAAAAAGATACTCTTTGTCTTGAGGTCCTACGCATGGTTCGATACCATAATATTTCTCCATAATATTGATACAACGTTTGTGAATTCACAATAGGAAACGTATTTTTTCTGTCAGAAGCAAAACCAACAAATAATATATAGGGTGGATTGAAACAGTCTGAAAAGCTTGTAAGGGTGTTGCAGGGTAGGCTGCTCTGAGAAGTAATTGTTAAGCAAAAAATTCTATACGCTGTTCCATCGAAGTTAGCCATTCAAGCCGTTGCGCGCGAAAATCAACCGGCCCACTAGACAAAATTAGAGGCAGTTGTTTTTGCAGCGAATATGCTAGCGCACGAGACAGCTGAGCCTTCTCTACTACTGCCCCAAGTCCAGTTTTTGTATCGCTCTCTTGTTCGCATTTAGGAAACCAATCTAAGAACTCGCCTTTGGTGAACGGTCACTAGCAGGTCGCTTGAATTTGCCCGAGAACGGCCTGATTAACTAATTTCAATGTTGATTAACTCGGAAACGGTGCAACGTATCGAATTTTCTCTTAACAGTTATTTCTGAGCACAGATTACCCTACAAACACGCTTACAAGTTTTCACACTCTTCCTGACCACCCTATCACTCTGCATATTGTTCATTTCTGAATCAGCAGCGGTCACATTTTAGAACAACTGTTCTAACTCACACCCATCACCTGAGGTGGAACAACAGTTGTTATGTCCTTTTTAAAACTAACAGCAAAGGAAGCCACCAAAATTTAATTATAGAGTGTCACACAGCTATAACATCTGTATCAGCTCATAGACAAATTTTGTTGATTCCGTCTATTACTGAATAAGACAGCATTTGTCAGCTAGAAACTTATTTAATAGGCAAAACATATTTTTCCTTCGGCTGTGTTATTTATTCCATTGTTTAAATTATACTCCGATTTATTTCGGATTCTTCCCTGTTCACATACCACAACGTTCTCTAAAAACCATAAAAGAGCAAAGTATCGACGAATTCTGGAATAAATGAGGCAAGTGACGGAACCAGTTCTCGGTCTTGTAGCCAACTTCGTCCCACTTCGAGAGCAAATGTTGCTTATGTAGTATTACTGGTGTACTCTCGCGGTCTTAGGATCTTACGCTTGCCTTTGCTGAAGACCTGTTGCTGCGCCGAATAAATATTGCAGTGAAAGAGCCTTATAGCATTCGCATCGCTTCTCGTTGTGATGAATTTCCCACACTGCGTGACAAATTGTATTTTGAATCATTTAATACAACAGCGTACTCCAAAAGACAGGGATCAGTCGGCCTGAGAACGGCATTCGATACGCTTCTGGACTGTCGTACAGTGGAAAAAAATCGAGTTTACAGAGGGTTGTACCAGATTTCCGGTCAACACGTCACTGTTAACTACCGTAGGCTACAGCAGACTATCATAAGTAAGTGTAGACTAGGATAGTTTTCCTAATAGTCTTGATTAGTTTACATCGTAACCGAATTTCCTGTATGGTAGGTGTGTTGCAGACCTTTCCGGCGTTACTTCATTTCGATCGCATTGTATGCGTATGCGACCGCTAGCTTACTATATTCCCCTAGAAACCAGAAACAGTGAAGTGTCTAGAAACTGAGTGAGGATATATAAAGAGCCACATAATCTACGGAACATTTCTCTTCTAAATAGCTATCCTCCTGTCGGTTACTTAATAATAAACAGTTTTGTAGCAGAATTGACAATGTCAATGTTTTATTTTGGATTTATTCGAAAATTGTTGATATGTAATATGAAACAGAGGGATGTTGAAGTGAAAATAAGAAATAATACAGATTTATGATGCAGCGCTCAAAACGCAATTTTCTCATAAAACGTACATTTTAAAAAATGCAAAAGAAAAACATATCAAATATCTCTAAAATACCTCGTTGAGCTAATATAAAACATTCTTCTGTCTTATCAATAATAACAGGAAACTCTTGCCTTTGATCATCACGAAGAATGTTCTGTTATGTGCACAACAAACGAAGAAATAAAAATCGTCGGCTCCCAGTTGTTTTCTTGTGCATTCATTTATGTTTCATTCCCTACTAGTGCTACCAATACCACCAATAATCCTACCATCTACTAGGACATTTACGTATTGTACAAAAACTACGAAATCGTAGTTTTGGTTTAGCTGAACTCTCCTCTTAACGGAACAAAATCGATAAATGTAAAGGTAATTTCAAGAGTACTCCACGGAAGGTGTGATAGGACGATTAGTGTTTCCAATGTATGTAAATTATCTGGAAGAATGCGTCGGAAACTCCATGAGGCTGTTCGTAGATGATGTGATTGTGTGTACTGGAACGTAGCAACACCGGAAGACTAACGAAATGCGGGAAGATCTGTAAAGGATAGATGATTGGTACATGGATTGACAGTTGACAGCGACGGTAACTACTACTGTATAATTACCCTCTTCTACATCTACATCTACATCTACATTTATACTCCGCAAGCCACCCAACGGCGTGTGGCGGAGGGCACTTTACGTGCCACTGTCATTACCTCCCTTTCCTGTTCCAGTCGCGTATGGTTCGCGGGAAGAACGACTGTCTGAAAGCCTCCGTGCGCGCTCTAATCTCTCTAATTTTACATTCGTGATCTCCTCGGGAGGTATAAGTAGGGGGAAGCAATATATTCGATACCTCATCCAGAAACGCGCCCTCTCGAAACCTGGCGAGCAAGCTACACCGCGATGCAGAGCGCCTCTCTTGCAGAGTCTGCCACTTGAGTTTGCTAAACATCTCCGTAACGCTATCACGGTTACCAAATAACCCTGTGACGAAACGCGCCGCTCTTCTTTGGATCTTCTCTATCTCCTCCGTCAACCCGATCTGGTACGGATCCCACACTGATGGGCAATACTGAAGTATAGGTCGAACGAGTGTTTTGTAAGCCACCTCCTTTGTTGATGGACTACATTTTCTAAGCACTCTCCCAATGAATCTCAACCTGGTACCCGCCTTACCAACAATTAATTTTATATGATCATTCCACTTCAAATCGTTCCGCACGCATACTCCCAGATATTTTACAGAAGTAACTGCTACCAGTGTTTGTTCCGCTATCATATAATCATACAATAAAGGATCATTCTTTCTATGTATTCGCAATACATTACATTTGTCTATGATAAGGGACAGTTGCCACTCCCTGCACCAAGTGCCTATCCGCTGCAGATCTTCCTGCATTTCGCTACAATTTTCTAATGCTGCAACTTCTCTGTATACTACAGCATCATCCGCGAAAAGCCGCATGGAACTTCCGACACTATCTACTAGGTCATTTATATATATATTGTGAAAAGCAATGGTCCCATAACACTCCCCTGTGGCACGCCAGAGGTTACTTTAACGTCTGTAGACGTCTCTCCATTGATAAAAACATGCTGTGTTCTGTTTGCTAAAAACTCTTCAATCCAGCCACACATCTGGTCTGATATTCCGTAGGTTCTTACTTTGTTTATCAGGCGACAGTGCGGAACTGTATCGAACGCCTTCCGGATGTCAAGGAAAATAGCATCTACCTGGGAGCCTGTATCTAATATTTTCTGGGTCTCATGAACAAATAACGCGAGTTGGGTCTCACACGATCGCTGTTTCCGGAATCCATGTTGATTCCTACATAGTAGATTCTGGGTTTCCAAAAACGACATGATACTCGAGCAAAAAACATGTTCTAAAATTCTACAACAGATCGACGTCAGAGATATAGGTCTATAGTTTTGCGCATCTGCTCGACGACCCTTCTTGAAGACTGGGACTACCTGTGCTCTTTTCCAATCATTTGGAACCCTCCGTTCCTCTAGAGACTTGCGGTACACGGCTGTTAGAAGGGGGGCAAGTTCTTTCGATTACTCTGTGTAGAATCGAATTGGTATCCCGTCAGGTCCAGTGGGCTTTCCTCTGTTGAGTGATTCCGGTTGCTTTTCTATTCCTTGGACACTTATTTCGATGTCAGCCATTTTTTCGTTTGTGCTAGGATTTAGAGAAGGAACTGCAGTGCGGTCTTCCTCTGTGAAACAGCTTTGGAAAAAGGTGTTTAGTATTTCAGCTTTACGCGTGTCATCCTCTGTTTCAATGCCATCATCATCCCGGAGTGTCTGGATATGCTATTTCGAGCCACTTACTGATTTAACGTAAGACCAGAACTTCCTAGGACTTTCTGTCAAGTCGGTACATAGAATTTTACTTTCGAATTCACTGAACGCTTGTCGTATAGCCCTCCTTACGCTAACTTTGACATTGCTTAGCTTCTGTTTGTCTGAGAGGTTTTGGCTGCGTTTAAACTTGAAGTGAAGCTCTCTTCGCTTTCGCAGTAGTTTCCTAACTTTGTTGTTGTACCACGGTGGGTTTTTCCCGTCCCTCACAGTTTTACTCGGCACGTACCTGTCTAAAACGCATTTTACGATTGCCTTGAACTTTTTCCATAAACACTCAACATTGTCAGTGTCGGAACAGGAATTTTCGTTTTGATCTGTTAGGTAGTCTGAAATCTGCCTTCTATTACTCTTGCTAAACAGATAAACCTTCCTTCCTTTTTTTATATTCCTATTAATTTCCATATTCAGGGATGCTGCAACGGCCTTATGATCACTGATTCCCTGTTCTGCACTTACAGAGTCGAAAAGTTCGGGTCTGTTTGTTATCAGTAGGTCCAAGATGTTATCTCGACCAGTCGGTTCTCTGTTTAATTGCTCGAGGTAATTTTCGGATAGTGCACTCAGTATAATGTCACTCGATGCTCTGTCCCTACCACCCGTCCTAAACATCTGAGTGTCCCAGTCTATATCTGGTAAATTGAAATCTCCACCTAAGACTATAACATGCTGAGAAAATTTATGTGAAATGTATTCCAAATTTTCTGTCAGTTGTTCTGCCACTAACGCTGCTGAGTCGGGAGGTCGGTAACAGGAGCCAATTATTAACCAGCTCGGTTGTTGAGTGTAACCTCCACCCATAATAATTCACAGGAACTATCCACTTCTACTTCACTACAGGATAAACTACTACTAACAGCGACGAACACTCCACCACCGGTTGCATGCAATCTATCCTTCCTAAACACCGTCTGTACCTTTGTAAAAATTTCGGCAGAATTTATCTCTGGCTTAAGCCAGCTTTCTGTACCTATAATGATTTCAGCTTCGGTGCTTTCTATCAGCGCTTGAAGTTCCGGTACTTTACCAAAGCAGCTTCGACAGTTGACAATTACAATACCGATTGCTGCTTGGTCCCCGCATGTCGTGACTTTGCCCCGCACCCGTTGAGGCTGTTGCCCTTTCTGCACTTGCCCAAGGTCATCTAACCTAAAAAAACGCCCAGCCCACGCCACACAACCCCTGCTACCCGTGTAGCCGCTTGTTGCGTGTAATGGACTCCTGACCTATCCAGCGGAACCCGAAACCCCACCACCCTATGGCGCAAGTCGAGGAATCTGCAGCCCACATGGTCGCAGAACCGTCTCAGCCTCTGATTCAGACCCTCCACTCGGCTCTGTACCAAAGGTCCGCAGTCAGTCCTGTCGACGATGCTGCAGATGGTGAGCTCTGCATTCATCCCGCTAGCGAGACTGGCAGTGACAAACCATTGCCAACAGTAACTACCGTAAAATACCTACTAGCAACCTAAAGTAGAATGACAACACTGTCATCCACGAATGAAGTGGCTTACAAATCATTTGTTCAGCTGATTAACTAGTATTGCTCATTAGTCGATAAGCTTCACCAGGTTGTATTAACAGAAGAGACAGAGGAGATACAAAGAAGAGCGTCGCGTTTCGTCACGGGATCGTCTAGTCGGCGCGGGGGCGTTACGGATATTTATTTATTTTTTAATATTTTATTTGTATTTTTAATACCACCGTGCACAGAACGAAATCGACTTCGCGAAGAGTTATCGACATGCATGATACCCACTACATAAAGAGACTACCCTTGCACGAGCTGTCGCATGCAGCAAGACATCCGCTACTGCTCTTACTACGCGACCACACTGTCGCAAAGGTTTTCTTCCGTTGGCACTTGCCTTGGCACTTCTTTTCCTCTGCCCTTCAAACCGCTACCCTTAGTTCGACTTTCGACCCAATCTATCTCCAGATGAGCGCGTGTTAATGGCTACCTCCAACCAGACGTACGCAAACATCGCAGTACCCACATCCTGCGACACGTCATTTTAGTGAAAAATAACCCATATGCAGAGACGGCAGTAGACCTTTTGAGTTGGCCATCTTGTCGGTGTGGGCGTGGAGGGGTGCAAACTCTACAAAAAAGGAAAAGGGAAGAGCGAGTGGCAAGTCACCACGCTTGGTGGGACTATTTTTTTCCGCTTGTTAGGAGTTTGATATACTACTTTGATGCTACTAAAATAAAGTACTCCATTTCACATCGTACTTATCTTTAGATGAAGAACTGCCCTACAAGAATCTTAAGGTCTAAGAGAAAATAACAATGAATATTTGAAATTTACTGATCATAATTACCCATAAACCTGTTAGTAGAGGTAAACGATAGAACGATAAAATACAGTCAACATCAGTGTTTGACACTCGCTGCTCAAACAGAATCATACACGTAATGCTAGACAAAACGGTTCTGAGATTTTTCAAGCGCAATAAATGCTACATGCGTTACCCCGGATCAGATTTCTGCTGTACTTTCTACTGCATTGACCGCAGACGAGTATTTCGTATAAGTTCTCACATTTAATGATGCTAGAATAGTGACTACATTCGGGAAAAATGTTGTTTTAGTTAGTTAAGTCTAAAATAATGGCTCTGAGCACTTTGGGACTTAACAGTTGAGGTCATCAGTCCCCTAGAACTTAAAACTACTTAAACCTAACTAACCTAAGGACATCACACACATCCATGCCCGAGGCAGGATTCGAACCTGCGACCGTAGCGGTCGCGCGGTTCCAGACAAGCGCCTAGAACCGCTCGGCCACTCCGGCCGGCAGTGGGACTATCAACTATAGTTTTACGATCATTCCAGAGACCAGGGAATAACCAGTGCCAAGAGTGGAAAAGGCGTGGATCAACTCCTCATTGCAGTAGCACACAACTCCGGGGTCTATTAAGAGAAAATGGAGAAAAATTGTCTGTATCTGGGACTGCGAAAACTGCACAATGTTGTTCATCATGGAAGTACTAAAATTCGAGGATATTTCTCCTGCCATCAACAAATAAGTAGTGAACTGCCTGTCCAAAAACCATTTCACCGGATCCGGAAAGAGGAGCAGGTGAGGAGGTATCTGATGAGGAGTGGTACAGATAATTAAGGCCAGCATTTGTGGCACCAAGAACCAGACACCTAACGCCGTTCCGTTCACCAGACGTTGCACGTCCGTTTGCATAACATCACAGGCGACACACACTGGCGTGTCTGCAAGGTGAATCACGTAAAGGCGTGACCGGAATACTTGCTTCCCGTTGACCGTGAGGTACCATGCAGACTGGACGTCAGCGGCAAGAGAAGGAGCGCACACCGATCGCCAAACAGCACGCCAGTCACGTGGGGATGTTTCCCCTCAACCTCATTCGGCGACCTGTTCTGCTGAAAAAACCACTTATAGCCTTCGTGGACATCTAGCGCGTTGGAAGTATCACAGCACGCACACAGCTCAGATCGAGGAAAGAATGGTGGAAGAAGGAGGGCGGGACGCCCGAAAGCTTGATAGGAGCTGAGAGAGAGCGTGGTGCAAGGGAGGCCTGAGAGACAATGGTGCCACAGCACCATTTTAGAGCTGACACCATTTGAGAGCTGACAAAATGTGCTATAGCTCTGTCTGGGAAATAATACAGACCTAAACTGCCCCTGCACCATGAGAGGGTGAGGGTCTTGTACCTTATCTGTAACAGCAGGCAGTGTCAAACACACGAACCCAATGCCACTAGCAATGGCGGGCCATATGTGAGACGATTAGGATATGTGACGCCAAATATACATTTACATATTGCCTCCGCTGCAAATTGATCGAGGGCTTGTAAAGGTTCATCTAGGAGTCAAACTCGTATTTCGACCAGTAGGTGCCAGCTGTTGAGGGCAATCGTGCGTCGCATATCATTTGCGAAATCAAGTCCTAAGTGTCGGATAATAGCAGCTGCAGGGAACAGAGCAGCGCTGTCGGCAGGAAGCCTCGCACCAATAGCTAAAGCGGTCGATTTTCGGACTTTAAAGCAGCTTCCAGAAGCTTCTCCGTAGGTGTTAACCCGTGCCAATGACTCCCTGATCTCAGAACCGGTACGGATAACGAGGACACGATCGTCTGCATAAGCAGTGCAGCTGAATAAATGGCCACCTAAACTGTGCTTATTATACATATACGGTATAGTACAAGGAATAAATTATTAAATTTCTTGTTTCTTTTTTTTAGGGGGAGGGGGGGGGGGGAGTGATAGGGGGTACAGGGTGCGAAATTTAGTACACGGAGCTGCCACTTCAGGCAGCAACGACAATTCTGACCATCGTGCTAGAGTTCATCAACGTCCATAACTGGTGAGTTGTGTCTCGCTGGTCCCTCGACAACCCATAAGCAGGTGTTTCCAGTGGATGAGAGGTATGGAGATGGCACTGTCCCAGACTTTGAACTGCCTCTGTATCAAAATAGGTCAGGGCAGTACGTGCAACAAGCAGTCTTGCGTTATCGTGTTGAAAGATAACGCCAAACAGTCCTCGAAGATGGGGTACAGCCAACGTCCTTAATACGTCAGAAATGTGATGCCTATTGTCCAAAATTATCAGCTAAGCGATCCATAAGTGATCGATTTTGTAGAATTTTTCATTGTGACACAAGGCGCACTACTACCTTCGTACAAACAAATAATATTCAAATACGATTTCTGCGTGAGAAATCCGCTGCATAAGCTTTCCTTACATATAGAATGTAGATGGCGCGGTTGTGCTGAAATGCTGATCATTTACACATCGAAGCATGTAGTACAATTCTTGTCAATTTCATGTTTGCTGCACGTCACTCTCATACTGTTGCAATTTTAATGGCTAGCTAGCTTCAGTACAGCTCAGATGAATCTACTATGCGCTGTAACTGGGTCTTAATTTTAATGGCGGCTAAAAGTCTAGGCTAAGGTTGCAGGGGGAGAGAAGAGAGGTATTACATTGTGCAGTGAGTCCTTACGCAGTTTTACGTGGAAACTATGGACTTGGTGATGTTTTAACGCATCAGTTTAATATTACACTCTGATTAATTAGAAAGAGGAGAGGGAAGGGATGAAAAAGCACACAGATGGTCTATACGTAAATAACGTAATTTGATACAACTTTTATACTGGAAATAATAAATATGTTTGACTTTAAAAGAAATAATTAATGTCTTTGACTTTCAAGGAAACGTTATATAATTTTTACAACATATCTCTCGCCATTTTTAGGCGCAATTTAAATGCTATACTCTGAATTCTTGGAAAGAGGAGAGGGGAGGGCTCTAAAGCAGACAACTGGTCTATTTTCACCATACTGGATTTCTTTCATTTTAATATTAGCTATTATTAGCTGGAGAGGTTTTTAAATTTTCCAGTAGCACAATTCGGGTATTTTCACCACATTGAATTTTTCATTTTCAGTCATGCGCAATGATTGGCTGGTAGTTTCATACAAACGCAGATGGGCTATTTCCACAATATTTGATTTTTAATACTACAGCATGAATGGCTGCAGGTATGGAGGGGGAGAGATTTTTTTAATTTACAATAATTGTAGAGTGATTCCATTGATTGATGACGAGTTCAAGGTCATTAGTGGCGCCATACATGAACTTCATGAGCATAAGACGATCGCGTGGTGATCTTGAAGGTCATTTCAACATCGAGGTGTTAGTGTACAAAGTAAAGTAGTTCTTTTCTGGGTTTCTAGGGTGACTGAATATTGTTGATAGCATTCTTAAACTACATTGCATCATTTGCTCCTTTTGTGAACATATGCAACAATGTCACTCTAGCTAATATATATATATATATATATATATATATATATATATAGAGAGAGAGAGAGAGAGAGAGAGAGAGAGAGAGAGAGAGAGAGCATGATGGATTGGTTCCAAGACGTGGATTATGGGCACTGCATTTGGTACTGGTATGGGCGATGAAGCGAAGCAGATTGCTTAGCAAGTTTGTTAATTTATAACGACGTTTCAACTATTACGATCTGTAACTTCCTGGATTCACAGAAGCTCTGAACTAGCATTCCTGGAAGAAAGGATATTGCGGAGATGCCTGAGGGACGTTTCCAGAATGAGATTTTTCACTCTACAGCAGAGTGTGCGCTAATATGAAACTTGCTGGCAGATTAAAACTGTTTGCCGAACCAAGATTCGAACTCGGAGCCTTTGCGTTTCGCGGGCAAGTGCTCTATCATCTGAGCTACCCAAGCACGACTCACGACCCATCCTCACAGCTTGAATTCTACCAGTACCTCGTCTCCTACATTCCAAACTTCACAGAAGCTCTTCTGCGAACCTTGCAGAACTAGCACTCCTGGAAGAAGGGTATTGCGGAGACATGGCTTAGCCACAGACTGGAGGATGTTTCTAGAATGAGATTTCCACTCTACAGCGGAGTGTGCACTGATATGAAATTTCCTGGCAGATTAAAACTGTGTGCCGGACCGATACTCGAACTCAGGATCTTTGCCTTCCGCGGGCAAGTGCTCTACCAGCTTTTTTTACGCTGTATCCATCTTTTTTGTGCTTTTTTTCCACTTTTTTTGTTTTATTGTGACACTGTGAGCGGGAAGCGAGAACGCTACCGGAAGACCACTTTTTTTTTTTAATTCAGAAAATTGTACACTATCACACAACGCATAAATTATATACAGTAGTTGTTACGATGAGAGGAGCATAAGCATTAAATGTTTTAGTTAAGGTAACAGACAAAAAGTTAAGAAATCTTAAAACATCACTCACCTAAACATTATTCAAACACAAAATGACACCTAAACTGCCAATAGGGCTCAAAGGTTTACACAGATACAAGTGCTGGCAGAGAGGTAGCGCTGCTACGAGGTATGTAGTCTTCATTTTTTCAGGTCGTTCATATAATATTACGAATACTCTAAGTTAAATCATTTATCACGATTTCACCGGATACAGCAGCATGATCATAAAATAATTTCTTTTGACGCAGCAGTTAGTATTCGTTGTTTCTGCTTCACATTCATAAGTTTCAATCTGCTTCGTAAAAATATTCGCACTTAAACGCAAGGCTTTCATTATATAAATTGTTTTTGCTGTTACAACTACTCTTCCTTTCCCAGAGGAGTTCTGTCAAGCGACAACAAGACAAAGTACGTGCCCTTTACGTCAACTTGTTCTGCAATCGCACCACTTGTTCGTCAAGTTCTCCTCCCGCTTAAAGCATTAACTAGGCGATGGGACACAGGCCTGTGTTCGTGAAGTGGTGCGTTAATTTCTAAACTGGCTGTCGTTGGCTGCGGCTCTAAGTTTTCTACGCAGGCCACCAGACTTATAAGCTTAGAGCGCCGTCTTACCCTGGAACTTCTGCGACTTCTGCTACTAGAAATTCCGATTAACGCTTGGTCGGGCTGTGTGTGTAGTAGTAAGGCAAGTACCGGGTGATCAAAAAGTCAGCATAAATTTGAAAACTTAATAAACGACGGAATAATATAGATACAGAGGTAAAAATTCACAAACATGCTTGGAATGATACGTGGTTTTATTAGAACTAAAAAAACACCCCATATTGTTAGACGCATGAAAGATCTCTTGAGCGAGTCGTTCGGTGATGATCGTGTGCTTAGCCGCCACTTTCGTCATACTTGGCCTCCCAGGGCCCCAGACCTCGGTCCGTGCGATTATTGGCTTTAGGGTTACCTGAAGTCGCAAGTGTATCGTGATCGACCGATATCTCTAGTGTAGTAGTGTAGTGTAGTAGAAGTGGATAGTTCCTGTGAATTATTATGGGTGGAGGTTACACTCAACAACCGAGCTAGGTTAATAATTGGCTCCTTTTACCGACCTCCTGACTCAGCAGCATTAGTTGCAGAACAATTGAGAGAAAATCTGGAATACATTGCACATAAATTCTCTCAGCATATTATAGTCTTAGGTGGAGATTTCAATTTACCAGATATAGACTGGGACACTCAGATGTTTAAGACGGGTGGTAGGGACAGAGCATCGAGTGACATTATACTGAGTGCACTATCCGAAAATTACCTCGAGCAATTAAACAGAGAACCGACTCGTGGAGATAACATCTTGGACCTACTGATAACAAACAGACCCGAACTTTTCGACTCTGTAAGTGCAGAACAGGGAATCAGTGATCATAAGGCCGTTGCAGCATCCCTGAATATGGAAATTAATAGGAATATAAAAAAAGGAAGGAAGGTTTATCTGTTTAGCAAGAGTAATAGAAGGCAGATTTCAGACTACCTAACAGATCAAAACGAAAATTCCTGTTCCGACACTGACAATGTTGAGTGTTTATGGAAAAAGTTCAAGGCAATCGTAAAATGCGTTTTAGACAGGTACGTGCCGAGTAAAACTGTGAGGGACGGGAAAAACCCACCGTGGTACAACAACAAAGTTAGGAAACTACTGCGAAAGCGAAGAGAGCTTCACTTCAAGTTTAAACGCAGCCAAAACCTCTCAGACAAACAGAAGCTAAGCAATGTCAAAGTTAGCGTAAGGAGGGCTATACGACAAGCGTTCAGTGAATTCGAAAGTAAAATTCTATGTACCGACTTGACAGAAAGTCCTAGGAAGTTCTGGTCTTACGTTAAATCAGTAAGTGGCTCGAAATAGCATATCCAGACACTCCGGGATGATGATGGCATTGAAACAGAGGATGACACGCGTAAAGCTGAAATACTAAACACCTTTTTCCAAAGCTGTTTCACAGAGGAAGACCGCACTGCAGTTCCTTCTCTAAATCCTAGCACAAACGAAAAAATGGCTGACATCGAAATAAGTGTCCAAGGAATAGAAAAGCAACCGGAATCACTCAACAGAGGAAAGCCCACTGGACCTGACGGGATACCAATTCGATTCTACACAGAGTAATCGAAAGAACTTGCCCCCCTTCTAACAGCCGTGTACCGCAAGTCTCTAGAGGAACGGAGGGTTCCAAATGATTGGAAAAGAGCACAGGTAGTCCCAGTCTTCAAGAAGGGTCGTCGAGCAGATGCGCAAAACTATAGACCTATATCTCTGACGTCGATCTGTTGTAGAATTTTAGAACATGTTTTTTGCTCGAGTATCATGTCGTTTTTGGAAACCCAGAATCTACTATGTAGGAATCAACATGGATTCCGGAAACAGCGATCGTGTGAGACCCAACTCGCGTTATTTGTTCATGAGACCCAGAAAATATTAGATACAGGCTCCCAGGTAGATGCTATTTTCCTTGACATCCGGAAGGCGTTCGATACAGTTCCGCACTGTCGCCTGATAAACAAAGTAAGAGCCCACGGAATATCAGACCAGCTGTGTGGCTGGATTGAAGAGTTTTTAGCAAACAGAACACAGCATGTTGTTATCAATGGAGAGACGTCTACAGACGTTAAAGTAACCTCTGGCGTGCCACAGGGGAGTGTTATGGGACCATTGCTTTTCACAATATATATAAATGACCTAGTAGATAGTGTCGGAAGTTCCATGCGGCTTTTCGCGGATGATGCTGTAGTATACAGAGAAGTTGCAGCATTAGAAAATTGTAGCGAAATGCAGGAAGATCTGCAGCGGATAGGCACTTGGTGCAGGGAGTGTCAACTGGCCCTTAACATAGACAAATGTAATGTATTGCGAATACATAGAAAGAAGGATCCTTTATTGTATGATTATATGATAGCGGAACAAACACTGGTAGCAGTTACTTCTGTAAAATATCTGGGAGTATGCGTGCGTAACGATTTGAAGTGGAAAGATCATATAAAGTTAATTGTTGGTAAGGCGGGTACCAGGTTAAGATTCATTGGGAGAGTCCTTAGAAAATGTCGTCCATCAACAAAGGAGGTGGCTTACAAAACACTCGTTCGACCTATACTTGAATATTGCTCAACAGTGTGGGATCCGTACCAGATCGGGTTGACGGAGGAGATAAAGAAGATCCAAAGAAGAGCGGCGCGTTTCGTCACAGGGTTATTTGGTAACCGTGATAGCGTTACGGAGATGTTTAGCAAACTCAAGTGGCAGACTCTGCAAGAGAGGCGCTCTGCATCGCGGTGTAGCTTGCTGTCCAGGTTTCGAGAGGGTGCGTTTCTGGATGAGGTATCGAATATATTGCTTCCCCCTACTTATACCTCCCGAGGAGATCACGAATGTAAAATTAGAGAGATTCGAGCGCGCACGGAGGCTTTCAGACAGTCGTTCTTCCCGCGAACCATACGCGACTGGAACAGAAAAGGGAGGTAATGACAGTGGCACGTAAAGTGCCCTCCGCCACACACCGTTGGGTGGCTTGCGGAGTATAAATGTAGATGTAGATGTAGATGCTGAAAGACAACATCCGACGCCAATGCCTCACCATAACTCAGGACATGCTTTACACTGCTGTTCACAACATTATTCCTCGACTACAGCTAATGTTGAGGAACGATGGTGGACATATTGAGCATTTCCTGTAAAGAACATCATCTTTGCTTTGTCTTACTTTGTTATGCTAATTATTGCTATTCTGATCAGATGAAGCGCCATCTGTCGGACATTTTTTGAACGTTTGTATTTTTTTGGCTCTAATAAAACCCCATGTCATTCCAAGCAGGTGTGTCAATTTGTACCTCTCTATCTACATTATTCCGTGATTTATTCAGTTTTCAAATTTATACTGACTTTTTGATCACCCGGTACTTTAATTCTGCGCTACAGTTATCCGTACCATACTATGAATAATGCTCAACATGAAACTGAAGCAACTGGAACAGAAAATGGACAGAAATAATCACGCTACAAGAACTTTCAACAACAGCCTTTCATCACCCTAAAATGTCAAACTTATATTGAATAGTGCAAAAAACGCAAGTTCGAAATGAACTATAAAACCAATAAGAAAGTGAAGGATGTGAGACGTTATCTTTGGGTCAGGTCTTGAGGACTGCTCAAAAAATCAATTTGAAAAGAGTTGCTAGAGAAGAGCAGTTCTGTAACACATCTTAGTCACACATACAACTAAATTACACTCAGAGCGAGAGAAAGAGAGAGAGAGAGAGACGCATCACGAAGGTATTACCTGAATGGGACTGAAAATGGTAGATGTGATGTACATGGACAGACGAATTATTCTTTGAAGAGAACGAGCTTCACAAAGTAAGCACGTCAGCTACTCGTTGGCCCACCTCTGGCCCTAATACAAGCAGTTATTCGGCTTGGCTTTGACTGACAGAGTTGTTGAATGTCCTCTTGACGGATGTCCTGCCGAATTCTGTCCAATTGGAGAGTTAGATCGTCAAAATATCCTCAGGAGGACATTCAACAACTCTGTCAATTAATGCTTAATAACTGATTGCACTGGGGCCAGAGGTGGGCCAACGTATTTGACTTGCTTAATTTGTGAAGCTCCTTCTCTTAAATATACCATCCAATTTTTCTGAAATTGTAATCTTTCTTTGTCAGTACATGTACGTCACATCTACCGATTTCTGTCCCATTCAGATAATTCCTTTGCGGTGCGTCGTTTTTTTTTTTGTCTTAGATTGTATTACATATTTATTCTGAAAAAGAGAATAAGACACTTCAGTACCTCTGTAGTGTGTGCGAAAAGAAAGGTAAGAAGACGGAGCAGTACTTCAGGATGGATATCTTTCGAGGAAAGAATTTGATGTGGCCTTAATGATGGATCCGTTCCAGTATCTGCTTCGAGTGAATTAAGAAAACCATGGAGAGGCTAAATCAGAAAAGTCGACCTACCATGAAGCGTCAAGTTTTCACTCTTACAGTGGAGATGAATATAGTGTGTCCTAGTGGGCTTGAGTATGAAAGGAGAAAGAAAGCAGATATTGGCACTTAGCATACTGAATTTTAAACCCAATTCCACACCAATATGAATTACACACTTACATCGGTACTCTCGTAAATAAGCCAGGCGTTGCATACAGATGATATTTGTAATATTATTACTATTGAAATCACTGTAGCAGCTTGATACTCTATAAGCTGCGCGAGCTCACTAGCCAATGTATACAACCTTTCTACTTACTTTCCATGTTAGCTGTTGTTGTTGTTGTTGTTGTTGTTGTCTTCAGTCCTGAGACTGGTTTGATGCAGCTCTCCATGCTACTCTATCCTGTGCAAGCTTCTTCATCTCCCAGTACTTACTGCAACCTACATCCTTCTGAATCTGCTTAGTGTATTCATCTCTTGGTCTCCCTCTACGATTTTTATCCTCCACGCTGCCCTCCAATGCTAAATTGGTGATCCCTTGATGCCTCAGAACATGTCCTACCAACCGATCCCTTCTTCTTGTCAAGTTGTGCCACAAACTCCTCTTCTCCCCAATTCTATTCAATACCTCCTCATTAGTTATGTGATCTACCCATCTAATCTTCAGCATTCTTCTGTAGCACCACATTTCGAAAGCTTCTATTCTCTTCTTGTCCAAACTACTTATCGTCCATGTTTCACTTCCATACATGGCTACACTCCATAAAAATACTTTCAGAAACGACTTCCTGACGCTTAAATCTATACACGATGTTAACAAATTTCTCTTCTTCAGAAACGCTTTCCTTGCCATTGCCAGTCTACATTTTATATCCTCTCTACTTCGACCATCATCAGTTATTTTGCTCCCCAAATAGCAAAACTCCTTTGCTACTTTAAGTATCTCATTTCCTAATCTAATTCCCTCACCATCACCCGACTTAATTCGACTACATTCCATTATCCTCGTTTTGCTTTTGTTGATGTTCATCTTATATCCTCCTTTCAAGATACTGTCCATTCCATTCAACTGCTCTTCCAGGTCATTTGCTGTCTCTGACAGAACTACAATGTCATCGGCGAACCTCAAAGTTTTTACTTCTTCTCCATGAATTTTAATACCTACTCCGGATTTTTCTTTTGTTTCCTTTACTGCTTGCTCAATATACAGATTGAATAACATCGGTGACAGGCTACAACCCTGTCTCACTCCCTTCCCAACTGCTGCTTCCCTTTCATGCCCCTCGACTCTTATAACTGCCATGTTAGCTATAAGGATAATTATACTTCCCAGTACATACAACGATGACACGATTAACTTGTAAATCATTATTTCCTCGTAACACTTGCTCACCAACGAGAGCGTGTCACGCATTCGCCGTTCGACCCACGATGCCTCTTCATAAACACAAACGGCTAAAAGTTACTTATACTCAGCAATGATAACTTTCACCTTCTTTTCCGAATTTTATTGCAACAGAGATAAACGGTATTGTATCACTAGAAAGCGTCCTGTAAGATGTACACAGAGAAAGCTTTTATGTCTACCATAGTCGAAAGAGAACAACTTAGTGAAATTCCGATTTGTTAATTTCTACAGATTTTTCGTTTTTTCCAAGAACTGTTGTGTGTTGTAAATTAGCTCTATTAGCTTATAATTTTTCTTCGCTGTCTGTCGAAGAAATTTACTTGGTTGCAAGTTAGAAGCATTGTCAGCTGCCTTAGGGCCAGACAGATGCAACACGAGCTTACATTTTACTGTGAAAGTAAATAAGAGCTTTTCAGCTAACTTTACTCCTTACGTAACTAACCCTCAGACGTATTCAGCCTCAGTGTTTCTGTGCAAGCAGGTAAGTGCCTCGTGACTTCAACTATCTGAATCTTATCAAATCTCGTAAACCAGACTAGTGACTAACCGGCTTTGTGCTTCATGAGCCACAGCTTAATTTTACAGAAGGAGGAGGATTAAGGCAAAGATGTCATCACAGGCGAAGCACAATCTGCCCTCGCGTAACGAAGAGGAAGACCATCTGCCGTATCATTTTGAACGGGGTCATTTCGTCTTTCGACTTAAAACAATTTGCAAAACCTATGAAAACCTAAATCAGGATGGCTGGGGCGGGGTCTGAGTTGTCGCCCTCCAGAATGTGAGTCCAGAGTCTTGACCCTTGCGCCACCTCCTTCAGTTTCCGGAGAAGGCGCGCCATGAGTGTGCGCACGTACGCAGAGACGTGTCGCAGCCCGCTGGAGCAGGTGCCCTCAAATCCCTGCTGAGCCGCCACCGACTGTCAGCTTTACTTTCCCTGCCGCCAGCTTCCTCCAGAAGTCGATGACAGACTCAACATGTTGACGATTACCTGTAGGTCGATGTGGAAAAGCCTCTACAAGTAGAAATACTTCCTTTCACCTGTTTCGTGTTACACTGACTCTCTCACGATTGCAGTAAATACTTTAAATGGTCGTAAACAAACATCATCAAGTGGGAAGAGAAAATGAATTACACTACATACAGGGTGTTTCAAAAATGACCGGTATATTTGAAACTGCAATAAAAACTAAACGAGCAGCGATAGAAATACACCGTTTGTTGCAATATGCTTGGGACAACAGTACATTTTCAGGCGGACAAACTTTCGAAATTACAGTAGTTACAATTTTCAACAACAGATGGCGCTGCAAGTGATGTGAACGATATAGAAGACAACACAGTCTGTGGGTTCGCCATTCTGTACGTCGTCTTTCTGCTGTAAGCGTGTGCTGTTCACAACGTGCAAGTGTGCTGTGGACAACATGGTTTATTCCTTAGAACAGAGGATTTTTCTGGTGTTGGAATTCCACCGCCTAGAACACAGTGTTGTTGCAACAAGACGAAGTTTTCAACGGAGGTTTAATGTAACCAAAGGACCGAAAAGCAATATAATAAAGGATCTGTTTGAAAAATTTCAACGGACTGGGAACGTGACGGATAAACGTGCTGGAAAGGTAGGGCGACCGCGTACGGCAACCACAGAGGGCAACGCGCAGCTAGTGCAGCAGGTGATCCAAGAGCGGCCTCGGGTTTCCGTTCGCCGTGTTGCAGCTGCGGTCCAAATGACGCCAACGTCCACGTATCGTCTCATGCGCCAGAGTTTACACCTCTATCCATACAAAATTCAGACGCGGCAACCCCTCAGCGCCGCTACCATTGCTGCACGAGAGACATTCGCTAACGATATAGTGCACAGGATTGATGACGGCGATATGCATGTGGGCAGCATTTGGTTTACTGACGAAGCTTATTTTTACCTGGACGGCTTCGTCAATAAACAGAACTGGCGCATATGGGGAACCGAAAAGCCCCATGTTGCAGTCCCATCGTCCCTGCATCCTCAAAAAGTACTGGTCTGGGCCGCCATTTCTTCCAAAGGAATCATTGGCCCATTTTTCAGATCCGAAACGATTACTGCATCATGCTATCTGGACATTCTTCGTGAATTTGTGGCGGTACAAACTGCCTTAGACGACACTGCGAACACCTCGTGGTTTATGCAAGATGGTGCCCGGCCACATCGCACGGCCGACGTCTTTAATTTCCTGAATGAATATTTCGATGATCGTGTGATTGCTTTGGGCTATCCGAAACATACAGGAGGCGGCGTGGATTGGCCTCCCTATTCGCCAGACATGAACCCCTGTGACTTCTTTCTGTGGGGACACTTGAAAGACCAGGTGTACCGCCAGAATCCAGAAGCAATTGAACAGCTGAAGCAGTACATCTCATCTGCATGTGAAGCCATTCCGCCAGACACGTTGTCAAAGGTTTCGGGTAATTTCATTCAGAGACTACGCCATATTATTGCTACGCATGGTGGATATGTGGAAAATATCGTACTATAGAGTTTCCCAGACCGCAGCGCCATCTGTTGTTGAAAATTGTAACTGCTGTAATTTCGAAAGTTTGTCTGCCTGAAAATGTACTGTTGTCCCAAGCATATTGCAACAAACGGTGTATTTCTATCGCTGCTCGTTTAGTTTTTATTGCCGTTTCAAATATACCGGTCATTTTTGAAACACCCTGTAGCTCCTTAACTTCCGTAGCCATTCCCGTAACGTACGGTACCACGTTGGCGGTCGATCCGGAGAGAGCTACATTGAATTCTGCAAGTTGAAAAACTTTATATCTCCAGTATTTGGTTAACATGGGAAGATGTCTAGTCACACGTTCCGTAGGTCACTTGTACGATGTATCCTAATCGCATGGAATGAGCCAATTTACGTGTTATTAACATAATTCAGTTTAAATGTGGCAATTCTTAATATTTGGGTTCGTAACAGAAGTAGCTGCGTAACACTTTTGCCTTACAAATGCTACTAGATTCAAATAACAATAGCCTAAGGAATAAATGGAACTGCCGCGCGGGATTAGCCGAGCGGTATGGGGCGCTGCAGTCATGGACTGTGCGCCTGATCCCGGCGGAGGTTCGAGTCCTCCCTCGGGCATGGGTGTGTGTGTTTGTCCATAGGATAATTTAAGTTAAGTAGTGTGTAAGCTTAGGGACTGATGACCTTAGCAGTTAAGTTCCATAAGATTTCACACACATTTGAACAATTTGAATAAATGGAACTGCTTAAAACGAACGTTTTCGATCCGGTCTGATGTACACTGAAGAGCCAAATAACTGGCACGCCTGCCTAATATCGTGTAGGGCCCCGCGAGAAGGCAGAAGTGCCGCAACGCGACATGGCATGGACTCGACTAGTGCCTGAAGTAGTGCTGGAGGGAACTAACACCATGAATGATGCAGGGCTGTCCATAAATCCGTAAGAGTACGAGGGGTCGGGATCTCTCCTGAACTGCACGTTAAAAGGCATCCCAGAAATTCTCAATACATATCTGGTCAGTTTGGTGGCCAGCGCAAGTGTTTAAACTCAGAAGAGTCTTCCTGCAGCCACTCTGGAGCAATTCTGTCCGTGTGGGGTGTCGCATTGTCCTGCTGCAACTGCCCAAGCCCTTCGGAATTCACAATGGACATGAATGGATGCAGGTGATCAGACGCGACGCTTACGTACGCGTCTCCCGTATTTAGTAGATGTATCAAGGGTTCCATATCACTCAAATTCCACACTCGCCACACCATCACAGTGCCTCCACCAGCTTAAACAGACCCCTGCTGACATTCAGGGTCCATGGATTCATGAGGCTGTCTCCATACCCGTACACGTCCATATGCTCGGTACAGTTTAAAACGAGACTCCTCCGACCAGGCAATGTGTTTCCAGTCCCCAAAAGTCCAATGTCGGTGTTCACAGGCCCATGCGAGCCGTAAAGCTTTGTGTCGTGCAGTCATCAAGGGCACACGGGTGGGGCTTCGGTTTCGAAAGCCCATTTTGATGATGTTTCGTTGAATGGTTCGCACGCTGACACCTGTTGATGGCCCAGTAGTGTAATCTGCAGTAATTTGCGAAATGGTTGCTCTTCTGTCACGTTGAACGATTCTCTTCAGTCGTCGTTGGTCCCATTCTTGCAGGATCTTTTTCCGGCCACAGCGATGCCTGAGATTTGATGTTTTACCGGATTCCTGATATTCACAGTGCACTCGTGAAATGATCGTACGTTAAAGTCCCCACTTCATCGCTACCTCGGAGATACTGTGTCCCATCGCTCGTGCGCCGACTGTAACACAACGTTCAAACTCACTTAAATCTTGATAACCTGTCATTTTGGCAGCAGTAACCGATCTGACAACTGCGCTACACACTTGTTATCTTACATAGACGTAGCCGACCGGAGCGCAGTATTCTGCCTGTTTACATATCTCTGTATTTTAATACGCCTATAACAGTTTCTCTGTCGCGTCAGTGTATTTCCGTTGAGTTAAATGCGATTTAGCTGTTTCGTCAGGTAAGCCCTAACATCATCTGCCTTATTTCTGTTTAAACTTTTTTCCACTTCATTACTACCACTACATGATCCTTTTGTAAAAAATCTTTACCGTGAATGACCCCATATGTTCTACAACATATTTGAAATCCACACCTGCAAACGCAAACAGTATATAAATAAACGCAAGTGATCTGTCTTTAAGTGTGAACCACTTGAAGAGTACGTGTTTAGTGAAGAAGCTGCGAAAAGTGTGGTTAAAATGCAGTGTCGCGCGTGTGTTGCTGAGGACGAGTAGGAAAGAGAGAAAGCGAATGAACTGTCTCGTCGGCACATGACGTACTGCTCTCAAAGAGCAGCACCGGAGCCGCTCTTTTAATGTTCCTAACCCATTGCCGGATCACAACTATTGCGATATTAAAGAGAACTTTGGGATACAGCCCAGGACTTTGGTATTCAGTCCTATTCTCTGGTACTGTACAATACTACCTATTCTGGTTATGGTTATTCACAAATAACAGGTAATTTTAACAGACATTTCTTAAATATAAAATAGACAGTGGAGTGAAGGTGTTTAGCAGAGAAATCAAGGTAATTTGTTGAGAACGCAAATGAAAACAAAATTCTGTTATCCACTACTCTCATTCACTTCCCCATCTGAAATAAAGAAACTGGCAAAGTCTTACATGAATAACAGCGACGGTATTTGCAAATAAATACTAAATTTGTTGTTGCAACACAATAAGTGCCATACCTTTCGAAGAAACGTCATACATCGCTAAGTCGTAGAATTTTATCACATGTACTGAGATATTAATTGTTAAACCCCATTATAAATAAGTTGGTAGAGTCCATGTAAATAAATTATGAAACCGATTCAGTACCATCATCTTTCGCCAATGTTTTTGAGAAAGCTGTGTGCTCTAGAACAGTAACCTACCTACATTACTTAATAACAATGTACTTACTACATCACAGACCGAATATCCGAATGGTTGCTCCACTGATAATGCTGTTTATCCATTATCAGATTTCATAAATTTCAACAAAGATAAAGCACCAGCCGGTATTTTCTTCGTCCTATAGACCGCAAGTGACTGTGTAAGACACATTTTGTTAGAGAAATTGAGATATTGTGGAAGTAATGATGGAGCTATCAAATAGTTGTCCTATGTTATTCCACAGTCTTAGACATGCGAAGTTCTTCGTTCCGAAGGAAATAAAAAATGGAATTGCACAAGGGTTTATAACGTACGTATAAACGTCGCCGGCCGAGGTGGCCGAACGGTTCTAGGTGCTACAGTCTGGAAACGCGCGACCACTACGGTCGCAGGTTCGAATCCTGCCTCGGTCATGGATGAGTGTGATGTCCTTAGGTTAGTTAGGTTTAAGTAGTTCTAAGTCTAGGAGACTGATGACCTCAGAAGTTAAGTCCCATAGTGCTCAGAGCCATTTGAACCATTTTTGTAAACGTCCAGCAATTTGATACACAAACAAAACTTAGCTCTTATTTGTGATTAATAGCAACAGACATATAAGGGACAGAGGAAACTTTAGATAATTTGTTGAAAATAATTGGAAGGTAGACGACGAATAACAGGCTGATTTGAAGCTGAGTTGTACTTGGGTAGCTCTGTTGGTAGAGCACTTGCCAACGAAAGGAAAAGATCCCGAGTTCGCGACACTGCCCGGCACACAGCTTTAATCTGACAGGAAGTATAACAATTTTGACTGGTTTACTGCAAATGGCCTCCCTCAGTTTAAAAAAAAAATCCAACAACCTTTGATACTGCATTTCAAGTAGTAGAAAAAACAATAATTAGCTAAATGCGTCAGCAAGAGTTAGTAAGGGTGAATATCCTCTTATGTTTCGTCACAATCCTCTTCAAAGAACATCTGTCTGGATCACTGGAGACACACACCTTCGTCCTCTTGTGACGTTGCGCCTTATGTTTATTCGGCTTTTCCTGTATGCGATATAAATCTTCGATCAGGTGCCTCATGAAACACCAAAAACTTCGGCTACCTTGGTTACGGAAGCAGCCACCGTATGACCAACAAGTTGCCAACGTACGAGTTCACTTAGTGCTGACATAATGCACTCACAACTACACATAATAGAGTTCTGACCACGAGTGACATTAGCAACGTAATTAGGCCATTGCAAAGGTGGTGTTCGTAGTCAAATAGAACAGCGCCAACTGCAGTCTAGCATCTGTTGTTATGTTCCAGCATGTGCACACATCAAAAAAAGTTTTCCTTCACCCCGGTTCCCACAAACTTCTGAAGATACACGTTGACTGTGGATATTGTAAATCAGACACAGTCCCTTTGAATGTCCAGAGACATCTCCAAACCCGCCCAAAGATGTAAACAACAATGTATGAGCAGCGATTATTAGACGGAGGGGGTCCGACAGCCGATCAATTCCAGTCATCCCACCAGGAAGGAGATACAGAACTGGTGCTGTCAGTAGTTCAACCATGCCTAAACGGTCAATATGGCGGTTCGATCGCGTCCGCAATGTTACTTTGTGCCAGGAAGAGTTCTCAACAAGGGAAGTGTCCAGGCGTCTCGGAGTGAACCAAAGCGATGTTGTTCGGACATGGAGGAGATACAGAGAGACACTTACTATCGATTACATGCTTCCCTCAGGCCGCCCAAGGGCTACTACTGCAGTGGATGATCGCTACTTACGGATTATGGCTTGGAGGAACTCTGACAGCAACGCCACCATGTTGAATAATGCTTTTCGTGCAGCCACAGGACGTTGTGTTGCGACTCAAACTGTGCGCAATAGGCTGCAAGATACTCCCGACTTCCATGGCAAGTTCCACCTTAGCAACCACGATACCATGCGTCGTGGTACAGATGGGCCCAACAACATGCCGAATGGAAGACTCTGGACTGGCATCATGTTCTCTTCACCGATGAGTGTCGCATATGCCTTCAACCAATCATCGGAGACGTTTTTGGAGGCAGCGCGGTCGGGTTGAACGCCTTAGACACACTGTCCAGCGAGTGCAGCAAGGTGGAGGTTCCCTGCTGTTTTGGGGTGATATTATGTGGGGCCGACGTACGCCGCTGGTGGTCATGGAAGGCGCTGTAACGGCTGTATGATACGTGAATGCCATCCTCCGACCGATAGTGCAACCATATCGGCAGCATATTGGCAAGGCGTTCGTCTTTATGAGCGACGATTCGCACCCCCATTGTGCACATCTTGTGGATGACTTCCTTCAGGATAACGACATAGGTCGACTAGAGTGGCCAGTAAGTTCTCCAGACATTAACCCTATCGGACATGCCTGGAATAGATTGTAAAGGGCTGTTGGTGGACGACGTGACCCACCAACCACTCTGAGGAATCTACACCGAATCGCTGTTGAGGAGTGAGACAATCTGGACCAACAGTGCTTTTACGAACTTGCGGGTAGCATGCCACGACGAATACAGGCATGCATCAATGCAAGAGGACGTGGTGTTGGATATTATAGGTACCGCTGTGTACAGCAATCTGGGCCACCACATACGAAGGTCTGGCTGTATGGTGGTACAACATGCAATGTGTGGTTTTTATGAGCATAAAAAGGGCGGAAATGACGTTTTTGTTGATCTCTATTCCAATTTTCTCCACAGGTTTCGGAACTCTTTGAACCAAGGTGATGCAAAACGTTTTTTGATGTGTGTATTTCTCGCGGCGTTTGTCCAACTCCGTACTTTATTTCCATTCAGTAGCGCCATATGTAAGTACATTCTGAGATAACCCATCTTTAAAAATGTATGTTTTAAGTCTACTAGAATGTGCCATTTGAACAACTGTTCAAGGAGTTACGTATTGAAGCACCATCTCCTTTCTGTCCAAATATGTGGTATGTGAACCATTAGAGACGATATGGAACAATGATGCCAAGAATTAAAATACTGGAAGAAAATAATTACCTCCGTTATTATTAATAATCACCTCCATTATCATTCACTGCAATTAATTTTACACTGAAGTGCCAAACAAACTGGTGGAGGCATGCGTATTCAAATACAGATTTATGTAAAAAGTCACAATACAGCGCTCAAGTCGGCAACGCCTATATAGGACAACAAGTGTCTGGCGCAGTTGTTAGATATATTACTGCTGCTACAATGGCAGATAATCAAGATTTAAGTGAGTCTAACTATGGTGCTATAGCGGGGAACGAGCGTTGGGACACAGTATCTCCGAGGCAGCGACGAAGTGGGAACTTTCCCGTACGACCACTTCACGAGTGCACTGTAAAACATCAAATCTCTGGCATCGCTGGGGCCGGAAAAAGATCCTGCAGGAATGGGACCAACGACGACTGAAGAGAATCGTTCGACGTGACCGAAGTGCAACCCTTCCTCAAACTGCTGCAGATTTCGATGCTGGACCACCAAAAAGTGTCAGCGTGCGAACCATTCAGCAAAAAATCATCGCTATGGGGCTTCCGAGCCAAAGGCTCACACGTATACCCTCGATGGATGCACGAAACAAAGCTTTACGCTATGCATGGGCCGCCAACACCGACATTGGACTGTTGATGACTGGAAACACGTTGCCTGGTCGGACGAGTCTCGTTTCAGATTGTAACGAGCGGATGGACGTGTACGGGTATGGAGACAACCTCATGAATCCATGGACCCTGCGTGTCAGCAGGGGACTGTTGAAGCTGGTGCAGGCTCTGTAATGGTATGGGCCGTGCAGTTGGAGTGATAAGGGACTCCTATTAAGACTAGATACGATTCTGACAAGTGACACGTACGTAAGCATCCTGTCTGATCACTTGTATCCATTGATGTCCATTGTGCATTCCGACGGACATCGGCAGTTCCAGCAGAGCAGTGCGACAACCCACACGTCCAGCATTGCTACGCAGTGGCTCCAGGAACACTCTTCTCTCTTCTGAGATTAAACACTTCCGCTGGCCACCAAACTCTCCAGACACGAACATTATTGAGCATGCCTGGGATGCCTTGCAACGAGCTGTTCAGAAGAGATCTCCATACTCTCGTACTCTTACTGATCTATGGACAGCCCTGCAGGATTCATGGTGTCAATTCCCTCCAACACTACTTCAGACTTAGTCGAGTCTATACCACGTCGTGCTGGGTCACTACTACGTGCTCGCGGGGGCCCTACACGATAATAGGCAGGTGTACCAGTTTCTTTGGCTCTTCAGTGTAGCTTTTAATAGCGATGAATAGATTTCCGATTTCAGTTCAAGAAGTATCTTGGCAAGATATAAAAAAGTCACTCATTTTTAGGAAAAGTGTTACAGTATAGACTGATTGCGACGTTAAAAATAGGACAGCAATCAGCTGATTACCATTGTGACGTTTCCATCAGTAATACACGCAAGTACGAAGGGTCTTCAAAAGTTTCAGTTATCGTCCGAAGCTTAGACCATTATCCACGAAGAGTGGCACGTTGTAAGAAGAGAATACATGTTGTGGATACCCTGCTAACGTTGTTCTGCTGTGGTGAATGGATGCTTCACAGTGCGGGCGTGGTATGACCCGGCAGCTGGCAACATACTCAAAAGTCCTAGTACACGAGACTACGACTTTTGTGGGCGAAACGTGTAAACTGCATACAGTTTCACCGCGAAATGTTGACGGTTTATGGACCAAGTGTAACAAAAATGGCTCTGAGCACTATGGGACTCAACTGCTGAGGTCATAATTCCCCTAGAACTTAGAACTACTTAAACCTAACTAACCTAAGGACATCACACACATCCATGCCCGAGGCAGGATTCGAACCTGCGACCGTAGAGGTCACGTGGTTCCAGACTGCAGCGCCTAGAACCACACGGCCACTCCGGCCGGCACCAAGCGTAACGCCGCGTTTAGTTGTAGTGAAATGGTGCCCAAAATTCGACCAAGACCCAACAGACATGAATGATGCTGATCGGAAATGAAGGCCAAAGACATCGACCACAGAAGAAAATGTTCGGAAATCAGGTAAGAACATCTGGAGGGGAGGGGGAGATATTTTCCAACGAACAGGACATTCATACAGCTGTTTTCGAGTGCCTCCGTGACCAAGGAACAGATTGCTACAATATTTCGACAGTGGTGCACAGAAACTTGGTGATTAAGTTGAAAAAAAAAGTAGTTTTATGTGTCTATGCCCCAAAGAAGTATAGTGTAGCATTCAGTAAATTCCAAAATTCCACAAGAATGTATAACTTACGTTTTTAAGTCTCCTCATAGTACATATATAATATAGTACTGTTTCGTTAGCTGGTAGGTTCACAATTTGGGAGATTATTAATTAGTTGTCAGATAATAACTTGCGTTGTTATTACTGATAGATGTGAAAACAAAAGTCAATAGTCAATGTTAAAACATTTTCTATCATCAGTCCATTACGGAAATCGTTTTTTGAATTCATAAAGACCTTTCAGTGACAGGCAGTATACATATTGCACACATTGCAGACGATACAGCGCAATGCTCCATACATTTATTGCTATTCAGGACAACTCCCATCCACGATACGCAAATCGGTTTGATAGTGACAGAAAGCACAGACCACAAAATCGTGATTTTATCATGAATAAGAACCCATGATTGCTGTCAGAGTTTTTCAGAAAATTCAAGATCATTTCAATATCCAGTTTTTGTTAGAATTACTCACGTCAAGGAGAAATAATGTTTCTAACGCAGAAGCGTTCCATATGAGCCCAAAGATCCTTTTCTTTCCATTTTAATGTTCGAAGCTTGTGTGTATCACTATTTGTCAAGCTGGGGCTGACTTTACAATTTTTTCCTACGGTGGCAGTTATTTTCCTTTTCTCTTCCTCGAGTGAAAAAATTGTACAATCTTTCCACAAGACATTTACTACCCAGTCTTTGTTATTTGCCGTTCGTGAAAAGCAGTTACCTCAGATTTCTGTTCACGTGCACTGCATTCCCTGTGTAAAAAAGTTTCTGCTTGTGTGTCATCCACGTGTTCGACCTCGCAGACAACTTCAATAGTTGTTTCGGTCCTCCCGCCTCTTTCAGCGTGCTCCCAAGTATTTTGTCGCTGCAAGTCTATTCACTGACTCTTTAATGAGAAGTAAGATGTCGGTTCGTTTCCACTTCTAATACAGCGCAAAGAACCACAGAAGTACGAAACTACACTTCCACTCCTAGAAGTAGTATAAGATAACATGCCTCACCTTAAAAGAAAGGACAGGGCAGGAGCTGTAATCGAATCCTTCTGTTGATTGCCTGGTATATTCCCAGGGGGACACATATTTACCATTAACAGCTAACCAACTGGTAGAGATTTACGCCACACCGTTATATAGTGTTCTAATTCCGAATTCTCAAGTGGCTGAACAGAGAATTTCGTGTGAAACTGTTCTAAAAGTTTTCTTTGAAAATTACCGGTATGAGATAGTTCGGAACAGCGTTACCGAAAAAAATTTGTTAGAATTGCAAGTGATGTATCCCACCCCGAACGGGTAAAACGGAATAAAAAAGTTTTTAAAATATGGAGATGTACCTATTCCATCACCCATCGGGATCATTTATTCGTAACACAGCGTTCGTGTGCAAACGATGTTTCAAAGTTTTAGAGACCACTGAATCAGAAGTCGCTGAAGAGACAATACTCAGTTCAGTTATTCACGGCTTTTAAGAGACTTTTACTATCTCTACACATGAAAAGAACCTTGGTGCATTCATTCATAAATAGGTAATGACACAAATTCCCATTTTCGTGAACACTGATCTACTCCTGCGTATGTTTATTCATAGTTATTGTAAATTCTGTCGTAATACATTTTGTAAAATACAAGTGTAACTGTGTCAAAATTATCGTTACACCGAAGTTTTATATTTTAAACCAAGAATCGATAGATTAAGAAGATGACCTATTTATCTTCGCTCGGTTACCGTCTCTGTGATCACTTGTGTAGAACCTGAATCCAAGATCGTACAGTAATAATGAAGTTTTTACAGAAGGCTATGAATGTGTTTCGTTTAGTTAATATGCAGTAGATTAATTGCAGCTGTAAAATATTATTTTTTACATGGAGAATATGGTATGTGTTAATGAGAGTCGAAATCACCTCGTCACTGTATTACTTGTTCTTGTGTGAAAATAAATCCCGAGAAAGCGAAGAGTAGTTCAATTATGAATAAAACACTGAAAGTCTCTGCAAGCTTGAATACATAGAATAGACGACATCTAGCAAATATGGATATAGAAATAGTAAATAACTTTTAAAAAAAAGTCCCTTGAGTTCGGGACATTTTACTCTTCGAGATTTTAGATTTTTTTTTTTTTTTTTTTTTAATTTATTGCTCCAGGTGAGAAATTTACTTCCAGTTTTGCGTAACATTCTTCCTCTCACAAACATTTATTGGCATCAAGTCAATATTGGCACTGAGGAAACGGAAACAAAGTAACATGGTGTGAAATATGAGGAACAGGTTAAATGGAGAAAATTTAATTGCCACTTTCGAGCATATCTGCATCGTAGCGGCCGTTACATCGCCGAGGTGTGCCTGTGCAGGAACACTCTTTTTGATCACTTCTGCTTTACCTTACTAGTGAATGCTTCAGTAACTATGGATAACAAGAGTAGGTCACTGTTTTACTCGTCAGTCATAATAAAAATTCAAATGTCTTATGGTGTTATTGGCTGGGATATATCCGAAGGGCACAGCGAGCTGAATCAAAACTCACACGGACATGTTTCTCTACTTCTTTGTTCTTTTTATAAAGTGAAAGCGTCGGTCGTTACAAATATTTGCCAACACCCTGCTTGCACCTCGATGCTTTTTATGTTAAACCTTTAAATATATCCTTTCTAATCTGGCTATGTAGTATTGAAACTTGTGGCTCTTCTGCATATTACACAGATCACTTACAGTGTAATGGGCTTTTCGTTGGCTCGTTAGAAGAATGTCTTCCGCTTGGAATTTAATATCGCTCCACAAGAAGAAGTAAGATTGTCCACTATTATAAACATAGACACTCAATTAGTTTGAATAGAATAAGTAAAAATCTGTGTGACCTAGATACAGACATACCGCAACAGGAAATGACAAATGCTTTAAAACATACAAAAAATTACTCACTGCTGTCTTTCTGTGTAAATGAGACAGAAGTCATAAGAGACTGTATCATTTGACAATTACAGAAAAAATGTTGAAATAAATATGAACACGCATTGGACCTGCAGTCTGAAGCTGACATAGCCTACTTCTCAAGCCACCAGTCCTTTAAGGTAGGGTACCTACACAAATTCTCTTTATCTCGCAGACATTATTTCAATCAAGCCAATATTGGAGCTGAAGAAACGAAATAAGGTCCAGAAAACGTGTATTAAAACACGGAGATAGCTGTCATTGGTTTAGTGAACTAAATCAGACCTTACACAAAAATAAGCAAATAAAAAAACTCAGAAAGACTGACAATTAAAGCTGTCCATCCATCAGCAGCAGTACCAGCAGGAAAGTCAAACCAAGTGGAATGTAACTAATTATGTGAATGCATAAATTGTCACTCTCTTCGGGTGACGAAACCGAGTGAGATGGTGAGGTGGTAGGGCACTGGCCGTAAGTGATTTAGGGAAATCACGGAAAACCAATCTGGAGTGCCGAACGCGAAATTGAACCGTCATCTCTCCACATTGCTTTTTCATGATTTCTCTAAAACACTTAAGGTAAATTACGCAGTGGTTCCTTTGAAAAGGACACTGTCGACTTCTCTCCCCCATCCTTTCCCGCAGCGTGTTTGCGCTTTATCTTCAGTGACCACGCTATCGACGGGCTCCATTAAGAAGACAACACGTTGAACTCAAATAAATTTTACAGACTTAAAACTCCTCCGTTGTACTAACAAGCACAGCAGATAATAATGCAACTGGACTTCAGAGGCGAAAGCCATCAGAATATTATCGCAAGTTTGCTTTGCGTGGCCTATTTCTGCGAAGCTTCATCTTTCTCGTCATTCCACCGCAAGCTGCACAACGTGGTTTATGGTCGTATCACCGATCTCGAACTTAGCGGAACATCCTTAGATCCTTCAGTGAAAGTCCTCCCGTCTACTAAGCGCGGATCGCATAGATTCAGTGTTCTTCGTTATCTTCACAGTCGAACTGGCTGGAAGAGCCAGAGCGCGTCTCGGGAACAGCACTTGAGAGAGACAGAGTGAGAGAGAGAAAGAGAAAGAGAGAGAGAGAGAGGCAGAACGAAGACAATTATTCGACGTAAGCTCGTTGGAGGAAGTAATTCATTCCTTACTGGATCAGTCGGTCTCGTATTCAAATATTTTCCTGTAGTAACACAGTTCCAAGACTTCAAATAGTTTCATTTCTGTTTTTCTAGTTGTCCACGTCGGTGAACGTGCAGATCTTGCTGGAAATATAGTTTCTGATGAATTTTTTCTGGTCTGATAGTTTATGTTCTTCGATGTTAGCAAATGTTTCGTAGCATTATCCTTCCTGATATGTGCTACTTCCGAGACAGCAATATTTATCCTACTTCTTTCAGGAGTCTTTTCGAAGTTTATCATTTAGTCATCAAGCTTGCCCTCCTGCTGCGCACGGTTCTTTATCAGCCCACATGTTGTTCGATGAGTTAGTTTCGAAAAAAGACCGTTCAGAAGACTGCAAACAATGATGTCCTTATCCTCTGGGATTTCTATTCTAATTATGTATTAACTTTTTTCCTCCATTTGTAACTGCTGATTACATTCAGGCAACCGTTTCCTTCCGTGGAACTGGAGTTATCTCAAATGTGATAATGACATCTCCACAGATATTTGTAACTTTAAAATAAGAAGTAGTTCAGTTTTGTTTCTTAGAGGCTGTGCATTTTGTTCCACAGCCAAGTGGATACCTGAAAAAGCAGCCCTGCATCGCAAGTTGGGACCGTTTCCGCGAAATCTAACGGCAAAGAACGTCGCGAGAGGGAATAATGTGCGAAGGGGTCGGGGATGTGCGTCTTCGACAAAATCCTGTAGGCTCTTAAGGGCACTCCGTCCCACTTAAGTAGATTAGCTGCTACCATGACAACGAATTACGAAACTCCATTAAGTCTGAAATGTGATTGCTTTTATCGGTCTCAGATTTATTTCTCCGGACTGTACGTGCGTCAGCTTAATCTCCTCTAACTCTTACTTCTGCTAATGCTTCCTCAGGCTACAGTTTCCCCCGTCATTAGTAAAAGCAATGTCTGGGAAAGTGTAGCAGTTCTAGGTTCCGCCATTTCTTTCAGAGCAAATGGATGATCTCACGTTGGTACAGCAGCGAAGTGTGTGATAGCACGTTGCAGCTGAGGAACATCGAAGTTTGAATGCCTTCATCGTACGACACAATGAGACTGATGAATTGTTTTTGGCAACATGCAACAATTGCGCCATGTGTTTCGCGCAGAACTTACACGAAATTAACACTTTATGTTAAATGTACCGTAATCTTACTTCTGATGATCCTGTTTTCAGTTAATTCCTCCAGTGTCACAATGTGACCCGACCCTATATTTCCCTATGTTGTTTTAGTTTTGGAACGTCTTTAGATACATCATCTCCAACAGAAGTGCGTGCACTTTTCAGTTCGGTGGCTCATTTTTGAAATGTTGAAAGTGAAGGAGCTGACTCCTTACACAGCTTCAGCAACATTACACGAAATTTCATTGTCCAATTGCCAATTGCCAGGCATATGGAAGTATTATATGACTGCACACCAATTCAGATTATCCGTACTAATGAAAGGTTTGTAACAAGAGTCCTGTTTCATATTGTTATACACAAAATTATTTCACTGACGAGTTTCAGATAGGGCTGCCATTAATAATACTGACACAGAAATGAGTTCATTAACGTAACGCCATCTCTGTACCAGGCGGTGAGCCTTTCACTTTTAGCCACACACTATACCGGAATTTTCTCACTAAACCCAAAACCATGCGTTTTGCTCTCTGCAACAGGTCTTACTTGGTCGTCCCAATTTGTACAGCTTCACGGACTGATTTAGCTTAGGTAAACTACATGACGATCTGACAGATCGTTTACGTCAACAGCAAAAAATTTCTCTAATCAACTCCAAGTACCAGTACGGGGTGCTGTATACGCAATGATTTGACCTGGAAATCGTGTCCGGCAATAAATTCGCTTTTCTCCTCGAGGTAGAAACGTCTATAACCAAGTATTCCATTTTCTTCCATTTTCGGAGCGAAGAAAAGCATGTAATTAACTGTGTTCTAGAAATTATTATATACGTAAACTAAAAACTAAACTCAGTCCGTACTGGTCATGGAAGGCCCAACGGTACCGACCGGCCGCCGAGTCATCCTCAGCCCACAGCCGTCACCGGATGCAGATATGGAGGGGCATGTGGTCAGCATACCGCTCTCCCGGCCGTATGTCACTTTACGAGACCGGAGCCGCTACTCCTCAATCAAGTAGCTTCTCAGTTTGCCTCACACGGCTCAGTGCACCCCGCCTGCCACCCCAGTGGCTGGTTGGTATATTTGACCTCACAATTTTTCGTTTTTTCCAAATAGTAAGTAATATGTGTACCAAGTTTATGTGAAATCGATTCCGTGACTTAGGAGATGTTGGACAAATGTGTATGTCACGTATATTGCACACGTATATGTCGGCGTCTCTGCTGTTTTACACCTTATGACTCCAGAGTGAATGTTAAATTTATTTGTGGCTTTCAGTCATGTTGCTTGATCTTAGGTCTCTAATCACGTTAGCAAAATTGTACAATCGCTGCAGTGCTCGTTCTCGTGACCTGACTGACACACCGCATAGCACAAATAAAAGACAGTTTTTTTTTTTTTTTAAGTATTCCAACGCAACTAAATACAAGAGGTAAACGTCAACAAGTCGTTTTCTACCATTTTTACGTCATCCACAGCCTCATCCGAAATGGAAGTGTTGAACTTCACTTACAAAGTACTTTTACGCAAATAATAAATCACGTACCTAAAAAATTTGGTTAAAAAAACCCGAGGTGTTGCGAAGTTATGCTCCAATGTCACACATTTCCATTTGTACTCCTATGAGATGAAGGTGGCTGATAATCCCACCGCGTTCTTTTCCGCATAAGTTGCCGGCCAGAGTGGCCGAGTGGTTCTGGGCGCTACAGTCTGGAACCGCGCGACCGCTACGGTCGCAGGTTCGAATCCTGCCTCGGGAATGGGTGTGTGTGATGTCCTTAGGTTAGTTAGGTTTAAGTATTTCTAAGTTCTAGGGGACTGATGACCTCAGAAGTTAAGTCCCATAGTGCTCAGAGCCATTTTTGAACCGCATAAGTTTCGCAGTAGGTAACCAGTAATCCCCAGATTCGTTAAAGAATCGAACTCACCTATAGTATAAAACGTCTTCAAATTATGTTTACTTTAAAAATGAGATAATGTGTTAAATATGTGGCGTTAAGCATGTGAACGAGAAATTTGAAATTATGTCTAAAGTTTGTTGGAAATTGCTAAGTGTTCTCATTATCAAACACTGCATGAGAATTATCCAGATAATTTGCCCTCCGTTTCAAGAAAACCTAGTTTTTCACGCATCTCAGTGTTTTTGACGTCGTATCTCCTGAACTATGAGTCGTACAGTGATTCACTTTGCAGGAATGTTGAGTGGTGTATGTGGACAGTGTCTGTAAAGTGTGATGCAAATATAGTTAGTATCAAAGGAGTGATGAAATAAGACATCATGTAAGATGTGTCAGTTTTTCAGCATAAACAGGGGAAATGTTGAAAAAGATAAACTTTTTTCGTTTCATCATTTTGTCTCAGGTGTCAGCGACAAAAATTTTCGTAAGGATTTGAAATTATGTGTAAAGTTCGTAGCAACTCACTAAGTTCGTTCATTCAGTAATACTGGATGAATAACTATAAACCTTTCCAGTTCTTGAAAGCAATCACAGTAGACATCTTCATAATTAGAGCCAGCTTAGAAATGCGCCGTTTCCCGGGTATTTATTTACTCCAGTATTCTGTTAGTCTTGTCATCTATCTGTCTGTCTCCTCCTTTCCCCTCTCCCTATCTACCTCATCCGTACCCTCTCTCTCTCTACCCTTCCGCTCTCTCTTTTAACACTTCTCCTCTCTCTATCCATCCCCCCTGCCCCTGCCATCACCTCCACCTCTCTTTTCTGTTCATCTCTACCACCCCTCTCTCTGTACACCCCCTCTACCCCTCCCTTCCTGACCATCTCCTCCTGCCCCTCACTCTGCCTGTCTCCACCTTCCCATCTCCCTGTTAATCTGCTCCTCCCACCTCTTTCCATCTGCTCCTTCTCCCTCTGACCATCTCCTCCTCCTTCTCTCTTTGTCAGTTTCCTCCCCCCACTCTCTTTGTCCACTTCTTACTCATCCTCTCCGTAATCATCGCATCTGCGTTCCTTTCTGTGTTCATCTCCCCCTCTTTCCTTTCTCTGTCCATTGCCTCCTTGCCTTTCTTCATGTCTTTCTTCCTCAGCTCTCTGTCTATCCTCCCCCTGTGTCTGTTCATTTCCTCTTCTCTGTCCATTTCGCCATGTCCCCTTAATCTGGTCATTTCCCCCTCCCCTACCTCTGTCTATCTCCTCCTCCTCCCTTCTGTGCCTCTCTACTCCTTCCCGCTCACTTTCACCATCTCTTCCTCCCTTCTCTCTCCACTTTATCACAAACCCCCTAATAGGAGGCAGGTGGTTTTCATCCCTACAGTATTTATTTCCAGATAGTAACTAATATGTCAAACCAAACTTAATTGAAACCTTTCTAGGGGTTCAGAATGAGATTTTTACCCATCGCTTTGCTGGCATACGCATGTGTCAAATATCTTTCACGCATATTGAAGACATTTCGCGGGAGTTTGTACTCATATTTCACCCGTATGTCTAGCGAATTTCGCCCTGAGCTTCAATTTTCACGCCGTGTAATGTTTATTACTTCGTATCTCCTGAACTGTGTTCTCTACAGTGGTGTAATTTTCCAGATGCATACAGTGTCTGTCTGCGATATATTTTGTGAACAAAGGAGTAATAAATTAAAACGTCTTGCACGATGTGGCAGCTTTTCATGCATTCCGTGTTTGAGACGACGTATCTCCTGAAGTAACTCTCGTACAATGACGTAATGTTTCTGGTAAATTTATTGGTATATTTGAACACTGTCAGCGAAATGCCAGGAACATAGTTAGGAGTAAAGAATAATAAATTAAAATGTTCGCTGCGTGTGGCATTTTTATTGCGTAACAGCGAAAAATGTAGTATGCGACAAATTCCTTTCATTAATTTGTACGGGTCGAAGGGGAGAAAAAGTTACTTAAAGGTTTGAAATTATGTGTAAATTTTGTTGTAAGTCTGTAAGTGCTGTCATTCTCAAACACTGGATAACTGAAGTATAGGTATTCTCGCGTTGTGGGCTACACTGCAATTCCACACCTTTGATTAATCGGGTGATTCTTATCCTATAGTGACGCTTTCCAGACAGTAAGTGATATGTGTGCCAAGTTTCATTGGAATGGGCCAATTTCCTTAGGAAGATATGTGTAACATATATAGATACATACACTATATGAGCAAAAGTATCCTCACACCCACAAAAACATACGTTTTTCGTATCAGGTGCATTGTGCATTCACCTACAGCCACATACTCCATATCAGCGACCTCAGTAGTCATTATACATCGTGACAGAGCAGAATAGGGCGCTCCGTGGAACTCACGGACTTTGAACGTGGTCAGGTGATTGGGTGTCACCGGCGACACATGTCTGTAAGCGAGATTTCCACACTCCTAAACGTACCTAGGTCCACTGTTTCCGATGTGATAGTGAAGTGGAAACGTGAAGGGACACGTACACCACAAAAGCGTACAGGCCGACGTCGTCTGTTGACTGAAACAGACCGCCGACAGTTGAAGAGGGTCGTAATGCGTAATAGGGAGACACCTGTCCAGACCATTACACAATAATTCCAAACTGCATCAGGATCCACGGCAAGTACTATGACAGTTAGGCAGGAGGTGAGAGAACGTGGACTTCATGGTCGAACGGCTGCTCGTAAGTCACACATGACGGCAGTAAATGCCAAACGACGCCTCGCTTAGTATAAGGAGCGTAAACATTGGACGATTGAACAGTGGAAAAACGTTGTGTGGAGTGACAAATCACGGCACACAATGTGGCAATCCGATAACAGGGTATGGGTTCGGCGAATGCCCGGTGAACGTCATCTGCCAGCGTGTGTAGTGCCAACAGTAAAATTCGGAGGCGGTGGTGTTATGGTGTGATCGTGTTTTTCATGGAGGGGGCTTGCACCCCTTGTTGTTTTGCGTGCCACTGCCACACCACAGGCCTACAATGATGTTTTAACCACCTTCTTGCTTCCCACTGTTGAAGAGCAATTCGTGGATGGCGACTGCATCATTCAACACAATCGAGCACCTGTTCATAATGTACAGCCTGTGTTGGAGTAGTTACACGACAATAACATCCCTGTAATGGACTGGTCTGCAGAAAGTCCTGACCTGAACCCTATAGAACACCTTTGAGATGCTTTTGAACGCGGAATTCGTGCCAGGCCTCACAGACCGTCATCGAGACTTCTCCTCAGTGCAGCAATCTGTGAAGAATGAGCTGCTATTCCCCAAGAACATTTCCAGCACCTAATAGAACGTATGCTTGCGAGAGTGGAAGGTGTCATCAAGGCTAAGGGCGGGCCAACACCATATTGAATTTCAGATGGAGGGAGCCACGAACTTGTAAGTCATTTTCAGCCAGGTTTCCGGATAATTTTGATCACGTAGTGTACGTACAGACATTTCTATAATTTGTATGGAGTACCTCTATTACAATTTTCGTAGCTCCTGCCGGTGTAAAAGTAATTGTAGCATGGCGGCCTCCCATTAGCGCCTAAAAGCATGAGACTGCCATTCAGTGCGCCACACGCCGGCGGTAAACAGGCCCCTAATGTGGTTAATCGCCCTCGCGCCATCGGCTGCGTGGGCACGGCGGAGCCCCGACCACGGCCGCAGTACAGTGATCCAGCCGCCAGGCGGCAATCTCGTCGGATTACACGCAGTGGCGTTTTGTTGCGCCGGTGGGAGCGTAGCGGCTGGATTGCCGAGCTCCGCCCACACAAACGTGTTTTGTGGCGCTGCATGCAAGAGCGCTAATGTGGCTCCAATTTTTGCTTTGGCGAACGGAAAATGCCTAGGGATGCAAGCTGACTTTGACAACGAACAATGCAGTGCCGCTAGACGCGGCTGACGGTTTGTCGTTGTGCGTACAGTCAGCTTGTTGATACACGCTTGGAAAAATTATATCTCTTTTCAAAAAAGAGACAACGATATGAACTGAAAAGACAGAAAGAAATACTGCCTGGCTCCGCTTTTTTCCTTTCACTGTTTTTGTGCGACACTCTTCCGGTTAACCAAAATGACGAAGGAAAAATTCTCCGCCACATTCGTGGCGACGTAATGCCTACAGGGAAGAGGAGACTAAAAGCGGACAACGGTGAATGAACAGATTCCATTTATTCTGAAGTTCCTACTAAGGAGTATCACTTACGACCATACCGCCTCGACGTGTCGTATTTCGACACTGTCGACTTCTGTAATTGTCGAGGCTGTAACATTTTCCTCTTTCTAAGTGAATATGAAAATCTACAGTGATATACGTACAAGATTCTTTCATGACATTCCCTATAAAAAAGTTGCGAAATCACTGCTTGTGAATACCGACAATTTCTGATACTTATAAAGGGAATAGAAATAATTTTCAGAATAACAACGGAGTTAGCTTATGTAGATGTAGATGTAACTGATATTAACACTGAGGTGACAAAAGCCATTGGATAGCAATATGTACATACATAGATGGCGGAAGTAGCGCGTACACAAGGTACAATACTGGCCATTAACATTGCTACACCAAGAATAAATGCAGATGATAAACGAGTATTCATTGGACAAATATATTATACTAGAACTGACATATGATTACATTTTCACGCAATTTGGATGCATAGATCCTGAGAAATCAGTAACCAGAACAAGCACTTCTGGCCGTAATAACGGCCTTTATCGCCTGACCATTGAGTCAAACAGAGCTTGGATGGCGTGTACAGGTACAGCTGCCCATGCAGCTTCAGCACGATAGCACAGTTCATCAGGAGTACTGACTGGCGTACTGTGACGAGCCGGTTGCTCGGCTACCATTGACCAGACGTTTTCAATTGGTGAGAGATCTGGAGAATGTGCTGGCCAGGGCAGCAGTCGAACATTTTCTGTATCCAGAAAGGCCCGTACAGGAAGCGCAACATGCGGTCGTGCATTATCCTGCTGAAATGTAGGTATTCGCAGGGATTGAATGAAGGGTAGAGCCACGGGTCGTAACACATCTGAAATGTTACGTCCACTGTTCAAAGTGCCGTCAATGCAAACAAGAGGTGACCGAGACGTGTAACCAATGGCATCCCATATCATCACGCCGGGTGATACGCCAGTATGGCGATGACGAATACACGCTTCCAATGTGCGCTCACCGCAATGTCGCCAAACACGGATGCGACCATCATGATGCTGCAAACAGAACCTGGATTCATCCGAAAAAATGACTTTTTGCCGTTCGTGCACCCAGGTTCGTCGTTGAGCACACCATCGCAGGCGCTCCTGTCTGTGATGCAGCGTCAAGGGCAACCGCAGCCATGTTCTCCGAGCTGATAGTCTATGCTGCTGCAAACGTCGTCGAACGGTTCGTGCAGATGGTTGTTGTCTTGCAAACGTCCCCATCTGTTAACGTGGCTGCACGAACCGTTTCAGCCATGCGGATAAGATGCCTGTCATCTCGACTGCTAGTGATACTAGGCCGTTGGGATCCAGCACGGCGTTCCGTATTACCCGCCTGAACCCACCGATTCCATATTATGCTAACAGTCATTGGATCTCGACCAACGCGAGCAGCAAAGTCCGATACGATAAACCGCAATCGCGATAGTCTACAATCCGACCTTTATCAAAGTCGGAAACGTGGTGCTACGCATTTCTCCTCCTTACACGAGGCATGACAACAACGTTTCACCAGGCAACGCCGGTCAACCGCTGTTTCTGTATGGGAAATTGTTTGGAACCTTTCCTCGTGTCAGCACGTTGTAGGTATCGCCAACCTTGTGTGAATGGTCTGAAAAGCTAATCATTTGCATATCACTGCATCTTCTTCCTGTCGGTTAAATTTCGCGTCTGTAGCACGTCATCTTCGTGGTGTAGCAATTTTAAAGACCGGTAGTGTATAAAAGGGCTGTGCGCTGTCGGAGCTGTCATTGTGCACTGAGCTGATTCATGTGGAAAGGATTCGTCCGTGGTTGTGGCCACATCATGCGAATTAACAGACTTTGAACGCGGAATGCTAGTTGGGGCTAGACGCCTTGGACGTTTCATTTGGTGAACCGTTAGCGAATTCAGTATTCCGCGATCCACAGTGTCAAGAGTGTGCCGAGAACACCAAATTTCAGGCATTAACGCTCACCACGGACGAAGCAGTGGTCGGCGGTGCTCACTTAACGACCATGAGCAGCAGCGTTTCCGTAGAGGTGTCACTGCTAACAGACAAGTAACACGGCCTGAATTGACCGCAGAAGACAATGGGAGACGTACGACGAATAGCTTCGTTAGCACCGTACAGCGAAATCTCATGTTAGTTGGCCATGATAGAAGACAACCGACGCGAGTGCCGTTGCTAACAGCACGATGTCACCTGCAACGCCTCTCCCGGGCTCGCGACCATATGGATTGGACCCTCGACTCTTGTAAAACCGTGGCCTGGTCACGTGAGATGAGATTTCAGTTTTTAAGAGCTGATGGTAGGGTTCGAGTGTGGCGCAGACCCCACGAGGCCATGGACCCAAGTTGTCAACAAGGCACTGTGCAAGCTGGTGGTGCCTCCGTGATGGTGTGACCTGTGTTTAACAGAACGGACTAGGTCCTCTGGTCCAACTGGACCGATAATTGGCTGGAAACGGCTAAGTTCGGCTACTTGGCGACCACTGCACCCGTTCATGGACTTCGTATTCCCAAGAAAATGCACCATGTTATCGCCCCAGAATTGTTCGCGATAGGGTGAATAATATTCGTCACAATTTGGGAGGATGATTTGACCGCGAGAGGTCAGCTCGTGCACAAAATCCTGTACCAGCAACGCTATCGCAATTATATACGGCTGTAGAGGCAACATGGTTCAATATTTCTGTTGGGGTCTCCCAACGACTTGCTGAGTCATTGCCACTTCGAGTTGCTGCACTACGACGATCATACAGAGATCCGACACGATTTCTGGAGATAACTTACGACTTTTGTCACCTCACTGTATAAAGGCGATTAAAAGATTTCCATTTGAGTACGTTGCTGTAGCGTATATGGAATTTAGTGCGATCCGATCTCGGTATATAGTATAAGCACCGACATTTGTGTATGAAAATTATAATCTCATAACAGGAAACACGTGACGTTTACAGAGCACACTGCTTGGTTTGGTGTGGTGGTTATACGAGTATACCCAACTTATACGAGAATAACCAACCACCGGGACAGAAATCATGACAGTCAAGTGTCATGTGTCTCTCGGTTGTATGGAATGAGGGCAGTAATATGGGTCGATGTGAAGACATGGCAGGATGGCAGAAAAGAGCTATCGTGCTTGGACGCACCGATGACTACATCTTTGATGAAAACGGCAGTTTTGTATGTGTATCAACGCAGAATGTCCAGCAAGTCTTCTAGGAACAGTATCCACCCGCAGCCATCTAAAACGGTGCAAGAACAGTGGAAATAGAAACATCAGAACCGACAGAGATCGGAGACAAGTCTCACGCCCTTTCTACATTTGCATCTACATACATACTCAGCAAGCCACTGCATAGTGCGTGGCAGACAGTAACACATACCACTACTAGTAATTTCCTTTTCTGTTCTATTTGCAAACAGAGATAGTAAAAAATGACTCTATAAACCTCCGTAAGAGCCCCAATTTCTTTTATCTTCGTGATTCCTACGTGGAATGTACACTGGCGGCAGAAGAATCGTTCTGCAGTCCACTTAAAATGCCGCTTCTCTAAGTAATCTGCTGGCGGCAGACGTAAACAGTCATCCGAAGTTGTACTGAATGCTTTCTTAGAAAATTGCGTTGAACAGTTAGTTCATGAGCCTACTCGAAGCGTAAATGGCTGCGAAAACATACTTGACATAATTTTACACAAAAGAAGACCAAAAATTGGACACTTCAAGCGCATTTGGTGTAGCTCTTATAAGGTCTTGCATGGTGTAGGTGGTTGGTGATGAGGAACACTGAAGGAAATGGCTGTTAGTCTGCTCACCGCCACACTGGCAAAGAACTGAGTCCACAGAGAAACCCCAAGTCCGCAAATTGGTCTTGTATCTCGTTGTGTTTGATCGTGAACTACTGAGAGACCTCCATATTGACCACTTCACCGAATGTCCAGGGCGAAGTTCTTCCTTTGCAGCCATCCTTTCTCCCAAATAGCGACATTTCTCCAGCCATCGAGAGACCTTTGCCGTATGTGAATTCTCGATGAGAGCAGAACACTTAGAAGGTGCAACAGATCTACTAAAGAGACTGCACACAATACACTTGTCCGCCCTAATCTGGAGTATTGCTGTGCGGTGTGGAATCCGTATCAGGTGGGACTGACGGATGATACTGAAAAAGTTCAAAGAAGTGAGGCTCGTTTTGTATTATCGCGAAGTAGGGGAGATAGTGCCACAGACATGATACGTGTGGTGTGGCAATTGCATACTCTAACCTTGTACACCAGTAACACAACCGGTTTTGTAGTTGCAACACTTCTTTATTGATTACACATATACATGAATTCATCAGCATTAATAATCAATTAACATCATTTGCATATCAAGGCCCTATCCACAATTAGTATTTCCAATATTAACCGTCACACTTGTGACAACGGCCCCTTTACGTGCCAGTGACAACACATAACCAACTGTTTCCAATGTCGGCTATCGCCTTTCTCACTCAGTTTTACACTTACTGAAAAGGTAAAATTAATTTGATGCTATCTGACCTGAAGGGTACTACTAATTGTTCTGTTTACAGTTAGCCTTCTACTATACACATCGGCCGGAAGATTCTAGACTTTATGCAAAAAGTCAATTTGATGAACATGTGACGGACGCGAACAAACGTTAATCTATTACGATTTCACAAACACACGATCGAAAGGGTGAACTTTTACTCAACTTTGGGCAGTAGGAAATCTTCTGCCTAAAACAAGCCTCTCGTTGAATGGAATAGAGAAATCGCGCGTTAAGCGGTCCGAACGGCCCTGAGTTCAAATCCTGAGATTTCCGTCACGCTACAAGCTCGCGGGGCGAGGTTTGCTCGCGTCAACCACTATACACGTTTCTGAAAACAGGAAAACATGAGCGGCAGACACACTGTAGTATATATATATATATATATATATATATATATATATATATATATATATATAAGCAATACGTTAATATAAATATAAACAGAATTAAGGAGTTTAGTTTCCTCTGATCAAAAAAAAAAGCTAGATACTACGTGAAAAGATCTGTCAGTTCACAGCCAATGACTTAAGGCCCACCTTACAAAATAGTCTGTCTTTGCTGAATGGCTGACACTAATAAATCAAACGTGCAGTACCTAAACTGACAACCTTCAGATAGACAATAGAAAATTAACGTTACTTCAATAGGTCGCTAATGCAATAAGCACGGCCCCTATGGCCACAGACCAAAATACACACGCCCTCTATCCGACCATAAAACACAATATGACCTATATTTATCATGGCCGCTTGCCTTCCATGCACGCAAGAAATTATTAAGAAACAACAACTACCACTATTTCGTAAAACCAGAAAATTCTAAATCTATAACTAAATTTAGAAATGACGTTCAAGTGAACCAGCTACCTTCAGCGTGCCAGTAAGCACCAAATCCAAACTTACAAATGCGAGGCGCTATTTCCATCCACTTTAGTAACATAACTTCATGGCCGTTCCAGAACATAACTCGCCTCGCCACCACTGCAGTGAATGTTTTGCTGGCCACTAGCACGGGCGAGCGGTTCTGGCGCTACAGTCTGGAACCGCGCGACCGCTACGGTCGCAGGTTCGAATCCTGCCTCGGGCATGGATGTGTGTGTTGTCCTTAGGTTAGTTAGGTTTAGGTAGTTCTAAGTTCTAGGGGACTTATGACCTCAGCAGTTGAGTCCCATAGTGCTCAGAGCCATTTGAACCACTAGCACGAGCAACTGCAACAGTCAACAGTCCTTAAGTACACAATATCATTCACTATATATAGAAGGAGGAATCCACCACGAAATCTTGGCGATTATTTTTTTCTTCTTCAACGTGGATTGGAGTGGCAATCATTAAAGCAAAGGCGTTTTTCGTTGCGACGGGATCTTCTCATGAAATTTCAATCACCAGTTTTCTCCTCCGATTGCGAAAACATTCTGTTAGCGCCCACCTACAGAGGGAGAAATGATCATCACGATAAAATGAGAGAAACCAGGGCTCGCACAGAAAAATTTAAGTGCTCGTTTTTCCTGCGCGCCGTTCGAGAGTGGAACGTTAGAGAGACAGCTTGAAGGTGGTTCATTCAACCCTTTGCCAGTCACTTAATTGTAAATAGCAGAGTAATCACATGGATATAGATGTAGAGTGTTCCTCGGAAAGAATGACGTCTTCCCTCCACGGATTCTCATTTGAGTTCACGAAGCATTTCCGTAACATTCACGTCTTGACAGAATCTACATGTAACAAATCTAGCAGCCCGTCTCTGAATAGCGTCGATTTTTTTGTTTTGTGAGTCATGAGTCTTCTGTCTGGTTTGATGCGGTCCACCACGAATGCCTCTCCTGTGCCATGCTCTTCATCTAAGAGTAGCACTTGCAACCTACGTCCTCAATTATTTGCTGGGCGTATTCCAACCTCTGTCTTCCTCTACAGCTTCTGCGCACTACAGCTCTCTCTAGTACCATGGAACTCCTTCCCTGATGTCTTAACCGATGTCCTATCATCCTGTCCCTTCTCCTTGTCAGTGTTTTCTACATATCTCCTTTCCTCTCCGATTCTGCGCAGAACCACGTCAGTCCTTACCTTATGAGTCCAAGCTAATTTTCAACATCCGTCTGTAGCACCACATGTCAAATGCTTCGATTCACTTCTGTCCCCGTTTTGCCACAGTCCATGTCTCGCTACCACACAATGCTGTAATCCGTACATACATTCTCAGAAATTTCTTCCTCAAATTAAGGCCTATGTCCAGTGCTAGTCTGCTTTTGATTCCCTCCTTGCTCCGTCCGTCATTGGTTGTTTTGCTACCTAAGTAATAGAATTCCTTAACTTCATCTAATTCGTTACCATCAATCCTGATGTGATATTTCTCGCTGTTCTTATTTCTCCTACCTCTTTTTACTTTCTTCTTTCTTTTATTTACTCTGTCCGCATTCTGTACTCAATAGACTATTCATTCCATTCAGGAGATCATTTAATTCTTCTTCACTTTCACTCAGGACAGCAATGTCATCAGAGAATCGTATCATTGGTATCCGTTCACCTTGAATTTTAATTCCACTCCTGAACCTTTTGTGGTGTCACCGCCAGACACCACACTTGCTAGGTGGTAGCCTTTAAATCGGCCGCGGTCCATTAGTATACGTCGGAGAAGCGTGTCGCCACTGTCAGTGATTGCAGACCGAGCGCCACCACACGGCAGGTCTAGAGAGACGTCCTGGCACTCGCCCCAGTTGTACAGCCGACTTTGCTAGCGATGCTACACTGACAAATTACGCTCTCATTTGCCGAGACGATAGTTAGCATAGCCTTCAGCTACGTCATTTGCTACGACCTAGCAAGGCGCCATTATCAATAGATATTTAACTTGTGATGCCTGTACCGTCAGACCGATGTTAACCAATTATGGATTAAAGTTAAGTATTACATCAACTACGTACTTTATTTGCTACTAAGAATTCCCTTAACTGTTCCAGACCTCACGCCAGTCTGCGTGTAATTAAACGCGTGCATTTCGGCCTCCTCTAGCAACACGGCGTTGGCTCTTCTGCCAACACAGCACCTTTCTTTTATTTCCATCATTGCTTCTTCGATGTACAGATTGAACAGTAGGGGCGAAAGACTACATCTCTGTATTACAACCTTTTAATCCGAGTACTTCGTTCTTGGTCTTCCACTCTTATTATTCTCTCTTGGCTCTTGTACATATTGTATAATACGCAACTCCCTGTTGCTTACCCCTATTTTTCTCAGACTTTCGAACGTATTGCACCATTTTACTCTGTCAAACGCTTTTTGCAGGTCGACAAATCCTATGAACGTGTCTTGATTTTTCTTTAGTCTTGGTTCTATTATCAACCTCAACGTTAGAATTCGCCTCTCTGGTGCCTTTACTTTTCCTAAAGTCAAAATGATCGTCGTTGAACACACCCTCTGTTTTTTATTCCATTCTTCTGTATATTATTCTTGTCAGAAGCTTGGATGCATGAGCTGTTAAGCTGATTGTGGGATAATTCTCCGACATATCAGCTCTTGTAGTATTCGAAATCGTGTGGAAGATACTTTTCCGAAAGTCAGTTGGTATGTCTCCAGTCTCATACATTCCACATACCAATGTGAGTAGTCGTTTTGTTGTTACTTTTCCCAATGATTTTAGAAATCCTGATGGAATGTTACCTATCCCTTCTGTTTATTTGATCTTAAATCTTCCAAAGCTCTCTTAAATTTTGATTCTAATACTGGGTCCGCTCTCTCTTCTAAATCGACTTCTGTTTCTTCTCTTATCACATCAGACAACTCGTCCCCCGCACTCTTCACCGCATTTAAAAGTATTATTTCCGTTGAACTCTTAATGTTAACAACCTTCAATTTCACCAAGGGTAAATGAAGTTCACTTTTTAAACACTTTTAATACTTTCCACACAAGATATTCGAAGGCATTAACTTCCAGCATTTCCTCGTATCTGCTCGGAACGTTGCAAAGCGACATTAAATGGAACCAGCACTTAAGAACTGTAGTAGGGAAGGCGAATGGTCGCCTTCGGCTAATTGGGAGAATTTTAGGAAAGTATCACTCATCTGTAAAACGGACCGTGTGTGAAACACTACTGCGACCCATTTTTAGATTCTGCTCGAGTGTTTGGGATCCCTGCCATTTCGGATTAAAAAAAAAAAAAAAAAAATGGTTCAAATGCCTCTGAGCACTATGGAACTCAACATCTGAGATCATCAGTCCCCTAAAACTTAGAAATACTTAAACCTAACTAACCTAACGACATCACACGGATCCATGCCCGAGGCAGGATTAGAACCTGCGACCATAGCGGTCGCGCGGTTCCAGACTGAAGGGCCTAGAACCGCTAGGCCGCACCGGCCGGCATATATACATATATACATATACAGGGTGTTACAAAAACGTACGGCCAAACTTTCAGGAAACATTCCTCACACACAAAGAAAGAAAATATGTTAAGTGGACATGTGTCCGGAAACGTTTACTTTCCATGTTAGAGCTAATTTTATTACTTCTCTTCAAATCACATTAATCATGGAATGGAAACACACAGCAACAGAACGTACCAGCGTGACTTCATACACTTTGTTACAGGAAATGTTCAAAATGTCCTCCGTTAGCGTGGATACATGCATCCACCCTCCGTCACATGGAATCCCCGATGCGCTGATGCAGCCCTGGAGAATGGCGTATTGTATCACAGCCGTCCACAATACCAGCACGAAGAGTCTCTACATTTGGTACCGGGGTTGCGTAGACAAGAGATTTCAAATGCCCCCATAAATGAAAGTCAAGAGGGTTGAGGTCAGGAGAGCGTGGAGGCCATGGAATTGATCCGCCTCTACCAATCCATCGGTCAACGAATCTGTTGTTGAGAAGCGTACGAACACTTCGACTGAAATGTGCAGGAGCTCCATCGTGCACGAACCACATGTTGTGTCGTACTTGTAAAGGCACATGTTCTAGCAGCACAGGTAGAGTATCCCGTATGAAATCATGATAACGTGCTCCATTGAGCGTAGGTAGAAGAACATGGGGTCCAATCAAGACATCACCAACAATGCCTGCCCAAACGTTCACAGAAAATCTGTGTTGATGACGTGAATGCACAATTGCGTGCGGATTCTCGTCATCCCACACTTGTTGATTGTGAAAATTTACAATTTGATCACGTTGGAATGAAGCCTCATCCGTAAAGAGAACATTTGCACTGAAATGAGGATTGACACATTGTTGGATGAACCATTCGCAGAAGTGTACCCGTGGAGGCCAATCAGTTGCTGATAGTGCCTGCACACGCTGTACATGGTACGGAATGAACTGGTTCTCCCGTAGCACTCTCCATACAGTGACGTGGTCACGTTACCTTGTACAGCAGCAACTTCTCTGACGCTGACATTAGGGTTATCGTCAACTGCACGAGGAATTGCCTCGTCCATTGCAGGTGTCCTCGTCGTTCTAGGTCTTCCCCAGTCGCGAGTCATAGGCTGGAATGTTCCGTGCTCCCTAAGACGCCGATCAATTGCTTCGAACGTCTTCTTGTCAGGACACCTTCGTTCTGGAAATCTGCCTCGATACAAACGTACCGCGCCACGGCTATTGCCCCGTGCTAATCCATACATCAAATGGGCATCTGCCAACTCCGCATTTGTAAACATTGCACTGACTGCAAAACCACGTTCGTGATGAACACTAACCTGTTGATGCTACGTACTGGTGTGCTTGATGCTAGTACTGTAGAGCAATGAGTCGCATGTCAACAGAAGCACCGAAGTCAACATTACCTTCCTTCAATTGGGCCAACTGGCGGTGAACCGAGGAAGTACAGTACATACTGACGAAACTAAAATGAGCTCTAACATGGAAAATAAGCGTTTCCGGACACATGTCCACATAACATCTTTATTTGTGTGTGAGGAATGTTTCCTGAAAGTTTGGCCGTACCTTTTTGTAACACCCTGTAGAAGCAAATCGCTGAGGAATAAAATGAATAGGAAGTGCAGGGAAGGTAGGGCGAAATGGCTGCATGAAAAACACGAAGAAAGCAAAAACGAAATGACCGTCAGGAGGACTGACTCAGTATATAGGAAAGTCAGTACACAGTCAGTGAACAGTTTTTTTGCCTACTGTACTTAGTCAACAAGTAGTTTGGGTAAGAAGCGGTAGTGATGACGCATGCCCTGTCTGCCTGTCCGCAGCGGACCCTGAGCAGCTGGAGCTGCTGAGCGCCTACCTGACGCGCCTGCTGGTGGACGGCTGGCCCGAGGGCGAGCCGCCGCTGCTGTACGTCGAGGCGGCCGACGACGACGACGTCGACGCCGCGGAGCGCGACAACGTCATCGGCACCGGCGCGCAGCCCATCTGGAAGCGGTCGCGCTACTACCGGCGCTACCCGTGGAAGCGGCAGAACGGCCGCTACCAGGCCGCCGACGACCGCTACCTGTGCCAGCCGACGCGCGAGGACGTCTTCCAGCTGCTGGTGGCGCTGCACGAGGCGCGCCGCGGAGACTCCAGCCGCACCGTCAGCTTCTGCAACCGCCGCCGGCCCGCCAGCGCCATCTTCACCAACATACGCTTCCTCGGCCGCTAGGCGCCAGGCGTCACCGCTCCCTCCCTCCTTGTCACAGCCACTGCCACCGCCTACACCTCAGCGCTTCGCTTCTCGCCCACTTCACTACAAGCCTGTCTTCTCCATTCCACCCTTTCTTTCATGCTACAAGAGGCCGACGACGACGAACGACAAACGGGAATAGTAATGTACGAAAACAAGAGCAACACCAAGGTGTCTTCTTCTCGCAAAAAGATATAATTCCAGAAATGGAAAAAAAGTCTGACTTACGGGAAACCAAAGGGTATAACCCTATTTTGAATACCAGGATGACTCTTCATTTGTGGCTACATGCACAGACATAAATTACCTTCTGGCAACAGGGTTTAACTTGTAGAAACTAGACATATATCCTTCTGACCAATTACGTGTATATCTCCACGTAAGTGAGTCCCCCTTCCCAAAACAATAATGCCAGTGCTTCAAAATTACGAAGAGTTCTCGCATTGAATGTGAGAAATGACGGACTAGTCACTCCATTTTCCTGTCGTTGATAGTGAACTGTGTGATCTGGCTTCTCGCATGCCACTCTCTGGTTTTTCTGGTCTGCGACAACGAGTGGGCACATTTCCGAGAGATTCGTGACCTGGTCAACGGCTCCCATTTAGAAAGTCTTTCGTCGTCTTCGAGGTCTGGTTCATACCGGGAGTCCTCTTGGTTCTGCACTCCTATCCCACCAACCGATATTTCTTCCTGGTTATGTTATTTGTGTTCAAAGCTAAATCATATTTCTTTCTCTCAATCCTTTTCTATCTGCGCCAGTCACTTTTAGTTTCCGGTGATAAATGTTAATAAACTGTTGTCTGGTCTTAGAAGCACGAACTTCTGAACGCATGCTTGCAAACTAACAGTTTTGTGGGCATGAAAACAAGAACTGTTCCAAATTCGTGTCAAAGACAGGGAATGAAGGAACACAGGACTACGAGTAGCGAAAAGAATAACAACTCCTCTTTTCCTGTCGTCACAATGTCTATAAAACTATTTTAATTTAGTATAAAATCAATTCAGCTATCATTTCATCCTATCATCTACATGTCAGCATACTATTGCACTAGACATACCGAAACCTTTAGTTGAAGTAAAATTTCATCCATAAGTATATGGGGAACAACGGATATGGCAAGCTGTATCTGTGTATAGTGTTCCAAAAGGTATTATGTTGCTTCTCATCATATATCAAGTTTCATCTACAGTGTTTCTTTCAACACAGAGCGATCTGTTATGTTCCTGATCTCACACACAGTATTTTTTTTCTTTTTTTGCTTATATACCATAAACTTTGTTTTGCTCCTTGAGTGTGGCATTCACAGATGTTCTCCACATACCCAGCGACGAATATAGTAAATAGCTATGAAAACAAAGCGGTAACATACTCAGAAGGTATTATGTCCTAATCCTCCTTCCCAGCTTTATTAACAGTTATCGTCTGCATATTACACAGGTTTAGACTGAAGTGAGGCGTAGGTGGTGGCAATGTCTTAAAATAAGCAAATATTATGAGTGTAGCATATCGTAATAAATCTTACAAACGCATATCAAAGTATTTCACGTGTTTCTTCTTGACGTTGGTCATTACGTACTGAATGTCTGTTTCTTGCAACGCATACACGTTGCATGCCTCATTCCCTTTCAAATTATGACCCGAATCCATTTCCCCAAGAGGTAAATATTAAAATTAATGAATATCGAAATGGAAATCAGTCTTAAGAACACATTTCTGTCTATTTAAAGTATCTGTAAGAGTTTCGAAATTCTTATCGTAATTAAACATAACTTATTTATGTCATGGCTAATGATATTAAATAGGTACTTACACTGTTAACTTCTCAATCGTTTTGAACTTACATTGGAAAAATGAACCGCTTGTCTGAAGTGTGTATGATAAATGGCAGGTATTCGAATTCTATGTGCTGCTGTTAGGAATGCGTGTTTGCATTAAATGATATATATGCATACTTAATGTTTACCACGTTTTAATAAAGGTATATTATAAACATTTCCGTAAACTAGTTTCTGTTACAACCATTATCAGTTTTCACGTAATTATGGCAGTAAGATCTATGACCATGTCGGAAAATATTTTGATATGTTACGATAACAGTAAACGGGCTGTTGGAGAGTAAGGGCCAAACCGAAGTCGAGGATACAGCAGAGTTATATATCTTTTTTCTTTTATTTTCCGAGACGCAAGACACGGTAGGATGCTTAGAACAGTTAAGTAAGTAATGGTTTTACAGACAAGCTCAGCGATCTGTGTAGTACAACCTGATTCAGAAAAAAGATTAGACCGACTCTGACTGAAGCAAAAATTAACTTGAAACATTTAAGCAAAATATGATTTTACAGGCAGGCTCAGCAATCTGACTAGTTAAGTAAAATGATCGAAGGAACTTTAATTAAAGAAAAATTTTACTATGAATCTAAAAATACTAAAAGTTTTTCAATATCTTAAAACTGAGCAATTTCAGGTATCTGAAAATAGATATTCACACAAACTTCATAGCTTTTATTAAATTTAGATACAAGATTGAGAACAAAGTATAACATAGTAGCCGCGTGTTGGTCCTCTTAGTTGACCTAGGCGCCGGTCTACGCACAGAATAACTTCAGAAATATTCCACAAAGAAGTGGAGGAGATCTGAACTCACCAAAGGGCCACTAATACGTCATCGCTGCTAATCAAGACATACTTTGCCTGAACACTAGCACTAACCAGAAAAGAAGGTAAACGAAGTTTGGTTTAAATTAACAATTAAGAAAGAGCATGAGTCAAACACCCACCTATAAAGGTAGCATAAAAACCTTTTCCAAATTTTAATTTAAGTTACTATAAACCACGCATAATGGATGGATTAAAATAGCAAAAAGGTATCCTGAGGCGCCTTTTAACGATGATGTAGAAGAAAAAATTCTCCAAAGCTTAATCAAATTCTCAAATGGTAAACAGACATTTAAGTAAATCTTCACAGAAACTTTTTGGCAGATTAAAACTGTTTGCCGGACCGAGACTCGAACGGGGGACCTTTGCATTTCGTGGGCAAGTGGTCTACCATTTTTTTTTCAATTTTGTTCGTTGAATTTGTTCGTATCGGCCGTCTGATGACACCCGTTCAGGTTGTTCGTTGATCCGTTCACTCAGTTTTTTTTTATTACATACCATCTGAGCTACCGAAGCACGACTCACGACCCGTCCTAACACCAGTAATTGCGCCGGTATCTCGTCTCCTACCTTCCAAAGAAGCTCTCCTGCGATATCCTTTCTTCCAGTAGTTCTGCTTGCTTCGCAGGAGAGCTTCTGTGAAGTTTGTAAGGTAGGAGACGAGGTACTGACGGAATCACGGCTGTGATGAGGGGGTCGTGAGTCGTGCTTGGGTAGCTCAGATGGTAGAGCACTTGCCTGCGAAAGGCAAAGGTGTCGAGTTCGAGTCTCGGACGCCGGCACGGTAGCTCAGCGTGTTGGGTCAGAGAGCTATTGACCTCTGTAATAAAAAAAAATAAATAAATAAATAAATAAAATAAAAAAAAACTGAATGGAAAGATCAACAAACGAACTTAAACGGAAGTCATGTGACGTCCGCAACGACCAAAAAAAACGATAAAAAAAAGGTAGAGCACTTGCCGACAAAAGTCTAAGGTCCGGAGTTCGAGCCTTGGTCCGGCACACAGTTTTAATCTGCCAGAAAGTTTCATATCAGCGTACACTCCACTGCAGAGTGAAAATTTCATTCTGGAAATGTTCACAGTTTGAAAAATAGTGAAGTTACACTGAGCTGTCATGAAGGAGTAATAAAATTGTTCCAGACTACAAGCAATTTCACAATAGTGAGGTTATATTGCCACTCTCAAAGGACAAGCAGTTTAACTTCCAGATCCCCCACAATTCAGAAGCAGAAGTTCCAGACTTACAATTGCAATTAATTAACAAGTCGGAAGTTCTGTAGATCGTAGTATGCTGGAAAGGACTAAACACACTGGAACAGCCAAGTCAAATCAAATAACAGCTACAACATCAAATAACAACTACGAAGTGGTGTAGGAAAACAAAGCACACAGCAGGAGTGGAAGCTGTAACAGTACCCACTGAATGGGAGAAGTCACCAGTAAGGTTAGTAGCAAGCGGACCAGCACACACAAACTCCATACGGCAAACAGTTTCATGAGACGGCACACATTGCCCACCAAGACCACATCCAGTTCCGCCATACGAGGTGTCTCCAGCAGCTGGCCGCTGCAACGTAACCGCTTCTGCCCGGCCGCACTCCTTACCCTCGAGCTTCCCCGAGGCCCTCTGCTACTTCACACGCGCGGCCGCTGTGTTCTGAGGTTTAAAATTACTTTTTAGCACTTATATTGTTTTCGCCCCTTTCATTATTCCCATGTGTTTTTCTACGGACAAGCGTTCGGTTTCCAGCGCACTGCAAAGCAGCCACCTCAGTCTTTTGGCTTACACAAGGTGAACCAGAACGCCACCGACAAGTAGAATAACCTGTTATTATGTTTCCATTGCGATCTGTGGTTAATTGAGTCTTCTGATTTATAACTTCAAGTGTAATATGCTCTTAACATATACAGGGTGATTCACGAAGGTATGCAAGTATTTTAATATGTTATTCTACAAGTATAACTAAAGATAAAGTTCATGTAAACATAGGTTCGCAAATGTTTAGTTACGGCTAATAAAATATTTTGCCCGAAATTTAGTCACTTGGCTAATATGAAGCCATCGCAAAACTGTACGAGGTTAAAGAAAAGCACGATTTCCATTTATTTTGTCGTTATTGATCTGGTGAATCTAATAGAACATATCCCAGAAGTGTATCTGCAGTAGTTTACCAGAATATCCACAGAAGCAAAGACGTAACTTCGTAACTTTTTTAATTTATCAACTACTTGGCCCAATTTGTTAAATTCCAGACAATTGCACAAAGTTTTTAACAGAAATTGTAGAGAATTTAATTTTGGGAAAATGATGTAATAACGTTTTTTTATTTATACCATAGCACACGTGAATTCATGTTAAACAGGGAAAAAACAAAACTCATTGCTAAGGAACTTGTACAGTATACATACGTTACACAATACATTCACAAGGTTAGGAAACGACTGAAGCAACTCACTAACGACAAACTGCCTATTGGCTTTTGTCTCTGGTTCTTCGGCCGACGTTCGTCTGATGACTTTACTGACGTCTCGCCAGCGCGAGTGGCTGGCATTGTCAAAGCTTCACCCTCCACTGCTGGCGGTGAACTGGAGCGGAGCTCGGCGGCCTCAGACTGGCGAAACTTCAGTAAAATCATCAGACGAACGTCGACCGAAGAAACCGAGACAGAAGCCAATAGGCAGTTTGTCAACAAGTGGCCACGAAAGCCTTAACAATTTTGAACTCGTGACATAAATATTTCTGTATTCTTAATGGAAAGTACACAAATTTACTTTTATCATAATCTTTGTGCCGGCCGCGGTGGTCTCGCGGTTCTAGGCGCTCAGTCCGGAACCGCGCGACTGCTACGGTCGCAGGCTCGAATCCTGCCTCAGGCATGGATGTGTGTGATGTCCTTAGGTTAGTTAGGTTTAAGTAGTTCTAAGTTCTAGGGGACTGATGACCACAGATGTTAAGTCACATAGTGCTCAGAGCCATAATCTTTGTTTCTCTGGATGACCAGGAAAACTACTGCAGATACACGTCTGGGGCATGTTTCATTAGATTGACCAGACCAATAACAACAAAATAAATGGAAATCGTGCTTTACTTTAACCTCGTACAAATTTGCTATGGCTTCATATTAGCCAAGTGACTAAATTCCAGGCAAAATCTTTTATTAGCCGTAACTCCATAACTAATATGTTGTTTATATGAACTTAGATGTATGTTTATATGAACTTTTTCCTTAGTTTTACTAGTAGAATAACTTATTAAAATATTTGCATATCTTCGTGAATCACCATGTATATGAGCATACCTACATGACAATAGACTACGCCCACTTAGTTGAAATTGGCCATAGGCGACGAACGAAATATTTTATTCAAATTACTGACAGCCTCAGAGGAATCATGGTTTCTTTTAATAGACGAGGAAAAGTGGAGTCGATGACCTAATGTAAGGTGAGTATTGTCGACTGCTGAGAGGAATCTGTGTGACAGCAGTAAAACGTATGTACACCAGAAAAGTTAAGTACTCGCTGGTGTAACAAGATTTTCATGAATCTCATGTCAACATTGTAACTGTGGCTGACGTGAAATCGGATAGGAGGAATTTTAAATATTTTACTAAGGAAAAGTTGAGTCGATGACCTAATGTAAGGTGAGTATTGTCGACTGCTGAGAGGAATCTGTGTGACATCAGTAAAACGTATGTACACCAGAAAAGTTAAGTACTCGCTGATGTAACAAGATTTTCATGAATCTCATGTCAACATTGTAACCGTGGCTGACGTGAAATCGGATAGGAGGACTTTTAAATATTTTAATAGGTGGTAGCACAGAGTAATTCTTATAAAACTTCTCACTCCAGTTGGTTACACAGTTAAAGCTGTTACAGTATAATCCAAATAAATAGAAAATATGTTGAGCGAAGCCGAAGTTCAAAGCTGAGTTTCATGAAGTCCACCTAAGATTTCAATGCGCTTTTCGGTTCTCTTGACAATATCACTTTTAGCTCTGGTGCTGGTTTTCTTTTATGAGAGCAGCACTATTCATAGTTTAGAACCGTAAGTTTGTCCCTTGAGTTTACCGTTTCTGTGTAGACTTCGATTTTCAACCATCCCTAAGCACAAGAAGCTAAAGCAGTAAGGGTCAGGAAATTAGGTGGCCAAAACACGTGATCATCAAAATCTAAAATTCCTCGGAAGGTGCAGCGGCAGAAATGATACGTCGTTCAATGACAAAAAAAATGTGCAGGGGCCTCGTCATGGTGGAAGAACACACTTACCCTTGTAGCCATAAGAAGCTGGAGTCTCTTTTTCACGAAACACGGCCAATGAGACTATGCACTAACACAACAGGCTCAATCAACTTGACTGTTTACCATACTATACCACACATTTACAGAGAATTGTTGTTGAAAATGTGTCTCCAGAAAAACATTTGGATTTTCGTCAGGCTACCGTTGTGAGTTGCGAGTGTTTTGATGCAATCACGTGTGAAAGTGACTTCATCGGTAAACAATCACTGGGATTACTATGCGATCGGTAATTACCTAATGACAAAGCTCGACTGGTCTATCTTCATCTCCTTCTCTAATGTGTTAAACACGCTCTAAAAGATGAGAATAGAGGCTGTACATACACCGATCAGCCAGAGCATAATGGAGACCTACCTACTAGCCGCTACGTCCACTTTTAGCGGTGACGCATCGTGGAATGGAATCAATGAGGCTTTGGTAACTCATTGGAGAGGGAGTTGGCACCGCATCTGCATATACAAGTCACCTAATCCCCGTAGATTCTGGGGGAAGGAGGGGGGGGGGGGAACGATGAGTGAGTTCTGCCGCCACGTTCAGTCACATCCCAGATCTGTCCGATTGGATTCATATATGGCGAGTTAGGGGGCAAGCATATCAATTGGAACTTGCCATTGTATTCCTAGAGCCCCACCATCACCATCCCGGCCTTGTGACAGGGCGTAATACCTAGTGGAAACGTGCCACGGCCATCGGGAAACATGATCGTTATGAATTGATGTACGTGGTCTGCAACCAGTGTACGATGCTCCTTGGCCCTCATGGTGCCTTGCACGAGCTACACTGGACGCTTAGGTGACCACGTAAGTGTTTCCCAGTTTCCAGAGCATGATAGAGCCGCCACCAGCTTGTCTCCGCCCCCGCCCCCCCCCCCCCCCCCGCCCCGTGCAGGTATCAAGAAGCTGTTCCTCTGGAAGACGACCGATTCGCGTCATCCTATTGGCTTGATGAAGAAGTGTGTAATTCATCAGACCGTGCGACGCTCTGCCATTGCGCCAACATCCAATACCGATGGTCATGTGCGAATTTCGGTCGTAGTTGATATGTCGTGGTGTTAAAATTGAGACATGCATAGGTCGTCGGCTGTGGAGGCTCATCGATAGGAGTGTTCGGTGTACTGTGTGTTCAGACACACTTTGCCCAGCATTAAAGTCTGATTTAGTTTCGCCATGCCGCGCGGAGTGACCGAGCGGTTAGAGGCGCCATGTCACTGATTGCGCGGCCTCTCTCGCCGGAGATTTGAGTCCTACCTCGGGCATGGGTGTGTGTGTGTTGTTCTTAGCATAGGTTAGTTCAAGTAGTGTGTAAGTCTAGGGAACGATGGCCTCAGCAGTTTGGTCCCTTAGGAATTCACACACATTTGAACATTTGAGTTCCGCTACAGTTCGCCGTCTGTCCTATTCTACTAGTCTGCTCAACCTACGACGTCGGTAATGAGGGGTGGCCCGTCCAACCACACGACGTCTGGAAGTGGTTTCACCTGTTATCGCCACATGTTAAGACACTCAACACAGCACTCCTCGAACACCCAACAAGTCGCGCAGTTTCCGAAATGCTCGTGCTAAGCCTCTGGGCCACCACAATGTGCCCTCGGTCATACTCAGATCGGGCGTCTTCCCCATTCTACACACGGACAGCACGCTTGCTGATACTATTTGCGTCGTTTTCGTGTGTCTGACTAGCAGTCATTCCTCGTCAGGTGACGCTGCTATCGCCTGGAAGGGTTTATATCGATAGTAGGTCCGTGATCAAAATGTTCTGCCTGATCAGTGTGTAATTAACATCCGCTTTACTCTTTTATGTCAAACAGCGATACGTGTAGAAATTCTGCGTGTGCTTGCTGAAGGAGTATTTTCTACCTACTGAATAATTTAATCCACACGTTCAGATGAAATATGAAGGCTGGGCGCTACTCCAGTCTCACACAATTTAGTGGAAACACAAGTAAATATTCTTCAGTCTCGTACTCTTCAGTTAATAAACTGTCTACCGTGTTCTTACTGCTGCACCAGCTGCATTTCCATTACAACACCCGTAGACATAGGCCATATAGGCACATTCAGCATCTGTAAATACGTGTGACATGCTGAAACGATACAGTAAAATCGGCCAACAAACCATAATCACAGTTCAAAAATTCAGTTACGTAAACTAAAGCACAGCTTCAGTTTCGAAACAAATACGGTGATCGATAAATGAAGGTAGTGATTGCTGTACCAGCACATCCAAAACGAAAATTTTCTCTGTAACCAGCTGTGTCTCTGCAAGCAATAAAAGGTAGACACATGTTATCTGGAATGTTTTGTTCGGGTAAGTCTGTACTATCATTTTACTGTCATCCCGTCAATTAAACTGTCTCACCACTTCAACATTATATTATTTCTGCAAAATATCAGTCATATTCTTCTTTTTTTGTGTACACAGTACCTGCAGTTGCCGTATAAATAGTTTAATAATGCTGGTGCTGTGTCTGTCACTAGTGAAATTACTTTTTTCTTCATGACACACGTTACGCTGTATTCAGTCAAAACCTTACCAGTGTTATAGTTTTCTTACCCGTTTCTTGCTTAGAGTTGGGATGTGATATCTGCTTGTACATCCGAATATAATTTTACCCTTTGTCATTGCTGCAGCGGTGAAGATAAATGGTGAACAATGAAACACAATGGGTAATAAACAAAAGCAGCATTTTTCTCTTAGGCTTTACCTATATACACTTCTTCATTCCACAACTAGTTTTTTAAGTCATTATCAAGTGTTTAGCTTTTTAAAAGATCGCACACTACATTACTGCCTGAACAGGAACACAGTGGGGTGAAAAGTAGCTTAGCAGAAATATAATTGCATAGAAAAAGATAAGATATTCACACGATCTGCTTTCATTCGTTTCGGTTTACAAACTGTACCGTTCTTAATTTTTTGGCAGATAATAGGTGCACATAAGGTGGAGAAAATGTGCAAAGATGTAACGTCTACTAACCAATAAAACTGAGGAAGGACTAACAGTTTCAGAGATCTATGCATGTGTAATTACTCCGCCTTCACTTAATAAATTTATGGACGTGGTAGCCGCGCGGTGTTAGCCGAGCGGTCTGCGGCGCTGCAGTCACGGACTGTGCGGGTGGTCCCGGCGGAGGTTCGAGTCCTCCCTCGGGCATGGGAGGTCCCATAAGATTTCACACACATTTGAACATTTTTGGACGTGGTTCCCCCCCCCCCCCCCGCCCTCCTACGTAGAAGTCTAACAATTTAGTCCATTACTAGGCAAAATTTTTTGAACAGCCAATTACACAGGCAATACACTAGGTTGTTCTAGCTAAGTTGCCCAGCCATGGACCGCCGAACGATTGTGGGCGCAGGGGGACAAACGGCTGACGCGAGGCCAGTCGAGGAGTAGGGCAGCAGTACGAGGGTTGCCTA